>NC_045677.1:6410062-7010062 GCF_003331165.1 Xiphophorus hellerii | reverse complement strand
AAAACGGCACTTCCGGTTCCGAGGGGGCGGGGCTTAGATGACGTCATAATGTGATGACGTAGGATCGACGGGCAAGCCTCCAGGATCACTCAGGCCAAGTTTGATGCAGCTCGGTCAAAATATGTGGAATGTAGAGGCAAACGTATACGAACGGCGTTGCCGCCATTGAAAACTCTTGGCACTTTAAAGCAAGCGAGACCAACTTCCTATCTGTCATCCAACACAGAATCACCTTGATTAGGTCAAGAGAGCCATAAACAGAGCTTTCCAAGGAAAAAAACGGCACTTCCGGTTCCGAGGGGGCGGGGCTTAGATGACGTCATATTGTGATGACGTAGGATTGACGGGCAAGCCTCCAGGATCACTCAGGCCAAGTTTGATGCAGCTCGGTCAAAATATGTGGAATGTAGAGGCAAACGTATACGAACGGCGTTGCCGCCATTGAAAACTCTTGGCACTTTAAAGCAAGCGAGACCAACTTCCTATCTGTCATCCAACACAGAATCACCTTGATTAGGTCAAGAGAGCCATAGATGAAAGTTTCCAAGGAAAAAAATAGCACTTCCTGTTCTGAGGGGGCGGGGCTTAGATGACGTCATAATCTGATGACATAGAATTTTCAGGTATCACACCAGCATCACTCAAGCCAAGTTTGGTGCAGCTCGGTCGAAACATGTGGAATCTAGAAGCAAACGTATGGCATCGGCGTTACAGGTCACTTCGCCACGCCGCCACGCCCAGCTGCTATCTCAAAGCCGGTCAGGGTTGGAATCCTCAACACACCAACATGTCTTCTGTGTCTGGACACAGTTTCATGTTGATTAGGTCAAAGGGCTAAGAGAGCGACCGCTCACAGTAAAACATGACACTTCCTGTTCTCAGGGGGCGTGGCTTAAGTGATGTCATCATTTCACCACAGGGTATTTTAGGACATCCGATGCCGATCAATCACTGAAAGTTTGGTCCCTCTATGTGTTTTTTTATAGGAAATATAAGAGTTTCGTGTTTCATGGCGAGTAGGTGAACTTTGACCCCTGCTAACCCCCCTTCAACATACTCCAAAACTCACCAATTTGATAACTTTAAATCAAACATGCCTTATGATCAGACTGACCGAGTTTGAAGTCGATCAATCGAAATCCCTAGGAGGAGTTCGATCAAATACGAAGGCTGTAAACGTCAAAATCGAGGAAAAAAATGGACGTTCAATACAAAATGGCCGACTTCCTGTGATAGTTGGCTAATAACATTAAATGTAAGTTCTGAGTCTTTTGGTGAGCTCTACAAGTGTACCAAATTTCATGTCTCTACGATGAAGTACGTTCATACCATTGTGTCAACAGAAAATTGCTAGTTGCCGCCGTTGAGCAATTTTTTTTGCGATTTTTGCGACAACCTTAAAATTCAAAATTTTGAATTTTTCTAGTCGCGACCGCCAAGTTTGGTGAGTTTTTGAATATGATAAAGCCCCCAAAAAGGCAATTCATTTGGGTGGAAGAATAATAAGAATAATAATAATTAAAGCTGCGAGCAGCCTCGGGCGGCCCTCGCAGCAAGCGCCGCTCCGGCCTATTGGCCACCGCGGGGGTTCCGGCCACCGCAGAAGCTCTCGCGCGTTTTCCAGAGCCGCAGCCTGCTCCCCACCGCGGAAGCTCTGCCGCAGTTTCCAGCATCGCCGCCCGCTAGCCGCCGCAGAAGCTGTCGCGCATTTTCCCCGCCCGTCCACCGGGCGACAGGCGTGAATGCGTTCGGCGGCGCTCCCCGACGACTGTCCAAAAATCTGGTGCAGATCGGTCGATGCGTCGAGGAGATACGGCCGATGTATTAACTTAGGGGGCGCAGTGGAGTCAAATTACATCTCAAACCCGTCGGGCTCTTTAGAGGTGAACAAAGGTCATACATATCCAGTTTGGCGCCAATCGGATGATCCGTGTGTGAATTAGAGCCAAACGTATGAATATGGCGAGGGACTGATATTCGCCGTTTGGCCACGCCCGCACGGTTCAGCCAGAAGCCAGGAATGACAGAGCTCATCATCCGAATCATCTTGATTAGGTCAAGAGAGCCATAAACGGAGCTTTCCAAGGAAAAAAAACGGCACTTCCTGTTCCGAGGGGGCGGGGCTTAGATGACGTCATAATGTGATGACGTAGGATTGACGGGCAAGCCTCCAGGATCACTCAGGCCAAGTTTGATGCAGCTCGGTCAAAATATGTGGAATGTAGAGGCAAACGTATACGAACGGCGTTGCCGCCATTGAAAACTCTTGGCACTTTAAAGCAAGCGAGATCAACTTCCTATCTGTCATCCAACACAGAATCACCTTGATTAGGTCAAGAGAGCCATAGATGAAAGTTTCCAAGGAAAAAAATAGCACTTCCTGTTCTGAGGGGGCGGGGCTTAGATGACGTCATAATCTGATGACATAGAATTTTCAGACATCACACCAGCATCACTCAAGCCAAGTTTGGTGCAGCTCGGTCGAAACATGTGGAATCTAGAAGCAAAAGTATGGCATCGGCGTTACAGGTCACTTCGCCACGCCGCCACGCCCAGCTGCTATCTCAAAGCCGGTCAGGGTTGGAAACCTCAACACACCAACATGTCTTCTGTCTCTGGACACAGGTTCATGTTGATTAGGTCAAAGGGCTAAGAGAGCGACCGTTCACAGTAAAACATGACACTTCCTGTTCTCAGGGGGCGTGGCCTACGTGATGTCATCATTTGACCATATGGTATTGTAGGCCACCTCATGACGATCAATCACTGAAAGTTTGGAGTCTCTGTGACTTTTTGTGTTAGAAATACCAATTTTTCATTTTTTCCGGTGTATTACAAAATCGAAGAATTTCATCTGCAGGGCAATGCTGCCCTCTGGTGTCGAATTACTGAAATAATGAAACTATTTTAGTGGCCAGCAGAGGGCAGCATTGCCCTACAAACGACGAACATGTACTGTTTATTATGTAATTACACAGAAGATCTCTCTAATTCATTCTGAGGGGGCGGGGCTTAGATGACGTCATAATATGATGACATAGCATTGTCAGGCATCACAACAGCATCACTGAGGCCAAGTTTGGTGCAGCTCGGTCGAAACATGTGGAATCTAGAAGCAAACGTATGGCATCGGCGTTACAGGTCACTTCGCCACGCCGCCACACCCAGCTGCTTCATCGCAGCCGGTCAGGGCTTGAATCCACAACACACCAACATGTCTTCTGTCTCTGGACACAGTTTCATGTTGATTAGGTGAAAGGGCTAAGATAGCGACCGTTCACAGTAAAACATGACACTTCCTGTTCTCAGGGGGCGTGGCCTAAGCGATGTCATAATTTCACCACAGGGTATTTTAGGACACCTATTGTTGATCAATAACTGAAAATTTGGTGTCTCTGTGAGTTTCTGTGCAGGATATATAAGAGTTTCGTGTTTCATGGCGAGTAGGTGAACTTTGACCCCTGGTAACCCCCCTTCAGCAAGCTCATACAGTCACCAATTTGATAACTTTAAATCAGACATGCCTTATGATCAGACTGACCGAGTTTGAAGCCGATCAATCGAAATCCCTAGGAGGAGTTCGATCAAATACGAATGCTGTGAACGTCAAAATCGAGGTCAAATGAAATTCAATCTAAAATGGCCGACTTCCTGTTGGGTTTAGAGCATGGCTCTAAGAGACTTTTTTGTACGTCCCGACAAGATACACATGTGTACCAAGTTTCGTAATTCTAGGTTTAAGCATGGCTTGGGGCTGTTCATTTAAAATACTCTAGGGGTCGCTATAGAGAAATTAGACCACGCCCACCAAATTTTGTTATGAATTCCTGTCGGTGGGTGGATAAGGATCCATCCTAGTGAGTTTGGAGCAGCTGGGCCCGAAATTGTGGAATTCAGAGCCAAACGTATGGCAACGGCGTTACAGGTCACTTCGCCACGCCGCCACGCCCACCTGCTATGTCAAAGCCGGTCAGGGTTGGAATCCTCAACACACCAACATGTCTTCTGTCTCTGGACACAGTTTCATGTTGATTAGGTGAAAGGGCTAAGATAGCGACCGTTCACAGTAAAACATGACACTTCCTGTTCTCAGGGGGCGTGGCCTAAGTGATGTCATCATTTGACCACAGGGTATTTTAGGACACCCGATGACGATCAATCAATGAAAGTTTGGTCCCTCTATGTGTTTTTATATAGGAAATATAAGAGTTTCGTGTTTCATGGCGAGTAGGTGAACTTTGACCCCTGCTAACCCCCCTTCAACATACTCCAAAACTCACCAATTTGATAACTTTAAATCAAACATGCCTTATGATCAGACTGACCAAGTTTGAAGTCGATCAATCGAAATCCCTAGGAGGAGTTCGATCAAATACGAAGGCTGTAAACGTCAAAATCGAGGTAAAAAATGGACGTTCAAGACAAAATGGCCGACTTCCTGTGATAGTTGGCTAATAACATTAAATGTAAGTTCTGAGTCTTTTGGGGAGCTCTACAAGTGTACCAAATTTCATGTCTCTACGATGAAATACGTTCATACCATTGTGTCAACAGAAAATTGCTAGTTGCTGCCGTTCAGCAATTTTTTTTGCGATTTTTGCGACAACCTTAAAATTCAAAATTTTTAAATTTTCTAGTTGCGACCGCCAAGTTTGGTGAGTTTTTGAATATGATAAAGCCCCCAAAAAGGCACACGAAGAGGTGGGAAGAATCGTAATAATAATAAACAGTACAGATACAATAGGCCTTCGCAGCGCTTTGCTGCTCGGGCCTAATAAACAGCACAGATACAATAGGCCTTCGCAGCGCTTTGCTGCTCGGGCCTAATAAGAAACAGTACAGAAACAATAGGCCTTCGCAGCGCTTTGCTGCTCGGGCCTAATTAAAGCTGCGAGCAGCCTCGGGCGGCCCTCGCAGCAAGCGCCGCTCCGGCCTATTGGCCACCGCGGGGGTTCCGGCCACCGCAGAAGCTCTCGCGCGTTTTCCAGAGCCGCAGCCCGCTCCCCACCGCAGAAGCTCTGCCGCAGTTTCCAGCACTGCCGCCCGCTAGCCGCTGCAGAAGCTGTCGCGCATTTTCCCCAAATTACATCTCAAACCCGTTGGGCTCTTTAGAGCAGAACAAAGGTCATACATATCCAGTTTGGCGCCAATCGGATGATCCATGTGTGAATTAGAGCCAAACGTATGTATATGGCGAGGGACTGATATTCGCCATTTGGCCACGCCCACACGGTTCAGCCAGCAGTGAGCATTGACAGAGTTTATCATCCGAATCATCTTGATTAGGTCAAGAGAGTCATAAACAGAGCTTTCCAAGGAAAAAAACGGCACTTCCTGTTCCGAGGGGGCGGGGCTTAGATGACGTCATAATATGATGACGTAGGATCGACGGGCAAGCCTCCAGGATCACTCAGGCCAAGTTTGATGCAGCTCGGTCAAAATATGTGGAATGTAGAGGCAAACGTATACGAACGGCGTTGCCGCCATTGAAAACTCTTGGCACTTTAAAGCAAGCGAGACCAACTTCCTATCTGTCATCCAACACAGAATCACCTTGATTAGGTCAAGAGAGCCATAAACAGAGCTTTCCAAGGAAAAAAACGGCACTTCCGGTTCCGAGGGGGCGGGGCTTAGATGACGTCATAATGTGATGACGTAGGATTGACGGGCAAGCCTCCAGGATCACTCAGGCCAAGTTTGATGCAGCTCGGTCAAAATATGTGGAATGTAGAGGCAAACGTATACGAACGGCGTTGCCGCCATTGAAAACTCTTGGCACTTTAAAGCAAGCGAGACCAACTTCCTATCTGTCATCCAACACAGAATCACCTTGATTAGGTCAAGAGAGCCATAGATGAAAGTTTCCAAGGAAAAAAATAGCACTTCCTGTTCTGAGGGGGCGGGGCTTAGATGACGTCATAATCTGATGACATAGAATTTTCAGGTATCACACCAGCATCACTCAAGCCAAGTTTGGTGCAGCTCGGTCGAAACATGTGGAATCTAGAAGCAAACGTATGGCATCGGCGTTACAGGTCACTTCGCCACGCCGCCACGCCCAGCTGCTATCTCAAAGCCGGTCAGGGTTGGAAACCTCAACACACCAACATGTCTTCTGTCTCTGGACACAGGTTCATGTTGATTAGGTCAAAGGGCTAAGATAGCGACCGTTCACAGTAAAACATGACACTTCCTGTTCTCAGGGGGCGTGGCCTAAGCGATGTCATCATTTCACCACAGGGTATTTTAGGACACCTATTGTTGATCAATAACTGAAAATTTGGTGTCTCTGTGAGTTTCTGTGCAGGATATATAAGAGTTTCGTGTTTCATGGCGAGTAGGTGAACTTTGACCCCTGGTAACCCCCCTTCAGCAAGCTCATACAGTCACCAATTTGATAACTTTAAATCAGACATGCCTTATGATCAGACTGACCGAGTTTGAAGCCGATCAATCGAAATCCCTAGGAGGAGTTCGATCAAATACGAATGCTGTAAACGTCAAAATCGAGGTCAAATGAAATTCAATCTAAAATGGCCGACTTCCTGTTGGGTTTAGAGCATAGCTCTAAGAGACTTTTTTGTACGTCCCGACAAAATACACATGTGTACCAAGTTTCGTAATTCTAGGTTTAAGCATGGCTTGGGGCTGTTCATTTAAAATACTCTAGGGGTCGCTATAGAGAAATTAGGCCACGCCCACCAAATTTTGTTATGAATTCCTGTCGGTGGGTGGATAAGGATCCATCCTAGTGAGTTTGGAGCAGCTGGGCCCGAAATTGTGGAATTCAGAGCCAAACGTATGGCAACGGCGTTACAGGTCACTTCGCCACGCCGCCACGCCCACCTGCTATGTCAAAGCCGGTCAGGGTTGGAATCCTCAACACACCAACATGTCTTCTGTCTCTGGACACAGTTTCATATTGATGAGGTCAAAGGGCTAAGATAGCGACCGTTCACAGTAAAACATGACACTTCCTGTTCTCAGGGGGCGTGGCCTAAGTGATGTCATCATTTGACCATAGGGTATTGTAGGGCACCCGATGACGATCAATCACTGAAAGTTTGGTCCCTCTATGTGTTTTTGTATAGGAAATATAAGAGTTTCGTGTTTCATGGCGAGTAGGTGAACTTTGACCCCTGCTAACCCCCCTTCAACATGCTCCAAAACTCACCAATTTGATAACTTTAAATCAAACATGCCTTATGATCAGACTGACCAAGTTTGAAGTCGATCAATCGAAATCCCTAGGAGGAGTTCGATCAAATACGAAGGCTGTAAACGTCAAAATCGAGGTAAAAAATGGACGTTCAATACAAAATGGCCGACTTCCTGTGATAGTTGGCTTATAACATTAAATGTAAGTTCTGAGTCTTTTGGTGAGCTCTACATGTGTACCAAATTTCATGTCTCTACGATGAAGTACGTTCATACCATTGTGTCAACAGAAAATTGCTAGTTGCCGCCGTTCAGCAATTTTTTTTGCGATTTTTGCGACAACCTTAAAATTCAAAATTTTTAAATTTTCTAGTCGCCACCGCCAAGTTTGGTGAGTTTTTGAATATGATAAAGCCCCCAAAAAGGCGCCTCTTTGGGGGGGCAGAATCGTAATAATAATAAGAAACAGTACAGAAACAATAGGCCTTCGCAGCGCTTTGCTGCTCGGGCCTAATTAAAGCTGCAAGCAGCCTCGGGCGGCCCTCGCAGCAAGCGCCGCTCCGGCCTATTGGCCACCGCGGGGGTTCCGGCCACCGCAGAAGCTCTCGCGCGTTTTCCAGAGCCGCAGCCCGCTCCCCACCGCGCAAGCTCTGCCGCAGTTTCCAGCACCGCCGCCCGCCAGACGCCGCAGAAGCTGTCGCGCATTTTCCCCGCCCGTCCACCGGGCGACAGGCGTGAATGCGTTCGGCGGCGCTCCCCGACGACTGTCCAAAAATCTGGTGCAGATCGGTCGATGCGTCGAGGAGATACGGCCCATGTATTAACTTAGGGGGCGCAGTGGAGTCAAATTACATCTCAAACCCGTCGGGCTCTTTAGAGGTGAACAAAGGTCAAACATATCCAGTTTGGCGCCAATCGGATGATCTATGCGTGAATAAGAGCCAAACGTATGCATATGGCGAGGGACTGATGTTCGCCGTTTGGCCACGCCCACACGGTTCAGCCAGAAGCGAGCATTGACAGAGCTCATCATCCGAATTACCTTGATTAGGTCAAGAGAGCCATAAACAGAGCTTTCCAAGGAAAAAAATAGCACTTCCGGTTCCGAGGGGGCGGGGCTTAGATGACGTCACAATGTGATGACGTAGGATCGACGGGCAAGCCTCCAGGATCACTCAGGCCAAGTTTGATGCAGCTCGGTCAAAATATGTGGAATGTAGAGGCAAACGTATACGAACGGCGTTGCCGCCATTGAAAACTCTTGGCACTTTAAAGCAAGCGAGACCAACTTCCTATCTGTCATCCAACACAGAATCACCTTGATTAGGTCAAGAGAGCCATAAACAGAGCTTTCCAAGGAAAAAAACGGCACTTCCGGTTCCGAGGGGGCGGGGCTTAGATGACGTCATAATGTGATGACGTAGGATTGACGGGCAAGCCTCCAGGATCACTCAGGCCAAGTTTGATGCAGCTCGGTCAAAATATGTGGAATGTAGAGGCAAACGTATACGAACGGCGTTGCCGCCATTGAAAACTCTTGGCACTTTAAAGCAAGCGAGACCAACTTCCTATCTGTCATCCAACACAGAATCACCTTGATTAGGTCAAGAGAGCCATAGATGAAAGTTTCCAAGGAAAAAAATAGCACTTCCTGTTGTGAGGGGGCGGGGCTTAGATGACGTCATAATATGATGACATAGCATTGTCAGGTATCACACCAGGATGAGTCAGGCCAAGTTTGGTGCAGCTCGGTCGAAACATGTGGAATCTAGAAGCAAACGTATGGCATCGGCGTTACAGGTCACTTCGCCATGCCGCCGCACCCAGCTGCTTCATCGCAGCCGGTCAGGGCTTGAATCCACAACACACCAACATGTCTTCTGTCTCTGGACACAGTTTCATGTTGATGAGGTCAAAGGGCTAAGAGAGCGACCGTTCACAGTAAAACATGACACTTCCTGTTCTCAGGGGGCGTGGCCTAAGTGATGTCATCATTTGACCATAGGGTATTGTAGGCCACCTGATGGCGATCAATCACTGAAAGTTTGGAGTCTCTGTGAGTTTTTGTGTTAGAAATACCAATTTTTCATTTTTTCCTGTGTATTACAAAATCGAAGAATTTCATCTGCAGGGCAATGCTGCCCTCTGGTGTCGAATTACTGAAATAATGAAACTATTTCAGTGGCCAGCAGAGGGCAGCATTGCCCTACAAACGACGAACATGTACTGTTTATTATGTAATTACACAGAAGATCTCTCTAATTCATTCTGAGGGGGCGGGGCTTAGATGACGTCATAATATGATGACATAGCATTGTCAGGCATCACAACAGCATCACTGAGGCCAAGTTTGGTGCAGCTCGGTCGAAACATGTGGAATCTAGAAGCAAACGTATGGCATCGGCGTTACAGGTCACTTCGCCACGCCGCCGCACCCAGCTGCTTCATCGCAGCCGGTCAGGGCTTGAATCCACAACACACCAACATGTCTTCTGTCTCTGGACACAGTTTCATGTTGATGAGGTCAAAGGGCTAAGATAGCGACCGTTCACAGTAAAACATGACATTTCCTGTTCTCAGGGGGCGTGGCCTAAGTGATGTCATCATTTCACCACAGGGTATTTTAGGACACCTATTGATGATCAATAAATGAAAGTTTGGTGTCTCTGTGAGTTTCTGTGCAGGATATATAAGAGTTTCGTGTTTCATGGCGAGTAGGTGAACTTTGACCCCTGGTAACCCCCCTTCAGCAATCTCAGACAGTCACCAATTTGATAACTTTAAATCAGACATGCCTTATGATCAGACTGACCGAGTTTGAAGCCGATCAATCGAAATCCCTAGGAGGAGTTCGATCAAATGCAAAGGCTGTAAACGTCAAAGTCGAGGTCCAAAATGGACCTTCAATACAAAATGGCCGACTTCCTGTTGGGTTTCGACCATGGCTCTAAGAGACTTTTTTGTACGTCCTGACAAGATACACATGTGTACCAAGTTTCGTAATTCTAGGTTAAAGCATGGCTTGGGGCTGTTCATTTAAAATACTCTAGGGGTCGCTATAGAGAAATTAGGCCACGCCCACCAAATTTTGTTATGAATTCCTGTCGGTGGGTGGATAAGGATCCATCCTAGTGAGTTTAGAGCAGCTGGGCCCGAAATTGTGGAATTCAGAGCCAAACGAAATTCGACTGCGTTCGCAACGCCGCCACGCCCACCTGCTATGTCAAAGCCGGTCGGGGTTGGAATGCTCAACACACCAACATGTCTTCTGTCTCTGGACACAGTTTCATGTTGATTAGGTCAAAGGGCTAAGATAGCGACCGTTCACAGTAAAACATGACACTTCCTGTTCTCAGGGGGCGTGGCCTAAGTGATGTCATCATTTGACCATAGGGTATTGTAGGGCACCCGATGACGATCAATCACTGAAAGTTTGGTCCCTCTATGTGTTTTTGTATAGGAAATATAAGAGTTTCGTGTTTCATGGCGAGTAGGTGAACTTTGACCCCTGCTAACCCCCCTTCAACATGCTCCAAAACTCACCAATTTGATAACTTTAAATCAGACATGCCTTATGATCAGACTGACCGAGTTTGAAGCCGATCAATCGAAATCCCTAGGAGGAGTTCGATCAAATACGAAGGCTGTAAACGTCAAAATCGAGGAAAAAAATGGACGTTCAATACAAAATGGCCGACTTTCTGTGATAGTTGGCTTATAACATTCAATGTAAGTTCTGAGTCTTTTGGTGAGCTCTACAAGTGTACCAAATTTCATGTCTCTACGATGAAGTACGTTCATACCATTGTGTCAACAGAAAATTGCTAGTTGCCGCCGTTGAGCAATTTTTTTTGCGATTTTTGCGACAACCTTAAAATTCAAAATTTTTAATTTTTCTAGTTGCGACCGCCAAGTTTGGTGAGTTTTTGAATATGATAAAGCCCCCAAAAAGGCACACGAAGAGGGGGGCAGAATAATAATAAAACAGTACAGATACAATAGGCCTTCGCAGCGCTTTGCTGCTCGGGCCTAATAATAATTAAAGCTGCGAGCAGCCTCGGGCGGCCCTCGCAGCAAGCGCCGCTCCGGCCTATTGGCCACCGCGGGGGTTCCGGCCACCGCAGAAGCTCTCGCGCGTTTTCCAGAGCCGCAGCCCGCTCCCCACCGCGGAAGCTCTGCCGCAGTTTCCAGCACCGCCGCCCGCCAGCCGCCGCAGAAGCTGTCGCGCATTTCCCCTGCCCGTCCACCGGGCGATACGCGTTAATGCGTTCGGCAGCGCTTCACGACGACTGTCAAAAAATCTGGTGCAGATCGGTCGATGCGTCGAGGAGATACAGCCGATGTATGAACTTAGGGGGCGCAGTGGAGTCAAATTACATTTCAAACCCGTTGGGCTCTTTAGAGGTGAACAAAGGTCATGCATATCCACTTTGGCGCCAATCGGATGATCTATGTGTGAATTAGAGCCAAACGTATGCATATGGCGAGGGACTGATATTCGCCATTTGGCCACGCCCACACGGTTGAGCCAGCAGCGAGCATTGACAGAGCTCATCATCCGAATCATCTTGATTAGGTCAAGAGAGCCATAAATGGAACTTTCCAAGGAAAAAAACGGCACTTCCTGTTCCGAGGAGGCGGGGCTTAGATGACGTCATAATATGATGACATAGGGTCGTCAAGGATCCCACCAGGGTCACTCGTGCAAAGTTTGGTGCAGAAGCTATCGACCGTTCACAGTAAAATACAAGACTTCCTGTTGTCAGAGGGCGTGGCCTACGTGATGTCATCATTTGACCATTGGATATTATTCTACACCCGAGGATGATCAATAACTCAAACTTTGGTGTCTCTGTCAGTTTTTGTGTTAGAATTACAAATTATTTAATTTTTTCCTCTTTAATTCAACACTGAACTGTCATTCCGTAGGGCAATGCTGCCCTCTGGTGTCGATTTACTGAAATTACTGAAATAGTTTCATTATTTCAGTAATTCGACACCAGAGGGCAGCATTGCCCTACACATGACAAAGCCCTTTGTATTACACAGTCAATCACAGGGGATCTTTGAGCCTTGCTAACCCCCCTTCCACCTGTTCAAATGTCACCAATTTGATAACTTTAAATCAGACATGCCTTATGATCAGACTGACCGACTTTGAAGCCGATCAATCGAAATCCCAAGGAGGAGTTCGATCAAATACGAAGGCTCTAAATGTCAAAATCGAGGTCAAATGAACTTCAATCTAAAATGGCCGACTTCCTGTTGGGTTTAGAGCATGGCTCCAAGAGACTTTTTTGTACGTCCTGACAAGATACACATATGTACCAAGTTTCGTAATTCTAGGATAAAGCATGGCCTGGGGCTGTTCATTTAAAATACTCTAGGGGTCGCTATAGAAAAATTAGGCCACGCCCACCAAATATCGCTATGGATTCCTGTTCGGGGATGGATAAGGATCCATCCTAGTGAGTTTGGAGCAGCTCACCCCGAAACTGTGGAATTCAGAGCCAAACGAAATTCGATGGCGTTCGCAACGCCGCCACGCCCACCTGCTTCATCGCAGCAGGTCGGGGTTGGAATCCACAACACACCAACATGTCTTCTGTCTCTGGACACAGTTTCATGTTGATTAGGTCAAAGGGCTAAGATAGCGACCGTTCACAGTAAAACATTACACTTCCTGCTCTCAGGGGGCGTGGCCTACATAAAAAAAAAATTTCACTGCAGGGTATTTTAGGACACCCGATGTCGATCAATCACTGAAAGTTTGGTCCCTCTATGTGTTTTTGTATAGGAAATATAAGAGGTTTTTGTTTCATGGCGTGTAGGTGAACTTTGACCCCTGCTAACCCCCCTTCAACATGCTCCAAAACTCACCAATTTGATAACTTTAAATCAGACATGCCTTATGATCAGACTGACCGAGTTTGAAGCCGATCAATCGAAATCCCTAGGAGGAGTTCGATCAAATACGAAGGCTGTAAACGGCCAAATCAGGGTCCGAAATGGACCTTCAATCCAACATGGCCGACTTCCTGCGATACTTGCACTATGACATTACTTGTAAATTCTGAGCGTCTTAGTGAGCTCTACAACTGTACCGAATTTCAAGTCTCTACGATGAAGTAAGTGAATAGCAATGGGTCTTTTGAAAATTGCTAGTTGCCGCCGTTGAGCAATTTTTTTTGCGATTTTTGCGGCGACCTTAAAATTCAAAATTTTTAAACCGCCTAGTCGCTTCCGCCAAGTTTGGTGAGTTTTTGAATATGATAAAGCCCCCAAAAAGGCACACGAAGAGGGGGGCAGAATCGTAAGAAGAATTAAAGCTGCGAGCAGCCTCGGGCGGCCCTCGCAGCAAGCGCCGCTCCGGCCTATTGGCCACCGCGGGGGTTCCGGCCACCGCAGAAGCTCTCGCGCGTTTTCCAGAGCCGCAGCCCGCTCCCCACCGCAGAAGCTCTGCCGCAGTTTCCAGCACTGCCGCCCGCTAGCCGCTGCAGAAGCTGTCGCGCATTTTCCCCAAATTACATCTCAAACCCGTTGGGCTCTTTAGAGCAGAACAAAGGTCATACATATCCAGTTTGGCGCCAATCGGATGATCCATGTGTGAATTAGAGCCAAACGTATGTATATGGCGAGGGACTGATATTCGCCATTTGGCCACGCCCACACGGTTCAGCCAGCAGTGAGCATTGACAGAGTTTATCATCCGAATCATCTTGATTAGGTCAAGAGAGTCATAAACAGAGCTTTCCAAGGAAAAAAACGGCACTTCCTGTTCCGAGGGGGCGGGGCTTAGATGACGTCATAATATGTTGACGTAGGATCGACGGGCAAGCCTCCAGGATCACTCAGGCCAAGTTTGATGCAGCTCGGTCAAAATATGTGGAATGTAGAGGCAAACGTATACGAACGGCGTTGCCGCCATTGAAAACTCTTGGCACTTTAAAGCAAGCGAGACCAACTTCCTATCTGTCATCCAACACAGAATCACCTTGATTAGGTCAAGAGAGCCATAAACAGAGCTTTCCAAGGAAAAAAACGGCACTTCCGGTTCCGAGGGGGCGGGGCTTAGATGACGTCATAATGTGATGACGTAGGATTGACGGGCAAGCCTCCAGGATCACTCAGGCCAAGTTTGATGCAGCTCGGTCAAAATATGTGGAATGTAGAGGCAAACGTATACGAACGGCGTTGCCGCCATTGAAAACTCTTGGCACTTTAAAGCAAGCGAGACCAACTTCCTATCTGTCATCCAACACAGAATCACCTTGATTAGGTCAAGAGAGCCATAGATGAAAGTTTCCAAGGAAAAAATAGCACTTCCTGTTCTGAGGGGGCGGGGCTTAGATGACGTCATAATCTGATGACATAGAATTTTCAGGTATCACACCAGCATCACTCAAGCCAAGTTTGGTGCAGCTCGGTCGAAACATGTGGAATCTAGAAGCAAACGTATGGCATCGGCGTTACAGGTCACTTCGCCACGCCGCCACGCCCAGCTGCTATCTCAAAGCCGGTCAGGGTTGGAAACCTCAACACACCAACATGTCTTCTGTCTCTGGACACAGGTTCATGTTGATTAGGTCAAAGGGCTAAGATAGCGACCGTTCACAGTAAAACATGACACTTCCTGTTCTCAGGGGGCGTGGCCTAAGTGATGTCATCATTTGACCATAGGGTATTGTAGGGCACCCGATGACGATCAATCACTGAAAGTTTGGTCCCTCTATGTGTTTTTGTATAGGAAATATAAGAGTTTCGTGTTTCATGGCGAGTAGGTGAACTTTGACCCCTGCTAACCCCCCTTCAACATGCTCCAAAACTCACCAATTTGATAACTTTAAATCAGACATGCCTTATGATCAGACTGACCGAGTTTGAAGCCGATCAATCGAAATCCCTAGGAGGAGTTCGATCAAATACGAAGGCTGTAAACGTCAAAATCGAGGAAAAAAATGGACGTTCAATACAAAATGGCCGACTTTCTGTGATAGTTGGCTTATAACATTCAATGTAAGTTCTGAGTCTTTTGGTGAGCTCTACAAGTGTACCAAATTTCATGTCTCTACGATGAAGTACGTTCATACCATTGTGTCAACAGAAAATTGCTAGTTGCCGCCGTTGAGCAATTTTTTTTGCGATTTTTGCGACAACCTTAAAATTCAAAATTTTTAATTTTTCTAGTTGCGACCGCCAAGTTTGGTGAGTTTTTGAATATGATAAAGCCCCCAAAAAGGCACACGAAGAGGGGGGCAGAATAATAATAAAACAGTACAGATACAATAGGCCTTCGCAGCGCTTTGCTGCTCGGGCCTAATAATAATTAAAGCTGCGAGCAGCCTCGGGCGGCCCTCGCAGCAAGCGCCGCTCCGGCCTATTGGCCACCGCGGGGGTTCCGGCCACCGCAGAAGCTCTCGCGCGTTTTCCAGAGCCGCAGCCCGCTCCCCACCGCGGAAGCTCTGCCGCAGTTTCCAGCACCGCCGCCCGCCAGCCGCCGCAGAAGCTGTCGCGCATTTCCCCTGCCCGTCCACCGGGCGATACGCGTTAATGCGTTCGGCAGCGCTTCACGACGACTGTCAAAAAATCTGGTGCAGATCGGTCGATGCGTCGAGGAGATACAGCCGATGTATGAACTTAGGGGGCGCAGTGGAGTCAAATTACATTTCAAACCCGTTGGGCTCTTTAGAGGTGAACAAAGGTCATGCATATCCACTTTGGCGCCAATCGGATGATCTATGTGTGAATTAGAGCCAAACGTATGCATATGGCGAGGGACTGATATTCGCCATTTGGCCACGCCCACACGGTTGAGCCAGCAGCGAGCATTGACAGAGCTCATCATCCGAATCATCTTGATTAGGTCAAGAGAGCCATAAATGGAACTTTCCAAGGAAAAAAACGGCACTTCCTGTTCCGAGGGGGCGGGGCTTAGATGACGTCATAATATGATGACATAGGGTCGTCAAGGATCCCACCAGGGTCACTCGTGCAAAGTTTGGTGCAGAAGCTATCGACCGTTCACAGTAAAATACAAGACTTCCTGTTGTCAGAGGGCGTGGCCTACGTGATGTCATCATTTGACCATTGGATATTATTCTACACCCGAGGATGATCAATAACTCAAACTTTGGTGTCTCTGTCAGTTTTTGTGTTAGAATTACAAATTATTTAATTTTTTCCTCTTTAATTCAACACTGAACTGTCATTCCGTAGGGCAATGCTGCCCTCTGGTGTCGATTTACTGAAATTACTGAAATAGTTTCATTATTTCAGTAATTCGACACCAGAGGGCAGCATTGCCCTACACATGACAAAGCCCTTTGTATTACACAGTCAATCACAGGGGATCTTTGAGCCTTGCTAACCCCCCTTCCACCTGTTCAAATGTCACCAATTTGATAACTTTAAATCAGACATGCCTTATGATCAGACTGACCGACTTTGAAGCCGATCAATCGAAATCCCAAGGAGGAGTTCGATCAAATACGAAGGCTCTAAATGTCAAAATCGAGGTCAAATGAACTTCAATCTAAAATGGCCGACTTCCTGTTGGGTTTAGAGCATGGCTCCAAGAGACTTTTTTGTACGTCCTGACAAGATACACATATGTACCAAGTTTCGTAATTCTAGGATAAAGCATGGCCTGGGGCTGTTCATTTAAAATACTCTAGGGGTCGCTATAGAAAAATTAGGCCACGCCCACCAAATATCGCTATGGATTCCTGTTCGGGGATGGATAAGGATCCATCCTAGTGAGTTTGGAGCAGCTCACCCCGAAACTGTGGAATTCAGAGCCAAACGAAATTCGATGGCGTTCGCAACGCCGCCACGCCCACCTGCTTCATCGCAGCAGGTCGGGGTTGGAATCCACAACACACCAACATGTCTTCTGTCTCTGGACACAGTTTCATGTTGATTAGGTCAAAGGGCTAAGATAGCGACCGTTCACAGTAAAACATTACACTTCCTGCTCTCAGGGGGCGTGGCCTACATAAAAAAAAAATTTCACTGCAGGGTATTTTAGGACACCCGATGTCGATCAATCACTGAAAGTTTGGTCCCTCTATGTGTTTTTGTATAGGAAATATAAGAGGTTTTTGTTTCATGGCGTGTAGGTGAACTTTGACCCCTGCTAACCCCCCTTCAACATGCTCCAAAACTCACCAATTTGATAACTTTAAATCAGACATGCCTTATGATCAGACTGACCGAGTTTGAAGCCGATCAATCGAAATCCCTAGGAGGAGTTCGATCAAATACGAAGGCTGTAAACGGCCAAATCAGGGTCCGAAATGGACCTTCAATCCAACATGGCCGACTTCCTGCGATACTTGCACTATGACATTACTTGTAAATTCTGAGCGTCTTAGTGAGCTCTACAACTGTACCGAATTTCAAGTCTCTACGATGAAGTAAGTGAATAGCAATGGGTCTTTTGAAAATTGCTAGTTGCCGCCGTTGAGCAATTTTTTTTGCGATTTTTGCGGCGACCTTAAAATTCAAAATTTTTAAACCGCCTAGTCGCTTCCGCCAAGTTTGGTGAGTTTTTGAATATGATAAAGCCCCCAAAAAGGCACACGAAGAGGGGGGCAGAATCGTAAGAAGAATTAAAGCTGCGAGCAGCCTCGGGCGGCCCTCGCAGCAAGCGCCGCTCCGGCCTATTGGCCACCGCGGGGGTTCCGGCCACCGCAGAAGCTCTCGCGCGTTTTCCAGAGCCGCAGCCCGCTCCCCACCGCAGAAGCTCTGCCGCAGTTTCCAGCACTGCCGCCCGCTAGCCGCTGCAGAAGCTGTCGCGCATTTTCCCCAAATTACATCTCAAACCCGTTGGGCTCTTTAGAGCAGAACAAAGGTCATACATATCCAGTTTGGCGCCAATCGGATGATCCATGTGTGAATTAGAGCCAAACGTATGTATATGGCGAGGGACTGATATTCGCCATTTGGCCACGCCCACACGGTTCAGCCAGCAGTGAGCATTGACAGAGTTTATCATCCGAATCATCTTGATTAGGTCAAGAGAGTCATAAACAGAGCTTTCCAAGGAAAAAAACGGCACTTCCTGTTCCGAGGGGGCGGGGCTTAGATGACGTCATAATATGTTGACGTAGGATCGACGGGCAAGCCTCCAGGATCACTCAGGCCAAGTTTGATGCAGCTCGGTCAAAATATGTGGAATGTAGAGGCAAACGTATACGAACGGCGTTGCCGCCATTGAAAACTCTTGGCACTTTAAAGCAAGCGAGACCAACTTCCTATCTGTCATCCAACACAGAATCACCTTGATTAGGTCAAGAGAGCCATAAACAGAGCTTTCCAAGGAAAAAAACGGCACTTCCGGTTCCGAGGGGGCGGGGCTTAGATGACGTCATAATGTGATGACGTAGGATTGACGGGCAAGCCTCCAGGATCACTCAGGCCAAGTTTGATGCAGCTCGGTCAAAATATGTGGAATGTAGAGGCAAACGTATACGAACGGCGTTGCCGCCATTGAAAACTCTTGGCACTTTAAAGCAAGCGAGACCAACTTCCTATCTGTCATCCAACACAGAATCACCTTGATTAGGTCAAGAGAGCCATAGATGAAAGTTTCCAAGGAAAAAAATAGCACTTCCTGTTCTGAGGGGGCGGGGCTTAGATGACGTCATAATCTGATGACATAGAATTTTCAGGTATCACACCAGCATCACTCAAGCCAAGTTTGGTGCAGCTCGGTCGAAACATGTGGAATCTAGAAGCAAACGTATGGCATCGGCGTTACAGGTCACTTCGCCACGCCGCCACGCCCAGCTGCTATCTCAAAGCCGGTCAGGGTTGGAAACCTCAACACACCAACATGTCTTCTGTCTCTGGACACAGGTTCATGTTGATTAGGTCAAAGGGCTAAGATAGCGACCGTTCACAGTAAAACATGACACTTCCTGTTCTCAGGGGGCGTGGCCTAAGCGATGTCATCATTTCACCACAGGGTATTTTAGGACACCTATTGTTGATCAATAACTGAAAATTTGGTGTCTCTGTGAGTTTCTGTGCAGGATATATAAGAGTTTCGTGTTTCATGGCGAGTAGGTGAACTTTGACCCCTGGTAACCCCCCTTCAGCAAGCTCATACAGTCACCAATTTGATAACTTTAAATCAGACATGCCTTATGATCAGACTGACCGAGTTTGAAGCCGATCAATCGAAATCCCTAGGAGGAGTTCGATCAAATACGAATGCTGTAAACGTCAAAATCGAGGTCAAATGAAATTCAATCTAAAATGGCCGACTTCCTGTTGGGTTTAGAGCATAGCTCTAAGAGACTTTTTTGTACGTCCCGACAAAATACACATGTGTACCAAGTTTCGTAATTCTAGGTTTAAGCATGGCTTGGGGCTGTTCATTTAAAATACTCTAGGGGTCGCTATAGAGAAATTAGGCCACGCCCACCAAATTTTGTTATGAATTCCTGTCGGTGAGTGGATAAGGATCCATCCTAGTGAGTTTGGAGCAGCTGGGCCCGAAATTGTGGAATTCAGAGCCAAACGTATGGCAACGGCGTTACAGGTCACTTCGCCACGCCGCCACGCCCACCTGCTATGTCAAAGCCGGTCAGGGTTGGAATCCTCAACACACCAACATGTCTTCTGTCTCTGGACACAGTTTCATATTGATGAGGTCAAAGGGCTAAGATAGCGACCGTTCACAGTAAAACATGACACTTCCTGTTCTCAGGGGGCGTGGCCTAAGTGATGTCATCATTTGACCATAGGGTATTGTAGGGCACCCGATGACGATCAATCACTGAAAGTTTGGTCCCTCTATGTGTTTTTGTATAGGAAATATAAGAGTTTCGTGTTTCATGGCGAGTAGGTGAACTTTGACCCCTGCTAACCCCCCTTCAACATGCTCCAAAACTCACCAATTTGATAACTTTAAATCAAACATGCCTTATGATCAGACTGACCAAGTTTGAAGTCGATCAATCGAAATCCCTAGGAGGAGTTCGATCAAATACGAAGGCTGTAAACGTCAAAATCGAGGTAAAAAATGGACGTTCAATACAAAATGGCCGACTTCCTGTGATAGTTGGCTTATAACATTAAATGTAAGTTCTGAGTCTTTTGGTGAGCTCTACATGTGTACCAAATTTCATGTCTCTACGATGAAGTACGTTCATACCATTGTGTCAACAGAAAATTGCTAGTTGCCGCCGTTCAGCAATTTTTTTTGCGATTTTTGCGACAACCTTAAAATTCAAAATTTTTAAATTTTCTAGTCGCCACCGCCAAGTTTGGTGAGTTTTTGAATATGATAAAGCCCCCAAAAAGGCGCCTCTTTGGGGGGGCAGAATCGTAATAATAATAAGAAACAGTACAGAAACAATAGGCCTTCGCAGCGCTTTGCTGCTCGGGCCTAATTAAAGCTGCAAGCAGCCTCGGGCGGCCCTCGCAGCAAGCGCCGCTCCGGCCTATTGGCCACCGCGGGGGTTCCAGCCACCGCAGAAGCTCTGGCACAATTTCCGGAGCCGCAGCCAACTCCCCACCGCAGGAGCTCTGCCGCAGTTTCCAGTACCGCCGCCCGCTAGCTGCCGCAGAAGCTGTCGCGCATTTTCCACGCCCGTCCACCGGGCGATACGCGTGAATGCGTTCGGCGGCGCTCCCCGACGACTGTCAAAAAATCTGGTGCAGATCGGTCGATGCGTCGAGGAGATACAGCCGATGTATTAACTTAGGGGGCGCAGTGGAGCCAAATTACATCTCAATCCCGTTGGGCTCTTTAGAGGTGAACAAAGGTCATACATATCCAGTTTGGAGCCAATCGGATGATCCGTGCTTGAATTAGAGCCAAACGTATGAATATGGCGAGGGACTGATATTCGCCATTTGGCCACGCCCACACGGTTCAGCCAGCAGCGAGCAATGACAGAGCTCATCATCCGAATCATCTTGATTAGGTCAAGAGAGCCATAAACGGAGCTTTCCAAGGAAAAAAACGGCACTTCCGGTTCCGAGGGGGCGGGGCTTAGATGACGTCATAATGTGATGACGTAGGATCGACGGGCAAGCCTCCAGGATCACTCAGGCCAAGTTTGATGCAGCTCGGTCAAAATATGTGGAATGTAGAGGCAAACGTATACGAACGGCGTTGCCGCCATTGAAAACTCTTGGCACTTTAAAGCAAGCGAGACCAACTTCCTATCTGTCATCCAACACAGAATCACCTTGATTAGGTCAAGAGAGCCATAAACAGAGCTTTCCAAGGAAAAAAACGGCACTTCCGGTTCCGAGGGGGCGGGGCTTAGATGACGTCATAATGTGATGACGTAGGATTGACGGGCAAGCCTCCAGGATCACTCAGGCCAAGTTTGATGCAGCTCGGTCAAAATATGTGGAATGTAGAGGCAAACGTATACGAACGGCGTTGCCGCCATTGAAAACTCTTGGCACTTTAAAGCAAGCGAGACCAACTTCCTATCTGTCATCCAACACAGAATCACCTTGATTAGGTCAAGAGAGCCATAGATGAAAGTTTCCAAGGAAAAAAATAGCACTTCCTGTTCTGAGGGGGCGGGGCTTAGATGACGTCATAATCTGATGACATAGAATTTTCAGGTATCACACCAGCATCACTCAAGCCAAGTTTGGTGCAGCTCGGTCGAAACATGTGGAATCTAGAAGCAAACGTATGGCATCGGCGTTACAGGTCACTTCGCCACGCCGCCACGCCCAGCTGCTATCTCAAAGCCGGTCAGGGTTGGAAACCTCAACACACCAACATGTCTTCTGTCTCTAGACACAGGTTCATGTTGATTAGGTCAAAGGGCTAAGATAGCGACCGTTCACAGTAAAACATGACACTTCCTGTTCTCAGGGGGCGTGGCCTAAGCGATGTCATCATTTCACCACAGGGTATTTTAGGACACCTATTGTTGATCAATAACTGAAAATTTGGTGTCTCTGTGAGTTTCTGTGCAGGATATATAAGAGTTTCGTGTTTCATGGCGAGTAGGTGAACTTTGACCCCTGGTAACCCCCCTTCAGCAAGCTCATACAGTCACCAATTTGATAACTTTAAATCAGACATGCCTTATGATCAGACTGACCGAGTTTGAAGCCGATCAATCGAAATCCCTAGGAGGAGTTCGATCAAATACGAATGCTGTAAACGTCAAAATCGAGGTCAAATGAAATTCAATCTAAAATGGCCGACTTCCTGTTGGGTTTAGAGCATAGCTCTAAGAGACTTTTTTGTACGTCCCGACAAGATACACATGTGTACCAAGTTTCGTAATTCTAGGTTTAAGCATGGCTTGGGGCTGTTCATTTAAAATACTCTAGGGGTCGCTATAGAGAAATTAGGCCACGCCCACCAAATTTTGTTATGAATTCCTGTCGGTGAGTGGATAAGGATCCATCCTAGTGAGTTTGGAGCAGCTGGGCCCGAAATTGTGGAATTCAGAGCCAAACGTATGGCAACGGCGTTACAGGTCACTTCGCCACGCCGCCACGCCCACCTGCTATGTCAAAGCCGGTCAGGGTTGGAATCCTAAACACACCAACATGTCTTCTGTCTCTGGACACAGTTTCATATTGATGAGGTCAAAGGGCTAAGATAGCGACCGTTCACAGTAAAACATGACACTTCCTGTTCTCAGGGGGCGTGGCCTAAGTGATGTCATCATTTGATCATAGGGTATTGTAGGGCACCCGATGACGATCAATCACTGAAAGTTTGGTCCCTCTATGTGTTTTTGTATAGGAAATATAAGAGTTTCGTGTTTCATGGCGAGTAGGTGAACTTTGACCCCTGCTAACCCCCCTTCAACATGCTCCAAAACTCACCAATTTGATAACTTTAAATCAAACATGCCTTATGATCAGACTGACCAAGTTTGAAGTCGATCAATCGAAATCCCTAGGAGGAGTTCGATCAAATACGAAGGCTGTAAACGTCAAAATCGAGGTAAAAAATGGACGTTCAATACAAAATGGCCGACTTCCTGTGATAGTTGGCTTATAACATTAAATGTAAGTTCTGAGTCTTTTGGTGAGCTCTACATGTGTACCAAATTTCATGTCTCTACGATGAAGTACGTTCATACCATTGTGTCAACAGAAAATTGCTAGTTGCCGCCGTTCAGCAATTTTTTTTGCGATTTTTGCGACAACCTTAAAATTCAAAATTTTTAAATTTTCTAGTCGCCACC
Source organism: Xiphophorus hellerii (assembly GCF_003331165.1). Classification (NCBI taxonomy): domain Eukaryota; kingdom Metazoa; phylum Chordata; class Actinopteri; order Cyprinodontiformes; family Poeciliidae; genus Xiphophorus; species Xiphophorus hellerii. The sequence goes on along the minus strand of NC_045677.1, from coordinate 6,986,714 downwards.
GCCAAGTTTGGTGAGTTTTTGAATATGATAAAGCCCCCAAAAAGGCGCCTCTTTGGGGGGGCAGAATCGTAATAATAATTAAAGCTGCAAGCAGCCTCGGGCGGCCCTCGCAGCAAGCGCCGCTCCGGCCTATTGGCCACCGCGGGGGTTCCGGCCACCGCAGAAGCTCTCGCGCGTTTTCCAGAGCCGCAGCCCGCTCCCCACCGCAGAAGCTCCGCCGCAGTTTCCAGCACCGCCGCCCGCCAGCCGCCGCAGAAGCTGTCGCGCATTTTCCCCGCCCGTCCACCGGGCGACAGGCGTGAATGCATTCGGCGGCGCTCCCCGACGACTGTCAAAAAATCTGGCGCAGATCGGTCGATGCGTCGAGGAGATACGGCCGATGTATTAACTTAGGGGGCGCAGTGGAGTCAAATTACATCTCAAACCCGTCGGGCTCTTTAGAGGTGAACAAAGGTCATACATATCCAGTTTGGCGCCAATCGGATGATCCATGTGTGAATTAGAGCCAAACGTATGAATATGGCGAGGGACTGATATTCGCCGTTTGGCCACGCCCACACGGTTCAGCCAGCAGCGAGCATTGACAGAGTTTATCATCCGAATCATCGTGATTAGGTCAAGAGAGCCATAAACAGAGCTTTCCAAGGAAAAAAAACGGCACTTCCTGTTGTGAGGGGGCGGGGCTTAGATGACGTCATAATGTGATGACGTAGGATCGACGGGCAAGCCTCCAGGATCACTCAGGCCAAGTTTGATGCAGCTCGGTCAAAATATGTGGAATGTAGAGGCAAACGTATACGAACGGCGTTGCCGCCATTGAAAACTCTTGGCACTTTAAAGCAAGCGAGACCAACTTCCTATCTGTCATCCAACACAGAATCACCTTGATTAGGTCAAGAGAGCCATAAACAGAGCTTTCCAAGGAAAAAAACGGCACTTCCGGTTCCGAGGGGGCGGGGCTTAGATGACGTCATAATGTGATGACGTAGGATTGACGGGCAAGCCTCCAGGATCACTCAGGCCAAGTTTGATGCAGCTCGGTCAAAATATGTGGAATGTAGAGGCAAACGTATACGAACGGCGTTGCCGCCATTGAAAACTCTTGGCACTTTAAAGCAAGCGACACCAACTTCCTATCTGTCATCCAACACAGAATCACCTTGATTAGGTCAAGAGAGCCATAGATGAAAGTTTCCAAGGAAAAAAATAGCACTTCCTGTTCTGAGGGGGCGGGGCTTAGATGACGTCATAATCTGATGACATAGAATTTTCAGGTATCACACCAGCATCACTCAAGCCAAGTTTGGTGCAGCTCGGTCGAAACATGTGGAATCTAGAAGCAAACGTATGGCATCGGCGTTACAGGTCACTTCGCCACGCCGCCACGCCCAGCTGCTATCTCAAAGCCGGTCAGGGTTGGAAACCTCAACACACCAACATGTCTTCTGTCTCTGGACACAGGTTCATGTTGATTAGGTCAAAGGGCTAAGATAGCGACCGTTCACAGTAAAACATGACACTTCCTGTTCTCAGGGGGCGTGGCCTAAGCGATGTCATCATTTCACCACAGGGTATTTTAGGACACCTATTGTTGATCAATAACTGAAAATTTGGTGTCTCTGTGAGTTTCTGTGCAGGATATATAAGAGTTTCGTGTTTCATGGCGAGTAGGTGAACTTTGACCCCTGGTAACCCCCCTTCAGCAAGCCAATACAGTCACCAATTTGATAACTTTAAATCAGACATGCCTTATGATCAGACTGACCGAGTTTGAAGCCGATCAATCGAAATCCCTAGGAGGAGTTCGATCAAATACGAATGCTGTAAACGTCAAAATCGAGGTCAAATGAAATTCAATCTAAAATGGCCGACTTCCTGTTGGGTTTAGAGCATAGCTCTAAGAGACTTTTTTGTACGTCCCGACAAAATACACATGTGTACCAAGTTTCGTAATTCTAGGTTTAAGCATGGCTTGGGGCTGTTCATTTAAAATACTCTAGGGGTCGCTATAGAGAAATTAGGCCACGCCCACCAAATTTTGTTATGAATTCCTGTCGGTGAGTGGATAAGGATCCATCCTAGTGAGTTTGGAGCAGCTGGGCCCGAAATTGTGGAATTCAGAGCCAAACGTATGGCAACGGCGTTACAGGTCACTTCGCCACGCCGCCACGCCCACCTGCTATGTCAAAGCCGGTCAGGGTTGGAATCCTCAACACACCAACATGTCTTCTGTCTCTGGACACAGTTTCATATTGATGAGGTCAAAGGGCTAAGATAGCGACCGTTCACAGTAAAACATGACACTTCCTGTTCTCAGGGGGCGTGGCCTAAGTGATGTCATCATTTGACCATAGGGTATTGTAGGGCACCCGATGACGATCAATCACTGAAAGTTTGGTCCCTCTATTTGTTTTTGTATAGGAAATATAAGAGTTTCGTGTTTCATGGCGAGTAGGTGAACTTTGACCCCTGCTAACCCCCCTTCAACATGCTCCAAAACTCACCAATTTGATAACTTTAAATCAAACATGCCTTATGATCAGACTGACCAAGTTTGAAGTCGATCAATCGAAATCCCTAGGAGGAGTTCGATCAAATACGAAGGCTGTAAACGTCAAAATCGAGGTAAAAAATGGACGTTCAATACAAAATGGCCGACTTCCTGTGATAGTTGGCTTATAACATTAAATGTAAGTTCTGAGTCTTTTGGTGAGCTCTACATGTGTACCAAATTTCATGTCTCTACGATGAAGTACGTTCATACCATTGTGTCAACAGAAAATTGCTAGTTGCCGCCGTTCAGCAATTTTTTTTGCGATTTTTGCGACAACCTTAAAATTCAAAATTTTTAAATTTTCTAGTCGCCACCGCCAAGTTTGGTGAGTTTTTGAATATGATAAAGCCCCCAAAAAGGCGCCTCTTTGGGGGGGCAGAATCGTAATAATAATTAAAGCTGCGAGCAGCCTCGGGCGGCCCTCGCAGCAAGCGCCGCTCCGGCCTATTGGCCACCGCGGGGGTTCCGGCCACCGCAGAAGCTCTCGCGCGGTTTCCAGAGCCGCAGCCCGCTCCCCACCGCAGAAGCTGTGCCGCAGTTTCCAGCACCGCCGCCCGCTAGCCGCCGCAGAGGCTGTCGCGCATTTTCCACGCCCGTCCACCAGGCGACATGCGTGAATGCGTTCGGCAGCGCTCCCCGACCACTGTCAAAAAATCTGGTGCAGATCGGTCGATGCCTCGAGGAGACACAGCCGATGTATTAACTTAGGGGGCGCAGTGGAGCCAAATTACATCTCAAACTCGTTGGGCTCTTTAGAGGTGAACAAAGATCATACATATCCAGTTTGGCGCCAATCGGATGATCCGTGTGTGATTTAGAGCCAAACGTATGCATATGGCGAGGGACTGATGTTCGCCATTTGGCCACGCCCACACGGTTCAGCCAGCAGCGAGCATTGACAGAGTTTATCATCCGAATCATCTTGATTAGGTCAAGAGAGCCATAAACAGAGCTTTCCAAGGAAAAAAACGGCACTTCCGGTTCCGAGGGGGCGGGGCTTAGATGACGTCATAATGTGATGACGTAGGATCGACGGGCAAGCCTCCAGGATCACTCAGGCCAAGTTTGATGCAGCTCGGTCAAAATATGTGGAATGTAGAGGCAAACGTATACGAACGGCGTTGCCGCCATTGAAAACTCTTGGCACTTTAAAGCAAGCGAGACCAACTTCCTATCTGTCATCCAACACAGAATCACCTTGATTAGGTCAAGAGAGCCATAAACAGAGCTTTCCAAGGAAAAAAAACGGCACTTCCGGTTCCGAGGGGGCGGGGCTTAGATGACGTCATATTGTGATGACGTAGGATTGACGGGCAAGCCTCCAGGATCACTCAGGCCAAGTTTGATGCAGCTCGGTCAAAATATGTGGAATGTAGAGGCAAACGTATACGAACGGCGTTGCCGCCATTGAAAACTCTTGGCACTTTAAAGCAAGCGAGACCAACTTCCTATCTGTCATCCAACACAGAATCACCTTGATTAGGTCAAGAGAGCCATAGATGAAAGTTTCCAAGGAAAAAAATAGCACTTCCTGTTCTGAGGGGGCGGGGCTTAGATGACGTCATAATCTGATGACATAGAATTTTCAGGTATCACACCAGCATCACTCAAGCCAAGTTTGGTGCAGCTCGGTCGAAACATGTGGAATCTAGAAGCAAACGTATGGCATCGGCGTTACAGGTCACTTCGCCACGCCGCCACGCCCAGCTGCTATCTCAAAGCCGGTCAGGGTTGGAATCCTCAACACACCAACATGTCTTCTGTGTCTGGACACAGTTTCATGTTGATTAGGTCAAAGGGCTAAGAGAGCGACCGCTCACAGTAAAACATGACACTTCCTGTTCTCAGGGGGCGTGGCTTAAGTGATGTCATCATTTCACCACAGGGTATTTTAGGACATCCGATGCCGATCAATCACTGAAAGTTTGGTCCCTCTATGTGTTTTTTTATAGGAAATATAAGAGTTTCGTGTTTCATGGCGAGTAGGTGAACTTTGACCCCTGCTAACCCCCCTTCAACATACTCCAAAACTCACCAATTTGATAACTTTAAATCAAACATGCCTTATGATCAGACTGACCGAGTTTGAAGTCGATCAATCGAAATCCCTAGGAGGAGTTCGATCAAATACGAAGGCTGTAAACGTCAAAATCGAGGAAAAAAATGGACGTTCAATACAAAATGGCCGACTTCCTGTGATAGTTGGCTAATAACATTAAATGTAAGTTCTGAGTCTTTTGGTGAGCTCTACAAGTGTACCAAATTTCATGTCTCTACGATGAAGTACGTTCATACCATTGTGTCAACAGAAAATTGCTAGTTGCCGCCGTTGAGCAATTTTTTTTGCGATTTTTGCGACAACCTTAAAATTCAAAATTTTGAATTTTTCTAGTCGCGACCGCCAAGTTTGGTGAGTTTTTGAATATGATAAAGCCCCCAAAAAGGCAATTCATTTGGGTGGAAGAATAATAAGAATAATAATTAAAGCTGCAAGCAGCCTCGGGCGGCCCTCGCAGCAAGCGCCGCTCCGGCCTATTGGCCACCGCGGGGGTTCCGGCCACCGCAGAAGCTCTCGCGCGTTTTCCAGAGCCGCAGCCCGCTCCCCACCGCAGAAGCTCTGCCGCAGTTTCCAGCACTGCCGCCCGCTAGCCGCTGCAGAAGCTGTCGCGCATTTTCCCCAAATTACATCTCAAACCCGTTGGGCTCTTTAGAGCAGAACAAAGGTCATACATATCCAGTTTGGCGCCAATCGGATGATCCATGTGTGAATAAGAGCCAAACGTATGTATATGGCGAGGGACTGATATTCGCCATTTGGCCACGCCCACACGGTTCAGCCAGCAGTGAGCATTGACAGAGTTTATCATCCGAATCATCTTGATTAGGTCAAGAGAGCCATAAACAGAGCTTTCCAAGGAAAAAAACGGCACTTCCGGTTCCGAGGGGGCGGGGCTTAGATGACGTCACAATGTGATGACGTAGGATCGACGGGCAAGCCTCCAGGATCACTCAGGCCAAGTTTGATGCAGCTCGGTCAAAATATGTGGAATGTAGAGGCAAACGTATACGAACGGCGTTGCCGCCATTGAAAACTCTTGGCACTTTAAAGCAAGCGAGACCAACTTCCTATCTGTCATCCAACACAGAATCACCTTGATTAGGTCAAGAGAGCCATAGATGAAAGTTTCCAAGGAAAAAAATAGCATTTCCTGTTCTGAGGGGGCGGGGCTTAGATGACGTCATAATCTGATGACATAGAATTTTCAGGTATCACACCAGCACCACTCAAGCCAAGTTTGGTGCAGCTCGGTCGAAACATGTGGAATCTAGAAGCAAACGTATGGCATCGGCGTTACAGGTCACTTCGCCACGCCGCCGCACCCAGCTGCTTCATCGCAGCCGGTCAGGGCTTGAATCCACAACACACCAACATGTCTTCTGTCTCTGGACACAGTTTCATGTTGATGAGGTCAAAGGGCTAAGATAGCGACCGTTCACAGTAAAACATGACATTTCCTGTTCTCAGGGGGCGTGGCCTAAGTGATGTCATCATTTCACCACAGGGTATTTTAGGACACCTATTGATGATCAATAACTGAAAGTTTGGTGTCTCTGTGAGTTTCTGTGCAGGATATATAAGAGTTTCGTGTTTCATGGCGAGTAGGTGAACTTTGACCCCTGGTAACCCCCCTTCAGCAATCTCAGACAGTCACCAATTTGATAACTTTAAATCAGACATGCCTTATGATCAGACTGACCGAGTTTGAAGCCGATCAATCGAAATCCCTAGGAGGAGTTCGATCAAATGCAAAGGCTGTAAACGTCAAAGTCGAGGTCCAAAATGGACCTTCAATACAAAATGGCCGACTTCCTGTTGGGTTTCGACCATGGCTCTAAGAGACTTTTTTGTACGTCCTGACAAGATACACATGTGTACCAAGTTTCGTAATTCTAGGATAAAGCATGGCATGGGGCTGTTCATTTAAAATACTCTAGGGGTCGCTATAGAGAAATTAGGCCACGCCCACCAAATTTTGTTATGAATTCCTGTCGGTGGGTGGATAAGGATCCATCCTAGTGAGTTAGGAGGAGCTGGGCCCGAAATTGTGGAATTCAGAGCCAAACGAATTTCGACGGCGTTCGCAACGCCGCCACGCCCACCTGCTTCATCGCAGCCGGTCGGGGTTGGATTACTCAACACACCAACATGTCTTCTGTCTCTGGACACAGTTTCATGTTGATGAGGTCAAAGGGCTAAGATAGCGACCGTTCACAGTAAAACATGACACTTCCTGTTCTCAGGGGGCGTGGCCTAAGTGATGTCATCATTTGACCATAGGGTATTGTAGGGCACCCGATGACGATCAATCACTGAAAGTTTGGTCCCTCTATGTGTTTTTATATAGGAAATATAAGAGTTTCGTGTTTCATGGCGAGTAGGTGAACTTTGACCCCTGCTAACCCCCCTTCAACATGCTCCAAAACTCACCAATTTGATAACTTTAAATCAAACATGCCTTATGATCAGACTGACCGAGTTTGAAGTCGATCAATCGAAATCCCTAGGAGGAGTTCGATCAAATACGAAGGCTGTAAACGTCAAAATCGAGGAAAAAAATGGACGTTCAAGACAAAATGGCTGACTTCCTGTGATAGTTGGCTAATAACATTAAATGTAAGTTCTGAGTCTTTTGGTGAGCTCTACAAGTGTGCCAAATTTCATGTCTCTACGATGAAGTACGTTCATACCATTGTGTTAACAGAAAATTGCTAGTTGCCGCCGTTGAGCAATTTTTTTTGCGATTTTTGCGACAACCTTAAAATTCAAAATTTTTAATTTTTCTAGTTGCGACCGCCAAGTTTGGTGAGTTTTTGAATATGATAAAGCCCCCAAAAAGGCACACGAAGAGGTGGGAAGAATAATAATAATAATAAACAGTACAGATACAATAGGCCTTCGCAGCGCTTTGCTGCTCGGGCCTAATAATAAACAGCACAGATACAATAGGCCTTCGCAGCGCTTTGCTGCTCGGGCCTAATAAGAAACAGTACAGAAACAATAGGCCTTCGCAGCGCTTTGCTGCTCGGGCCTAATAAGAAACAGTACAGAAACAATAGGCCTTCGCAGCGCTTTGCTGCTCGGGCCTAATTAAAGCTGCGAGCAGCCTCGGGCGGCCCTCGCAGCAAGCGCCGCTCCGGCATATTGGCCACCGCGGGGGTTCCAGCCACCGCAGAAGCTCTCGCACGATTTCTAGAGCCGCAGCCAACTCCCCACCACAGAAGCTCTGCCGCAGTTTCCAGCACCGCCGCCCGCTAGCCACCGCAGAGGCTGTCGCGCATTTTCCACGCCCGTCCACCAGGCGACATGCGTGAATGCGTTCGGCAGCGCTCCCCGACCACTGTCAAAAAATCTGGTGCAGATCGGTCGATGCCTCGAGGAGACACAGCCGATGTATTAACTTAGGGGGCGCAGTGGAGCCAAATTACATCTCAAACTCGTTGGGCTCTTTAGAGGTGAACAAAGATCATACATATCCAGTTTGGCGTCAATCGGATGATCCGTGTGTGATTTAGAGCCAAACGTATGCATATGGCGAGGGACTGATGTTCGCCATTTGGCCACGCCCACACGGTTCAGCCAGCAGCGAGCATTGACAGAGTTTATCATCCGAATCATCTTGATTAGGTCAAGAGAGCCATAAACGGAGCTTTCCAAGGAAAAAAACGGCACTTCCGGTTCCGAGGGGGCGGGGCTTAGATGACGTCATAATGTGATGACGTAGGATCGACGGGCAAGCCTCCAGGATCACTCAGGCCAAGTTTGATGCAGCTCGGTCAAAATATGTGGAATGTAGAGGCAAACGTATACGAACGGCGTTGCCGCCATTGAAAACTCTTGGCACTTTAAAGCAAGCGAGACCAACTTCCTATCTGTCATCCAACACAGAATCACCTTGATTAGGTCAAGAGAGCCATAAACGGAGCTTTCCAAGGAAAAAAACGGCACTTCCGGTTCCGAGGGGGCGGGGCTTAGATGACGTCATAATGTGATGACGTAGGATCGACGGGCAAGCCTCCAGGATCACTCAGGCCAAGTTTGATGCAGCTCGGTCAAAATATGTGGAATGTAGAGGCAAACGTATACGAACGGCGATGCCGCCATTGAAAACTCTTGGCACTTTAAAGCAAGCGAGACCAACTTCCTATCTGTCATCCAACACAGAATCACCTTGATTAGGTCAAGAGAGCCATAAACGGAGCTTTCCAAGGAAAAAAACGGCACTTCCTGTTCTGAGGGGGCGGGGCTTTGATGACGTCATAATCTGATGACATAGAATTTTCAGGTATCACACCAGCATCACTCAAGCCAAGTTTGGTGCAGCTCAGTCGAAACATGTGGAATCTAGAAGCAAACGTATGGCATCGGCGTTACAGGTCACTTCGCCACGCCGCCACGCCCAGCTGCTATCTCAAAGCCGGTCAGGGTTGGAATCCTCAACACACCAACATTTCTTCTGTGTCTGGACACAGTTTCATGTTGATTAGGTCAAAGGGCTAAGAGAGCGACCGCTCACAGTAAAACATGACACTTCCTGTTCTCAGGGGGCGTGGCTTAAGTGATGTCATCATTTCACCACAGGGTATTTTAGGACATCCGATGCCGATCAATCACTGAAAGTTTGGTCCCTCTATGTGTTTTTTTATAGGAAATATAAGAGTTTCGTGTTTCATGGCGAGTAGGTGAACTTTGACCCCTGCTAACCCCCCTTCAACATACTCCAAAACTCACCAATTTGATAACTTTAAATCAAACATGCCTTATGATCAGACTGACCGAGTTTGAAGTCGATCAATCGAAATCCCTAGGAGGAGTTCGATCAAATACGAACGCTGTAAACGTCAAAATCGAGGAAAAAAATGGACGTTCAATACAAAATGGCCGACTTCCTGTGATAGTTGGCTTATAACATTAAATGTAAGTTCTGAGTCTTTTGGTGAGCTCTACATGTGTACCAAATTTCATGTCTCTACGATGAAGTACGTTCATACCATTGTGTCAACAGAAAATTGCTAGTTGCCGCCGTTCAGCAATTTTTTTTGCGATTTTTGCGACAACCTTAAAATTCAAAATTTTTAAATTTTCTAGTCGCCACCGCCAAGTTTGGTGAGTTTTTGAATATGATAAAGCCCCCAAAAAGGCGCCTCTTTGGGGGGGCAGAATCGTAATAATAATAAGAAACAGTACAGAAACAATAGGCCTTCGCAGCGCTTTGCTGCTCGGGCCTAATTAAAGCTGCGAGCAGCCTCGGGCGGCCCTCGCAGCAAGCGCCGCTCCGGCCTATTGGCCACCGCGGGGGTTCCAGCCACCGCAGAAGCTCTCGCACGATTTCCAGAGCCGCAGCCAACTCCCCACCGCAGAAGCTCTGCCGCAGTTTCCAGCACCGCCGCCCGCTAGCCACCGCAGAGGCTGTCGCGCATTTTCCCCGCCCGTCCACTGGGCGATACGCGTGAATGCGTTCGGCAGCGCTCCCCGACGACTGTCAAAAAATCTGGTGCAGATCGGTCGATGCATCGAGGAGATATAGCCGATGTATTAACTTAGGGGGCGCAGTGGAGTCAAATTACATTTCAACCTAGTTGGGCTCTTTAGAGGTGAACAAAGGTCATACATATCCAGTTTGGCGCCAATCGGATGATCCATGTGTGAATTAGAGCCAAACGTATGTATATGGCGAGGGACTGATATTCGCCGTTTGGCCACGCCCACACGGTTCAGCCAGCAGCGAGCAATGACAGAGCTCATCATCCGAATCATCTTGATTAGGTCAAGAGAGCCATAAACGGAGCTTTCCAAGGAAAAAAACGGCACTTCCGGTTCCGAGGGGGCGGGGCTTAGATGACGTCATAATGTGATGACGTAGGATCGACGGGCAAGCCTCCAGGATCACTCAGGCCAAGTTTGATGCAGCTCGGTCAAAATATGTGGAATGTAGAGGCAAACGTATACGAACGGCGTTGCCGCCATTGAAAACTCTTGGCACTTTAAAGCAAGCGAGACCAACTTCCTATCTGTCATCCAACACAGAATCACCTTGATTAGGTCAAGAGAGCCATAAACAGAGCTTTCCAAGGAAAAAAACGGCACTTCCGGTTCCGAGGGGGCGGGGCTTAAATGACATCATAATGTGATGACGTAGGATTGACGGGCAAGCCTCCAGGATCACTCAGGCCAAGTTTGATGCAGCTCGGTCAAAATATGTGGAATGTAGAGGCAAACGTATACGAACGGCGTTGCCGCCGTTGAAAACTCTTGGCACTTTAAAGCAAGCGAGACCAACTTCCTATCTGTCATCCAACACAGAATCACCTTGATTAGGTCAAGAGAGCCATAGATGAAAGTTTCCAAGGAAAAAAATAGCACTTCCTGTTCTGAGGGGGCGGGGCTTAGATGACGTCATAATCTGATGATATAGAATTTTCAGGTATCACACCAGCATCACTCAAGCCAAGTTTGGTGCAGCTCGGTCGAAACATGTGGAATCTAGAAGCAAACGTATGGCATCGGCGTTACAGGTCACTTCGCCACGCCGCCGCACCCAGCTGCTTCATCGCAGCCGGTCAGGGCTTGAATCCACAACACACCAACATGTCTTCTGTCTCTGGACACAGTTTCATGTTGATGAGGTCAAAGGGCTAAGATAGCGACCGTTCACAGTAAAACATGACATTTCCTGTTCTCAGGGGGCGTGGCCTAAGTGATGTCATCATTTCACCACAGGGTATTTTAGGACACCTATTGATGATCAATAACTGAAAGTTTGGTGTCTCTGTGAGTTTCTGTGCAGGATATATAAGAGTTTCGTGTTTCATGGCGAGTAGGTGAACTTTGACCCCTGGTAACCCCCCTTCAGCAATCTCAGACAGTCACCAATTTGATAACTTTAAATCAGACATGCCTTATGATCAGACTGACCGAGTTTGAAGCCGATCAATCGAAATCCCTAGGAGGAGTTCGATCAAATGCAAAGGCTGTAAACGTCAAAGTCGAGGTCCAAAATGGACCTTCAATACAAAATGGCCGACTTCCTGTTGGGTTTCGACCATGGCTCTAAGAGACTTTTTTGTACGTCCTGACAAGATACACATGTGTACCAAGTTTCGTAATTCTAGGTTAAAGCATGGCTTGGGGCTGTTCATTTAAAATACTCTAGGGGTCGCTATAGAGAAATTAGGCCACGCCCACCAAATTTTGTTATGAATTCCTGTCGGGGGGTGGATAAGGATCCATCCTAGTGAGTTTGGAGCAGCTGGGCCCGAAATTGTGGAATTCAGAGCCAAACGTATGGCAACGGCGTTACAGGTCACTTCGCCACGCCGCCACGCCCACCTGCTATGTCAAAGCCAGTCAGGGTTGGAATGCTCAACACACCAACATGTCTTCTGTCTCTGGACACAGTTTCATGTTGATTAGGTCAAAGGGCTAAGATAGCGACCGTTCACAGTAAAACATGACACTTCCTGTTCTCAGGGGGCGTGGCCTAAGTGATGTCATCATTTGACCATAGGGTATTGTAGGGCACCCGATGACGATCAATCACTGAAAGTTTGGTCCCTCTATGTGTTTTTGTATAGGAAATATAAGAGTTTCGTGTTTCATGGCGAGTAGGTGAACTTTGACCCCTGCTAACCCCCCTTCAACATGCTCCAAAACTCACCAATTTGATAACTTTAAATCAAACATGCCTTATGATCAGACTGACCAAGTTTGAAGTCGATCAATCGAAATCCCTAGGAGGAGTTCGATCAAATACGAAGGCTGTAAACGTCAAAATCGAGGTAAAAAATGGACGTTCAATACAAAATGGCCGACTTCCTGTGATAGTTGGCTTATAACATTAAATGTAAGTTCTGAGTCTTTTGGTGAGCTCTACAAGTGTACCAAATTTCATGTCTCTACGATGAAGTACGTTCATACCATTGTGTCAACAGAAAATTGCTAGTTGCCGCCGTTGAGCAATTTTTTTTGCGATTTTTGCGACAACCTTAAAATTCAAAATTTTTAAATTTTCTAGTCGCGACCGCCAAGTTTGGTGAGTTTTTGAATATGATAAAGCCCCCAAAAAGGCACCTCTTTAGGGGGGCAGAATCGTAATAATAATTAAAGCTGCGAGCAGCCTCGGGCGGCCCTCGCAGCAAGCGCCGCTCCGGCCTATTGGCCACCGCGGGGGTTCCGGCCACCGCAGAAGCTCTCGCACGATTTCCAGAGCCGCAGCCCGCTCCCCACCGCAGAAGCTCCGCCGCAGTTTCCAGCGCCGCCGCAGAAGCTGTCTTGCATTTTCCCCGCCCGTCCACCGGGCGACACGCGTGAATGCGTTCGGCGGCGCTCCCCGACGACTGTCAAAAAATCTGGTGCAGATCGGTCGATGCGTCGAGGAGATACAGCCCATGTATTAACTTAGGGGGCGCAGTGGAGCCAAATTACATCTCAATCCCGTTGGGCTCTTTAGAGGTGAACAAAGGTCATACATATCCAGTTTGGAGCCAATCGGATGATCCATGCTTGAATTAGAGCCAAACGTATGAATATGGCGAGGGACTGATATTCGCCATTTGGCCACGCCCACACGGTTCAGCCAGCAGCGAGCAATGACAGAGCTCATCATCCAAATGATCTTGATTAGGTCAAGAGAGCCATAAACAGAGCTTTCCAAGGAAAAAAACGGCACTTCCGGTTCCGAGGGGGCGGGGCTTAGATGACGTCATAATGTGATGACGTAGGATTGACGGGCAAGCCTCCAGGATCACTCAGGCCAAGTTTGATTCAGCTCGGTCAAAATATGTGGAATGTAGAGGCAAACGTATACGAACGGCGTTGCCGCCATTGAAAACTCTTGGCACTTTAAAGCAAGCGAGACCAACTTCCTATCTGTCATCCAACACAGAATCACCTTGATTAGGTCAAGAGAGCCATAGATGAAAGTTTCCAAGGAATAAAATAGCACTTCCTGTTCTGAGGGGGCGGGGCTTAGATGACGTCATAATCTGATGACATAGAATTTTCAGGTATCACACCAGCATCACTCAAGCCAAGTTTGGTGCAGCTCGGTCGAAACATGTGGAATCTAGAAGCAAACGTATGGCATCGGCGTTACAGGTCACTTCGCCACGCCGCCACGCCCAGCTGCTATCTCAAAGCCGGTCAGGGTTGGAATCCTCAACACACCAACATGTCTTCTGTGTCTGGACACAGTTTCATGTTGATGAGGTCAAAGGGCTAAGAGAGCGACCGCTCACAGTAAAACATGACACTTCCTGTTCTCAGGGGGCGTGGCCTAAGTGATGTCATCATTTGACCATTGGATATTATTGGACACTCGATTATGATCAATCACTGAACGTTTGGTGTCTCTGTGAGTTTTTGTGTTAGAATTACAAATTATTTAATTTTTTCCTCCATTACAACATTGAACTGTCATTCCGTAGGGCAATGCTGCCCTCTGGTGTCGAATTACTGAAATAATGAAACTATTTCAGTGGGCAGCAGAGGGCAGCATTGCCCTACAAACAACGAACATGGACTGTTTATTGTGTAATTACACAGAAGATCTCTCTAATTCATTCTGAGGGGGCGGGGCTTAGATGACGTCATAATATGATGACATAGCATTGTCAGACATGACACCAGGATGAGTCAGGCCAAGTTTGGTGCAGCTCGGTCGAAACATGTGGAATCTAGAAGCAAACGTATGGCATCGGCGTTACAGGTCACTTCGCCACGCCGCCACACCCAGCTGCTTCATCGCAGCCGGTCAAGGCTTGGATCCACAACACACCAACATGTCTTCTGTCTCTGGACACAGTTTCATGTTGATTAGGTCAAAGGGCTAAGATAGCGACCGTTCACAGTAAAACATGACACTTCCTGTTCTCAGGGGGCGTGGCCTAAGTAATGTCATCATTTCACCACAGGGTATTTTAGGACACCTATTGATGATCAATAACTGAAAGTTTGGTGTCTCTGTGAGTTTCTGTGCAGGATATATAAGAGTTTCGTGTTTCATGGCGAGTAGGTGAACTTTGACCCCTGGTAACCCCCCTTCAGCAATCTCAGACAGTCACCAATTTGATAACTTTAAATCAGACATGCCTTATGATCAGACTGACCGAGTTTGAAGCCGATCAATCGAAATCCCTAGGAGGAGTTCGATCAAATGCAAAGGCTGTAAACGTCAAAATCGAGGTCAAATGAAATTCAATCTAAAATGGCCGACTTCCTGTTGGGTTTCGACCATGGCTGTAATAGACTTTTTTGTACGTCCTGACAAGATACACATGTGTACCAAGTTTCGTAATTCTAGGTTAAAGCATGGCTTAGGGCTGTTCATTTAAAATACTCTAGGGGTCGCTATAGAGAAATTAGGCCACGCCCACCACATTTTGTTATGAATTCCTGTCGGTGGGTGGATAAGGATCCATCCTAGTGAGTTTGGAGCAGCTGGGCCCGAAATTGTGGAATTCAGAGCCAAACGTATGGCAACGGCGTTACAGGTCACTTCGCCACGCCGCCACGCCCACCTGCTATGTCAAAGCCGGTCGGGGTTGGAATCCACAACACACCAACATGTCTTCTGTCTCTGGACACAGTTTCATGTTGATTAGGTCAAAGGGCTAAGATAGCGACCGTTCACAGTAAAACATGACACTTCCTGTTCTCAGGGGGCGTGGCCTACTTAAAAAAATAATTTCACCACAGGGTATTTTAGGACACCCGATGACGATCAATCAATGAAAGTTTGGTCCCTCTATGTGTTTTTATATAGGAAATATAAGAGTTTCGTGTTTCATGGCGAGTAGGTGAACTTTGACCCCTGCTAACCCCCCTTCAACATGCTCCAAAACTCACCAATTTGATAACTTTAAATCAAACATGCCTTATGATCAGACTGACCAAGTTTGAAGTCGATCAATCGAAATCCCTAGGAGGAGTTCGATCAAATACGAAGGCTGTAAACGTCAAAATCGAGGTAAAAAATGGACGTTCAATACAAAATGGCCGACTTTCTGTGATAGTTGGCTTATAACATTAAATGTAAGTTCTGAGTCTTTTGGTGAGCTCTACAAGTGTACCAAATTTCATGTCTCTACGATGAAGTACGTTCATACCATTGTGTCAACAGAAAATTGCTAGTTGCCGCCGTTCAGCAATTTTTTTTGCGATTTTTGCGACAACCTTAAAATTCAAAATTTTTAAATTTTCTAGTTGCCACCGCCAAGTTTGGTGAGTTTTTGAATATGATAAAGCCCCCAAAAAGGCACACGAAGAGGGGGGCAGAATAATAATAAAACAGTACAGATACAATAGGCCTTCGCAGCGCTTTGCTGCTCGGGCCTAATAAGAAACAGTACAGATACAATAGGCCTTCGCAGCGCTTTGCTGCTCGGGCCTAATTAAAGCTGCAAGCAGCCTCGGGCGGCCCTCGCAGCAAGCGCCGCTCCGGCCTATTGGCCACCGCGGGGGTTCCGGCCACCGCAGAAGCTCTCGCGCGTTTTCCAGAGCCGCAGCCCGCTCCCCACCGCAGAAGCTCTGCCGCAGTTTCCAGCACCGCCGCCCGCTAGCCGCTGCAGAAGCTGTCGCGCATTTTCCCCAAATTACATCTCAAACCCGTTGGGCTCTTTAGAGCAGAACAAAGGTCATACATATCCAGTTTGGCGCCAATCGGATGATCCATGTGTGAATTAGAGCCAAACGTATGTATATGGCGAGGGACTGATATTCGCCATTTGGCCACGCCCACACGGTTCAGCCAGCAGTGAGCATTGACAGAGTTTATCATCCGAATCATCTTGATTAGGTCAAGAGAGCCATAAACGGAGCTTTCCAAGGAAAAAAACGGCACTTCCAGTTCCGAGGGGGCGGGGCTTAGATTACGTCATAATATGATGACGTAGGATCGACGGGCAAGCCTCCAGGATCACTCAGGCCAAGTTTGATGCAGCTCGGTCAAAATATGTGGAATGTAGAGGCAAACGTATACGAACGGCGTTGCCGCCATTGAAAACTCTTGGCACTTTAAAGCAAGCGAGACCAACTTCCTATCTGTCATCCAACACAGAATCACCTTGATTAGGTCAAGAGAGCCATAAACAGAGCTTTCCAAGGAAAAAAACGGCACTTCCGGTTCCGAGGGGGCGGGGCTTAGATGACGTCACAATGTGATGACGTAGGATCGACGGGCAAGCCTCCAGGATCACTCAGGCCAAGTTTGATGCAGCTCGGTCAAAATATGTGGAATGTAGAGGCAAACGTATACGAACGGTGTTGCCGCCATTGAAAACTCTTGGCACTTTAAAGCAAGCGAGACCAACTTCCTATCTGTCATCCAACACAGAATCACCTTGATTAGGTCAAGAGAGCCATAAACAGAGCTTTCCAAGGAAAAAAACGGCACTTCCGGTTCCGAGGGGGCGGGGCTTAGATGACGTCATAATGTGATGACGTAGGATTGACGGGCAAGCCTCCAGGATCACTCAGGCCAAGTTTGATGCAGCTCGGTCAAAATATGTGGAATGTAGAGGCAAACGTATACGAACGGCGTTGCCGCCATTGAAAACTCTTGGCACTTTAAAGCAAGCGAGACCAACTTCCTATCTGTCATCCAACACAGAATCACCTTGATTAGGTCAAGAGAGCCATAGATGAAAGTTTCCAAGGAAAAAAATAGCACTTCCTGTTCTGAGGGGGCGGGGCTTAGATGACGTCATAATCTGATGACATAGAATTTTCAGGTATCACACCAGCATCACTCAAGCCAAGTTTGGTGCAGCTCGGTCGAAACATGTGGAATCTAGAAGCAAACGTATGGCATCGGCGTTACAGGTCACTTCGCCATGCCGCCGCACCCAGCTGCTTCATCGCAGCCGGTCAGGGCTTGAATCCACAACACACCAACATGTCTTCTGTCTCTGGACACAGTTTCATGTTGATGAGGTCAAAGGGCTAAGATAGCGACCGTTCACAGTAAAACATGACACTTCCTGTTCTCAGGGGGCGTGGCCTAAGTGATGTCATCATTTGACCATAGGGTATTGTAGGGCACCCGATGACGATCAATCACTGAAAGTTTGGTCCCTCTATGTGTTTTTGTATAGGAAATATAAGAGTTTCGTGTTTCATGGCGTGTAGGTGAACTTTGACCCCTGGTAACCCCCCTTCAGCAATCTCAGACAGTCACCAATTTGATAACTTTAAATCAGACATGCCTTATGATCAGACTGACCGAGTTTGAAGCCGATCAATCGAAATCCCTAGGAGGAGTTCGATCAAATGCAAAGGCTGTAAACGTCAAACTCGAGGTCCAAAATGGACCTTCAATACAAAATGGCCGACTTCCTGTTGGGTTTCGACCATGGCTCTAATAGACTTTTTTGTACGTCCTGACAAGATACACATGTGTACCAAGTTTCGTAATTCTAGGTTAAAGCATGGCTTAGGGCTGTTCATTTAAAATACTCTAGGGGTCGCTATAGAGAAATTAGGCCACGCCCACCAAATTTTGTTATGAATTCCGGTCGGTGGGTGGATAAGGATCCATCCTAGTAAGTTTGGAGCAGCTGGGCCCGAAATTGTGGAATTCAGAGCCAAACGTATGGCAACGGCGTTACAGGTCACTTCGCCACGCCGCCACGCCCACCTGCTATGTCAAAGCCGGTCGGGGTTGGAATCCACAACACACCAACATGTCTTCTGTCTCTGGACACAGTTTCATGTTGATTAGGTCAAAGGGCTAAGATAGCGACCGTTCACAGTAAAACATGACACTTCCTGTTCTCAGGGGGCGTGGCCTAAGTGATGTCATCATTTGACCATAGGGTATTGTAGGGCACCCGATGCCGATCAATCACTGAAAGTTTGGTCCCTCTTTGTGTTTTTATATAGGAAATATAAGAGTTTCGTGTTTCATGGCGAGTAGGTGAACTTTGACCCCTGCTAACCCCCCTTCAACATGCTCCAAAACTCACCAATTTGATAACTTTAAATCAAACATGCCTTATGATCAGACTGACCGAGTTTGAAGTCGATCAATCGAAATCCCTAGGAGGAGTTCGATCAAATACGAAGGCTGTAAACGTCAAAATCGAGGTAAAAAATGGACGTTCAATACAAAATGGCCGACTTTCTGTGATAGTTGGCTTATAACATTAAATGTAAGTTCTGAGTCTTTTGGTGAGCTCTACAAGTGTACCAAATTTCATGTCTCTACGATGAAGTACGTTCATACCATTGTGTCAACAGAAAATTGCTAGTTGCCGCCGTTCAGCAATTTTTTTTGCGATTCTTGCGACAACCTTAAAATTCAAAATTTTTAAATTTTCTAGTTGCGACCGCCAAGTTTGGTGAGTTTTTGAATATGATAAAGCCCCCAAAAAGGCACACGAAGAGGGGGGCAGAATAATAATAAAACAGTACAGATACAATAGGCCTTCGCAGCGCTTTGCTGCTCGGGCCTAATAATAATAAGAAACAGTACAGATACAATAGGCCTTCGCAGCGCTTTGCTGCTCGGGCCTAATAAGAAACAGTACAGATACAATAGGCCTTCGCAGCGCTTTGCTGCTCGGGCCTAATTACTACCTCATCCTATGAATATCATTGCTGTTTTTGTTTTGTTGCCCTCGTAGAAGTTTTTTAATTATTATTATTATTCTCTGCTACTGCTAATATGTATTTAATTAGTTTTTAGAGGAGAAAAAATAGTGCTTTTCAACAAATAAAAATAAGATAAAGTAAAATATCATAGCCCTTATGAAGGTCATCAATAACATACCAAACCATCCTGACCAGCAGCAATGTTTAGGATCCCTTTAAAGCCTTTAACACCGTTGATCACATCTTGCAGATATTGTTTTCCAAACAAACGGTTGATTGGCTTCATAAATCAAGCACAGCCCATTGATGGCTACCAGTGTTTTTAATGTATTTTATTTCGTTAATAGATGTCTTTTGTCCCGCAGAGTTGCTCATTGCGGCACAATGTTCCTGTTACGCCGATGAATACAATAAAATAAAGGAGTTCCACAAGGCTCCCTACTTGCTCCTATGTTTTTGCATTACAAAACTCAACTTTTGTCTTCCATGCTCATCACTCTGTCGTTCACTGCTTTCATTTTCATGCCGGATATCTTGGTATTATTAATAACCATGCTTTTCCATCTTGTGTACTCAAGACTAATGTAAGCGGGTCGTCCCTACATAATTATCACTTCAGTGACTGGAATGTGTTCATATACAAAGCCATTCTTCCCTTCCACTATCTTTCCTTTTAATGTGGAAGCAAGGAAATGATCATCTTTATTGTAAAAAAAATTATTGTACCAGCAGTAAACATTGAACAGGGAAATAAAGCTTAGGTGTTTTAGTGCTTAATACAAGGAACTTTATGCAAACTGGAACCGTCAGTCTGACCTGTTTCTGCAAGACTTAGCATCCCTGAATGAAGTAAAATCCCGGTGAGAACTTAAGTGTGCTGCATTGTTTCTCTGTATCTTTTTAAGTATTTCACTGCTACCGTTGTGAGGTCTTTGAATCTCTTGCTACAATCTCGGTCAGATACCTGCTACTGTGGAGATCCGTAAAATCAACGAGACAGACCGGGTTAAATAAATGAAATGAATGAACACGGCAGTAATTCTACAGGTGGTTTTAATACCGTTGACTGAGCTGATTGCACTGGGTGACATGGCCTGTAGGGGCGCCATAAGTCCATAATTTCTGCTTTACAAAATTGTCTTTTTCTTTTTTTTTGGTTTGTATGTCCTCTCAGTGGACCTTACCACAGGGGCCGCTTTTCATTGGCTGATGCCCATTCTACGTGGTCACGTGCGTGGCCGTCTCACAAACACACTTAGCTTCCCGTTAGCTAAGTACAGCATAATGGCAGAACTGATACAACTTCTACACCTTGAAGCCTGTCTGCTACACAGTCTTACGTTAGCTAAACAGATCAATATGCAATGTGTCTGTATCTGACATACACTAAAGATTTTATTTTAGCAGAAAAGGCTTTGGACTAAACTGTTACTCGTGTTAGCCACGCTAGCACCAAGTACAGCTAGTCAATCAACCATCGCTGTGTTCAGGGAAACGCTGATTAATAATCGAGAAATAAATATCAAGCCTGGAAACTTGATATCGTAACGGACTGAATGTTATGTTTTTAGCGTAATCTTTGCTCGTCTTGCGAGGCGCAGGCGGTTGCCACGGTAACAGGTGTGCTTAAACTACAAAGAGAGTAAAAAGGTAGGAGTGGTTTTGAGTTGATCACCTGTTCGGGTTATTTTACCATTGTTTACCTTTGCTGTGGCGCATTACAGCCGCTGTAGTTTCTAAACGTTGGACTAATTACCTCGTTCGTTTGTGAGTTTACGTCATTCACAACAAATATCAAATAGAACAAATATATTTCATAAAATTTTAACAAACAAATGGCTTCTACCGTGGTAATTATGTGAAATTAAATTAATTATGTCCCAACTTCAAAAGATTTGCCTTTACCTTTACAGAGCTCTTTGGTTCCTCCTATCAGTCTGTAGCTTCTCTTATTGACGTCATCAAACCAAATTTCAGATCTACCATAACTGACTGACACCTGCTGGCCTCAGGTTTGCAACCAGTTTGTGACTGAGAAACCAGTAACCTCCTCCCAGATGATGACATGAACTTGTTAGTTCCTCTGTCCATTTAGTAGCTGATATATTGTGAAAATCCGGTAGAAATGATGCAGTAATCGAGTCATGTTTACATAGAAACAAGGCGGTGCGAGGCTTTGTGAGACTTGCGGTCACGTGGGTCGGTTGTGGGCGGAGCTTGGTAAGGTCCGTTGTCATGTGAAGTGCCCTCTATACCACATTTTACAGTAAAGCGAACCTCTGCTATTAATGGTTCGACAGTTGCAGATATTTCTGTGGAATGTAACGCCAAGTTATTCGTTGAATCTTCACTTATTCTTTTTTTTTTTTCTTACAGTACATCTAAAGTATTTTAAAGGAAATATAGCACAGGAAATTGAAATAGCTAGCTAAAGTGCTACTTGACATGCTATTGGCTAGTGTTTCCAAAGCAGCCAATCCAGGAGTGGCATTTGTTTTCCTTGGCACTGATTGGCTGTACCCCCCAAGCGCTACAATAAGGTTGACCGTGGATGTTAGCTTCTGTGGAAGAGCTTAAACAGTATTAATGCATATTAAGGTATATTTACTGTTTGAACCATTAAAAAAGGCAGTCATGGAGGGGTCTCAAGTATTTGTAGATTACAGTAACTCAGGTTGAGTTCACTGTTGTACTGTGGCTATCGCTATGTTTGAAAGACAGGCATGCTGGATTTTAACATATGGAATCAGATACATTTTTGACTTAAAACTTAGAAGTTTTCCTGTTTATGTTTCCAACCTGGAAATGTTCTAAGTAAAAAATAAAACTGATGTTAAAATAGCTTTTTTTCCTCTTTTTTTTTCAACCAATGATGCAATGCCAATTCATATTTGTTCATTTCACCAACCAGTTGCAGTGCGCACACATGCTACACAATCGGATATCCTGTCCTGTTCTGAGCTCTGAACAGAAAATGAGGGAATAAGTAGACAAATTGCAAAGAAAAAAAAAAACAGAGGTTGAAAATCCTTCAAAAAGCCTCAGGACCTCAAGTCTGACTCATTTAAAGCATAAAGTCATGAGGTGATCCCATTCTTCTGGGGTAATTGGAAAGTGATGTCATTAATCAATCAAAGTCTCATGTCTGCTTCTTTGGGACAGGCCCAACTAAGCCGGGCTTGTTCATTCAGGTGCCTTCTATTTGACTTTCAGTGGCAGATGGGTTCTTTATAGAACATGCCAACCTGTATTAGCTTCCACTGCAAGGCAAGTGTTGCCCCTGGAAAAAGGGCTGGGGGGGACGGGACGGGGTGCAGCATGAGGAGGGGTCGGGAAAGAGCGAGCGAGCCCTATAGGAAGAATGAGAAAATCTCTTAAAGAGCCGTGACGGGGCCCCGGTCTGTCTCTAAATGTATTTTAATGGGGGGGACCCTGGTGTCCGGGGCAATTCATCTCCCATCTCCGAGTAATGAAAGGAGTCATAGCCGGGGACTGTTTCTGGATCTGGAGAGGACGAGGGAGGGGGGAGGGTGGAAGGGCATGGTGCTACAAAGGCTACATGTGGCTTTGCTCCATTATGCCACAGTTAGGCCGAGAGGGAGGTAGGGGGTTTGGAGGGACTGTGAGGGGTTCAGAAAGGGCGAGGGCCCGCGCAGACAGATTCAGAGGGGGCCACAATGCAGGCGTGAGACGGCTGCAAAGGGAGACCCCGTCATGCCATTATCCCGCCGCTGCTAACGAGGGCTTCATAGGCCTTTGATATAATCTCACCATTGAAATCCTGATAAACACACCTCCCCACCCCAACCTCACCCTCTGCGCTGACAGCTAAATCCCGTTTGTAACGGGTGAGAGCCGGGAGTATTTGTGCGTCTTCACCTGCGCCTCTCTGTTCTGGCAGCCGAGGCCACTGGGAGCCGTGCGCTAAACGGCGCCGTTACATAGGCTTTAATTTAAAAAATTAAAAAATAAATAAATCCCCTCTATGTCGCCCTCTCTCCTGAACAAGACATCTCGTGAGCAGATCTGAGCTAGGGCCGAATTAGAGTGAAATCCATGCCGTAGTGCACATAGTCCCCGTGTAGCCGGAGATATGATCTGAAAGACAAACAATTACAAGATTAGAGCACAGCAGGGGGCGGGGGATGAGTGAACAGGAGGAAGAGGGAATTTATTAGAATATATTGGAATTTATGAAATGACGCTATTAGCACCACATTCTTCTGAGCGTATGCGGAAATGAATTTCTTGGAAGCGTCTCATCAACATATCATTGTGAGGTCAAAGTCAAATAATGCAGCAATGTTCCGCAGCATCCGGTGCAGGTCCACCAGGTTCCGAAACAGCTTTTTCCCACTTGCCATCAGACTGCTGAACTCTTAACTGGACTGCACTCAAAAACTGGTCTCCACTTCATACCTTGCACATATACAT
Organism: Xiphophorus hellerii; assembly: GCF_003331165.1. Taxonomy (NCBI): domain Eukaryota; kingdom Metazoa; phylum Chordata; class Actinopteri; order Cyprinodontiformes; family Poeciliidae; genus Xiphophorus; species Xiphophorus hellerii. The sequence continues at coordinate 6,963,078 of NC_045677.1, read as the reverse complement.
AGCTAAATAACTTCCATTTTACTGTCAGTCCTGCACTTTATATTTTATATTCATATTTATATTCATATTTTATACTGTATTTTATTTTATTCTGGAGTAACCTCACAACATTGGAACCTCAAAACATTGTTCTGAGCCGTATGCAACGAAATTTTGTTCTGTATACACCCTGTGCATGCAAAATGACAATAAAGTCAGTCTAAGTCTAAGTCTAAAAATATGAAAGATGGACCCCATTCGACCCTATTTACTATGTTACCCCTAAACAAACTCCAGTGTGACAAATGTCTTAGAAAAACCAACGCAGTTAGTTATAAGTGCACTTCAGAATATGATTTATTGTTAGAGGTTATTATTAGAGAACAAGCGTCATCACGGTAGGTAAAGAACAGAGCAGGTCATTAGGACAGTTGTGGAGAAGTTTACATCCCAAACTGTGAGGATAACTGAGGTCTGTTCAATCAGAATACAGACACGCAAATCGTCCAACTAAAGCTAACACAGCAGACCCTCAAAACACACTTTGTGAAACACGGCGGTGGCAGTTTTGACTTAATGAGACGGTTGGGAGTCCCGGAAGAAAACCCGCTAAGAGCCCGCAGATGACTTTCCAGCGTGACAACAACCCTAAACATGAAGTCGAAGCTACACTGGAATGGTATAATATCAAATCCTACTCCCGTGCTGGAACGGCCCAGTCAAAGTCAAGAACTAAACCTAACAGGAGAACGTGCGGGAAGTTTGGAAAACTGATGCTCCTTCCAGTCTGACTGAACTTGGGCTGTTGAGCAAAGAAAAACGTACACAAAATGTCCGCCTGTCATGTCCAAAGCCACTGAGACACGCCCCGAAAGACTTCCAGCGGCACGCCACACTTTTCAGACTCATCTGTGTGTAAAAGCTCCATATTATTTTACTTCTGAGTTTACAATGACGCAAAATCCCCAAAACAGAAAACAGTACCATTGCAGGTGGTGTGCCATAATGTGGGGGGGTCAAGGGTCCGAACACGTTTCCAAAGCTCTGTGGCCATTTCCATTATTCAGCATATTCGTCCGGCTGGGAGGGGGGATGAGGGCGCTCCGAGGACGAGGTGAAAATGATAAATTGTGTCGTGCGTGCTTCGAGTCTCAGGTCTCCTCCCGCTTTAGAGGTGGAGAGGTCAGTGGCGCGTCTCAGCCTCGTGTTTTCTCTTAGTGGGTTACACGGGACGCGCGTGTGGGGATCCAAACGGCGTTTGAGTGTAAATCTCGTCGCACACTGAAACCTCTTTTCAGACGTAAAAGCAGTCCCAGTCAGACGCTCCTATTCAAATGCTTTGTCCTCTAGCTCAGGGACACTGCGCATCTCCGTGCCTCCCCCTCCACCCATGTGTCGGTGCGCAGACTCGTTTAACGGCCCCGAGGAACATAAACAAGCAACGGAAACTATAGCTGTATTAAATCAAGCTCTGCATTTAGCCCACAAATTGGGTGCCAACTTGCTCCGGACAGCCCAGGAATCTCTAAACAGGGTTTAGAGGTCTCAAAGAAGATCACCCCCCACCCCCCTCCTCTCTCTCTCGCTCTCTCTCTCTCTGTCTGTCTTCCCCATCTCAAAGACCGGATTGGTCACAGTGCGGCTCATTTGCATGCCTCGCCATATAAACCCTCCCGCAGACACTGCAGCCCGCTTGCGCTGACAGAGCAGCACACCTCCAGTAGTGAGAGAGTGAGTGAGTGAGAGAGCGGAGCGCATCCTGAGTGCGCATAATCAGACATATGGAATATTTATCGCGGGCTTTGTTCTGACAAACAACCCAGGAGAGTGGACTGAAGGGAGAGGAGGACACTTCTTTATTCTTCTACTTCTTCTTCTTATTATTATTTGACCAGGTGCGTTTTTGTTTGAACTCCTAAGTTGGACTCAGTGAGGACGGTTTACTGAATTTCAGAATATCAAGATGGGAGGAAGAGGGTGGAACGGGCTGCTGGTGTTTACGTGCGCCTCCGTCCTGGTCTTGGCCGCTTTTACGCAAGGAAAAACAATGAAATATCAGACGTTTGAGGAGGACGCGCCGGGGACAGTGATTGGAAACTTAGCCAAGGACGTTTACTCTACTTCGCCCTTCTCGGGAGGCTCCAGGAACAGTTTCAAGATGATGAAACAGTTCAACTCCTCTTTCATCCGTCTCAGGGAGAGCGACGGGCAGCTGACGATAGGCGAGAGGGTGGACAGGGAGCGGATCTGCAAGCACACCCTGCACTGTCTCATCGCCTTCGACGTGGTCAGCTTCTCCAAAGAGCAGTTCAAGCTCATCCACGTCGAGGTGGAGGTCAGGGACATCAACGACAACTCCCCCGAGTTCCCCCGAAAGGAGTCGAGTCTGGAGATCTCCGAGAACACGGCGGTCGGCACCCGGATCCCGCTGGACTTCGCCGTGGACGAGGACGTCGGGGTGAACTACATCCAGAGCTACCAGATCTCCGTCAACAGCCACTTTTCCATCGACGTGCTCAGCAGGGCCGACGGGGTTAAATATGCGGAGCTGGTGCTCATGAAGGAGCTGGACAGGGAGACGCAAGCCTCTTACGCGCTGGAGCTGGTCGCCATGGACGGCGGCAACCCGTCCCGCAGCGGGACGACGCGCATAAATGTCAAGGTGAAAGACTACAACGACAACAGCCCGGTGTTCGACAGGAGCAGCTTCTCCGTGGACCTGCCCGAGGACGCGCCGGTGGGCTCCCTGCTGCTGGACCTGAACGCCGAGGACCCGGACGAAGGGCTGAACGGTGAGGTGGTGTACGGGTTCGGAAACCAGGTGCCTCCCGAGATACGGCAACTCTTCAGGGTGGACAGGAAGACGGGGCGGCTCACTCTGGAGAGCCCCGTTGACTTTGAGAGCAAGAACACGTACGAGTTTGACGTCCAGGCCACCGACCTGGGTCCGAACCCGAGCCCGGCCATTTGCAAAATTGTAGTTCAGGTGCAGGACGTGAACGACAACGCGCCGGAGATATCCATCACCCCGATGACCTCTATCACAGCGGGGATAGCGTACATCACAGAGGCTGCGGCCAGAGAGAGCTTCGTGGCTCTGGTCAGCACCTCGGACAGAGACTCTGGCGCAAACGGGCAGGTGCACTGCACGCTGTACGGACACGACCACTTCAGACTGCAGCAGGCGTACGAGGACAGCTTCATGATCGTGAGCACCAGCCCGCTGGACCGGGAGAAGATCCCCGAATATAACTTAACGGTGGTGGCGGAGGATCTGGGCTCCCCTCCTTTCAGGACCATCTCGCAGTACACCATCAGACTGACGGACGAGAACGACAACGCGCCGGTGTTCAGCAAGCCCGTGTACGAAGTGGCGGTGGTGGAGAACAATGCACCCGGCGCCTACATCACCACGGTGGTGGCGCGGGACATGGACATGGGGTCAAACGGGAAGGTCACTTACAAACTAGCGGACACCTATTTCATGGGCTCCCCGATCTCCACCTTCGTGTCTCTGGATCCCGCCAGCGGCTCTCTTTACGCGCTCAGGAGCTTCAACTATGAGGTGATGAAGCAGCTGGAGCTCCGAATTACAGCCAGCGACGGCGGCTCGCCGCCTCTGTCCGGCAGCGCCAGCGTCTACGTCCGGATCATCGACCAGAACGACAACGCGCCGCTCATCTTGCAGCCGCCGCTCAACAACGGCTCGGCTGAGGTGCTTCTGCCCCGGGACGCCCCCACGGGCTACATCGTGACCCGAGTGGAGGCGCGGGACGCCGACGAGGGCATGAACTCAGAGCTGTCGTACGGGCTCGCCACCGGGGAGCCCTCCGTGTTTTCCGTCAATAAAGTCACGGGGGATATCTACCTGAACCAGGTGCTCAGCCACGACGTGGACGAGACCCTGAGCGTGACCGTGACGGTGAGCGACAACGGGAGGCCCGCTCTCACCTCCACCGCCACGCTCCACTTCCTCATCATCGCGGGCTCCCCGCCGAGCGACAGGACGGTGTACCAGGCGGGCGGCGGGGACGAGGCGCGCGCGCAGTGGGACCTGTCGGTGGTGATCATCGTCGTGCTCGCGGGAAGCTGCACGCTCCTGCTGCTCGCCATCATCCTCATCGCGACCACCTGCAACCGGCGCCGGCGGGACAAAAGCGGGGAGGACAGCGACTCCTACGGGGAGAAGGGCACGCTGGAGCGGAGCAGGGGCCACGCGGGGGACAACCCGCTTCTGCCCCTCCACGGAGCCGCGGGGGGAGGAGGAAGAGCGGGTGGAGAAGGAGGAGGAGCGGAGGTCTTTGACGGACACTCGTTCAGCAGCCAGCCCGGTGCTTTCACTCCGGCTCACCCCGGGGGCAGCGACATGTGCTCGGCCTCTGAGGACGGCAGCGAGGTGCCCTGTGTGTATGACTCAGACAACAACAGCAAAGTCCGAGGGAATAAACACGAGGTGAGATGCTCCTTTGGGACAGAGGGGTTGTGAGGAGGGGGAGAATTGTGTTTACTAAGCAGACACTAACATGTGCTTTCTTCTTCTTCTTCTTCTTCTTCTTCTCTCCTTCAGGGCTACTCCACTCTGCCTGGCTATGGGAACGGCAAAGAGGCGGTGAGGCCCATCACCATCTGGAAGGGCAACTCTTACACCACCATCTCTGCCCGGGACCCCGCCTTCAGTGGAAAAGACAGTGGCAAGGGGGACAGCGACTTCAATGACAGTGACAGTGACGTCAGCGGCGACACTGGCCTGAAGAAGGATGGGGCCATGGTTCCTCCCATGGGGGGGCAAAACGGTAAGGAGTGAAGACATCAAAACAATAGATGAAGAGATGAGTTGTACCACTCCACATATCTAACCTAACCTTGTTCCTCTGTTAGCTCTGTGGGCATGCACCAGCGAGTGTAAAGTCCTGGGCCACTCGGACCGATGCTGGAGCCCCTCGGCCACCAGAGCCAACGCGGCCCCCTCTCCGGCCCCGACCCTCTCCTCCTTCAGCAGCCTGCCCAAGACGGCCTCGCTGCCCCGGGACCCCAACCGCAGGGACAACTACTACCAGGCCCACATCCCCAAAACGGTGGGGCTGCAGAGCGTCTATGAGAAGGTCCTGCACAGCGAATACGACTACGTCCTGGTCACCCCGCCCAGACCAGCGAGGGTGCAGGAGATCAGCGAAGTCGCCATCCCCGTTTACACCCCGACTCCGACGCACTGCCCCAACAACGACGTCTAGGGCGGAGCGTCGCACAAACTCTCGCGCTCTCGATGAAATGCACAGACTTTCCAGAGTTTTAATTTTTGATGCTTCAAAGCTGAGAGAGATGCGGCTGTATTGCTGAGTGAGCTTACAGAATCCTATCCTGGCATACAGAGCCGGTCCAAGAGTGAATGGGGCCCTGAGCAGAATTTGATTTGGGGCCCTTGTCAGCTGCCATCATTCAAATAATCCCTTTTGTAATCAAAAGTTAACGCATCGTACATATAACAGAAACGATACCATGAAAGCTCACCCTAACTTAGGGGATTGTATAGCATAAACTGTAAAAACCATATAAATACTAAATGATTTCAGATATGATGTATAATGTGATCACAAGTTTTATTTTGCACAATAAACTACAGATGTATCACTTGTACAAGAAAACAACAAAAAAAAAGATCTAAAACTTGACTTGTGCAACAGTTGTAGAGCTCTTTGCTGCCCCCTGTTGGCTCTGGAGGCCCTGAGCAGCTACACAGTTTTCTGATGCCTTGGGTCGGCTCTGCGGTTTCATGTATGTCTGTCTCTATGCTGAGAGCCGCCTCTGAGGTCCAGTCAATCACTTTGAGACATTTGTTGGACATGAAGTGTATCATATGCAAGCCTTGTACATGGAGAGATTTTTATTTTTCTATATATGAAAAAAAGAGAATTAAGCAAAAAAATAAAAAAAAATGTAGATATATGTAAATACAGATCTTTAAGCATGCCTATTATTTAAAAACGCCCTCAGAAAATGTTCCATTTGAGGGGCCGGTGACTCAAAACGTATCAAGTTGATAACCATGTATGGAAACCTTTGAATGCAATAATTCATTGTACAGAATTTGTTTTTTTTAATCGTCACAATACTATGAAAAGAAATAAACTTTGAGATACTCTTGTGAACCCCCGTGCGTTGGAGTTTGTTCCAAAGGATGACGGAGCGTCAGTCAGACCAGTGGGCAGCAGGAGCCAACAGGCGTCGCTGTTATTGCAGCATGGCTGAGCCTGAGCGTCCTTGCAGCCCGCGGAGGAAGGTCACTTAAGGTTTTTTTTGGTTTTTTTCCCCCTCTGTGAATACATGATTTTGCTGGTGAGATGCCAAAAACAGACTGAGGCGCTTTTTAGCAACCCGCCTCCCCCTGCCCCTCCGGCTCCCACCATTTCACACACAAGTCAGCCGAAACCTGCCTTAGTAATCCTGCTCTTTATCACTGACTTTCTTGCATTTACAGTCGACACCAGAAGTTTACGTAAACCAAACAAAAAAAGACACGTGCACCTTTGTTTTCTCACCGTCTGAAGTTAAATCGGATCCGACGTCTCGTGTTTTAGGTCAGTTATATGCCCAGTATCACAACAATAAAAGAGGTTATTAGAGATTTATGTGTCGGTGTCTTCAAAATCAGACGTTTCCATAAATTTCCTCATTACAGCTAAAAAAAAAAGTGTTCAATTCAACGTTTGAACTGCGTGACTTGGGTCAAATCTTTTGCGTTTCCTTCCACAAGCTTCTCAGTAGTTTTTTGGAGTTCCCCCCTGACAGAACCGGTGTAACTGAGTCAGGTTAGTAAGGCTCCTTCCTCCCTGCCGTTTCTTATCTAATATCTCTATCGGATTGAGATCAGGGCTTTTTGCGACGGCCACACCAAAAAAAACAAACAACTTTGTTGTCCATAAGCCACTTTGCAACCATTTTGGCTGCATGTTAAGGGTCACTGTCCATTTGTAATACCCATTTGGACCCAAGCTTTAACTTCCTGGATGATGTTGCCTTAATGTTTTCACATAATATTCTTTAATAATGATGCCATCTATTTTAGCCAACATAACACGATGCTTGCCATCCCCATGCTAACCAGATGGGGTGCTGTTCCCAGGTTTTCATCTCCAAATGTAACAACAGACCAAACGGTTCCACTTTAGTGTCGTCAGACCACAGGTCTATAAAATTGAATGTCTTTGTCCATGTGTGGATCTTCAAACCGCAATTTGATTCTTATGTTTCTTTTAGGAGTAATAGCTTCCTCCTTACTGAGCGGCATTCAAGCCTAACTGGACATGTTTCGGTGCGAGTGACGACTCCGTCTTATCAGCTTCGGCTGGCATCTTCTCTAGGTTTTTGTTCTGGGTTCAGTTTTGCTCATTTTGGACCAAATCACATTAATCTCTGGGACATAGAACCATTTCTCCTTCCTGAGCGATGTGATGACAGGACATTCACCGTGTTTACACCGACCAAATGAACGCGACTCCTTCTGGAGTCTGGACATTGTTCCCAAGGAAGAACCAGACCTGGGCAGCTCCACGGTTCTCTTTTCTGATATATTGGCCGATTTCTTTCGACTTTCCCATCATGTCAGAATAAGTTTGCTCACGAGAGAAGTCATTCAAAAATGCTGCCACGGCGTCACCTTCCGACCACTTCCTGTCGTCTTCTTCGTCTTTCACGCCTACGGTGACGTCTGGTTGTTGATCACGAGACTCGTGTGATGCGAAAAAAAAAATGTTTCCACTTCAGTTCGAAAGACATTGATTTCAATACAGCCAAACAAAACAAAAAAGAAAACACCTCATCTAGCGCAGAAATCTTTTATTGATAAATGTGAGGTGTTTTTTTTTTCAAAATTGGCCTGTTTCCATTCAAGAAATTTATTTTCGTAATTCCAATTTCCTGGATTACATGACCAAAACCTGTGAAAGGTCCTTCTGTTTTTTAGTCAGATGGGCTCAAAAACCAAACTTTTTAAAATTCATTAAGCATGCTATGAGAGGCAGGGAAGATTTGGTCAAGAGATGATCTTGACCAAATCTTGCTATGCTCGAACTGTTCTGCAAAACAGCTGTGTTCCCTGTCAAGCTTTTCGTCTTTTTACGTTTTTAACAACAGATAAAGCAACTTTTACACACTTGCATCTCAATTTTTAGTGACTTTGACCATTAAAACCCAAACTAGTTCCCCCAGTTCTTCATGCAAATACAACTAAAACCAGATATTTACCTAGTCGGAATAAAAAGACACAGGCACCTTTCTTTAAAATCGCTGTCTGAACATAAATTAGATCAAACTTTTCTGGCTTTAGGTCAGTTAAAATCGCCGAAATGATTCCTATTTACTAAAATCAACAATAATGAGAATATGTCAGATTTATTGTCTCGAAAATGAGAAGTTTACATACAAAATGATTACCTTCTTTAAACAATGATAATGTGAGGACTTTGGAAAGTGCCGATGGGTTAACGAAAACATTTGAGTAAATTGGAGGCATTTTTATTTATTTGCTTATTTTTGTCCACGTGCCAAACGCACACCTAATCCCATCACCATCATTCATGGATTCAGGGCATGTTTAATTAGCAGCAAACGCTGCGGACGCAGGAGGTAGGTGTAGGAATGCGGATCAGCGAGAGAGAGAGAGGGAGAGAGAGAGAGAGAGAGGACAGCTTTGGCTCGTCGCCATGTCCATCAAGGAGGAGGAGGAGGGAAACCCCCCCCCCCAAAAAAAACCAAAACGGCAACATTCCGCAGGAGTAACCTTTGACCGGAAACAGTAACTGGGAACAAAATCAAGAGGTAGAGCTGTGCAAAGTTGGGATGGAAAGAAAGAAAGAAAGAAAGAAAGAAAGAAAGAAAGAAAGAAAGAAAGAAAGAAAGAAAGAAAGAAAGAAAGAAAGAAAGAAAGAAAGAAAGAAAGAAAGAAAGAAAGAAAGAAAGAAAGAAAGAAAGAAAGAAAGAAAGAAAGAAAGAACTCCCCTATCCTCACGATTACTGAACAGGTCCAAGTTGGCCCTTGCTAAGGTTGTCATAAAACCTAATGATATGAAATCCTGCGGATCAGAGCGAGATCAGACTCATGTAAGTTGCATGAGCAAAAGCCTATGGAAGCTTCAAAAGGGGGGAAAAAAAATGGTTAATGATTTTTTCTGGAAGAAAGCCTAAAAAAAAAAAACCCTCCGAGTTACATTAATGCCTTCTCTGGCTGCTAATCAGCTTGAAGTTACAACCTTAACTTTACCTTTTTTATTAAAAGTTCTAAGAGCTGAAAATGCTCAGCTTGGGCTAAGAAGTAAAGGTCGGCCGAGAAGTGCCCTCCTCCTTTTCTAAGAAGGAGGAGAGAGACAGAGGGGTTTTGGGGGGGGGATTGAGTGAACTGGGGCTTAAAAAGGTATTTGTCTGTTTGCCTCCAGTCATGGCCGGGAGCTCAGAGAAAATACCCATCGCGACAGCGGAACCAGAGGACCAGCATCAGTTCATGCCGCCGGTGAGTTGCTTAGTGCAAGACGGAGCCGTGGCACCCTGCTGTGCATCCCCCTAAGGGTGACCGGGTCAGTCAAACCACAGAGGTCTCACGTGTCGCGGGGTTTTTGTTTTGTTGCTCGTGTCGAACCCGTCCAGGCCTACTCCGCCGTGGCGGTGAAGCCGGCCTCCGCCGGACGCCTGCTGAAGGCCGGGATCGCCGTGCTGGTGACCGGAGCCGTTCTGCTGCTGCTGGGAGCCGCCGGCGCCTTCTACTTCTGGAACAACAGCGAGAAACACGTAAGAGTGGCGTTTCACACCTGCGGCTCTGTGCGGGAGAAACTCGCCAGCCCGCCTGAGACGTAATGTGGGTCGGTGAGAAAGAAGGCTGGAAGGACATAGTGTGGCCCGATGAGAGATTCTGGTTTATTATTGTGTGCATATCGAAATGTGTTCGTTAGTATTAAAGGGCACGGGCTCTTTTCTTTTTTCTTTTACACTTCGTGTCTTTGTTTCAGGGTTGTATCCAGTGGTCCTTTGGTTGCTGCAGCTCCATTAAAGCGCAGATTAAAAACGGGAGGGATGTGACTGATCAGTTTGTACCAGTTTAATAGAGATCAAATACCCCCACACTCCTCTCTGCTTCTCTACATCCACTTAGAAAGAGAAAAGAAAAACAGCTCTCTTTGGAGAAAATGGCAATCTAGAAAGATGTCGGCTGAATATGTTCAAAATGAAGGAGGAAAGCAAAAAAAGCTCATTAGTCATCGGTGTTGGGATGTCCAACTTGTTTGAATTAAAGTCCCAGCAGATCAAAACAGACGGAGGAGTTCAAAATTAGTTTTTTAAAAAAACATTTTTTTTAAATTGTTGGTATTTAGGCAAAAGGAGAAGTGCAAATCATCCGCCTCCTCTCTGTGGTACAGTGTGAGGCAAATGAATGGAGCCATTGTGCTGTGGGACCCTGGACTGGTGCAACGAGGTGGAGAGGGGTGGGGTGAGGCCCCCTGGCCCCCGCCCCTCTCTCTCTCTGGTCCGGCCGAAGCTCCGGGGGCAAGAGGTGGAAAACACGATCGGCCAAATGCAGTCGGCGGCGCGAGCGCTTTCTGCTCCCGAGAGACTGAAAGGGTCTGTGGCGAGGAAATGAGACGAGATGAGATAGACGGGAGGCCAGACTAAACCGGGTGTAGAACGTGTGTCTCAGAAAGAGGACGAGAGGGAAGTAATGTGGGACGTTTGTGGGAAAAGTGTCAGGTTTAACTTAGAGAAGGGTAGAGGTGACTGTGAGAGAACAAAAAGACACCGTTCACCATCCGACATCGCGAGACAGACTGAGGAGTTGGGTTGGTATTTCGGGTTCTTCTTTAAACCTTCTCGGCTACATTTACGTACAGATCTCGTTCGTGTCCCGCTCGTTTTGGAACGCCAAAACGAGCGGGTCTCTGCTTGAGGGCCGTCGCTGTTTCTGCTCCACCTGCTCCCTCTTGGTTTGATATACTGATCTCCTTCAAGGATATTTCCTATCACTAGTTGTGTTTCCATTACAAAAGTGTGCAAACCTTTGTTAATATTCCACTAATATTAAAAAAAAAGACCAATACAATTTTGTAATTGCGGCGTTTCCATTAAATAAGAAATCCAATTCAAATCACAGTTTGCTCTCAGTATAAGTTATTAAATAAATCCCACGCCCTCTTCCTCGTACCACTTCCTGTCCTTCTTGGCTACATCTATGTACAGAAAACGTTCCTGTCCCTTTAATTTCGGCGTTCCACAGGACTCTGTTTTGGGGCCACTGCTTTTCCTACCTGCTCCCTCTTGGTCCGATACCGTCACTTTTTGAGAATATTTCCCATCACTGGCTGAGTTGTCGTTACAAAAGTGCTCAAAACCTTGTCGGCATTCTGCTGATGTCAAGAAAACACAATTCCGCAATTGCAGCATCTCTATTAAATAAGAATAGAAACACATCTAAGTAAGCTAGCTCTGGCAATAGGTTATTAAAATTCATTGGCGGTGACGGATGTAAACATCTACACAACATATATTCATATTTCAGCCACGGCTCTTGGGTGGCTGAAGTATTTCATCATCAGGTGTCACAGAAGACGTCGGCGTCTTAGTAGCTGAGATTCCATTACAAATGAGCTACAAACTTTGTTGATATTATTGCAAAATTGTGATAAAAAACACAATTTTGCAATTGTGGCGTCATTAAAAAACATTCCGCACCATCATCCTCCAAGCTCTTTCTGTCTTCTTCTTCGTGGTTTAGTAATAACATCCGGCTGTTCGTTACGTGACTTGAGTGAAGCAAAGCAAGTATTTCCACTGTGGTTTTGTAAAATACACCAGATTCAATACAGCAAATAAAATAAATCACCTCATCCTAGCACAAAATCTTTACAAAAAGATATTAGTCTTTTTCCAAAATTGCCGTGTTTCTATTTTGTTCAGCAAAATTGGCGAATTAAGCAAATTTATTTTCACAATTCCAATTTGCGCAACTATATGGAAACGCAGCTATTAATATGCTGATGATATCCAGTTGTATATTTCTTTTCTTCCAAATAAAGACTATTTTGCTAAACTTTCTGGATTCAATTATAAGCTGGAGGACTGAAAGTTTTCTTCAAAGTGAACATCTTTGCGCCAGACAAAAAAAAAAAAAAAAAAATTAAGAATAAAGCAGGTTCTTGGGCCTCTTGGTTATGTGGCTAAATCATCGGTTCTAAACCTTCGGATATCCTTCACAGGAAAATCAAGTCAAATCTCTGCTTTGTTGCTGTTTCTAGCATTTGCTAAATATTGCCAAACTTAGTCCTATTGTCTCTCATCCAGAAATGGAAATCTTAATGTATGCTTTTGTTTCGTCCAGTTCGGACTTTTTTTTTTACATCGCACATGTTTAAACAGAACCTCCACAGATCAGCTGCAGTCTGTGCAGGATGTTGCTGCTGGGCTCCTGACTGGATCTTCATAGTTTTGTCATGTAACTCCACTTCTAATTCTACTTCATCGACTCCCCGCTCATTCTCTAGTGCATTTCAAGACACTGGTTAGCTCTACATGGACACACACTGATCTGTACCACAAACTTTTGCGTCCCTACACCCCCATCAGGGCCTTGAGGTCCTGTGACGATTTGCCGATTGTCCCCCCATTCAAACCTAAATACTACAGCAGACAGAGGTTCCTCTCCTCCGACTCCAATATCATTTGTTTTGTGTATTTGTTAGTTGTAAGACTTTTTTTTTTTTTTAAATCTTGAACAGCACTATATGAGTAAAGTTTTATTTACTTACACATCAGTGTGAGGTGGATGTCGGCCACAGAGCCTCCAAACGTCCTCACACCTTCTGGCCTTTCCCACGTTTTACGTTACAATGACACAGTTCAGCATGAATTTGCAAAATTTCATGCAGTAGATCGACTAAAACGTGTGCGCTACTGCGAGGGTAAGAATTGCGACGCAAGATTTTCAAATATGTTATACCAACATGATGAGGTGAGTCTTGACCGGTAATGACCGGGTTCTCTGGGTATATACTTGATTTTCGAATGAATGGTAATTAAAAAGTACATTTTTGTGAATAGTGACAAAACACTTCGGATCAGCATAATGAAGCTTCCAGGAGTGCTGGTGTCAGCTCAGCTCCACTGTTACTGTGGCAACGGGAGGAAACTTTTGCTCCTAGAGTCTAAGCAGCATTTCTCTGACGAAGAAATGAACCCGTAATAACTGCCTGACTAATGAACTGAGACACAAATAGGGAACAGTCAATGTGTGTGTGTGTGTGTGGGCGTGTGGGTGTGTGTGTGTGTGTGTGTGTGTGTGTGTGACCTTGCACTACCATGGTGCAACATTTGCGCTAATTACCAGTTTAAGACACAAAGTACATAGCGACAGATTTGGTGAAAAAGAGACTGATGGTATGATATACTGGGGAAAAATAATGAAATTAGTTTCTTTTTTTCTTTTAAGAAATGAATGGTGGTATTTCCAGGGTTTCACCTGGTGGATCTGCGACTCATCATGGGAAGAACTTCTCAGTCCAATGAACGGCTGTAGGCGGCATGATGAGAAGCACTGATGAGATGACATGTTGAAGGCGGAGGGTCGGAAAGAGCAGCAGCAGCGTCTTAAAGGGACAGAAGCGCAATTTCAAGGAGTCAAATTGCAAAGTCAAATTTCTTTTAAGGCATGTTTTTTAGATACAGCATTTTTATAATAACTGAAGGCGACATACTTACTTGATAGTGCTATGAAATGGCACTGTGAGGATGGAAAAGACATAATAGTTCCCCTTTCAGAAACAATGAATGCAAGAAGGTAGCATTCACAGATACTGACCAAAACTGTCGAGATTACAAAATCCTACCAAGAATTGTTTTGGACTAGGTTTTAGTGAAAATATCTTAGTAAACTCGAAATAAGACTAAACAAACTTACTAGTAACCATTTTTTAAGTAAATAATTCCTTAATGTTGATGAAAAAGCACTTGTTCCATTGGCAGATAAAATGAACTTATAACAAAGGGAAAATGTCAAGTTATGTTAAATAATCTGCCAATGGTAAAAGTATTTAACAATATTAAGGAATTATTTACTTAAAACAAGTCTTTATCTCTCGTTAAAAAGTCGCTTGGAATTAACTTTTGTCTCATTTCAAGTTCACTAAGATATTTGCCCTAGAAACTAGACCAAAGATTCTTCGTAGGATTTTGTGTTTTTGCAGTGCAATAATCTTCTATTACATGGACTTTGCTCTTGAGATTCTCCAAAGTCAAAGTTTATCATTCTGATTACGAGAAACGGTTTAAGTTATGCATTAATTTGTGCTGCTCTGTCACATTAAATCCTAAAAAAACAAACTCACCGAAGTTTGTGGTAACGTAAAAAAAACATGGAAAAGTTTGTGGAGCATGTTCTTCGTAGCTCATTGCATGCGTTGGGGTGTGTGTGTGTGTGTGTGGGGTGTGTGTGTGCGTGTGTGTCCACAGGTCTACAATGTCCACTACACCATGAGCATCAATGGGAAGGTGGAGAAGGGCTCCATGGAGATCGACTCTGCCAACAACATGGAGACGTTCAGCACGGGCAGCGGCGCGGACGAGGCGCTTGAGGTCCACGACTTTGAGATTGTGAGTTTCATGCGAAGCGATCGGAGAACATCGCGCCGCCGTTGGCTGTCTCGGAGGAATCAGTGAGATTGGTCGGAACGACGACGGCTCCTCTTGGGGGTCAGGGGTTGGAAGATCGGCTCATTAACCCGGTGGAGGAATGAAGAACAAGTAGACATCGGATCCCCTCGGGAAAAATCAGTGTCAAGATGCATCGGCCCTCTGATTTCCGGCGCATTCAGACTGGTGGATTTTGACCTTTAATTAAAGAGCCCCAATCAGGCTAATCAGAGAAGTGCGGCGGCGGTTGACGGCTTTGAATATTAAAATTTTGACCTTTAATCACAGTCCCTTTGATCCTTTTTTTTCCATGTATATTTGAAGTTGTGCACAAATGCATCAGATCTCAAGTGTGACATTATTGGTGAGGTGAACAGATAGAAACTCGCGCTTTCAAAACTTTTTCAGGGAATTACAGGCATCCGGTTTTCGGGGGGAGACAAGTGCTTCATCAGGACCCAGGTTAAAGCTCAGCTCCCGGATGTGGAGCCTCTGAACAAGGACCCGACCACATTTGAACTGGTGAGATGAATTTCTTTGTGTGTTTTTTTTTTTTTCATTGAAGTATTTGCTGCTCTTTATCCCCGCAATGAGCTAATATCTGATGAACTGTGAATTTCTTTTGCTTCGTCAAAAACAGGTGATAAATCATTTATAACATGCTGATTGTTATCATTTTTAGCTTGGACTTCTTCTGTTGCAAACATATCTGCTGGCTATGCTGTGTAACCAACACGCTTCCATCCGTTGTGAAGAGACGGAAACCCATCTAAAAAGAAATATTTAGTCAGATGTGTGCCCAGCTTGGGCGTGATCCGCTTTGTCTTTGTTCAAAATGCTTTTCAGCCTGCATTCCGTTTATTCAAGAGATGGAAAATTGTATCTGTAATTCCTCAGCCTAATTATGAATCGTGCTTTGGTTAAAACTAACTCAGCCAGCAGCACAATCGTCAAAAAGGTATTCAGTTCTCTGTACCGCTCAGTTTGGAAGCTAATGGTTCCTCTGCAGTAGTGGTGTTCAAACGCTTTACTACAGGGGCCAACTTGAAAGGACTTATGATTTATGCCCCCCACCTGCCCCCCAATTAAAAACTGTGATTCAGATTCAAATTTCAATTAATTTCACCTACACTTCAATTGAATAAAGTTGTAATTTTTGGGGTAAAAAGGGGATGTAGAAATCATAGCAGCTCCAAAACAGAAACATTTTCCCACCACGCAGTTTCCTGATTATTTTTGGGATTGAATGTTTTCTGTTTTGTCAATCAGAGCAGCAAGAATGAGATACGAGTCCCTCCTCCCTCGAAACGCATGCATGACTTGGGAGGAGAAAAGGCCTCTGTGGCGCCGACCCGACGGTAAACGTCTTCACAGTTTGTGTCCAGGATGTGTGGGGTCCTCAGAAATGCTAGCAGCTAGCCCTGCACAAGTCCTGATGCGCAACGGAGCGTGAGGGCTATACTAAGAAAAAATTACAAAAACGTAATTACAAGAATGAAGTCATAAAATTATGAAAATACGTCATTAATATCACAGGAATAAAACCACAATGTTATGAGAATAAAGCTATAATATTAAGAAAGTAAAGTTGAAATAATGAGAATAAAGTCGCAATAATTTAAGAATGAAGTTATATTTTGAGAATAAAGTCAAAATAATACGAGAATCATATTATGACTTTATTCTGGTGATTTCACGAACTACGACTTTATTCTCATTCTCGCATGAGTTTATTCTCGTAATAACACAACTTGTAATTGTATGACTTCATTCTCTTAATTTTATTATTTTAATTTTTGTTGCGTGGGTCTAACACTGTCGTGCTGATGAGTTTTCCGACAGACGGTGCAACCCCCACGGTTGCCAACTCAACAGCTTTCTTGCTATTTTGAGCAACATTTCAGACCAAAAAAAAAAAAAGTGATATCGGGCAAAATTGGAATCGGCAGATTAAGCTTTTTAAAAGATCGGTAATCGCCGATCGGCCAGAAAACTGCAATCGGTGCCGCCCTATTTTTACCCTTAACGCGTGTTTATGTGGACCATTGTTGAAGTCTAAGGGATTAATAAATGTAGCCCGTGTCGCACGCTTGCAATTACAAATCCTAAAGCTGCTCACAGGTATTTATGAAAACTAATTCTCTATACTTAACATCACTGCTCTAAACAGCTGCCACGTTTTAATTACCGCTAATGTGCGCTCAGAAATCTAAGCAAGTCACCTATCAGGACCACACAAGTGACTAGTAACACACACACACACACACCCACACACAGTAGAAGGACTTGCACGTCGTGTGTGTGTGTGTGAGGATTGTTATCACAAAAACACACCATAGTGTGTGATTGCTCAATTGAGGCTGCGTGATAATTAAAATCATTTAGTTCTGGGTAAGCCTCGCATCCGCGTAAATCCGCATCAGCACCAACCGCTTCCCCGTCGACGCAGACGCGCACAAACACTCCCACGTGAACGCAACAACAACACAATTAATTATCACGCAAGGCTGCTCTTATTGCCTCTGTCTGCCTCATAAACGATCATTTATTTCACATTTGTGCTCGGGTGTGTGTTTGCGTTATTGCCTCATAAATGATCGTGGGCGCGCCGCGTGTGTGTGTGTACGCCATGTGTGAAGCCAACGTGTGTTTGGAAGACATGGAGATGTCGTTATAATGGTTGCTGCAGGCTGGTCATTTGCTATAATTTAGAATGATGGGAAATATGGGTTAGATAAGTGCACACACACACACACAAAACCCCCTCCCTGATCCAGTGGGAGCGGGTCAGATAAACTCTTATCAGTCAGACGAGCAGTGAAGAAGGACCCCCTGCTTTTATTTGTCCCTCCAGCAAATTATTTTGAGCTGGGAAAGAAAAAAAAAAAAAAAGAAGTAATTTCTGAACGGTTCCCTAAACGTGACTTTGGCTGGTGCAGTGCAGCCTGTGGGCGAGATCATCCCAACAGACTTTCCCCTCTTCCTCTCCTGCGGGCCGTGGATACACACAACACGTATGTTTGTGTGGCGAGACCTCATTTGGATCTTACGCAGACTCCCGTCCATTCAGGACGTCAAACTTCCCCTCTACCCCCCGTCGGACGCTGACGAGACCCGACGTTACGTGCGTGCGACTAAATGTCAGCGCGAAAGCAAAATCTACATATTGCAGCCCGGAGTGCCTTCGGGCTTGACTTTATAATTCCAAAACGGAGCGTTAACGGGGCACCGATAATGAGGATTAGACTGGGACATGATGCGGAGAGTGTGGGTTATTTAAAAGGGAGTGACGAGATACAGAAAAACCCCGGCAGCAAACTATTGTTTTGTTCTTGTTACGTCTGCTTGGCAATGGCTTTAGTAGTGATGCACCTTAAAATAGGTACACGTTTTTTTTTTTATATGGGATATTTGCTACACACCGACACAGAGCCGGTTCATAATTATGGAAGGAAAATGATACACGGTTTTGAAAGTACGTGAAGGATGACACTGCAAAAACCCCCACAAAATCTTACCAAGTAATTCTGGTCTAGTTTCTAGAGGAAATATATTAGTACACTTGAATTAAGATAAACTTTTCAGCAAGAAACAAGTGCTTGTTTTAAGTCATCAATTCCTTAATATTGATGACAAAGTACTAGTTCCACTGGCTTTGATAATTTGTCATAAACATTAAGGAATAGCTGACTTACAACAAACTTCTATATCTTGCTGAAAAGCTTCTTGTAAGTTAGTTTTGTCTCATTTCAAATGTACTCATTTGTTTGCACTGGAAACTAGACTAAAAATACTTGGTAAGATTTGGGGTTTGCAGTGCAAATGAAACCCTGCAACAACAAAAAAAGAAGAAAAAAAAAGCTGGCTTCATAGGTCACTTAATTAAAATGCAATCTGTCCACTGTGATCGTGCTGAAGGACTGGGTCTAATTCTTTGTGTTTCCACAGATACGTTTTGTTGACCTTTCGGCGTGTTTCTTTCCAAGTACAGCTCTATTTTAGATGTTTAAGCAAATGTGCGGCTGGAGTTTTTAATTGCCTGAACTATTTGTGATTGCCACTCCAGATAATTAACAATGGATGTCATCACCTGTGGGACCTTCTAGGATCCCCGTGGCGGCTAAGTGTTGGCAGCTACCAGGTCTGAGAAGTAGGCTGAAAGACAAACAGAAAAATATATTGAAACCTTAAGCTTAATATGGACTCTCACATCAACATATTCTGTAGCAAGTAATATAGTAAGTTCATCTCAAGTAAATTAATACATAAAAGTCTCACTTTATTTCTCGTGCTGTAAATTATTTGAATGGTTATTTGCTACCCAGTGTGACCTTGATCTAAGATGGGTTACAGTTTTTATTGTCCCCAGATAAGGGGAGCTAAATGTTGGCTAAAACTATCAAACTTTCTTACCTGTTAAACTACAAATGTGTCTTTTTCCAGACCAAGTAGTATTGTGGATTTGTAATGTATACATACATAACATCCCTGTAACTATGAAACATGTATGTTTCTATGAAAAATTCATAAAACTCTTACTAAACAAGCTTCGACTCAGCCGCGTTAGCATAATGCATCCATACTTTAGCTATGGAAGCCATAGCAACCGGAGTCACGGGGCGGCGATAGCGGAAAACTGGCCAATCATAGACTAGTTATTGTTTCTTCTTCTACACTTTGTCCATTATTTAACTGGGTGAGTTGATACGTTGACAGATTGATATTTTGAGATCACAGACAGTAATAATAAAGTTCATAAAAGGCGCACAGCCATCTACAGGTGTTAATTTCCCCCCCGAAAAAACGTCATTAAACGATATCGCTACGGGTCCCTGAATGGTGCGCGCATGGGACGTTCAAGGCGCTCGTGCAGCTAATGACGTTTTTGGCGTAAATTCGACGCCATATTTATGGCAAGAAAGTGAAGCTCCCGTCGTGGAGAGCAGGTTATCTAAAGACGAGGAAGAACATACAAGTACGGATACGACTGGCTGTGGCTCTGAGTGCGTTTCATTTTCATTCGTTCCCTGCAGGGCGACGAGGTGATGCCAGCCAAACTCGAGGACGACCTGATCCTGGTGGCAGCAGGCCCGCCTCTGTCCGACTCCTCCTTCCTCAGCAGCAAGATCATGGACCTGTGTGGAGACCTGCCCATCTTCTGGCTCCGTCCCACACACTCACCGGGTATGCAAAAAAAAAAAAACAACCCAAAAACATTTCAGATCTGACACAGAAAGGATTTGAACAGCCAAACAGAGTGCTTACACGGAACAAAGACAACATGGGTCAAATGGGTTGAAGTATTTTTCTATTTAACATCGCAGCCGTTTGATCTGAATCGTGTTTTTGAAGTTTCTCAGAGAGCGTGAATGGAGAATTTTTAGCATGCAGTGAGGTCAAAGGTTCTCTCTCTCAAACTTTTGGTCTGTACTGTACATATATATATATATATGTACAGTACAGACCAAAAGTTTGGACACACCTTTTAATTCAATGAGTTTCCTTTATTTTCATGACTATTGACATTGTAAATTCACACTGAAGGCATCAAAACTATGAATAACACATGTTGAAATATGCACTAAACAAAAAAGTGTAAAACAACTGAAAATACCCCTTATATTCTAGTTTCTTCAAAGTAGCAACCTTTTGCTGTGATTACTGCTTTGCACACACTCTGCATTTTCTTGATGAGCTTCAAGAGGTCGTCACCTGAAATGGTTTTCACTTCATAGTTGTGCCCTGTCAGGTTAATAAGTGGGATTTCTTGCCTTATAAATAGTCATGAAAATAAAGAAAACCCATTGAATTAGAAAGGTGTGTCCAAACTTTTGGTCTGTACTATATGGCTATATATACATATATATAAAACCATTTGTTTATCTTCCTACTTCATCGTCTGATAATCTTGAAAACCGTTGCCCGGGAAACGGCCGTGCGACATTAGTGTCACTCCTCTCCTAAATTTGGCCCGCCGTCAGACGGTGACGCTGTGATGTGTGCAGGCGGCCAGAGGAAGAGCAGAGCCGCTCCTCGCGAGCGCCGGCAGGCAGCTGCTGCGGCGGAGCACGAGGACGAGGACGGGGGGCCGCAGCTCAACCCGGAGAACCCCTATCAGGTGAGTCACACGCGCTCCCTCCGCGGTGTTTACATCCGGCCGGAGCGCTCCGAGCTGTCCGTTCGGATACGACGGGCGCTACCTGAGAAGGCCTTTCCCCCGCGGAGAGTTTCTCACATCTACGGGAGCCGCAGCAGATGCTGGGGTCACGGCGGAGGGGCCCGGCACGTCACTGCACATCTTTTAGTGTATGTGTTTTCTCCGAGCGCGGCTGTCTAAAGCTTTCCTTTTCAGGAATGAGGCTGTATGAATAATTTCATCGCCCCCAACACCGCTGCATTTCTTCGCCGCGGCCCCCTCTGCCCTGTTAAACAGTCCCCATACTTATGCAGAGGTTTTTGGGTCTATTCAACATGTTTTTACTTGAGTAAAAGTACAAAGTAGCCGTCCAAGAAAGTACTCAAGAGTAAAAAGAAGAATTTTGTTTAAAAAAAAAAAGAAGCCTACTTTGTAGTAACTGATCAAAGCACGAATCATTTAGATATTTAAAAATTACATCAGACGGAGCAAAATGTGTTATGTGGAAATTTTAGTATTTTAAAGGGGCAGTGTTATGTGTTTTCTAGTTGCATAGCGCCGTTTTATAGTACAACGTTAACTTGAGTTGCCATAAAAATGCTGTATATATCAAACATGCCTTAGTAATTTAGTGCCTTAAAATTGGGCCTCTGTCTCTTTAAGAAACTCCTCTTTCTGAAACTCCACCTTCAGACTAATTGCTCCTCTATTAATCCTTTAGCATTTTTACCAACATTTCACTAAGAAGTAGCTCCTCTATTGAGCTCTGCACATGTG
Source organism: Xiphophorus hellerii (assembly GCF_003331165.1). Taxonomy (NCBI): domain Eukaryota; kingdom Metazoa; phylum Chordata; class Actinopteri; order Cyprinodontiformes; family Poeciliidae; genus Xiphophorus; species Xiphophorus hellerii. Next base: position 6,941,525 of record NC_045677.1, on the reverse strand, counting down.
CAGTGCCACCAGGTGTTTGCTAATGTCTGCTGGCTAGTCTGAAGGAGCTGAGTGGAGGCGGTTATGGAGGAGAGCTTGGAAACTGCAGCTCTGAGGAGGAACTTTGTTGTTGAAGGCGGGGCTAGGTCCCCCCCAGGCGTTTTGCACAATTTGAATGGTTGCCATGGAGATTAAAGGATTTCTCAAACATGCACGAAAGAATCAAGACGGCACTCCAGGTATGTTTTTGATGATGGAGCAACATTATAACATAATCTAAAGCTAAAAAAAAGTAGATTTTATGTAATACTACCCCCTTAAGGACCAAAATGAAAAATAATTCATGTAAATAGCATAATTACAAAATAGCAAAATCAGGCAAAAGAAGCAGTTTTCCAAATCAATTTCTTTCTATCTCAAGCTTTTGAAACATTAACAAAAACTTCAGGTGCGTGTCTGATGGATTTTTGGTTAAAACGTGTTTGTTCTTCATTCAGTGAAGTTACTCACAGTGGGTAGAGCATCCAGAATTTTTACTCAAGTAAGAGTAGCAATACTTCATAGTAATATTACTCAAGTAAAAGTAAGCGAGTAAATGTAGCTAGTTACTACAAACCTCCTTACACATCCTCCCTTCCTTTCCAGCTGCTCAGTCTTGCAGCCTCCTCTCCTTTCATCACAGCCCTGACAGGCAGGATTAAACTGAAAACTAACAGGGAAAAAAAAACCAAAAAAAAAACCACGTGTGACCTCCCTGCCTCCCAACCCTGCCAGCTGAAAAATCCATATTTAACAGGGCTGAAATGAGATCTTTTTCACTGCTAAACATGCCCACGAGGAAAACGAGCCACTCAAGTCTGACTGCTTCCCCCCCCTCTTCCCTCCTCCCCCCCCTGCAGCGCGGGCTGGAGGGCGAGCAGGGCGCCATGGACATCGACCCCATGCTGGACCACCAGGGCGTGTGCTGCAGCGAGTGTCGCCGCGGCTACACCCACTGTCAGAGGATCTGCGAGCCGCTCGGCGGCCACCAGTCCTGGCCGTACCACTACCGAGGCTGCAGGGTGGCCTGCAGAGTTATCATGCCCTGCAAATGGTGGGTGGCGCGCATCATGGGGCTGGTGTGAGAAAACCACCGCACTCGCCCGAGACGTGGCAGAGCCCGGGAGGGAGGGACAGGGTTCAAAGGGAGGTGAGATGAAGGGAAAAGTTATTAAAAAAAAAAAAAAAAAGAAGAGGGAGTGGGGGGAGTTACTTAATAACATCTACTGTAGGTAGCTGAGTCTAAGCAGATTTGTTCAAAAGCAACTTGCATTAGTAGCTGTGTTTATGAATTCTAGATGCATATAAAGCTGATCTGACACTAAAAGGCAAACGCAGTGGCAGCACATCCTTTCATGCTGTTAAAACACATACACACACACACACTGCAGCTACTAATCTGGGGTCTTCTGAGCTAGAGCGCAACATGCTACCTAGAAAACAGAGATAGTGACATTACTTCATGTAAACGCATAGGAAAAGCTTGCATTAATAGAGCCAGTGATTGACATTGCCTAAAATTCTGTACATAAATATCTACAAAGAACTCCAGAAGAAGTCGGTGGATTTACAGGACCGCACATCTGGAGGTTTCCGATGTTGAATAATAGAAACTTCGATGCATTTTATTGTTATTTTAGGATTTTACGTGATAACTCGCCATGAACGTGGTACGTGGGCAGAGTTGGAGGGAAGGGTTAAATACAGGGCAATGGTGGAAGAAAACCTGTCTTTGGGCGCTCCGCCCCTTTCTGAAGCCGCCCTGGGTAACTGCCCCTATGAAACCCTTCCACCAGAAACCAGAGTTGCATATGGAAGGACTTGGTTTAGAAATGTAAAACAAGCTGAAATTCAATTAGTTTTAATAACAAATAATAAAAACAGAGGCCATATTTGATTGGCTATAACCTTCCAGGTGGCTCTGATTAGCAATACAATATTAATAGGCATCAACCTTTCCTACATCTTGGTGACCAAAATGCTAACAATCAGGAAGAGAAGTCATTTATGGCTCTGTCGTAATCAAAGCAGTCATCACAGTAACATTACAATGTCACCGTTTCTCACGGTCAGATTCACAGATACACTTTCATGCTAGAACGCCCAAGATCCAGAGATAAAGCAAATAGATGCAAAAATATGAGATGTTTGTAGTATCCCCACAGCCTGATGCTTCCACCACCACGCCAGGTGAATTGAAGGTGACGGATTGTACTTGTAATAGGGGGTAACAGAGTAAAGACACATCACACTTTTAAGATTATTTGTTAAGAAACACGTTTCACTTTACAACCGTGCGCCATTTTGTTGAATGAAAACCCAAATAAAACCCATTGGAAGAGGCTCCAGGGGGGTGAATACTGTTAACGTTTCAGATAAAATTAGCTTCAATTCTTTTCACGAGTTGCCTTTAACAAATGTAGCTGTACCTCCATTCCAAACTTTTCAAAGTGCAATATCATGAAATAAATTTTTTTTTTTTTAAAGTAAACTTCTAGGTTTCAAGCATTTTTATTCCGTTATAGATCAAAAGAATATATGTTATCTGATCACACGTCTTGTGTGTATCGCCGGGTTCCTTCAGTGTTCTCTGAGAAGCGTCTCATCTGGTCCCTGCTCCAAAGGCCCCAGCAGAAAGTTTTTCCAGAGTTCTTTAATGTGAGAGTCGAAGATCTAGAACTCTTTAATGAGACTAAAGACTCTGCAGCCGTCACGCTCCCAGATCTTACCCACGATGCAAAGCGCTTAGCTCCTTTTGATGTCGCAGAGCCGCCTCGGGCAGGGGTAGGGGGTAAGGATGGGGCGGTGTGTTTTTTTTTTGTGTGTGAAGGATACTAGAGGAGTGTGTGTGTGTGTGAGTGAGTGAGAGAGAGAGAAAAGTAAAGTGTCACGGAGCTAAGAGTTCCATCTAGAGTCACAAATGGCTGTTTGATCATCAGGAGAGATGAAACGATGTGTGATGAATTTAACACTTAACTCAGTGTGAGAGGCTTGATGATGTGGTTAGGGAGGCTGATCCATATTAATGCTCTCCTGGCTTGGTAGGACGCCCCCCACCACCACAGTTGCAGCTGCTGCATACCAGGTTTCTGCCTGTTTCACCAACTTACATTGAAGACCTTTTTGAGAGCACTGTGAATAAAATTTAAGACCTATATTTCCACAGAAATATCCAAACTTCATTTATATAACTGGCAATAAATCTGAACTTACCCATGATGGACACAAACGGTAGCTAGCTAGCAAGGGAGTATTAGCAGCTAGTTAGCAGTAGCCTCAATCGTCTCGAGTCACAGAACGCAATGAAGATATCTGAGTCAAACCTGTGTGACAAAAAAAAATAAAATACATGGAATATACGACAGAGGGGTGCGATACTGCATATTGGTATCGCTCCATAGTGGCGATACCAATACTGATACCGATACTTTTTATTTAAGTTTGATATCAAACGTCTGACCTACTGGTGGTTTTCTGGTTTAACACAATTTGGATTCAATTTATAAGTGTCTATGAAATACTTTAATAATATTAACTTGATTTGTGTGCATTTTTCCTAAATAAAGTGCAAAAAAAGAGAATTCCAGCAAATCACAACAGACTCTTTCAGGTAGAGCAGGTTAGAAACTGCAATACAAAAATAAAACTAAATTTGAAGAGGGAAGCTGGAACTGAAGCATTGATCTTACCACTCTAATATCGAGCCGATATGGTCTTGGTATCGACATTATCGATATTTTCTATCGATTTGGCCACCTCTAATATACAAGATGTATTAGTCTTGTCAAGACAAAATTTAATAGCTGCAATTAACATGTTAAAGGCCACCTTAATTTTAAAAATGAATTTAAAGCCTTAATTTAAGACTTCTTAAAAATGCACCGACACGCTGCGCATTTACAGTACGAACGCTTCCCTCGTCTTCAGCTGCATCCTCGTCCTTGGACAAACAACCTGAGGTGAGGGGGAACTTTTTCCGTCTCGATACCGATCACGCTGCAGTAAGTAAACCCTGTCCTCAAGGCGTCAGCCGTATCTCAACCGCCTGCTCTCGTATCAGTTATACCACATTTCACCGCTGCCGGCGTGCAATCCCAGCACGCGGCTTCCCCTCCCCGTCCCAATACGCTGCCGTCTTTGAGTCTTGAGGTATGCGTTCAGGGACTTCCCGTCCCGTTCGCAACAGACTCCAGACAGTAACAACACAGTACACGGATTTACAGCCCAAAGAAGAAATCTTTTTTATTTACAATGAGCACTGGTGCAGACTCTTCACAGGAAGAAAAAAACAAGTTTCACTTATAGTTCTTATCCTAAGCAATTGTACATTTTTTTACACGCTGCTGAAGATGGCAAATTGTGAAAAGGCTTCCAAACAGAAAGGCTGTGGTTGTTTAGAGAAAACTCGTCTGAAGGCTGAATCGCTGCATTTCAGGTCTACCGATTACCTTTGTAAGTCCGTCGGCCTCTAAAGAAAAAAAAAAAACAATAGATCATTCGCATTTCAAACCCAATCAGTTGATTAGCTTGGTTTCGGTGGAGCGGTGGTGTGAATGCAGCGCCTCCTGGAGGAAGGAGGCTAAAGAATAGACCGCGGTGCAGACGGCCGAGCAACGAGGGATCCCGAAGGAGCTGAGGTGGGCAAGAGTGTAGACAGATGATGTTTAAAAATAAACAAAAAGGAAAAGAAAGGAAAAAAAGGGACGCAGGGGGACATTCAGTATTTCTTGAACTCCACGTCTTCTGGTGGCTTCACGTCCACCTTCCTCGTGCCAACGTCGCTCCAGTTGGTGCTCAGGACCGTACCACCAGACTCCATCTGCACAAGGAGGAGAAACAGATAATTACTATAAGTTGTTTCTCTTTAAAGTTCTTATTATTCTTTCAGGTTTGTTAAAATGTGCCAAAATATGCAAAAAACAAAGGTTCACACTACTCCGGTAAAAGTGGAGCTGACTACATAAATATAATATCGCCATCAGTTGTGGTAGATTTCTCCTGTTTTTACTGTTTTCTGTCACAATGTAATGTTTAAGTGCACCAATCTGATTTTAATAACAACCAGAGAAAACGTATATATATATACTAAACAGTTTGAATTGAGAATTTAATTGATAATTCGTTGACAATCCACACCAACTTGTCTCTATGTGGAAATGATGTTAAATCACAAGGCCAGTTTATTTGTATAGCACATTTAAGCAACAAAGCAGTTCAAAGAGCTTTACAAAGTGATAAAATAAAACAAAAAAACAATAAATTAGAGAAGATTAGAGAAAACAAAATATAGAGAAGTTGCCAATTATGTGACCCGATCAAAGGCATCTCTAATCAGGAGGGTTTAGAGTTGATTTAAAGTAGCACAGTGTTTCAGCAGTTTTGCGGTTTTCTTGAAGTTCCTTCCAGATATGAGGAGCAAAGACCCTGAATGCTGCTTCTCCATGTTTGGATGTGGTTCTGGGGATGCAGAACCAGAATCAGAACCAGAAGACCTGAGTGATTTGGAAGGTCAGTATGACGACAACACATCTGTAATGTATTGCGGTGCCAAGCCGGTCAGCAATTTATTCACTAGCAGCAGTATTTTAAAGTCTGCTCTCTGAGCTACAGGGAGTCAGTGGAAGGACGTGTTCTGGGTCTTTCTGGGCAGACCTGTGAAGATGCTCTCGCAGTAATCAATGCAACTAAAGAAACACTCTCCCCTGCTGCATCTTTATTTCCACCACCCTTCCTTTTCCTGGCTTTTTTTTTGTTTATTATTGAGCGGCGGCGGCGCAACGTAGACGGATGCTTACGCCGCTCTAGCGCTGGTAAACGTTGGAGCAAACGCCTACTTGGCATGAATGTTAAAAAGAGTCGCAGGTCAATTCTGCTGGGAAAGACGGCGAATGATTCTCTGAAGGTTGAAACCTCACACTGATCACTGGGACATGTGCAGCTTCCCTCAAATAAAATAACGTTCTATAAACGGAGTTTCCCCCCCTTTTCCATTTTTTTGTGTCGTTCTGACTTTGGGGCGTGTAAACTTTGCACTCAGCTCCTCTCTTAGAGCCGGTGACAAATCAATGCCTGTAGATAAGTGCAGATGGATGTCTTCTTTAAAGAGGCTTTGGGTCGCTGTCGGTTCAGGAGTGTGAGCGTGTTACACATCCACCGAGAAAGCCTGTATTTTTGGGGGGTTTTGTCTCGAGTTCGGAATCCAAATTAGCCCGGGTCTCTGTCATTAACGCGCATTTCGCGACGGTCCATTTGCGGCCGGCATCAACATTACTTAAGATTATTAGAGTGAAAAGACCAGAGCTGCCTCTATCAAAAGGTCAGCTCTCCACAAAACGCGCAGAGACTGACATTAGAGATTTCTTCTTCTTCGTTTTATTTCAAAGGACTACAATGGGTTATTTTCTGCACAAGCTCGGAGTGTGTTTGGAATTCCTCGGGTCCTTTAAATTGTTAAAACTCACATCGATCTGCTGGGTTTCCAGCAGGAAAACCAACCCTGAGCCCAAACAGCAGACGACTGCTTGTGCAGCCGCAATTACCAATAAAATCAGGCTGTACGTATCAGTGTTTGTTTCGTTGTGTGTATCTGTAGATTGCCTGTAAGAAGTGACTCTACCGATGTACAAATGAGAGCTAAAAAGGCAGAATGAGGTGAGCTAAGTGGTCCAAGAGGGAAAAACACAAGTCTTTTTTTTTTTTGCTAAATTAGGAATGATCCAATCAGGATCCAATTAGGGATTTGTTAATAAGTCTCAGTCATCAAATCAACAGCATTTATAAGCTTGGTTCTTAGGTCAGATGAAAGAATCGTTTTTTATAGGAGCTAATGACAGCTTATGGAGGCCAACACCCAATCAACAAAACTCTGAGCATATTTAAAACTCCAACATCAGTTTCTTTTAAGTGGCTTTTAAACAAGGGACGCCTATCCTACCGACTGCGACACAAAGCGGCTAAATCATTTGTGTCGTCTAATTTAACACGAGGCAAAAAAGACAAAGATCAAAACACAGAGAAAAGTTAGATAAGCATCAGTGTCTCTTTTGCTTCCCATGTTTGTTTTGATGTCGCAGCGTTTGTGCGGGTCAATACGTTAACACAGATCTGCGCTTAAAATTGACATTTTCAGCCAAATCCCTTAATGTTATTTCAAGACTCGTCTCCCGATCGCCGCCCGTCTTTTATTATTGCCAGGTGGTGGTGATAAACCGAGCTGCTGGTTCCGATCGGCTCGGAGACCAAGCTGATAGGAAATATGAGGGGTTCATAAAAACCACAGGGTTAATAAACATGAATTTCTCCTGTGGGCATTAATAAAGGCAGAAAGAAAGACAAACTGAAGGAAAGAGACAGAAACAAGAAATAAGACAAAATGAAAGACAAAAACACAAAGACAGAAAGAAAACTAAAGGCAGGGAGAAAGACAAAGAAGAAAAGGCAGAAGGAAACATAGAAAGAAACAGAAAGAGAAAAAAGCAAAACACAAAGGACAGAAAGAAAGATAGACAGAAAAAAGACAAAGAAAGACGTTTGATCCATCCATCTATCTATAATACAACATCTATTTCCATGGATACCGAGATAAATAATATAATTTGTGTGGCTAAGTGCCCTTGTACTACGATACGATCTTCTCCAAATCCTCTTAATAAAACCTCTGAATAACTTTGGCTGTGGAAAAGAACCAACTCAGAACCGGCTCTAGGACGGGTTCTGGTTAAGCTCCGGATCTCTTTGGAGGGGAAAAAAAAAGCCTATTTCTGAGACATTAACAGGTTTTAATAAACTCATGTCTTTGCTCCTGCTGACAGAGCGTAGCACGCAAAGCAGTTTGCTGAAGTGCTAGGCTAACAGATAGCATGTTTCCTCTCTGTTTTGATACGACTTGTTGATCATTCTGAAAGTAAGATATTTCCGTGTGGTTCCACTTAATCCCATGTGAACAAAACTTGCAGAGCTTTCTGCACAGAGTCATCTTTAACTATCTGAAGTCTATCTGTACACAGGAAGTGACATCACAGACAGGGAGATGCTGCAACCTTTCATTATAAATTATGAAAACCCTTAATTACAACGTGGGGGAATTACAACGTATTCTGTCGACGACATACCCCAAGCGTCCTGACGTTCAGTTTTGCGGATTGTGCAACAGACCTGGTTAAAAATCGACCGATTCAAACATGGCTGCAGCAGAGACGGATCTCAACACCCGCCTGGGCTTTTCTTTAAAAGCGCACCGAAGTATTTGTCTGCAGTAAAGGCCGTTGATATGGCAACTGCCTACGGAGGCACACAGCACTTTTGTTGATGGCTGGGTCAACAACCTTGATGCCCTAATAATGGCAGTAGTTGGGTTTTCTCTGTATTTGTTCCTCAGGTTGTGCAATGAATTAACCTTTAGTTGCGTTCAATGCCAAACAGCTTCTCTAGGTCTGCTTAATGCAGCTAAATTATATAGACTGGATTAAAAAAAAATCAAGATATTCAATTACCTAAATGAAAAGGAAAAACAGCAGTTCATCATGACTACCATCAATGTCATTCAGTTGTGACTGGGTTGGGTTTTTTTTTTCAGCAGCAGTTTAATCTTAAAGGAATTTAAATGCACCCGAACAGAGAAATGCAGAGAAGTGCGGTCCAATAAAACGTGACGTTAACAGTTTACTGATGTTTGCGACTTTTTTTTTGGTTTGATTTTCCTTTTTCTACACCAAACAACTAAGTCTGTCGCCGTAACAAATTTTGCCGGACGACAAATTCTCAGAGAAGTCACAGCGATGAACGATAAAATTGTTGTTTCGAGACCATTTTAAAGTAATATCACGGTACGGGTGATAATAATGAAAGAACACATGCTCGAAAGATCAACAAACTTTAAATTCTAATGAACATTTAACACTGGAAGACGTTTTAAATATCCAAAAATAAATACACAAAACAACAAAAACAAAAAGTAAAATGAATTATACTTCGATCGTCCGGTTTTTGGGAGAAAGAGAGAGAAAAGACAAAAACAATAAATTATGCAAAAGGAAATCATTGAGTTTGTTTTAATTTATCATGCAATTAATTGATTTATTGCGACGGGCCTAACAACAACTTTGGGGCGTTGACAAAAACTTCTAGTGACTCAGTCAAACCCATCATTTTTAATATTGTGTGTAATCTCTAAGCCACCTTTATTTAAGAAGATATTTCTCCATTTCTCCTCTCAGTCTCGGCAGCACAAACATCTACACAGCTGCTCTCTACAAACAGAAGAAGAGGGAAAGCAGACTTTCAGAGAATTTTGTCGCGATTATTTGTTTCCCCCCCCCCCACCCGGACTCCTGCCACTTGGACACTTATCAAGCTCTTCCTGCCTCTAAACTACAATAAGACCTTCATCGGATGAATGCAGACGAGGAAACATCCGCAGCCCACAAGATTTATTACATTTTTATATAGAGTGGACCTGAAACTCTATTTTCTTTATTTTCAGTTCTCAGAAAGATCAATACAAGAGTGATGAGAAAAAATGCTTCCTTTCTGCACACTTAAAAAAAAAAAAAAAAAAAAAGCCTGTAAAGAGCAACGCGTGGCATTGCTTAAGTTTTTTGCAGTTTGCACTTCGCTCACAGCAGTGAACGAGTGAACGTGAAGCCGCGTCACCGCAGGAGCGAGTACTCACGAAGGACTTGTTCATGGCCCGCTTGACGTCGTCCGAGCCGTCCGAGTAGATCTGCTGGAAGAGCTTGTTGAGCGCCGCGTCTCCCTCCAGCTTCTCGTTCTTCTCCTCCTCGCTTAAGTCCATCACCATCTTGTCCCACTTATGGGTGTGGTGGGAAGACGTTGGGTACTGATCTGAAGGGGTAACAAAAAAACAAAAAAAATTGAGGAGAAGAACTCGCAATGTTAGTTTACTGAGGATCAAAAGTGTTAAAGTGGGAAAAATCTGAGAAGGTTGGAGACAAGAGAAAGCAGAACGGTTTAACTTTTTCACGTTTGGTTGGGAGCGGAAGCCTCAGAGTGTTTTACTGGGTTTTTACCAGATAGACCAACAATAAGTAGTCCTTCATTTTGAAGAGGAAGCAAAATAACTCTTTGCTTTCGTCATAAAAATCTGAAAAGTGTGGCATTCATTTTGTATTCAGTCTCTGAATACAACCACAGTTTTTTTTGATTGTCTCTACCACTTCATTTCTCTTTACATTTCAAATCTTGTCCCAGATTCTCAATAGGACTTGGGTCTGGACTTTGACTGCGCCGTCGTTTTAACAGTTAGTTTTCCACCAAACAGCATCTTTCATGTAGAGTCGAAAGTATAATTTTGGTTTAATCTGATCGTAGCAGAGGCCTTGAGTCCTCGACACAGCCGTCGCGGGTTCGACTCCAGGACCCGACGATATTTCCCGCATGTCTTCCTCCCTCTTCCTGACAGCCTACTGTCATATAAGGGACACTAGAGCCCACCAAAGATCCCCTGCAGGGGAAAAAAATTAAATAAAAAATCTGATCGTAGCACCTTCTTTGAATTGTTTGCCAGTAAGCATGTTTTTTTTTTTATTTCATATGTTTGAAGAAACATCTTTGCTACCTTTCAAATGAAATAACCATGTTGTTTGTTAAGATAAATCATAAAGAGGAATTACCGATGGTAAGAGGAATTATGCTAAGATTAGCATACACTTTAGCTCACATGTCGCAAAAACCTTGGAAATTTGTATTTCCAATCTCTTAAGTCTATTTCTTTAAGGGAAAATTAGACAATCTTGCGTGAGAAATAATCTGTGAGTGAAACATGATGCTGGCTGAATCCATTTTTACCAATTTTTCTAGCCGGGGTCTGTTGTGGTGCTATGAAAATGAAAAATATATAATTTTTTGTTTGTTTGTTTTTGTTTTTTAAGAGAAATGTCAAACAAAATCATTTTGAAGGCGCACATGTTTAGGTTATTTAACTTTCCCTTGGGATCAATAAAAAAAATTTTTAATTGAATTTCAATTACCCACCCTGGGCTCGGCCCTCCACATGCCCACCCTTTTACGCCGGGCCTGCTTGTGGCAAATTTTATAACATTTTAAATGTTTCTTTTTATCCCCCCAGAAAATGTTTCTTCTTGCCTTTCTTCCATAAAGCCCAGGTTTGGAAACTTCCCTGTTGATGAAACAAGTAGATTCCAATTTGAAATAAGAAATTCTTTCTTATACTTTCCTTCCTCTTCTCAATTATGCCTTATTTAGTTGGTCTGTCACCTAAAAAACTCAACAAATTACACTGAAGCTTGTAGTTATGTGACCATATAAGAAGAAGGCAAAAAATGGCAATCTTTACTGGAGTTCACCATTAATGGTTTCATTAGAACACACCCAGCAAGGCTGAACGAATAAACTCATTTGGCGAACAATCACCCCAAGATTTGATTTCTGTTTTCTCCAGATGTAAAAACATCCGCTTGTAATCCCAGCAAGAGATGGAGAGGCAGAGCAGGACACGTAATCCAGACGCAGATTTCCATAAATAAGGCAGCAGACAGATTCAGGCCAAGTGTGGACACGTTTCATAAAAAATTCCCAAATATCATGTTCGAAGGCGTCACAAGTTAAAAGCGTGCCCTGGTAAACAGGGGGGAATAAAACTGGGCAGAGGAAAAATAGTCAGGCTGCCCACTTAACGACAACTTTGCCTTCCTCACCGACACAACTACATACGTATTTAATCCCGTCCATAACAGGAACGCGTGGGCTGAAATACCGAGCCGCGCGCCGCCACCGCTACCTTTCCTTTCCCTCGCCGTCACGCTAATGAAAGACTCTAGCAGGGCCCGACTGCCCACTCTCATTTTAGTGGAGAACAGACAAACAGGAGCTTATATTGATCTTCGCGCAGAGACAGAAAGAAACAAGTAGTGGTTCAGGAGGAAGATAGTGAGATGGACTGACGGCAGTGGAGACAGGGGAAGAGATACAGATAGATTAGAGGAGTAAAAAAAAAAAAAAAAGAAACAGAGCGTAAACACCGAAGCTGAGGACTGACTCGGATTGAAGTGTTTGATGCTGGACTCCTGTCCTTCTCCCTCCAGCTTCTCCCATCTGATGGCGTCCATCTTTTTCATCTTGATTTCCACCTAACAGAAAATAAAGAGAGAGAGAGAGAGAAACACACAACAACGTTTGACCAAAAGTGAATGAAAATAAGCATAACACATCGGATCATTACTGAGGCCTGTTTCGGGGGAGCCACGGAACGACTTAGCCTGTGAATGAGTGAAAGAAAAGAAAAGATGGAGAGAAACAGAAAGAAAGAATGAAACAAAGGAAGAGAGAGAGTTGGAGAGAGACATCGGGGATATGCGGGGGCACAGCTCAATCTCCAACCCCACTGACAGACACACTGCGCTAACGAGACGCCTGTCAGCCAGAGGGCCGGTGTGAGAGACGGGGCACGGGAGAGAGAGACAGAGAGAAAGAAAGAAAGAGAGAGAGAGAGAGAGAGAGGGGAAGAGGCGGCGGATCCCAATTCCACACAGCAGCATTTGATCCGAATCGTTACACACGGAGAACATAGTAGAGGAGGAAAACAATGCAGCAAAGAAAAGAACACGGACACTGAGTTGCACTGACATGGCAGAAGACAGAAACCCCTCTCCCCTCCTATTAATGCCGTGCGCGTTTTGACACACGAAAGACAGATCCGGTGATTCCGATGCAATTAAGGAACATTTCTGCTCTGCTGGGCGACATGATGATTCATTTATGAGGGTGGAGGCAGACGGTGTATACATGGAGGGGGTTAGAGGCGAGCAGATCGAGGGGAACCGGGCGGTGCGGTAGCTGTTAGAGGTGATGAGCGAGCGTGCGCGAGGTGGCTGTACGCCGATAGACTGCTTCGGTACGCCTCATCACTTTCTGCTCCACGCAGGGACTAAAAACGGAACATCTACCGCGACGAACCCCCGGATCTGCTCAAGTAATCACTTTACAGGGAATTTGGTTTGTGAAACTGTTAAATGGGATATTTGATTTAAAATGTTTAATGCAAATAGCACCTCATCTTTAGCTAAATAAACAGTGATATAGACATTGGAAATCGTTCAGAGTAACATTTTTAGCTTCGAGTTTCTCAATTAATGCCTCAACTTCTTCACAAGTCATATATATCCTGGTTTCCCTGGTAACACTGGAGGACTTGACTGGTACATAAAATGACTGCTGTCATCCCACACGACTCTAATGCATCGAAATATTGTTCATAACTCTGGCAAACACACAGAGCCCTGGAACGACTTGGTTGGAAACCATTGAGCTCAGCAATAAGTATTTTTAGCAGCGGGGCCCAGCTAGCGACACAGTCGCGTCAAAATCTCCAAATCAACATGAGCCGCTTTTTCTTTTTTTTGACCAATAAATGACAGATCCACAACTTTAATTGCTGATGTGGAGAAAAAAAAAACTTGAGCGTAGGTCAGTGGAGGCCTGTAAGTTTAGGTGTTAAATATGCATTCATGTAGCGTTCAGGCTACAGAGCTAAATCTGGTTTTTAATGAGGTGTTACTTCATTATCAACCATTTACTGAGGAGCAAGAGGTTGCTAGTTCTACAGAGACTAATTTAGAACTAAAAAATTAAACATAGAGCTTCAACTTTAATATATATCCAGATAAAAATTTGAATAACCGAGGTTGCCGACTCATTCGCTGGTTGCGTTTCAGAGTTGCTCGTCGCAGTAGATCAGTTCCTCCGGGATGTTGCCATGCTTTTTTGATTGTTGTGACCTGAAACTACTTATGTTTGCAACACCTTCTTCAAAACGTTGCAAATAACCTTCCTAATATTAATACTTGTAGTGCAAATAACCATTTCAAATGCCTTCTTGAAACACCCCCCTTCATTAAAATACAATCATGTCCAGAGGAGTTGCCAAAGTTGGTCATTCAACTTAACAGGAACTGCGTTCAAATCTACAGAACGACATGGAAGACATTATTAATACATAAACACAAACGACAAAGTCTTGAAAAAGGCAAAGATAAAAATATGCAATTAAAATAAATATATATTTCTTTGACTTGGTCAATTTTATTCGCTGAAGTTGTTACCATGTAGACGGTTAAAGACAGGCAGTGGTTATGTGGTACCGGAGAATTAGAAAAATAAAAACACCTGACCTCAGTCTGCCTATATGTTCACATACTGACCATACCATCTTGCTATTGTGCTTCCAACCATTTCATCAAAGACACTCTATAACCCGTCTACGTCATCACTGTTACTGTTTCTGGTGTATGTAAAACAAACGATGCTTAGCCTGGTGGGGGTGTAGGTATAGCCTGGTGGTCTGCCAGGCTTATAATACACTGGGGGAAACCCTGTAATGTCTACGCTTTTATCTTCAAAGTTTGGTTTTCAAGAGACGACGTGAGACATGAGGTTACATCAGAATGGGGCTAAGGAGATGGGCAGCCGAGCTGCAGTGATTGGTCACTGACTGTACAAACTGAACTTTGGTTAATTTCCCATTAAAAAGAAGTGCTGTGATTTATTGTTTTTAACTGCTTGAATTAGACATTGGTGTTTCAACAATGACAAGAAAAAGAATCAAAACGAATAAAGCAACAACTTGTAATCAATCTAAAGAGTAATCTGACAGGAGCCATCTCTGTTGAAAGCAATGTGTGTTTGAGAAGCTAACTTAAGCTAATCTTGGGGTTTTGAAGCAGCGTCACGCGGGAAATCAAACATTCATTAAAGCTTTCGACAGACGCAGACCTGAGAAGGCACGTTGGTTCCCGTCTGATCTCACGTTGTTTTAAGAACTTTACGACGTAGGAAAAAAAATCCAGATTTCAATCCTCACAAACCGACGTGGTGCGGTAGATATTTCAAGCAGTGCTCGAAATTCTCGCGCTAGCAACAACATAAAGAGATTTCATTTTTTTTGTCATCTTTTGTCGCCTAAAAAATAATAAAAAAAATACTCTTCGCATTGAAACAACCAGCTGGTGCCGTTTCTGTTCCCTAAATATTTAGGACGCTTTAAGTTTGGCAGGAGTCAAGCCGCGGCTCCGGCTGCGTGGAGGCGTGTGCGCTGCCATGCGTGCTCCTGGGCCATACAACATTAATCTCCTGCCACATCCGAGTTTCCTGCCTTTCAAGGGACGTGGCAGGCCGAGCAGCGCGCGCGTGCGTGTGCCTCTCTGTGTGTGTGTGTGTGTGTGTGTGTGACAGGCGAGGCGACAGTCCTTAAAGGGATGTGACAGCACAGCCACAATTGGGGGGCCACCACCCACAGGACCCCAGGGGCTGGACTATGCAACACACACACACACACACACACACCCATACAGGCTATTTACAGAAGGGACCCGTGTCACTTGTCGCATGTGTTTATAAGCATCTTCCCCACCGAGTTTCTAACATAACTCTTCATCCAACATCTTTAACCTCTTTTTTCCTCCCCAGATGTTGGGAAGATTTCAAACAATCTCCCTAAAAAAAAAAAAAAAAGGGAAAAAAAAAAAAGAAACATCAACATTCTTAGAGACTGACAGGCGTGCAAATTAAAGCGGGGAGACGGCACTTTAGTTATTTGCAGGAAAGAGATGATTTCAGAGTAGAACGAGTGTGTGCACATGTGTGTGAGCGCATCAGCCGTCTGTTCTGATCAAACACACTAGTGTGTAATTGGCTCCCCGTTGTCGCGGTGACCCCTGCGGTTGGGATGTTTGTTGTGATGGGAGGACGGGAGGAGGTCGCGCTGACGATAACGTGCCACAGACGCCACTGACACACACACACACATAAAGAAAGAAGGAAAATAGTTTAAATAGCACAAGTGTGTTGAAAGATTACAGCTCTGCTTCTGCATTCATTCATGCATGCATGTGTGTGTGTGTGTGTGTGTGTACTCTGAAGCCCAGCTTAGCTTCCCCCTGCTAAGTTGTCTTTAAAGACAGCGAGGAGATGAAGCGTAAACACAGTGCAGGGCAGCCTGTTACAGTCAGACACTGGTTGAGACTCAACAGCTCTGAGGGCGACGCTTTCTATTTTTTTTCTTCTTCTTCTTTTATTTATTTATTTTTTAAAGGGCTCATTAGAGATGCACGTCAATCTAGGGAAACTCGACTTGCTGATGCCGTTGTTCATTTGAGTGTTTTTATCCCCCCACCCAGCCGCTTCGCACGGGGCACCAAAAATGTTAAATGAGACACGCGTGAAGAAAGAAAGCTCCGCGGTCGGTTAGGGTCTACAGCGCTCCACCTGCACGAGCTGAGGGGAAGTTTGAGGAGTTTGACTGCTGCAATTACCTGCAAGTGGTATTCTATGTGTTTCGGTGAGTGTGAGGGGGGAAGGTGCGCCTGAGGAGCCCACTGGACCTGTGGACAAACAGTCCAGGGAGAGAAGAAAAAAAAGAAAAAAAGAACGGCTTCGACGGCGAGTCTGTAGGTGTTTAAATAAGCCAGAAACATAAGGAGTGACCGGAGCTGCGCTGCTATGACCGTGGGCGTGCAGGGAATTGACAAAATATAGAAAGACGGGCGAGGGAGCAAACTAAATAGAAGGAGTCTAAGTCCATCCTCAGCTGCAGCCTCTCTAAGACTGAGCCCTTGTTTAAGCTGCAACCCACGTGCACCTCTGGTATGCAGTGTCTGCTGTTGCCATGGAAAAGTGAGGAAATGAGTGAAAAGGAAGTGGGGTTTTTTTTGTTTTTTTTGAGAAGGGCCAGCTCCTGTGCGGGTCAGCCACAGCCAATAGAGAGCACACGGTATATAGATGTCGGGTTACGCAACGCTCTGCTTCGATTTTCTTTACAGCTTCTACTTTTTTTATTATTATTATTATTTGCCACATCCTCACATACAGTGCGTGCTTTTGAGTTCGTACCCCCCCGACTTGCCCTTTCGCTCCTCCGGTGGGGTTGCTGTCAGACTGAACTGTCAGAAATGCTTTCAGCCTGTACGTTAGGACTAGAACTGTACCGTAGATGCAGCGGTGTAGCGTTCACTTCTCCTAAGTTAATCATTTCCAGCTATCAAAGTGTATAACGCGATCAAACATCTATAAGAGAAGTGAGATTTTACAAGCTATCAATATGAAACAACATATCTTCATGGAAAGTATAGGGTAGCCATGGCGATGAATACCAGCACACCAGGGTTGTAAAGAGTTTGAGTTATTATCTACGCACCTGCTTTTTGGTATTTTGTGCATTTCTGAACCAAGAACAAAATTTTGACACCGGTAAAAAATAAAATAAATAAAACCCCCACACACACACACAATGCACTGGTTTTGAAAGTAATAACAAAAGTATGACACAGAAATAGAAATCGTTTTCTGCTATAAACATAGAAAATGAAGAAAAGTGCAGCCAGGATTCAGGAAGGAGGAAGGGTTTTTTTCCACCACAGACAGACTGGGAGAAATTTAAAAAACTAATTAAAAAATTCTTTTAATACTGTTGTCTAGACAGGATTAGACAACTGCCTAATACAGAGGCTACAGGGTGTAGCCGTTGATGAATGAACTACAACAACGAGAGGACTGAGCTGACTGAGCAGCCAAAACCTTAAATGATTGTCAAATGTGCTTGTTTTGCTTATTATTGACGTGATCAGGTTATGCATTTTGTTTAAAGTAACAAGAGTAACAATTGTACATAACTGACTTAATAATCATATTTAACAGCATCTCCTTATGATGGCCTTAGACACGTGTACGTGTGTTGAGGAATGAGTTCAAACTGCCTCGCTGTTGTATCTCTAGCAATTCAGTTCCAAGAACCCAGACTTCATTCAGACATTCCTCTCTTTCTCTGAACGCTGGCAGATTTTAACATTTTTGTTCACAACCTGATTATTTTCTGAAGAATGCATATTGAGCCGCATAACTCTGAGCTATTTAGCCGTCCTAAAAAGGCTCCTAAGCTCTAGCAGACGACTTAATCTACTCTAATTTCTCATAACGGATAGAAGATTCTACTGACAAAGATGGAAATGTGCTCTGACCTGAATCCAGAGTCAGATCAATGGATTGATTGCAACAGAACCAAGTTGTAGGACTTGCATCATTCCTGGGTTTTGACTTGTAGGGTAAAAAAAAAAACTGGTTTTCAGTAATAATTCTTTTATTAGGGCATGCTTTCTTTAATATCACATGTGGTGCATCTAGAGCTGAGGACGCACAACACAAATTATAGACAATTCTTACTAATAATTCTGTGAGAAAGAAAGGAAAATCTCCTTTCTGCTTTCTGACCCTGCTCCTCACAGAAGGCTTTAAACCATCATCCATCCTGTGGTCTGCTCTACATTAAATATATCTATTTTTGCCAGATAAGTTGGCACAAAAATAGAGTAGTTAGTGTGAGGGAGGTACAGACCTGACCCGACCTGCGTCGCAGCCGAGCAAACCAAACCAACTGCGAACACGTGGAAAACAGAGCCCGTTTGTCGGTCGTGTTTGTTTTCTTTTTCCCTCTGTTCTTTCTCTTAAGACTTTTTGTTTTTTTTTGCTGGCAGAAGTAAAACAAATAATTTGACACTCTAGCGCCGCCAGCTGGTGTGTAAACCAGTGCAAGAGTTTGTTGAATTCAGTCGGCTTCAACCGGTTTGACATTTCATGCAGGTCTGCCGGAGAGGAATCAAGAGTCGTCAGTGGTGTGACATTTTTGCGAGTGTGTGATTCCCTTACCCTCTTCTGCATCGTGTTCTTCTTCTACTACTCTCCAACGTGCCTCATTTGCTGTTATTTTGACTGCGACCTTCATGTTTTTTCCTCTCCATAGAAGGTGCCTCTGGTCTGATCTTCTGTTTGACTTCCTGGATGAGGGAACGACTAATCGTTCTGCCTCTTCTCCTTTTAACCGTTTCACAAACTTGAAAAATAACTGAAAATCGGTTCATCCGTTTCCTTCTGAGTATCCAGTCTGTCCTCTCAAACTCCCCCCAGTCGGCCACTTGCACTGAGCCCGGTTCTGGTTCTGCTGAGGTTTTTCCTCTCCACTGTCGCTACATGCATGTTCTAAGTATGTAAAGTCAATGACAACTCAAGCGCACAGCGCTACGTGCTCGTCCAGGCGGAGTGAATGCTGCAAGTCGATGAGTTCATTAAATTTGACCAATGAACTGAGCTTGATGCGCTGATTGATAACTAGGATCAACTGGAATGTATGTGTGACTTAAGTAAAATGATGATTTTTTTTTTGTTGTGGTTGTGAATTGGTGCTACGTAAATAAACTGAATTGAATTTTATTCGTCTCACAAAAGTCTGCTGAACCCACGAACTTTTTGAACACCGTTGAAACTTGAAATGACGTTTTCTGAGCTTTAGCTACTCGGGTGGGTTCGCCTCTTCAAATATGAGATGAGAAAATGGAATCTGAGGCAATAAGAGAAAAAATAAATAAATTTTTAAAAAACTTATATTTGTTTCGACTGACTCACTTTTCTATTTCTTAAACCACAACTTTCAGATACCTTTCAGCTCTCCTTGATCTTTTTTTATTTGTAAAGTCATCCTCTGAGCTACTAAGTGTCTTATGCGTTGTGATGGCTGTTGTAATAGGACCGGAGGGAATGTGTGTGCAATGGAAAATAAAGGAAGAAAAAGAGAAACTTTCGAAGGCCCGGAAAAGTAAAGATCAAGATTGCTGCAACGGGAAACCTGATGCCTTTGAAGCAAACTGCATAGAAATCCGCTAAACGATTTTTCCTCGGCACGGTGCATCCAAGTGAAATTCTCAATCCTCGGCTGGGTTCGCGGGCTTTGATGAACACGCGACCACATCAAGCGAAGTCCTCTCTAATGAGGAGAGATTTCAGAAAGCGAGCAAAAATTGATTTCCCCCTGACGTTTACAGACGCGTCGTGCCGTCCGGTGTGTGACTGCCTGGCGGTGTTTCGCCGGTGGGGAGGAATCTGTTCGCTGGGAAGAGATTTGATGTTTACAGGTCAGCGGCGTGGCCCGCGGGCGCTCACAGAGTCTTAGTCACCGTTTCCCGTCTGCTGGGCAGCACGGTAATCGTCGCTCCAATCGAGCGCGAGACAAGTTAAGAGGCAGACCTGGCGTGTTTAACCACACAACGTCTCACATTAGTGCAAGCCGCCCCGCATCTTTAAGGCTCACTCCGTATCGGAGGCTAGTTTACCCATTTTCTCTCCCACCCCACTGCCACAGTTTCTGTGAGAAACTGACTTGACGAATAATAATAGTAAAAAAGCAAATATAGACTTGGACACATCTCCGATCTCTGACGATTCCAAGTCCATTTTATGGACAAATTAGAACAGGGGTTTTCTGTCTTATTGCGTCAGTAATGAGTTGCTGCAAATTCACTGTGAAGCAAAAAAAAAAGGCTTCAAAGGCTTTGTGATCTGCAAAACAAACCCCTCTACGGCTGATGCTCATGCTGCTCGGATGTAGAACGACGCTCAATTCGATAAGTCACACAAAGCTTCAACATCACTGCTTTGACAATTATATATATATAAAAAAATTTAAAAAACACATACACACACGACTTGATTTACCCGTTTTCTCATTATAATCAACCATTTCAAAGGAGATTCTGATGCACTCGCTTTCCTTTACGTAGGTGGTTTGTGTATCTCAGACAAATCCCTTTTTCATTTCTCATAAAGGTCGCCTGTCTTAATATAGTCCGTAACATTATGCTTTCGCAAGAAATTTACTTTTTCCTCTCCTCCGTATAACTTGGTGTGGGATTGTCAAAATGAGCAGAATATTCTCAGCGAACTTTTAGCTGTAGTTTTCCAGCGTGAAACTACAGGAATAGTACTACTACTACTGTATATATATATATATGTATATATATACATATATACATATATATATATATATATATATACACACAGTAGTCAAACAAACCGGACTTAACAGGCAAACAAACTAGAGTTCGATTACAGCAGACGAAACAGGGCAACCAACGGAACCAAAACAAACGCGAGAGCCTAGCGCTAACAGGACAAATAGCCTGTAGTCTGCTACTAACCACAAATGAGAAATCCCACAACCGTTAAAGTTTCGGACAGTGTCTTCTTCAGAGGTTTTGGTGTCGTTTCCTTCATTGGTTCTTGGTGCAGCGCCACCACAGGTGAGGGGTGGACGGGTTTTTCAAAAGGTTTGGTTTGTTTGACAGTGCGAAAGCGAACCGAACCATCTGAAAAATTTGCAAATGTTGCAATTTTGGTCTCGAATCAAACCAAGTCTACCAGACTATCATGTATGAAAACACCCAAAGCAGCAAAAAAAGAAGCAAATCTGTATGTGGGAGTGGAATGCCTTTTTAAAAAAATGCAGTTGAGGAAGATTCTGTAGTAGAGAGTAGAGCTCCATGTTGCTGGGTTGGGCAGATCAATGCGCTGGTAGAGGAGGGGGGGGGAGGGCAAAAGATCCAACATTCACAGCCTTGATGATTAAAGAAAAAAAGCTGGATAAAATCTGCTTCTTGATCTGTGGGGCTAAAACCTGACAGTGGTATAAATCCTGAATCAGCACATTCATTAGCCCACATCGGTAACACACACTAATTAGCGCACAGTTAAAAAAAAAAGTAGCCATCCTCCTCATTAGGTCAGTAATCACCTTAAAGAGTGCAGAGAAACATTCAACGGGTAGATTATACTAGTGTGTGTGTGTGTGCGCGTGTGTGTGTGTGTGTGTGTGGGGGTGTGTGTGTGTGAGGGAGGACGAATTTGCACCTTCACTGATGTCTGCACAGGAGCTGCACTGTATACAGTAAGAGTGGATTTCCCCGTTTCCACTCTTGCTTCCGAAAGCTTCAGCAGCATTAAGGAATTAAAGGTAAGGAAAGCCTGCTTTATTCTGCTTTAATTTATTGAAGAGATTAAGAAGCTGATCTCAGCGCAGCAGCCCCAGTAATTATCAGCCGTGGTCCCAGTAAGCAGCTTAGACTCAAATCAGGGTGCTCTTTTCCCGCTTTAACGTTGTTTTACCCGACAAAGGAATTAAAGCACCTCACAGAAAAATAAAACTAAATGAAAGGCCACAGGAAAAATAAATGAAAGATCTGATTAATCGGAGAAATTCCTCACTTTTGCGTGAATCGGTGCGAGCGTCATGTTTTTTTGTTTTTTTTCTTTTGGAAATTGTCCGCGCCTTTTATTTGCTTTTCTAAATACTGCCGAAGCGACACCGCCGTTCTGTGACACGCGTCAAATTCTCACGTTGCTCGGTCTGAAGCCTTTTCATCATGTCGTGTATGAATGCCGCCTGGCTGTGGTCACCCTGACCCAGAACAAAATAAATAAAAAACAAAAGTGGGCTGTTCTTTTCCTCTTTCTTCTCCGGCACACTACAAAATCTCAATGTGTCTTTGGGTTGGCAGGTGACAGTTTGGCACAACAGGGGTTGTGTGCCCTTTAATAAAAGAAAGACAAAAAAATCTTCAAGGCCTTCAAGGGATGAATTTGATTGAGGATGCATGTGACAGGACAACATAGTTGGTAGAAGTAACGCCCTACTGTATTCTGATTACATATTTCAGGTAACAAGTTTAGTAAGGGATTACAATTCCAACAAAAAAAGTAATTAGATTACAATTACTTCCATGCGAGCAGACTGCATTACGAAACCGCGATTTTGTATGCGAGTGTCCCATGGCAATCACTTACGAGCGTGTGTCGCCATGGTAACAGACATCTGTGAAGATCGACAACAGACAACATGGAGTGTGGGAGAGTGCAGCGTTTAATGCTTGGAAGAACCGACATTAGTTTGAGTCCATAGCTGCGTTTCCATCATCCACAGAATTACACAAATTGAAATTTATGAGAATAAATTTGTTTAATGGAAACATGCCAATTTCGTTTTTTGATCAAAAAAAGTTTTCATGCTAGGATAAGGTGCCAACGTCTCCTCTGATGGCTGAGAGAAGATTCTAGCGAGTGGTTGAATTATGAATATTTCTCTTGGAACTGTTTAAATTTGTCGCTGCCTTAAAGCCATTAATGACTTACTGTGCGAACAAGTTTATTCCCATGTGATTTTAATTTTAGGTCTCACTTAACGGGAAATTTAGGGCTGAAACGATTCCTCGAGTCATTCGAGTACCTCGATTATTAAAATTCCTCGAGGAAAATGCATCTACCTCGAAGCTTCGTTCAATTATGTTTTATTATTTAGCGCACCGTGTTCCGACCGGATTATTACTTGCGTTGCGCAGCGCAGCGCTCTCACTTCCACCTGAGTTGTTGACGAAAGCTAAGTGTTAGCAGGATAATGTCAAGTTTTGAAGTTGGGAATGGGAGGATTTTATTTATTGGAGATAATTCCCGGGTCTTTGTCGTTTTTCGGGGGACCAATAAGCATCTTTAAAATAAGTGGCACGATGCCTGGAGTACGGCAGCTTTTCTCCTCCCGGAGCTGCTGCCTGGTGGCGGTTCAGAGCGAACGGCGGGGACGAGCGCCACAGGTGTATTTATACAGGTGAGCGAATAGACTGAACACTGCGCCGGCTGTGCATTAAATAATTAACAAGTAGCATTGCGGACGAACCAGGAAATTTATTTCATATCATCCCGGTCTCAACAAATGGGTAGCGGAGCTCATCGTGGCGGCACGTAGCTGCCGAACGAAGGGGTCAAATCCCGTCGCTAACATGAACACAAAGCTATAAATGTCTGGGCAAGGTGAGAGTCCATCTATTAAACTGAATGAAGATGAATACAGAAACCAAAAGCTGGAGTATTGACATTTTTTATAAGCGTATTTGTGAGCCTGCCTCTTTATTATTGAACTGAATATAACTTCAGGATCTTGTATACCTTTTCTTCAGGTTAACTTAGAAAGTGAGCTATTATTGTTACAGGTTAATTTTCTAAACTACAGAAAAGTTATTGTTAGGGATGCTCAATTGTGAAAAATTGGACCGATGTTGATATGCAATAGTAACTCTGCTGATATGTTAAGATTTACCAATGTTTTACTTTGTCTTTTTCTTTTTATCCGATTACTCGATTAATCGTAAGAATAATCGATAGATTACTCGATTACTAAAATATTCGTTTACAATAGTCCTAGTGAAATTCAATATTAGTGGAATATCAACAAAGATTTGTAATGGCGACAAAAACATTAGCTCCCACTGCACTCTTTGAGGAAACAAAACTTATATAAAGTGAAAAAACTCCACTCCAAATCTGAGCGCGCACCTAGAAAGCTGCAGAAACTGCTGGATTTATTAAGTCATGAAAACAACGCGCCCTTTTTCTTCCCGTTCAACTTACCAAAATTCTCAAAAACATATTAAAATTTGTGTCAGTGTTGTGACAAAATGTGAAAAAGTTCAAAGGATAAAACCGTTTTCATAAAGCAGTGCTGTACATTAAGCTCCACTCAGCGCACACACACACACACACACGCCCACCCCTGTGTGTTTAGCTACCCTGAAAGCGTTACCTTGGTGGAGAGGATCTTGAAGGTGCTCTGTTGCGGTACGATCGGGTGCAGGAGGTGGAAGTGGAGGTCACAATCCTCGCCCGACGACATCTGTATCTGTGCAGAAAGCTGCAGAAAAGAAAAATAGATTTTAGTCATTATCTCTGGAAGGATTCATCAGCAACCAACTGGTAAACTCTCCAAGTGTGAATGAGGTGATGCTGCAACAACAAAAGAGTTACTATTAAATGAAACCAGGGCTGCTACTAACGACTATTTTAGTAATCAATTAATTTGACGATTAATCGATAAACTGGATTTTAAAAAAAACTAGCAGTCTACAGATTTTTCCTTTTACATATTACATATTATTACATATTTTACATATTATTAAAAACACAGTGAAAGATGCAAATTAACAAGAAAATAAATAAAAAAGTAAATATCTTAGTGACATAGCATTCCCTTACTGAATTTGAGCTAGGTGAAGCTAACACTGCCACTCGAGGAGTTTTGTGTAAAACATAATTACAGACAAGGCATTTTTTTACATATATATATATTAAATGCAAAATTGAAATTTTCTTGTACAGTTTTGGCTTAATTAGCGCTCCGAATATGTTGGGTTTTTTCCAGCAAATTGCCCTTTTCTGATTCTGTATACTCCAGGTGTTGATTAATCAATGACTAAATTAGTTGACGATTATTTCAATAATCGACTCGTCACAATTAATCCCAATTAATTCAATTAATCACGACTAATCGATCAATCTGATTAATCGATGCAGCCCTAAATGACACAAATAAATATTCCCCGTGATGAAACTGTTGGAGAAACATTGTGATTTGATTTGACTGCAGCTCTCAGAGAACGTGCAAAACGACATAGACGGCGGGAGCGAAGGCGCCAGCGAGGCTGTGAGACTTTTCATGCGATGTGGCTGCTGTGATCGTCTGGAGACCTCGTCCTGTCCCCTTCAGCTACACTCTGATGACCAGCGAGTGGGCGGAGGGGGCGAGGGGCGCGGCCTGTCATTCACCAACACTGTGGCTGCATTGCCTGTTCAAAAGGACACGACTTCATTGCTAAACGCTTAGAAAAAGCGAGCAACTTTGTTATAGACTCTGCATTAATAATCACGCTACGTCAATATGTGCCCAAGTCTCAGTCCACAACGAATGTTTTCCTAAAAGTGCCTACTTCTTATCTGGAACCAATGAACGGAAGAACTTCAATGGGAATAAGAGCTTAGAAAGTGAGATAAAAGTTGCTTTTGAGCAATTCCAGCAAGAAAAAAAAGAAAAGAAATCACAGCTTTAATATTCATTTCTAGCTGAATTTCCGTGCAGTCTGTAGGTACACAGCCGCCGCGCTCGGTCGCGAGGGGAAAATAAGTGGAACCACCTCCTTTCATCTTTAATTTCTTTTGTATATACTGACCTAGTAAAAAATATATGAACTTATCTTTACTCGGCGCCGCAAAGGGAGCTTAACGAGTGACTGTTATTCGGGTGGGGGAGTGAACTCTCTCTTTTGAAACGGGGTAAATTCGGTTTGTTATTCTATTAGGAAAGACAAAGCCACTCCCTGGGGTGCCCTGCAGTTACCCCTCGGAGAGACGGCTGGAAAGACTGAAACGAAAAGAGAAAAAGTCAAAGAAAGGAGCGCTTGTCCCTGAAG
This sequence comes from Xiphophorus hellerii, assembly GCF_003331165.1. Classification (NCBI taxonomy): domain Eukaryota; kingdom Metazoa; phylum Chordata; class Actinopteri; order Cyprinodontiformes; family Poeciliidae; genus Xiphophorus; species Xiphophorus hellerii. Next base: position 6,915,426 of record NC_045677.1, on the reverse strand, counting down.
GGCTCCGCAGCTGATCCGAGATCAGTTATGCCTCCCATCTACAGACAATTAGGAGGGTTGGAGAAGCTAGGGAGGGTAAATTGTTCTTAGATCTGTACTTTGGGGGCAATGTTAACAAGGCACCACTGGAGGCATGTTTGGGTCTGTGAGGCGGAGTGTGTGTGTGTGGGTGTGTGGGTGTGTGTACGTGGGTGTCTGCATCTGTGTGTGTGTGTGTGGATGAGACCCATCTAATGGGCCCCCCTGAGGAAACACTCCAGAAGATAACCCGTCTTTGTTCCGCGCATACAGAGAGAAAAGCAGACCGTGTCGGCTTCCGTGCCGGTGAGCTTCCGTACCTCTCTTTCCGTGAAGCTGACGCGCACTGCGTCCTTGGGAACGTTCTTGGCCATCACCGTGACGATGACTTGTGAGTCTGTTTGGTACCAGTCGTGCCTGGAAGAGACGGACGACACCGGTACAAATGAGTATCAAATAAAATAAAATAAAAAACTCTGAAATAAATTCTGTTTATGGCAGAAGCTTCATCTTACGTTGATAAATGTCGAAAAATCCAATCTTTCATTTGAGTGAATTGATTTAGTGGACATACTTTAAGGAATTATGGAGTTCAACAAAACCACAAGAGGCAAAATAAATGCAAGAAAATCATTGTTTATTTATATTTTACTTTAAACCTTTGGTGCATAATCCAATCTTCCAGTTTCCAAAGGTTTAAATGGTACTAAGAAGCCCAATTTTAAGCCTCTGGCTGCTGCTGTACTGCAAAAACACAAAAGCTCAGTAAACTCAAAATAAGGCAAAACTAACTTACAAGTAACTTTTCAGCAAAAATATTGGAGCTTGTTTTAAGTAAATATTTCCTTAGTATTGATAAGAAGTACTGAAACCACTGGCAGATTATTTCACTTACACAAGACAATTTTCCCATGTTAAAAGTGAAATGATCTGTCAGTTGAACTAGAGATGCACCAACCCGATATTAATATCTGTATGGGTCCCAATATTGAAAAATCTAGATTAGGTATTGGTTACAATGTGACCATTCAATAAAGGCAGAAGGTTTGTTGCAGCTTATGTTTTGCATGCTTGACCAAAGTAGTCAACGTATTGTTTTTATCAATTTCAGTTTCTTTATTATTTTATTGGCTGTTCTAATTTCTAATTGCACCGACTGAACCAATAAAAGTTGTGTTGTTTTTACATGTTTGACCAAGATTGTGAAGCTTTTGGTGTTTAAAAGTGTGCTGGTGCAAAGTTATCAGATTTATTTGTAATTTGGTACATTTATTTGTCTACATTTAAAAAAAAGGAAGAAAAAAAAAAAGAAACGTTTAAGTCAATTCAACCCTGTTTCTCTAAATTTGTAATCTGCCGATACTAAACCACAGATATCGGAAGACAAAAAAAGTGTATTGGTGAATTCCCAAGTGGAGCCAGTACCTTTTCCATCAATTTCAAGGAATTGTTGAATTAAATCAAGCTCCTGTATCTTTTTGGGAAGTTGCTTGTTAGTTTTTCTCATTTCAAGTGTACTAAAATAGTTGTTGTGCAAAATCAGGCTCTCTTTGCAGTAGAGCCTGTAGGAGGACTAATATTTATCTCAACGCCACACACAGTGAGCAGGATGGTAAATTAGATTAAAAAAGACTCCAAAGCTCACTGTTGGAAAACAGCAGCAAAGAAGTGGCAATGTTGGGGTAACTCAGTCGCCATAGCAACCATCGCACGCCATCTAAATACTAAGTCAATGGTTGGCAGGCAACTTTTTCAACACATGTTCCGAGTGGAAACAATGAAGACTTGGAAAAGCAACCCTTAGTCTCCATTAAGTACGGTGGGTTTAGTTGAATCTTTCTCTGTTGCGCAGCATCATGGCGTCTCTGAAATCCCAAGAGAGATTAATATCTGAGAAATAAATACCTGGTGGACTCTGACAGGAGTCCACCAGGTCTCCTGGAAAATAGCTGTGATTGTGTCTAAACAAGACGGTAATGACTTAAGTGACACAAAATCAACAATCGTAACAAGATGTTATTTCGTAAAAAAATGTACTCAGACGTTGGATTTTTTTCAAACTTTCAGCTAGGCTTTTGCAGTAAAAGAGAGTAGCAAGAAACAGTGCCAACACATTCACCCATCTCTGCAAGGGACTACATTTGATTCTCATCATTCCATCTTTGCCATTTTAATGTTCAACACCGTCCATAATAAAAGAAGTTCCACATGCCTACATCGCTGTGACACGATAAGTATGTAATGGAGAGCAGAGGGTTTGCATAATGGGAGATAAACAGCAAAAACACATCAGAAGAGGCCGAGACAAGGTATACTGACAGCTCACTTACTTCACAGGTGGAGCAGCTGGTGTCTGCCCCCGAGTCGGGACGATAATTAGAGAGGAAGAAATGACAAAAACACAATCATGAAACAATAAACAGACAAGTGAGGATAGAGAGAAACACACACAAAACAACAACGAGCTTCTTTCTTTACTCCTTCTTCAGCTCATCTGATGCCGAGAGCAACACTGCCCTCAAGTGGCCCCACAGAGAAACTCACCGTGGCATCGCTGCCGTTTTGTGTCTGAGCTGTGGAAAGGAGAGAAAAAAAAACAACAACAATATAAACAACTAAATCCTCTTTAAGTGTTTTAATACAACAAAGCCTCTAAAAACATATTTAAATACTCAGCACCGACACCATGGGCGGCAAACAGAGGCGCCTCCACGCTCACCCGTCCTCTCCACCGGGTTGTTTACTGGTCCATCTACGCCCATTAAAAGCCCCGTGAGCCGTTTACACAAAGCGAGGTCGCGCGCGCCGTTTACACAGCGTGCTATCATGCATTATTTACCGACTTCACCGCGTAGCGCACGCGCGTGGAGAGAGCGGGATGAGATGATAGGCGGCGCGGTAATGTCGCCTTAATGAGGTCGAGCTTGAAATGGAAAGCAAAGCGGGGCCTGTGGGGGGGCTTTCAGAAGGGAGGCAGAACTTGCATGAACTCTGACACTCTCTGTGCCACTTGTGACAGAATAACCGCGTGCCATATGTGTTAGCATGTGGTAAACACGCCGTCGCTTGGAGAAACACCTGCTTACGGTGTGTGCGTGAGTAACTTTGGCTCTGCTTGCCTTTCTTTCACTGTGTGCGCGGGTTTGTGTAAAGGGGTTGCGTCTCAACGGGGGCTTTCGAACATCAGTAATGTGAACTCTGATCAATCAAGGCACTCTTGAGGGGGCGGGGGAGTGTACGTGCGCAAGCGGGTGTGAAGCGTGTTTGACATAACCGGTGCTCCTGTTTACTCGAGATAATCCGGAGGGCCGCGGCATCGACGGCAGCCCCGACGAGGCATGCATCTTTCATTGGACAGAGCACCGCTGCCTCCATCATGGGGGGGGGGGCACACGGAGCGGATCCCCTGAATATGTGCGCTCTCGTTTGTTTGATCAGATAAGCTGATCCGCTCCCCGACTGCACCGTTTAGTTTCATGTTCGACGGCAGCAGCGAACACAACACGCGGCCTAATTTACAGGGAGTAAACTTCGGCAGAATCCTGCTTGCAAACACACCCGATATGGCGGGGCATTTTACATTTCAGCGCTGCCAAGTGCAGTTAAAATGGACAATAATAAAATGTCAGATGTAAGCATAATGTAAATTTTACTGATAAGTCAGAGATACTTACTCCCCATCATCTCCTCGCATCGTTTTATCCAGACTTCAGATGATTTGTCAGAATCTGCAAACAAAACAAAAAAAAGATCATAGTTTTAAATGTTTTCCCCGTTATACATTACTTAGTAGGGGTGCACCGATTGCAGTTTTAAATACCAATTTTTAAGAAAAAATCGACAATCTGCAATTCTGATTTTGGCCGACACTGATTTTTTTTGTCTTACATTTTGCTAAATATGACAATAAAGTGACTATTGTTAACTGTGGATGTGCAGACACATGACCTAGTGGGCTGGGCTGTCAGTCAAACATCTCTGATGGGACAGCAGAAGAGGGCAATGGCTGATTTTTACACCATTGCTGAGGTAGATCAGATCGATGGCTAAAAATACAAAGATTTGAGCTATATTTTGAGGGAAACTTAAAAGCTCCATTTTATATCTTCATAAATCACAAAATCTAGATCTGACCGCTCCATTAATTGCTGACTTCTATGCTTTTCTAATTCTAAGGTGGACCCAAAATTTGCAAGGGGACACAAAAGACACAAAGGCAAAGATCCGACAGTAGCACCAGTACTTTTGGTAGTAATGTGACTTGACTTATATTATCCCAACATCCAGAGACTATTGACCCTCTCCACCTTGGTCCACCTTTTATCACCCCATATAATGCAGGCTTAGTCATTAAGTTTCCCCTCTGTCAGTGTTATAGGTGTGGGTGTTTTCCAGTCTCCAGCACCTGAGTGTGATTCTAGTAGCTGATGCCATCTGAATAGTCCAGTATGCTCAGTCGGGGACCACAATTGTAACATTTGTTACATTTTCAGCTGGTACAATTCTCTCTCACCCGATATGGCGGGGCATTTTGATTCTATTGTGTCAACAGAATCAAATCCTTAGTAAAACCGCTTACCCTCTAACTAGTGGTGGCGCTGCACCAAGAACTAGTGAAGAAGCAGTTTTTCTGCAGCAGAGTTTGATTGCGCATTCACACCTCAACAAACAAACTTCATTTTCTAGGTAAACAAACTAAAGTTCAATTAAAGTGGACTAAACAAGGCTGGTGTGAATGCACCCTTAGCGTCCAGAGGGGTGTTATGGAGTACAGGTACTTAATATAATGGCTTATCACTTTTTTCTCTTTATTTATCTTTTGAAGAAAGCCAGATTCAATGTGTTAGTCTTTTTTTGTGTTATTAGAGATTCTACAGCTCTTTGCAACTTTGGTTGTGCTTCCTTCCTTCCCAACACTGCTGGGTCTCCTGCTGTCTGCACCCTGGTAAGACCCTGACCGTTTCGGTCCATCTGTCTCATTAGCAAGTTCTGTCAATTCTGAAAGCTGCTTTTCTCTTCTCCATTTTCATTTTGAAAGAGACAACAGTTTTTACGTCGGACACAAACTCCTAAAGCAGCGTAACAATAACGCAGCTTTTAAGAACTGAGAAGATTCGTCCAATGAACGTCTACTGTTATTTTCACACGGCGGACCCGCTGAACGCTGGTCTCGGCGTGGTCCGACACTCACCGGGAAACATTCAGGGGAAGCGAAAGAACATGACTGAAATCAAACAGGCGTAAAGTAAATCTGAAGCATCCAAACACATCAAAGGCTTTCTCTTTCTTAAGAGAAAGCCTTTAACTTTCTCTTAAAGGCACTTTAAGAGAAAGCTTGACTCTAAGCAACGACGTGTGGGCAGCTCATTAAAGTGACTCTGATATGTAAACTTGTCAATGTGCAGCTCATCAGATTTAAATGTAGTCTTTATGAACTAGTAATATGTAAACACTGAGACATAAAACAGAGTGATTTTATGTCAAAGTTAGGATTTAACTTTATAAATCTATTTTTTTCTGTGTGAGTTTTCTTTTTAATCATTAAAATAATAAAAAAAACAGTATTTTGGACAAGTCTTATAATATCTGTTTCAATTAGATTTGCAATATAAAAAAATGCAGTTGAATAATAAAAAAAGGTTTAAAACCAAGACTACATTTCATGTTTCCTCATAGCCTTTTAGTTATCAAAACCAAATACAAAGAAAGAGTTGGAACGTTGTCACAATTAATGGTATCAAAGCTATCGCTGCACTAAGCTGTTATGAAATATGAAACGCATCATCTCCAACTGTGCAAACCTTTAGTAAGTTCCACTAAGCTTATCAATTATATAAGCCAAATCTGGAGAAAAATAAGGACATCAGACTGCTGAGGTTTCTGGTGAGGAACAGAAAACCAGACTGTGAGCAGTCTCTTTCATAATCTTCGAATGTGTTTCATCTGGGGATGCATCAGTATGAACATTTGAGCCAATATTAATATTGCTGTTACGGAAGATAATTATCTAAACATGCTTATCTTAGCCATGTTTAGCCGATGATGATAATGATTTATCTTTCATTCCTAGTTTCAGGCATGTAGTGTTGGTGGATACTGCTAACTAAAAAGCTAGCCTTACCTTAAAGCACTAATCATAAACATTAGATCCACTAATACTAAATGCTGTACCAACATGGTATTTAGTGGAAGCTAATGCTAAAGCCCTTTAACAACATGGTTTTTAGTGGAAGCTAATGCTAAACGCTGTACCAACATGGTATATAGAGGAAGCTAATGCTAAAGCAGTATACCAGCATAGTATTTAGTGGAAGCTAATGCTAAAGCAGTATACCAGCATAGTATTTAGTGGAAGCTAATGCTAAATCAATATACCAACATGGCATTTAGTGGAAGCTAATGCTAAAATCAATATACCAACACGGTATTTAGTAGAAGGTAATGCTAAAGTGTTAAACATGTTGATACCCACCATGTGTCAATGACAACATGTATTACCTCAAGGTAATACACTTTGTATTACCTTGAATATATAAATTACCATAAGGTAATACACTATGTATTACCAACATGTAATACATGTAATACATACATAATATGTATTATACATAGTGTAATACATACACTATGTATTACCTTGAGGTAATACATTTTGTCATTGTCACATGGTGGGTAACGGTGTATTTGCTACTGGTCACCTGTACAGTTGTGCTTCAGGAAGTGATTCTTTGGAACAGAACTTTCCCTCCTGGTTTCAGGTTTGATACTAACTCTGTTACCGATTTAGCTTTATTGATGCTACTCATTAAATGAATCAAACCAACTCAAACTATTTTCAGATTATAAATGGATAAACCAACAGAGCACTGAGGCAATGTTTTTAATTTAACATCAAAAAGCTTCGGGACATATGCTTTGATCAATAAAGGAGGAGTCGGCAAAACATCTCAATTGTTCAAGTCAGATGAAATGAGACAACCTCTCACAGACCTTCACAATAAGAGCCTCAAGCATAAACACTGATCAAGTTTATAATAATTTTTTTTAAAAAAAGCTTACAGTATCCTCTGTGTGTATTCTGAGTGATGGTGTGTTCAGGGTACAGACTGTAATTTCTCTCACAAATTGTTTGTAGGCAGTTGTCAAATCAATTTATTTAATAGCCTCACTTCTTATGAAAGTAATAATGATTTTTATCATGGTATTTATGTTCCAATCTTCACTCTTAGTGCAGCAAGTTCAGCCTGTAATGATATTTACCCATCAGTTTCAACACATTTGAATGAAAAGGCATTCATCTGGATAATTGTGATGAAATCAGCCACAATAGCCTGGACTCAAGAACACAGTTCGAAAAAAACAACTTTGAGATTATCACATCTACCCATAAACAGCAGTAAATTAACAAATCTTCGCAACAACAAGATTCACATTCTCACGCGTTTAAAGAATCCAGCAGCATATATACAAAACATTAAACAAGAGCAAGCCAGTGGGATTTCTGGGCCCTGACACAGCAACAAATATTTAGAAATCCAAAACAACCATAAATATTCGCAGAGGCAATGAAAGACAGCGGGTGGTTTGAAGTGGATTCTGCATAAGCAGAGAGCAGAAGTGGACCGAACTCACCGTCCAGCTGCTGACCCTGAGTGAAAGCCGAATGTGCCGACTCGTAGTTTTTCAGGTGGTACTCTCCAATTCTGGATGAGAGTAAGAAGAAAAAAAAAAAGAAATTCTCAATAATAACTTTGAAAATGCGGCATCTTCTATGCGCGGACGTCTTTCTTTAACGAAAGAAACTTCTTAGCTACGTGACAAGTTTGATTGGGTCAAACTTTAAGTTTGAATAGCTTAACGTTTTATATTTGTTGTCCTTCATTTTAGAAAGTGAAAATCTAACATGGATTGAAATTTCAAGCCTTCATCGCTGTAATTTTGCTGATCATGTCTTATAGATCACAAAATCTCAAAATTGCGCATCAGACGGAATATAAATATGTATATTATGTAAAGTCTGGCTATTGAAAATTCACCTCTATATACTCAGACACCATTTATATCCTCAAGAAACTTAATTAGTTGATTACACTGACACCAGGAAGTCCTAATATTTAACTTTTCACAATGTTAACATTTTATGATACACTGAATTTGGAGTTTTTGTTATGTTAGCCATAATCATCAAAAATACAAGAAATACAGACCTGAAATACTTCGCCTTATGTGCAATTAATACGTTTTATGAGTTTTACTTTCTGAAATGAGTGATAAAAATATTGAATTTTTTTCAGTATTCATCTTTTTGAGATCTTCTCAAAAAGAGAAGATCTCAAATGTACCTGAAAACTCAAATTATCATTATCATTATCATATCATCGACAGACTAAATTTAAGACCCTATTCCTAAAGGAGCTGGGGTTTTTTTCAAAAAAGGCTTAAAACATCTTTGCTCAACCTCAATACTTCCAGAGACTTAAAAGAATGAAGCATTGTTGTTTCTTTGACAGCTGAGCAACGGGACGGTTTAATTTCTACCTCTAAGTGAATTACACAAACACCAGTTGTTTTATTCTACGCACCCTGTTCGCATGAAGGCTAAAGGTAAGCTGGGTTTTAGCTGCTGCGCTTTCTTTGCATCATCAACAGCACCTAAAAGAAGAAAAGAAAAAGGTTAATCATCGAGGTAAAGCAGTTATTCAAACAGTAACCAGTCACTTTTTTAGCCAATTACATGGCAGAATTTAGGGACCTGCATCTGAGTTGGTAGAGAAGTCAAGGACTAACGGCTAGTCAGAGATATTATACTAGGAATCAAACCAAAAATATTTTGTCAATGATATCAGAGGCTACATTGCTGAATGTTAAGTTTCTCACTGTGATACAACAATAAACTACCTTTTTAAATTTCGTCAGAAATTGGTTTCAAGAGCTCAGTCGATATACTTACAGAAATTTGTGCAACAGAATCAAAGTTCTTGTGCTTTTTAAGGTCTCACAGTAGTAAAATTAAAAAAAAAAAAAATGTGGCTGACTTAAAAACTGTTCAATGAAATGGTAAATTTTACAGAACATGTTCGCCTTAATAAAACCACTAAAACAAGCAAAAGCTAAATGATACTCAATATACTAAATGGTGCGTGACTTTATTTTGTAAATAAAAACGTGCGAATGTAGCTTACCATATTTTGCGGTTAACTATGACTATGGAGTAATTTCGTTTCCACCTGTGTGAAGGTGAACTTGACTTACTGCTGTAGTTTTTCAGAAGTATGTGGGCATAGGCACGCTGGCAGAGCCACTCAGCATTGTCACAGTCTCCTTGCAGAGCCTCATTAAGAACCTGAAAACAATGCCGCCTTTAAACAATTTATTTTATCGTGGTTTCCATTTGAGACAGAGAATAGAAATAAAACTATAAACGCAACAAAAGGCAAGAAAAATCCTCAACTCCTGCTGACATCACTTAACTTATAAACTCTTTTAAAATCAAAGCATTAGTTGGCCTTATAAAATTTCCTGACTAAATTCTGTGACAGCCATTTTAGTTTAGATTGTAAAGCTACTTGAAGAAAAAGTAGCTTTACAAACAAAACCGTTCAACTTACCTGAGGAAAAGAATTTTTAATATCTTAACTATAATGTTTACTTCAAAAAATATTGTACGCAGTACAGCTGTTTCATTTCCTAGACGCTGATGGTTATTGTGAAAACACATTTTACTGCAAGAAAACTCGTGATCTGTCCTAAATGAAAGCCACAATACTTTACTAGATATTTGCTTTTAAATGGATGGAGAAGGCAAAAACCCTTTAAAGGCAAATATCCTAAAAAATAAAAATAAAAATTAGGATACTTTTATTACTAGACAAAAAAACATGCTAAACAATTCACAGAAAGGTTTGAAAAAATGTAATTAAACATTTTTGTGATTGGATCACAACATTTTACAGGTTTTTAATTGAGGGACATGAATTGCTCAAATATTTGGCTGAAGCCAACGACGTATCTGCGTCCACGAGTGATTTTTGACATATGAAATATCACTGTTGTAATATGTAATTGTTTGTTTTGAAAATGTTGCTAACATGCCTTTAGTTAGGAGCTGAATATCGCTTTAGGCCCTGAACGCGTCAGTAAATGCCGTAGCTACAGAAACGACCTTAAACGCGTCTCCTGGCTTTCACTTTCCGTTAAACTCAATACTGAACGACTGCACAGCTAACTAGCATGCTAACTTGAAGTATTTAGCTACAACTAATGAATACAAAGTTATTCAGCAAACAGGAGGCGAAATAAAATGCAACAATTATTCTTCAGTCTCTATCAGCCCTCTGCTGCTTTCCAAAGTAGTGCTAGCCGGAAACATTAGCTAACTTAGCAAAGTTAAACCAGAGCTAACATAATGTGCATTATCATGCAATGTCCCCGATTGCTGTACAGGACAGCTAGTCATATCACTTTAACTTTAAACCGACAACCTTCACCAGCAGAATCAAACCATAGATGGAAACAGATGCTAATGTTTACCTCCAGGGCTTTCTGTGGATCTTCGTCAATGAAGCTATCGGAGAAGCTGCTAAAGCAAACATCACACACCCGGACTTCGTTAAATGAATGGGAAATGTTGCATTAAACCGAGTCAAAGAGAAATAAATACGTGGGTTTAATTTACCGTTCGGCTGCCATGGGTTTCGCCCGCAGACCTGTGCTGTGTGTCTCACAGGAAAGTTCTAGACGTGGAGAGTACTAGAAAACGTGTCGGCGGCGACTGTCAGTGAACGCAACAGAAGGCTCGACAACATCCGGTTTACGTTGAGCTCTGACGCTGACGCTGGCGTTGCTCCTCCCATCGGTCTGGAGTAGATCACCAAAACATGAATTTACAGAAGAAGAAAAACCATCTCTCTGTGGCGTTTTAATCTGTTGTTGTACCCGAGTAAGTAATGTATTACTAAGAAAGAGGCAGAAAGAGATAAGAGGTGTGAATTAAAGGTTAAAACACCAACCGAGTAGAAGATTTTCAATCTGAATAAAACAGCACAATTTCATTTGAGGTTTTAAAATAAGAGAAGTGGGAAATTTTGCAATCACTATAAATTATTAAGAGTAATTTCATAAAAGGTCATTAAATTCAATTCAACAATACTTTATTAATCCTAGATTGAAAGTACATTGTAACTTATATCATTTTCTTCAAAGATTTGTATGTGTATGGGCAGGAAAAGCCCTTCTTTAACAGCCTCCACAGTGGTTCTGAAGAGGCCTCTGACTGAAGACACCCATTTGTTGTGTTACAGTATCACAAAAAGAGGATGCTCAGGCTTGTCCATTATTTTCTTGATTTTATGAAGAATTCTTTTTTTGCCCTATCGTCTCCAGAGATCCCACATTGGTCCCCAGAACCAGCCTTCTTTATCAGGTTGCTCAGCCTTTTTAAGTCCCTGAAATAAGTCTCTCCAATGCACAGAAAGTAATCCATAAGTAGACAAATTCCAACATGCCTAAGTCTACTCTCTGAAAAGAAAAAAAAACACCAATTTAAAATAATTCGCCAATATACTAACTTTACTGAAGCAAAGTAAGGAAAGTTTAGTCCTTTCGGTGTTGAGATCATGTTTCATGGACTCTGACTGCAAATAAATCTCAGCAAGTAATTAATAATTGTACGTAGAGTCTTATTAGCGCCAATCATTGAACGTCTTTTGAACACCTCCTTCTTGAATACAGAATGCTAAATGGTCTGCTCTTTTATAGTACTTTACCAAGACCAAAGGCTCAAAGCGCTTCACACTACAATCAGTCATTCACCAACCCATACCCTGATGGTGTGAAGCTACATTGTAGCCACGACTTACCTGGAAGAGTGACAGAGGCTGGCATTTAATGAGTACCATTGGACCCTCTGATCACCACTAACAGGCAAGGCGAGTGAAGTTTCTTGCCCAAGAAAACAACGACCAAGAAGGACAGATTGCATATAGGATGAACCCCAACCAACAGAGGCTCCGCTGTCCTACACCAGTTAAGCTAATTTAATCTCAATTGCCGTTTGTTTTGGTCAGTTAAGACGTTTAGTCACAAAATTTCTTTGAAGTCTTCAACATTGACTCACGAGTTAAGGAACGCAGCCAAGCTGTGTTCAATGTACAACATGCAGACAATCAAGTCTGGACCATTTAGACGAAATATAAGTTTGGGGTGATGGTCCAATGTTTAATATAACTTTTGGAGAATTACTCTTCGTTAGCTGTTTTTTAAGCAATTTCCTGCCACGCCATTTTGTCCCTGATTCACTCAAATGTCTCCAGGCTCAGTCCAAAGACTTACTGCTTGAGTTTGTAGCATCTGCTAGCATCTGCTAGGGCACAGCTGCTTTCACTCCCATACCACTACACTGGAGATGAAGGCTCATGCTACAGACTGATAGAAGATCTTTGTTGAACATGTCAAAACACTTGTGATTTCAGGGAGTAAAGTCTGTACACTTTGTTATTGTGAATAACACGTGTGCTGGTCCTCCAATCCAACATCCTTGACCTCTCTAGTCGAGGAAGTGATGAAGTTAGTCAGAGGATGTTTTACTCTGCCAAACGGACTGCTATCTTCTAAGTCTTGTCCACAGTGAGGAGCGGAAGACTCCTCACTGTGATTTAGTCCCACCCAGCTATCGATCTGTACAATGACTCATGTCCACCAGTACACCCCACGTCTGCAGAGTCTCCGGAGGACATTTGCAGGTGGTCTGAGTCAGAGTTGTACTTAAAGTCAGAGGTGTAAAGACAGAACAGAAAGAGGAAGAGAGCAGTTCCCCGTGGCACTCATGTTACCGAGCACTGCATCAGACACGGTGTTCCTCAGCCAAACACACTGAGCCCTGTCTGACAGGTAATCAGCAACCCAGCAGTCAGTGGAAGCACCGTCACCCGTCCCGAGCAGCTTGTCACACACACCGTGATCCTGTCTCTCTGTGCCTCCACCACTTTCCAGGTGAAACTCGGTGAGTAGATGACAGTATCATCCACCCCTGCATGCAGCTGGTAGGGTAACTGTAGAGGGTCAGGAGCAGTTTTCACTCATGAACTGAGATGGGTCAAGACTAGTTTATCTGGAACCTTCATGACAAGCTGGATCAGTCTTGAAGTTGGAGACCTGGAGTTTGGTAGGATGTTTTCTAGAGTCCTGATTGTCGACAAAGAAGATGCCAGGACAGCTGGCATGCTCCAGACTTGAAGACCAATGGATGTGATCAGGACCTGCTTCTTTTCCTCCTCAGTGTTTTCACCCAGCCAGGTGTCAACACACTCAAGCCCGTGTGTGTGCTCGATACAGTAGAGGTTGCAGGACAGCAACCTCTACTGACAGCATGTGGCAGAGAAATAATATACTTTTTGCAGCCGTTGATGTGCTTTTGGAATCATTTCTGGATGATAGACCACTTCACAATATTATACCAGATATGGCAGCACTCGATTAAGCTAGTTGGTTTCCTGGTCTGAATCTCACTTTTATTTATAATCCATATACTATTAATATGATTAGTACAGAAGAGGATTAGGACCACTGGAAAAAAAAAAATCTGACTTTTTTCTTAATCTTCTGAGATCAAAAGTCCTCAATAGACTGACAAAAAACCCCCCAATGCTACAACTTCTATGTTCTTTCTCAGCAAGTCTGGAATGTGTCAAGGCAACCTCCATGCTGACAAAAAGCATTTATAGAAGGTTTATAATGAAAGAGAGAATGTTGTGGCTCATAAATCCTAGTTTCAAGTACTGAACACATTTAGCAACACGTACATGAGCCCTATTGACAGCACTAAGATCCTCCTACTGGCTCTGTCTGTTTCTGACTGGGAGTGGTACATTTCTGAAGAGGCCAGTAGAAGCATAAGGAGGGAAATTTTTTCCACAGGTTATCTGTCTCAGACTGTCACAACATGGTGAGTTTTTAACACATACGTAATAATAAAAAACTGGTTCTAAAATGGAAACATTTTTGTTTTATCCACCAGTAACGGTTTGATTAGAACTCGGAAACCAACTAGTTGTTCTAAAAGAATAATCATCACTTGGCAATCCTGAACTCTGTGGATGTAAACCTCTAAAACAAACCGCAGATTCTCACATTTAGTTTTATAGAACATGAAAAAAATAAGAAGACGAGGACAAATTTCACACATATATTCCTTTATTCCATTTACCATCTCTGGACAAAAAGGAAAGCGCGTAAAAGAAATAAGGCAACAGAAATCCTCCCTCATCCGGCCAAAGCTCGCCCTACGCTGAATAAACAGCGTCAGGAGACACCCGGGCAGCTGAGGGGGAATCTGAGACAAATGGCTTAATAAAGTGAGAAGCAGTTTTGCATAGCGGCTCCCTACAGGCAAAGGCACAGTCACTGCGTAAGCATCTCCTAACTAAGTTTAGCCAGACAAAATGGCAACCTCACTCCTCAGGAGCGAGGTGAACGTTGCGAGGCTCCATTAAGGCCAGGGCAGGAGGAAACGCTTGACTAATTACTTCATTATTAACAGTCGGCCATTACGCTCCTTACATGGAGTACACGGTCTCTGTAGAGTAGAAAAATAAATGAACCTGAGGGGGGATTGGAGGTACAGGGGGAGGGATATGGCAACAGAGCAGGAGCACATTCAAACTTACAGTATATAACATCCGAGGCTTATATATGCACAGTGTCCAAACAGAAAGACATTACAGTCACAATGGAAATTTATAAGAAGCACTTCACTTGTGATTGTCAAGAAAAGAAAGGCCAAACATTTAACAGCAGCAAAAAGCCATCCCTTGTTTTAACATATCACAATACAAACATATCCAAAAACAAACAACAGTACTCTTAATAATAATAATAATAATAATAATAATAATAATAAAATGGAATGTTTTTCCCTCACAATTCTCATGATTATCAGCAAACGACAGAGAGAAAGCAGGGCCAGGATCGAGACCTTTAGGCACTTGGAGAAGAAAAGTACAGCAGAGTGAAGATCATAGTGCAAACAAGACGCTTTGAAGGCAAAGGAATGATTCAGCTTGTGATTGTACATTAAATTAAAAATAAAAAAGTTGACAAAGAAGTGATGGCATGATAAATGACTCCAGGAAAGCCTGAAGTGGAAGTGCAAGCAAAAAGGATCTGCAGAAGGTGCAGAGAGGCGGTGGGTTCCAGTGCATGTCTGTCTTTGGTTTCTTGAGTAGCTTGTTGGTAGAAAATACAACAGGGTGTAACGTCTTCTAAGGGACGATTGAGTTGGTTTTGGTTTGCCGTAATTGTCGTCCGAACAAAGACGCCGAGAAACGTCTAATTGGTGCCTCACTTAAATGATCGACGGCTTTACCTGGCGTTCAGACGTCGATGCAGCAAAGTACAGCTGTGGAAGAGTTCCTGAGTCAGCGGAGTGAACGTGTTTGGTATGAAGCGGAGGCTGGATGTGTTTATTGGTTGGAGGTCGTGGGAGGCACCAAATACGGGGCGTTCCGGCGTTCTGCGTGCGACTTCTGCGGCGCCCCTTTTCCGGCGTCCGTTGCCGTCTCGGACGCAGCCTGCCTCTCGCACAGGCTCCCGAGCAGCTGAGCCGTCTTGAAGACGGACGCTTGCCCGGCCGGCTGCAGCGATCGGACCTTCTGCAGGTTCTGCAGCGTCCTCAGCATCTCGGCGGACACGATGGGCAGGTGCTGCTCCTGGATCAGGCTGGCGCCAGCGGGCCGCAGGACGGTGTCGCGCTGAGCCGGCTGCTTGGCGGTCGGTCTGGGCCGCTGACCTGCCGCGGCTCGCGGGGAGACCAACGAGGTTTTTTTCTGCGGCGGCTGAAAGTCCTCCTCGTCCTCTTCTTCCTCCGCCTCGTCCACTTCTTCGTCCTCCGCAGACTGGTCGCTGGAGATGGTACCGTCGCTCAGCCCCTCGTCGTTTCCACTTTTGTCGTGGTCGTCGTCCTCTTCCTCTTTGCCGCAATCTCCATCCGTGATGTACACCATGTTCACGGGAAGAGAGGTGAACTGGTAAACGAGGCGCTGGCCCTCCACCTTGTTCAGGATGCCCCGCTGGTAGTAGTACCTTCACAAACACAGGGGAATAAACATCCAATCAGGTCTCAGTTCAAGTTTGAAGAGGAAGTTGGATCTTAAATCTGATTTACCCAGAGAGAACTCAATCATGCACAAGGAGAACATGCAAAGTCCGTGCAGAACGATCCCAGGTTGGGATTTGAACCCGGAACGTTCTTGCTGCAAATTTTGTCACAAAGCTAAAATTTGTTTTAGTGGGATTTTATATTTTGGACCACTGTTTTTCAAAGTGTGTGTGGGGGGGGGTGGGGGGGGGGAAGCACAAGAGGGCGCTAGAGAGGTCTCAGAAAGATGGAGGGAAGATGGAACATTTTTTTAAAAAAAGAATTAAAAAGTAGTATTTTTCCACTTCACAAGTACGCACGACTGTGTGATGCGCTGTTGCTTAAATTTTTGAAGTGAAGCTGCACTATTAAAACAGGACTGAGGTCCAAAACCTCACCGAAACCCTCCTAAAGAAGCTGTACCTGAGTGCTCTTCCCATGGTCTCATAGTTCATGTCTGGTTTGTTCTTGTGTTTGCCCCACAGCCTGGCCACGGCTTTGGAGTTGACCAGCTTGAAGATGCCCGCCTGCGGATCGGTCCATTTGATGTAGCGAGGACAGACTTGTCTGTCCTGCAGCAGCTCCATCAGAAACTGCCACAGGTAGAGGGTGTTCCCTCCTAAAGCAGAAAATACACACACACAAAACAGAACAATAAAGGAAGAGACAAAGAAAAATAACCTGAGGAGAATAACTTTGGTAAAGACTTAATAGAAGTAGTAAGGAAACATGTATTTGGCTCAAATTGATTTTTTATTTATTTTTTTATTTTTATATTCTCTAAAACATAAGTCTGTGGGAAACAGTAAGTTGTTTCTCCACAATTAGCACATTAAACAACAATGACATAAGCATGTTTGACAGCACTAAGACCCTCCTCCTGACTCTAATTGGTTGTTTTTGACTGAGCAGATTGCAGTAGGACCACAGGGTGGAGGCAGAGGAGTTTGAATTTTTTCACAGATCATCTATCTTACGTTATACTGTTGCGGCATACTGACAGTTTAAACAAACACGTATGAAACATATTGTTTAGAAAAGTTACATTCTGCAGCTTTAAAATAAAAATAGCTAATAATCTGCTAATCTACAAGAACTGGTTTTCTCTGAACAACAACCGAAAAGGAAAACTGCAAAATGGGGTCTGAATGATTTTGGAAGACACTGCATACCTGCCAGTGGGAATTTTTGGACCTGCTTTGACGACAGACTTGTGTAAGAAAATGTGGTTAAATGACTCAAGTAAAAAAAATAAAAAAAATCCACCAGGCAGGAAGTGACTTGGTTTGATAAGGAGTCATGATCTGTCACATTTCATAAGAGCCACCTGGTCTACATGGGGATCAGAACCAAAATGAAAGGGAATAGGGTTAAATATAGAGCTGCACTGTAAAACTCTTTCTAGAACCTTTTTATTTTGCTACAGGCTTTTGAGATTGTTGATATGAGGGTCTGAAGAAGACAAATCTCAATTTGCGTGTTTGAACTGTAGAGGAACAACCAGAAGTCCTTTAACAATAAAAAAAATGGCTGCTTGTTTGCACATTTTTTGTAAATAATTCTTTAACAAAGAATCCCCTTTAAGACAAGCTGACGCATCAGCTGTCCTTCATGCAATCTTTGATAAGTACTGCTTGTTCATGTGTCAGAAGCAAATTACACCCGAGGCTCCTCCACATTTCTATCACTTATAAAAACGACTCATTCTGACTGTTTGGAAACATTTTAGGTTGCAAAAAGCAGAGTCACGATGTGGAAACTGACGGCGCACCAACCATCACTCCTAATAAGGCGAGAGCGTTTTGAAACGACAGTCGGCATGGCAACATGTCAGACGGCCTGCCTAATTAACCAGCTGATAGCAACTTATGTCACCGCTACTGCAGAAAGAGCAAAGCAGTAAAATGAATGATCTTCTCTACAGAGTAAATAGAATATTCTCCCGCTGTTTATTCTCTACTCATATTCCAGACACACACTTTGATGCTCTTCGGCTCTGTTGCCACTTAAGTACATGAAGTATGATTTGTGGCCACGCAACTGCTGGTTGTTTCATTGTTGAAAGTGAATGATGTGAGCCCAAAGGTACGCGCTTCGAATCAAAAACATGGGTTCATTGCTTTTGCAAAGATGGTGACTGGTTGATTCTTTTTTGTTTTTTTATTTCCCGCAGTCTGTGTTGCATATCTAATTGTGTTTGTACTGAAATATCAAAAAGAAACAGATGAAACGTGCGTACCTGCAGTGGTTCGTGCATTTAATCACTAAGCCCAGACCTTTGATGATCCAGAACATGCTATGTTTTGAAATTAGCAAATCTGAATTTAAAAAGCTCTTTGCAGTGAAAACTTCAGTCAGACTGGAAGAAAAACAGCAGCTTGAAAGTCTTGCTACAGATGAAACTGCGGCGCGGGGGCCACTTACGGCTGACCTGCAATGATGGTTGTTGGTCCAGATGGACATTTTTTTCTTTTAGGGCAACACTTTTTACAGATAAGTAACGTCTCCTTTAAAAATAAAAATAAAAAAAACACATAAAGATGCAAAATACAGATTTCTAATTATTGAAGTATTGAAGTTTTCTTAATTTTGGAGCTACAAGAACCACAAACACTGACTTAGTTTTTCTCAAAGGAAAAATTTTACTTCCAAATAAGAAAATCGACCCAAGTAATGTCAAAACCGCGGGCCTGTTACATTCACAAGACCTTTTTGATGTTTTCAATCTATAATGATTTACAGATCTGTTTTTTTTTTTACAAAAACCACACTATTTGGTTAATTTTAATAAAAGTAATAATTTTTGAGGATATTTTTAAAATGTCCTAAAAATATATCTACAATTTATTTGGCCCCAACTACTTCCAACTCAATGACTTTGGGTCTCGTGGTAAAACGTTTTGACACCACTGGGGTAGACTTTGACTGAGCCTCTGTAACGCATGTAACGCACTCTGACCTAAGATATTCCATCACAGCTCTATATTGGGTAAACTATTGGTAAACTATATTCTAAGAGTCTCAAATCTTTTGTGACTCTTTCTTCGCTCCATCCAGAGCGTTGTGACGACTTCCTGTAGGTGGAGTTTCAGAACGAGCAGGCGTTTTTAAAGAGACAGAGGCTCAATTTCAAGGCGTTAAATCAAGAAGTAAAATTTTTTTTACGTCATTTTTGATCGATATAGCACTTTTATAACAACTGAAGGTAGAAAAGGTACTTGATAGTGCCATTTTAGGGCACAATGTGCCTGTAAAACACATAATAATGCCCTTTTAAATGGTTTTATTTTGAAGTCCAGATCTAACACCAGGTGATATATGAAAACTAATGATGTTTTCCAATACCTTTGTTATATTTGTCCTTCTTTACTTTGATATCCGGTGTAGGAGACTCTGCCCTCCGATGTCGAGGTTTCTTACCTGCTCACACAAAAACAAATCAAATCTTTTTAATCCACACGTTCCCAGGTGACCTCACCCCTCCGCTCAGAAAGATAACAACTCACTCCTCTTTCTAGACTGCAGCTGCGCCGCAGGCCTCTCTTTGTGCAACGAGTGCCACTGCGACTGGTCAACGGCTCCCACAACGCCCTCGGCGGACACGGTTACCTGGGTAACGGGAGCGGTGATGACATCGCTCAGTGACGGGAGGAAAGCCTGGGCTGCGGGGGCGGGGAGGGGGCACATAAACAGATTTAATGAAAGAGAACATCGTATCTAAAAATAACGTCTCCCAGCACAAACCACTTGTGTATCAGAAAATGTGTGTGTGTGCGCGTGTGTGTGGGCTTACAGTAGTGCTGTTCCAGCGAGAGTGTGTCAACGCAGTCCATGTCAAGGAGCGAGTCAGCAGCAACAAGCGTCTCCATGGTCTCCTCCTCGCCGCTCTCACATGGCTCCACTGCAGATCAAAAGAGGAGCGAGGGCGAAAAACACGTTGAGATGCGGGAGGCTGGGATTCAGACGGAGAGGTCACCAAAACATTCCCTCACTTCCTGCGATGCCGACTCCCCCGCAAACTCAGAAAA
Source organism: Xiphophorus hellerii (assembly GCF_003331165.1). Taxonomy (NCBI): domain Eukaryota; kingdom Metazoa; phylum Chordata; class Actinopteri; order Cyprinodontiformes; family Poeciliidae; genus Xiphophorus; species Xiphophorus hellerii. Next base: position 6,895,248 of record NC_045677.1, on the reverse strand, counting down.
GAACTTCATCTAAGGTGAGAGTAGATCTCCATAGACGCCACAGAGCTGGGCGATAAAAAGACAGCAATACATAATATCGCAAAATAGGTTTTGCTCGATCGATGTATGAGAAAGAGTTGATATAAACCTACAATATACAGAAATTATGAATAGCCAATGATAAAAAAAAAGAAAAAAAAAGTTGCTCCGTGCCGGACCAATCGAGTGGATCAGCTACGTCAGGGTTTCTTCAGGTTTCACCACCTCAAATTCATGAATGGAGTTTAAGACCTGTGTCGTGACGACTACAGCAGACGAGTAACGTCCTAAAGACAGAAAATTATGGAATCATGGACAACCTTAGCATCGTCTTGATGAGACTTCAACAAAGTGTCTTCAGTCAGAGGCTTCTTCAGGCTTGGTGTAATACTGACTGCAACAGGACATCCTTCTTGCCCTAAGCTGTCATCTACAACAGCTATTTAAAGAAACTTGTGCAATATTGCATTTAATTTCCCTTTGGGATTAATAAAGCATGTTTGACATGAGACAACATTTTTTGATATTCTGAAAAAATGCAGAAATGCAGGACAGGTAAAAACCTAAATGTTGTCTTAAAAAGTGTTCTGCCCTGCCGTGTGTCATTTAAAACAAAATTACAAATAAATTGTTGCAATGGCCTTAAATTAATAACAAATTACAAAGTAACAAGCAACTAATACTAAAGGGTCTATGATAGGTGTCTGGAAAAACATTGACCAAAAACTATCTAAAAATAGCAGGAAAGTTTTTTCCCTTGGAGACAAAATACTACTACTAATAAAAACTCAATACTACAACATTACAGGTTTATTCTTTTTTTTTTTTTTATCTTTAATATTGTTTCTGACCATAACACACGCTATTGTAATTTTATTAAAGTGTGTACTGGCGTTTTCCTTAAACCAGCAAATAATATTTGCGCCAAAGTTTTGAGATTCATTTACAGTACAACCTGTTAATAAGTAACAGACTGAGTTAAACTCTCTACATGCTGTTCTTTTAACAAGAAACATCCCGCTACAGCTCGCTACTTTTTACTCACCACACGCAACCACGTTTAAGAAACATAATGTACGGTACCGTATGGTCACGACGATGAAGGTAGCCCCCAACAAAAACGGGGTCTATTGTTTTGCGCGCATTTATTCATGAGGTGATGAGGCTGTGAAGCAGCTCAACAGAACATCTGCTAGCTAGCAGCTACCTGTCTTCTGCTAGGGACAGAGCTCCACTAAACCCAGCGCGCAGGTAAAAACAAACAAAACAAAACAAAAAACACCCACTAGGTTCGCGGTTCTGACCTCCATGTTGTAGAAACTTTAAAGGGAACTCTCCTCGGCTGTCTCAGAGTCCTTCTCTAAACCAGCTGTTACCGCGGGCTAATACAGCCGAGAGCCGCTTTTAATAACTGTCGCTCCCCGCAGATAAACACGAAACCCGGCGACATGCCTTACTGTTTCATTCCGACGACAGCACGAGGAGAGCTGCAGCCTGCTTTCACCGCGTCCTCGGCATCCTGTTGGGACTCCTTCACTAACAGGAGCACGCTAGGAATGTTTTGTTTCACTTCCTGAACTTTTTTTTTTTTTTTTTTTTTTTTTTGAGGAGGGTGGTCCATGTGCTGTGAACCCCAGTGCGCATGCGCACAGATAAGGCGCTGTTTTTTATTTATTTTTTAAATTAAGCGCTATGGTTTACAGCGAACCAAAAACTACGGAAGAGGATTAGGGCCACCGGAAAAAAAAAAAGAATTCTGAGTTTAAATGACTTTAATCTCAGAATTCTGACTTAAACTGTACTTTGTAACTGTACAAATAGTACAGTTTGTCGCCTTATTTAAAGAGGCGACAGGTCAAACTTGTAAATATAAGTTACGATGACATCACTGACGGAAATCCAAAACTGACCTTCGGATTGATCTGGACCATTACTGACTTTAAAATCAGAATTCTGACTTTAATCTCAGATTTTTATTTTATTTTTTTTCCGGTGGCCCTCATCTTCTTCCGTAAAAAACCCACAATTCAGTTACACAGACAAAAAATTTACATTAGATATGATCAATTGTAAAAAGAATTTGTGAAAAGTAAGTGTTGCGTTCTTCACAGTAAGGGGGAAGAGTGCTCGCTTGAGTCAAAAGAGAATGAAGCTCCAATTTAAAAAAAGGAGCTAGCTTGTGACATGTAATCAAATTAAGTTTGTTAAACTTCATTCATTCACGTCTGCTTAACATGAGAACTTAATCAACTTAATATATTTACTTGGATAAACTTAATTTTATTACTTGTAATAAATTATTTTTCTTTAAGTTGGATCACCTGTATTCTTTTTTTGCCCAGCAGTCACTGGCAGCCTCTACAGCAAGGTTCAACAAAACAAGGCCATTGCTAAAGAAGTTGACTGTTCGGAGGGTTGTATCCGAGCGTAACGGTTACAAAGTTGAGTGGAAGGAAAACGTGTAGTATAAAAAGTTGCATAAGCAAGAGGGAGACCTACAGCCTGGCAAATATTATCAGGCTGCTTGGATGCAGTACAAGTTAATGCAAAAGGAGGCGCAACTAATGTTCAGTACTGTTTAGTAGGCTGGCATTTCAGAATCAGAATCCTTTTCTATTGAACTTATGTAAAGCATGGCTGCAACTAACAATTATTTTAGTAATTTATTAATCTATCGATTATTCTCACAATTAATCGGATTTTTAAAAAAGCATATTCTATGGATTTTTCACGCAACATTAAAAATACATTGAAAGATGTAAATAAACAAACAATACAACTTCTTTTTTGAAATAAGAAATAAAAATGTTATTGCCTAACGTGCAATAAAACGGCATTCCTTTAGTAAATCTGAACCAGGTGAAAGCTAAAGCTGTGCCACTTGAAAGAATTTCGGGCTAGAGCATTTTGACAAGCGCAGGTGCTTTTATCTGAAATGCAAAGTGTAGATAATTTGTGTACATTAATTAATTATTGCTCTGAATATGTCAAGCTTGATTCAGAAAACTGGCTCTTTTTTTAGTCTCCGGTTAACGAATAATCGATTACTGCACGAGTTGACGATGATTTCAATAAACCGGCTAATCACGATGTAGCCAGTTAATCCCGATGCAACCGATTACTCACATTTGATTAATTTGATTAATCGTTTCAGCTCTATATGTATTGTTCCACATTCCATTTCAGGAAACTGAATTTGCAGCACAGCAAGTCACAGTTAACAGCAATAGACACTTGAACTCTGTCAGTCTGTGGGTGAGTGCCACGTCCTAAAAAAAAAACTACTGACATAAATGACATTTTTCGACAACTTTGTGACTACCGGCCGAGTGGCAGACGGGGTGAGTGTGTGTGTGTGTGTGTGTGGGGGGGGCTGACCTTTAAGCAGCTCATGGTGATCCTCTGTCTGTGAGTGTTCACTCATCAGACCTGTGTATGTCAGCAGGTGTTGATGGGGGACCTCCTCCACCACCACTGCAGGGTACTCTGAAAACATCCCCATCTGAAACCGGATGGTTGTTTTAAATCAAATACTGGCTTTAGTAATAATAATAAAAAAAAAACTCCAAAAAAACAAACTAGATCTCACCTGTGATGAGCTGAAGTGGTCGCTGGCAAAGTCAAAGATGAGCTCCGGCTGCTGAAGCATGGCTGCGTGTCCCGAAGCAACTCCAACGTCATGAAAACAACATCACAGGCCCCTCCGGCGGGGAGGATCCGAACCAGCAGAAAGGTGGTGTTGAATCTTTCCTGCGGAGAAACTCTTCGCTGAGCTGCAGATGCGCTCGGGAGCCCGTCTTGTGGAGGAGTGATGCGAACGGCTACACTAATTGACCAGAGACAAAGCGGCGTCACAGGAAACTCATGTTGCTCTGCTTCGATTCTTGATGAGGAAGTGGAGGGGTGGTGGGCGGGGGGCGGTGAACTGTCCTGTGGTCTGACTGAACCTGCCGAAGAACAACAGAGAGGCACCAGGGAACAAAATGTGAGTGAGGGGAGCCGTTAGAGGCACAGCTACACCTGCAGAAAGCCGCCGAGGGATCAAACCTAATTTCTTCAAGATATTCTCAAATTTTGATCCAAGTCTTAGATATAAAAAATAGCATACTTTGCCTCGAGTGGAAAAAGACGACAACATCGGTATCTGAGCTCAAGTCTCTCTGTTTTACATATCTTAATTCTTCCGCTCTTATCACGCTTCTAAACTGGGCTAAACCAGCAACAGGAAGGAAGCTTTCGCGCTGCAGTATGTGTGTGTGCGTCAGTATCTGTGGGGTGGGTGGGTGTTATGGGTCGAGGGGAGGCAGCTGGGTTTGAACTTGCAAGATCACGTCTTTGCACAACGTTCGTGGCCTCAGGGTCGCGCATTCCCCACAACATGGCCGTGAAGGAGGAGATTTTAACAACACCGACGGGGCCCGGCTCCTCTCCGCTACTCGCTTCTCGTTTCTTGTTTTCTTTTTCCCTCCCTTTTTCCGCCTTCTGCCCAGCACACAACCGCCGCTGTAAAATTCCTGAGTCCACCAACCAGAACCCGATGTTCTCTGAGGGAAATTATTCTCCATGTGCTTCCGAAAATATCCCTTGTTCAGTCCCTTCAACCTTATTCCTGTCTTGTCAGGTTGGAATCACATCTCAATGTATTTTATTGGGGGGGTTTCTATGGTAGACCAACCCCAAGGAGTGTATAATTGTGAAATGGAAGGAAAGTTATGCATATGCATAGAACATTCTAGATTTTTTGACAAATAAAATCTTAAAAGTGTGGTGTGCCTTTGTCTTTACCCGATTTTCAAAAAAATCCACTGGAACAACCTGCCACAGTGGACAGATCAGAGGGAAGATTGTGCAAAAACTTCTCTTTTTTTGTTCACCCAATGTTTTTTTTAAAACCGTTTTCACTGCATTAAAAAAATGACAACAGTAATAACAACTTAATAATTACTTGCCTGGAATAAACAAAGTAAACCGAGTTCTCCCTACACAACCAGTATAATGCAATTCTTGACTGGGGGTCAGGTTAAGGAGGAATTACATTCTCTTTCAATTCATCTCATAGGGTAACAAAATTACAAAAGTAAATTTATTGCTGTTGGGGTAATTTTCTCTAATGGAAGTTCTGTAGATAATTCAGAAAGCTATCTACTTAGTTTTGTAGATTTTTTTTAGAATTTATTCATATAAAATTATATTATCATATTTTAGAACTGGGCCTGTCACAATAAATTTTGCTGCAATTGTCAGTAGAGGTTATTGCGATAAACAATAATACCGTCGTTTTGCGATCATGTTCAAGTGATACAACAGTAGGGGAATAATAACCCAGGTGGACCGTCTCAAAGATCAATAAACTTTAATTTCTAAACGGCGTTTAACACTGGAACTGATATCCATTTGAAATATCCAAAACAAGTAATAAACAAGAAGACTGACCTTGAGCTATTTGGCAAAGACAAATGGGTGAAAGTTTCACCCTTCATATGTGCCTCAGTCAGGCTATTAAAACGATTATAAGCCACTTTTCTTCAGACTTTTTTTAAAAAACTTTTTACTGGTGACACATAAAATGAAAACTATGTTGTTTTATCACATAAAATCCCAGTAAATTCACAGAGGCTTGTGGTTTTAATGTGACAGAATGTGAAAAAAGGGGGAATAAATGCTGTTGCCATGGCGCCATTTAGCCCCCCCCATCCCCCTCACCAGTGTCAAATTTAAGGTGTAAACATTGCTACCACACCTGCTCCTACCTTCAACCCTCTTTTATTTTTCTTTTAAAACTCTTCCACCCACATTTAGGTTTTTGTCTGTGTTGGATCTCGCTCTGTGAACAATTTACGTCCAAGGATGTAATTCCAGTTTCTTTTAAACTGCTCCTACATTTTAAATCCAATTAATCCGCATTTGTGATGAAAAAGTCCTTTTTTTTTCCTAACGTGAGAAGGGATGTTTTTTTTGTTTTTTTTAAACTCTCCTTTGGTGTGTACGTGTGAGATAGAGTCGCAGCGTGTTTGGGTCAGTTATCACACAGGAAGCACAGCTCAGTTAGATGGAACCACTTCCTGAGTTTCTGGGCCAAACCGCTGGGCCAATACCTCTGCCAGCAGCGGCCTCTTCTCTCTCAGCTTCTGATGCTCCCAGTTGTTTTTAGCCTTCGTGGTATTAATATGACCTGAGAAATGACAGGTCAGCATGTGAGTGTATTTGTTATCTGATGGTACACGAGGTGCACAGCATTATTTTAGAAAAGACAGACGCCTCCAAAATGAGCAAACTGTTTTAGTTAGATTTAAAGATATCATCTTGTGGGGCAATTTTTTTTTTTTTTTTTTTCTCACACCCACAGACGTAAACTGGATATAAAAACGCAGCTGGGTAGTAAAGTTTGGTGTTTGTGTTTAACTTTCCATTTCTTGAAATGCTAACTTTTTAAAGCTATTTGAAGTGAAGACATGAACTTCTACTTTTTGTGAAAAATCAGCGTGGAGACGAGCAACTCTGATGAATTTTGGACTTTGATTCTGAAGCAGTCGAGTTACATTCCAGTCCGCTCTGGTTCTTCTCTCCAAATTTAGCTTAGATCCATGCAGTGTTTTTTGCATACTGTCACATTTTGTGCTACATCCATTCAGTAAACTCAGCAAATTTAGATTAAAACGCAAAAAAAAGAAAAAAAGAGAGGGAACAAACTTGGCTCGGTTGCCACATGCCGCATGTGATGACACTCGGGGCGTGCAAGTTGTTTTTGTGAGGCTGAATTTTGATTTTAAATAAAGAACATTTTAAATCAAAACTGTAACAGGAGTTGCATCTTTTTCTGCAGGTGTTAAGTTAGTAACTTGTTTTTGTATAAGTCTCCCCTGTAGATCAAATCAAATCATTTAGATTTTACTCAAAATGGAAATGTTTAGTTGAGGTGTATGTGGGGGTTTTTTCAACATAATTTCAAAACAACTTCTTTCCAAAGTCTGCATGTTTCACTCTAGATGTAAGACTTAATTCATAGTAAATTTTAAGCCTTTTGGTAAACTGTAAACAAGGCGTTACATTTCTGACATTTTTATTTATTCATTTTTTGCATAGAGAACGTACAATGTCTACATAAAATTTGCATTTCACAATAACCAAACGAGCTGCTCCAGGTGGAAGTCATCGACGCATCATGTTGAAATGTTTGTCCACTTTAAGACATTTTCGAAAACCAAAATGGAGTCGACGAAAGCTAAAATGATCACATTGTCATAATTAAGGGATATAATTATGACAATATGTATGATTAATATAATTAAAAAGTTATCTTCACTGAAAAGAAGAAAGGCCAGAAGGGGACATTTGAGCAGATAATTTAGGCTTTGGGAATTAAAAATTGCAAAAATCTATTTTTGTTAATAATGTGATGCTGCAAATTTTTTTTGACAATAAGTATTCAATAAGTATGGTTTGAAATGCTCCTTTTCTTAAAGATAAGAGGGAACTGGATGGTCTGTTATCTGTTCAATCACAATAAACTTGTTGAATGCAGAAATAGAGTTTGTATCACAAGCCAGCAGCCGCAAACCATTTAGGAAACTGACAAACTGCAGTTTTTGTTGCTGCTTTCAAACCTGGTCTGATAATAATAAAAAAAAGTTACTATTGAAATGAATCAGTAAATCAGTTTAAGGCAAATAAAACTACTTAATCTCAATATGAGAGCTAATCAAGTATTGAAAGTGAGAAATATATTGCAGTGGCTTTTTAATCTATATTTTATTGAGTGGAAATGCAGCATGGGCTTTATATTGTCTGTCTTTAAAAATGAAATCATAAGAGAAATGTCATGTCACTAAAAAAAGGAAGTGCAATAAGCATAACAAAGAAAACAATTCAGTTATAACGTTATGGCTGTATTTATTTTTGACTGGGACTTTAGACTTTCACGTATACCAAGAAAATAAATCTGTTATGTTAGAAACACAAATCTATAGCTGTTATCTCTCTGAAAGGTTTTAAAAATGTAAATGACAAACCTCCTATGAAACGCATTTTCTGATTTGACTCAATGAAACAAGTAAATAAATCAGTCATAGAAAGAGGTGAAAGAGTTCCAACCGTTCATCAGATGGCCAACAAATGATGCACACAGCAGTTGAATACTAAAATATACGCCAGAGTTTAGCAGATGTTTTGGAATAAACATGCTTATTATGCCCAAAATTATCGCTTTTTGAAATTCGACTCTCTACAGAGTAACCCTGACATGCTTACAAGCTAACATTAGTTAGTATGGCAGGCTATTAGCTCAAATTGCTAACCTGCATTCTGCTCGTTAATACACTCTGGCCTCTGAACATGCGAACTGTGCTTTTAAAAAATTTATTAATATCACTAATGGGTGATGTGACTTTAGTTTCCATGTCATCACTTCCTGAACAGCCATTTTAGACTTCCAAGCTAGCAAAACATGTAATAGCAGTGACCTGAAACATGTAAGCTAGGGCCAGCAGGCAGTGAATCTGCTTACACTGAACTTTAGCTTTCTGTTAAAAGGACTTCAAACTCTGAAGCCGGAGTGATGGAAAGTGTTTGTGGTTTTGACACAGTAGCTCTGGCCCATGGCTTCTTACATTTAAGAGCAGTTTGAAGTGTGTAGTTAGCAGGGCCCTGCTAGCTGAGAATCAACTACGCTAGCCACCGCTCTGCCCTGTGTATCTCTACTTTGTGTGGCACACCTGCTCACTCCAACAAGAGCAGGTCAAGTCTTAGGTAGAAATGTGGAATCAGTACTGAAAACAGGATGCTCATAGAAGTGGATTAGTGGAGTGAATACAGCATTATTTCTGAACAACAGAGAGGTTTTTGAGAAGCACCTGAGGCTAAATGAGTACAGTTTTGAAAGGTACAAAAAGAAAGCGTAAACTGAACAGATAATAGGGGCTGTACATGGACGAAAACCGGTCTTTTGTAAATCAAGCGGTACTTGTGGAGACATGCTAGCGCCATCATCAAATGTCACTGTCGCTAATTTAGTTTAGAGCACTGACACTCTTTGATATTACATCATCTACTGTTTAACCACAAGACCTGAAAGAAAACAACTTGTTGTTGGGAGTTTTGATAAGTTATATGAAGAAAGAAGATGACATCTTTTTTCTACAGAATTATATTTTTATGCATAATGACTTGTGGTTTAACAGAAATAAATGAGTGGAGGCTTTTGAGGGCTTTGCCAGTGAAGTGTGTTCATGTGGTTTGGAGTCTGAATCAGAAAAAACATCTATGATTCAAACCTTATTTTTCCCCCTCAGTCCCACAACAATTAATGAATTGCTTAAAAAAAATTAAGTAGCTATATAATTTAGTTACACAGCTACAAAAAATTAGAACGTTCTACAGGGGTTTATGCTATAGACATACACAGGGTAGAATGTAACACTGAAAGGCAGTAGAAAAGTGGTATTGAACATTTTGAAGTTTCCATTTCAGTCTCCAAGATAGCTTCCCCTGAACCACTGACTTAATAGCCTTGCTAAATTGAAGCCTCCCCTCAGCATAATGCTGCCACCATCTTCTGCCACTTTGGGAATGGCTGAGGATGATGTGCAGAGTTAGTTTTGGCAGACTGTATGTTCAGTTTTGGTCTCTGACCTTTCATAAGTTTAACCTCTGACCTGGGGCCAGGGCACTAGCCCAGGGCACCAGTTGTTTTTTGTTTTTTTTGGGGTGTGGGGGATCCGCAGGATTTTTATTTGTTTTATTATTTTTATTTTACAAATGTGTGTTTTGCAAACATTGTACTTTACATAAGAGTCACGGGCCTATATCAGGTAAGTTGTGATACTATTTTGGGACCTGTATGAAGATAAACAATATTCAAGTATTTAAAAATTAAGAGGTTGTAATAATATTTGGGGAGAACAACATGAAGCTACTGGCCAAGAGATGTATTGAACCTACAATTATCAGTTTGTATCATCAGCTCACATTCGGTAATGCAAAAGGCTACCTATTAATATACTGTAATTTGTATTAACATTAGCCCTATTCTTTACTTTAGTGAACTGGTCACCAAAACAGTTTCCAGCCCAGGTGCACCACTTCCTTGTAAATCCTAAAATGATTTTACTATAGTCTAGCCTGTCAGTTTAAGTCATAAGTAGCTTGGTAGATTTCTGTTTTCCACTGATGAAAACGGGCAAGTTTATGTGTTTAAAGCTTGAGCTATTATTTTATAACCTGTTCTGTCTACTGAGTCGCTTGGCCTTCATGATGATGTTTGTTCGTTAATATTCTCTAACAAAGCTCTGACGCCTTTTGGATTTACACTCAGATTAAATGTCACCTTGTTGAACTGTCATTTACTATTTGTGACTTTGCATGGCAATTAGTTGCACAGAATTTTATTTATCCATATTAAATAAAAAAGGGCCTAATTTTTCAGATTTTTGTGTCATTCTATTACAAATAATATCAAGAACTTACATTAAAGTTGTGCTTCAAAGGAATAGTATTATGCTTTATGGGGACATTTTATAGCACAATCATGTTAACTTCATTTGTTATAAAAATGGTATATCGAACAAGATTTAAAAGAAATTTGACTTCGCAATTTAACACCTCGAAATTGGGCCTCTGTCTCTTTAAGAAGCTCCTGCTCTTTCCAACCTGCACCACGTCATCACGGCAACGTTTCTCCATTAAGCCTTTAACGTTTTTACCGGCGTTGCACTGAGAAGTAGCTCGTCTGACGAGCTCAGAAGAAGCGCAGGTGTTTTGCTAAACGCCGCTGGCTAGTCTGAAGGAGCTGAAAGGAAAATGCAGCGTTCAGTGAGAACAAACGTTAAGGCATCCCGTGAATGGTTGCCACCGGAGATTAAAAGGACTTCTCAAACAGAATCAAAGCAACACTCCAGGTATGTCTTTGATGAGGAAACAACGTCGTAACATGATGTAAAGCTGAAAAAAAAAAAAGTCGATTCTACATAATTGCCGCAACTTTAAACGGGACAAAATGAGAAAAGTTCGAAAGGTATGAATACTTCTGGTAAAATTAAACCTTTGATTGGTTGTCTCTAACCATTTTTAAACAGTTAGCTTAATAGCTAATTGCTTTGTTCCTTCTGTAACTGACACATTTCTGAAAACAGAACGGTTCTAGTCAAAGCACAATCGGTTTTGGGAGTAAAAATCAACCATTTTGTATAAGAGGAAACAGACAGAACTGTTTTTTTTTTCCACCCAGCAGCAGAACAGTATCATTTTTCCTGCCGTGAACAGAGACCTGTCCCCAGCTCCTATATGTTGATCGTTAGCGAGGCCTGCAGCCTGCTGCCTCCACAGAGGACACTCCAACTGTAGAGCCTTTTGTTCATCAGCAGTCTGGTCACATAGGTTGGTCCCTGTGGCCCCGGCGCTGGGATCCGAGTCTGTGAAGAGACTGCCAGGCCCCCAAGGACACTGATAAGCCCCCCCACACCCCCCACCCATAACATTCATTCCCCAGTTTGTGCCAGCATGTGTGTGTGTAAGCGAGAGCGAGTCAGAAAGTGAGATAGAAAAGAGCGCGAGTGTTTTTGACAGAATAGGACAGAGTATGCGTGTGCCTACTAGTGTGTGTGCGTGTGTGTGTGTGTGTGAACTAGGCCAGTGTGATAACAGCATGGCAAGAGAGGGAGCAGATGATAAGCCCCTCTTGTTGCTTTGGGTAACCGGGCCTTGTTAAATGAGCACAGTGAAATATGGTGTGTGTGTGTTTGCTGGAGATGGGGAATTGGAGCACAGTGGAGGTGTTTTTTTTCTATTTTTTTTGTCTTTTTTTTTTTCTTTTTTTTACAAGCAATTTGTGCGAACGGCAGAGCTGTGTCTGAAAGAAAAGATTTTTGTTTTTTCTTGTTTTGTTTTGTTAGCATTCTCAGGTAAAAAGCTTTTAAAAAGATACACCACAAACAGCCACGCTTGGGAACCTTTTGCTCCCTGGAAAGCACTTTCACTTTCTCTTCGGCACATGTCAGACCCCAGCACACGTTTTTTCTTCTTCTTTCCCCCCCCCTTCTTTTACAGAGCAGAAAATCGCCGTAAGGGCTGGTAAACTGAAGAAGAGGCATGCTTACCTTATCTGTGCTGGGCTCGTTTCGGGGTGTGTGTGTGTGTGTGGGTGTGTGTGTGTGTGTGTATATGACCCAGCCGCAGTCGCCTGGAGGATCTGAGGAGAGGAGCGGAAATTGTTCTCATTACATCTGACAAACTGAGAGAGAGAGAGAAAGAGTCCTCATCTGCTCGCAGACCTGGGATCTGCTTCCCTTATTGTGAATTCCCAGGAACCAGGGAGGGAGTGACGCACACAGTCAAGATCAGAGTTGTCAGTTGTTGCTTCCTCTTTTTTTTTTTTTTTTTTTATTATTCCAGAGAACTAGTTGAACACACACACTCAGTCACACCTCTTCCCCCAGCCTGTGAGATCTGATTGGCTACCTGTGTTGTTAGCGAAGGTAACCCATAGAGACCATTGTCGGTGTGAGGCAATGTAAACACGGCCTTATTTGCAATGTAAAGCAGCGAGCAGGCCTTCTGCAAACAAATGTGGCGCTTATATGAATGCAGACTAATAAGGTTAACACGCTCCCTAAATATTATATTTAGCAAAAATAAAAAACATCTATCATTTTTCACACCTTAATGAGAATGAATGAATATGCTATCAGGTGTTTTTTTTTTTTTTTTTTATAATAATAATAATAAAAAACTCCAAAACTCTCAGAGAAGTTTGCATTTTACATGAGACCCTCACGCCCCCTAGTGGCAACAACCTGAACTTGCTCTTTTTAAAAATAAATCCATTTGAGTGTTGAGTGTTTACACAAGATATTACAAGTGCGCCTCAGTAAATTAGTACATTATTGAAAAGTTGCACAATATTTATGTATTCATAAAGCCTTTTAAAAAAACAACACAATGTTGAGCAAAGTGCTGCACAAACAAAGGAAGGCAGAGTTCAAATTAAAAGTTGATTTATTTCACTCACGTATTCCACTCCGTCAAGCAGACTGATGTTTTGTTTTCGTTGATTATGGTGATTTCCTGCTTACGATGAATAAAAACACACCACTTGAGGTTAGAATCTTTTACCAGAGCAATAAAAAACATTCTTAATATGGAAATGTGGGCTTTAATAACAGCTTAAAAGTTGCTGTTTTCAAAAGATGTATTTTAAATCGTACAAAACAAGCCTCGTCGGAACACAAGTTCTAATTTACTGAGCTCTGCTTCATAAGTCTGTCTGTCCAGAGTCTGGTTTGGAGATCTTTAGAGGCTTAGAGGGCTGCAAGTGCTTACTTTTAAGTGTTTAGCTTATCCACGTAAACAGCCGCTCTCTGTCTGTCTCTGAAACCATCACCGTGGCGATGACTGTACAGCCGAGCCTTCTTCTGTAGAAGTCATGACTACTTAGATGTGTGAAACAATGAGCATCCGAACATCAGCGAAAATATGTTGTGACCTCTAAACCCCTTTGCCCAGAAAAACAAGCCTCGGGTCGGCTATTGAAAGAATGGGACAGACAGGAAGTGGTCTAATACTTGTGCTGACGTCGGAGAAACAACTTACCGCCACGGGACAAGATGATTATCCGCCGTCATCGGTGGCCATGCTAACTAGCCTTAGCATTCACGACATCAGGATCCGGTGTGGGGAAGAAGCTGTGGCGTAGCACAGAGCAAGCTGTAGCAACGTGTACATGAGGGTGATTGACAGCGCTAGGACCCTCCTCCTGGCTCTGATTGGAGCTTGATATTTTTCACTGATTGTCGTGACAGATAAATATTTAAAAAACATATCTAAATTTTTAAATAAAACTTAGACGCTGCAGCTTTAAAAAAAAAAAAAAAAAACCTCAAATAAACAATTGTATTTCTGGAGTTAATTTGAATATTTTCCTGCCCTGGCATCAAACCACTCCCTCCTAAACAATAAACAGTGCAGCCACACATGCATGCCTGTTTTTCAAACTGTACCAACATTTTTTTTTTCTACATGTTTTTGCGCGAGTTTGAGCAACGTCACTTCCTTCTGCTCTGTGTCTATGAGGCGGCGCTGAGTCACAATAAAGTGAGTCTTAAATCTCTTGAGATATAAAAGTTTTCATAGGGTACATGTGACAAAGAAGTATTTTTGGCTTCAAGATGATTGTGCAAACAAATAAAAAAAAAAAGAAGAAGCTGTGAATATTAGAGTCTGACTGGAAGAGTGGAGTTGGGGGAATGTGTGGATTTCTACACAACATACAAACAGCAGACAGGAAAATGTTCATAAATCCTTGTTAAAACATCAACTTTATGAGGTGTGACCAAAACAAATCTTTCCAGAAGTTTTTTCTTTGTTTTTTTTTGTTTTTTTTACCTTTTAAAGTCAGTGAATAACAAACCAATCTGTTAAACGGAAACACTTAGATGGAGCAGGATCAATATTTCCCAAAATATTGTTTGAACATTTCCATGTCAAACGCTTGCACCTCTTGCTTTACCAATATCCTCATCGGTTTCGTAGCGAGGCTGATAGATCCGAATGAATCGAGCCTCCTGCAGCAGCAGATTGAAGAATGTGCCGGTTTGGCCTGAAACAAACATGGCTACCTCCCATGACGGCTCTCCTGAGGCAGCAGTGAGCAGGACTGGATTATTGCAGCATGAGTTTACATTTGCTCCTCTGTCACTGAGAGGCAGAACACATGTTTTAGAAAAAAACCCCCCAAAAAACACGGTCCTCCACGTTGTGTTTTCAGTCAAAATGAAGAAGCATGAAAGACAGTTGCTTAACCCTGGAGGTAATTTACAGACACAACGCGAAGCTGACATGTTTACGGGGAAAAAAGGAAATAAATTCGGGCGTCATTAATATTTTTGTTTCGGTTTTAGACTTTTACACTCGCCATGTTTGATCAAGCCGCTTGTTTCTGCATGCACTAACTAGTATGCCAATCCTACTTCTGTCTGTTTTCAACATTGTTGACACATGTCAATAATGGGATATTTTAAAAAACATACCAAAAAAAAAGAAAAAAGTATTGACAGACTTGTTTGCATCCTCCATACATAGAAAACATTTAGACCAAGACAAACTGTTCAGCATAGAGTTTATACCTCATGAATTTTTTTAAACATTTTTTTTATTGTAGAATAGCTCACGTTTAGTCAATCTGGATAAAAAAGTGTCTGTTGCAGGTCTGGACTTTGACTAGGCCATTATAGCACACAAATATGCTTTCACCTAAGCGCATGTTTCTCCATCTGTTGAGTAACACTGGTGGTTACTCAACAGATTTCATTCCTGTCCTGTTCGATTGGGTGTTCCACATGGCTCTGTGTTGGAGCCACTGGTGGTTTTGCTTTGCTTTTCTTCCAAATCAAGTCTTAAAATTGCACATTTCACTAAAATGGTTGGATTTAACTAATAGCTTCATTATAATGTGTTTTCTTTGATTAAATGAAGAGGAAAAACTGAATTAAATAGATTTGCACCACAAAAAAAAAAAATTACTGTAAAAATAAAGCAGATCTTTGTGTATCTGGGTTATTTGGCTTTCTCGTAGAAACCTTGGGATGACCTTCAACTCAGGTTTTACGCTTGAAAATCATGTCCAAGCTCTGATCCAATCATTTTCTACCATTTGTGAAACATTGCCAAACTTAGACCCATCCTCTCTGCTCTTGAAATTGAATTCTTAAGTCATGCTCTTGCTTAGTCTCATCTGGATTATTGCAGTGCGTTTCCGTATATCGAAAGCCGCCTTAGGCCGGTTGCAGTCTACAAATACTCGTCAGTGTATTGTCAAAATTTGATGTGACTCCACTGCAAATGGCAAAACGTTGGGACACCCCTGTCCTACATGGATTAAGTGGGCATACCAAATGATTGGATGGCTAAGTCAATCACTTTTTTTTTTACATTTAAAATCAATCAAGCAGTTCCTTCCAGTTGAAAACGGTGCACCTTGTTGTGATGCTCTAAATAGCAATACATTACAGATGTTTGTTCCTTTAAAGATGCAATATGTAACTTTTTATAAAGAACATGTTTCTTTTATATATTTGTTAGTCTGTGAAAACATCAATCTCCTCTGCATCCTCCCTGAGCTGCTATTGCCATCTAAAGAAATGCACCAAAAAACAACCAATCAGAGCCAGGAGGAAGGTCTTAGCTGTCACTGAGCCTTGGGTACGCGCTGGTAAATGTGCTAATGACAGAGAAACAACTTACCATTTCAGGAAAACCATTTATCCGCCGTCATCGGTGGCTATGCTAACTAGCCTGAACATTCACAACAGCGTCTACTGACGGGGAAAAGTTGTAGCGGTAGCAGAAAGAAGGAGAAGGAGAGGCAGGGTTGGGGTCGATAGTGATTGACAGCGCTAAGACCCGCCTCCGGGTTCTGATTGGTTGTTTCTAGTTAGCTGGGAGCAGGCAGAGGAGCTCAATTTGTTTCACAGATTACCTGCCTCATACCATGCTGCCACCACATGGTGACAGTTTAAACAAATATGTTTTTGTTTTTTTGTTTTGTAATAGAAGTTGCATACTGCAGCATTAAAGTGGTAAAAAAATAAAAAAGGGGACTTCAAAATCCTTTTCAAGGCCCTCTAATTGGGGGGCTCTTCTTGCTAAATGTTAAAAAATGTTCTAACATCTTTTGGGACAAAAGTGGTTGAGGTTTTCAGTGAGGATTGTTACACTTGCCTTGCGGGATTTTCTTTCAAACGCACATGCTCTCCATATGTGCGCTCCGGGCCTCGAAGTGACTCTTTATCTTGTCATCCTGCCCCGACGGGGTTGTCGTCTTATAGTTCAGACAAGCAGTAAGAGGCCACGTGCGCTAACAGGAAGGGACCGAGACACAAAATTCACCGTTCCCCCCTGATGGAGAGGAGATCTGAGGGAGGAGATAGATGGGGGAAACGCTCCAGAGTCGATGCTTCGTCAAGCTGATGAATTCCTCCTGCTAGCCGCGTCTGCTCACCTTCTGCCGCTGCCAGAGAGGGTGTTTTCGATGCACGGGCTGAAAAAGTGCAACATTCGTGTATCTGTGGAGGAATGAGCTGCATTTGTGTGTGTGTGTTGTTTGTCGGGCATTCCTTGAAGTGTGACACTCACCGGTGTGTTCTTTCCTTGACGTTATTTCCCTCTAACACAAAGCGACACACACGTTCACTCTGTTAAAAGAAAAGCATATTTTCCTTTGTTCTTTTCAAATGCTAGCAGATGCTGTGGCAGAGACCGAAAACTCGCCTCCTTCTGTTATCAATCCACCACAGATATGCTATAATCTCAGATGGAATCGCAAAACATCAAGCGCTCCGCCTGCACTTTAAATTATTACATGCTTCTCAGATGCAGATTTTATTTAAAAATGTGACATAAAGAAAATTTGTGAATGTTGCCTTTAAACTATTAAAAGTGTTCAGATTGCTGCGCTCTCACCTTTTGAACTTTTGGAAAGCAAAACTGCTATCATGTTCAAATTTTATTTTTAATGCAGGCGCAGCCTGCTGTTAAGCATAAAAAAAAAAAAAGCAAAACTTTGTATTGAGAGGAAAGTTTTGGGGGAGGAAAAAAAAAAAAGTCAGATCGGCTAAACTTCCAACCTGAACTTTAAGACCCCGACCTGTCAGAGGACAGGAGAGGACAAACTGTTCACCACAGGTATGTTTGCGTTGGATGCAGAATTGTTGCTGCATCTGGTGTTTTTTTATTCGTTTTTTTTTTTTTTAGTAACATCTTTCTTCTTCTGCTGAGGCATTGCGAGAACGCTGGAGGTCCACAGTCTCAACCCACATGTGTTATTTTATTGATAAGTTTATAGGACGTTATTTTCATACAGTGCAAAAACCCAAAACCTTATCCAGTATTTTCGGTCTAGCTCGTAGTGCAGATGTTTTTGGACACTTGAAACAAAACAAACTTACAAGTAACTTTTCAGAAAAAAATAAGAGATTGTTTTCAGTGAATAGTTCCTGAATATCGATATAAACAAATCTATTATTCCACCTTGCCATAGGTGAAATAATGGGCATTTAATCGACAAATAAAAGACATTTTCTCCGTGTGAAAAATCAAATAATCTGCCAGTGGAGCTAGCACTTTTCATCAACATTAAGGAATTGTTCACTTAAAACAAGCTCCCACATCTTTCCAAAACTATATTGTAAGCTAGTTTTGTCCTATTTCAAGTGTACTAAATGTGTTGGCACTAGAAATTAGACCAAACCTACTTGGTAAGACTTCGTCTCTTTGCTGTGAAGTTCCCCTCATTGACATGCTCACAATGGCTCTTTTGACGCCCTTTGAGCAAAGAAAAAAAAAAAAAAAATCCTCAGTCAGAGTGTGGCAGTCCGCCTTTCATCCTAAATTTACTGCTCTTTTTCTAGCAGTGATGAGTCACTCAGCTCCCCCTCCCCCCACCTCATCCCCGCTGTATTAAATGTTTTCAATTGACGTAAATCTGGAAAGAAAAACACAAAAGCACATGGAGATGTTGCTACAGCATACGCCAGCGTCACCAGCAGAGACGGAGAGGGAACCCTCCCCCTGCTCCAAAATCAACACTTTTCAAACTTGGCTGAAATTTGCACGTGCCCAGATGACCTGTGTAGCAACTGTTAAACATGGTGGCGGCAGCATCATGGGTCTGCTGCGTAAATAAGCTGGATTTTACAGAGGATTTTAGTTGGTTTGGCTGCTGTCCAGGTTAGTGAAAATCCAGACTTGATTTAAATTACTGAACCAAATGCAAGTTTTCTAATTTAAAGAAAAAATGTATTTAATGTTTAAAACTCAGTGTTGCTGTCTGAGTGGCGAGGAGAAACCTAATAGATTTACAGCGCTCTCTCAAATGCTCTAAAATAAAGGAGAAAATGCAAGTTTAAAAAAAATTTGTCAATGTGTTTTCGATACGTCCTGTGTTAGATTTTCTAGAAGAAAAAAAAAGAGAAAAAATAATAATTTAACATCCAAAGTGAGTTGACTTTCATACAATCAGACGTCTGAGTGTGAGGGGGTTTCCTCACAGGAACTTCAATAAAGCATTTTTTAAATTGAATTTTAAATTTGAAAACGGTGCTGTAGTAACAATCTTGTCGTCTGATTGAAAGTCCAAACAGCAAAAAAATATATAAAAAAATAATAAAATAAAATCTGCAATTACAATAAAAAAACTTAGGGGAAAAAGCCCATATACACTGAGTGGCAATCTTGAAAAAAACCATTGAATATATTGGTTAGTTTATAGGGGCAGGCATGAGAGCCGTCGCGTTATTTTCCTTTGTTTAACACGATTTTGCTTGTTGCTACTCGAGTCTTCTAATTTGCGATGCTAATAGAGAATAAAAGTTCGCTGTTGACCGCTCTCCAGTACAAGGAGTACCCAGAAAGATTTGGTTTGAAAAAACTGCGAAGGGCTGATTTGGAAACCCCGGGTGTTCGCCCTGTTCCTCTCAGATGGCCCGTTTTCCTGGGCTGAGGGCCCTTCAGACCGCCGCAGCCGCGGCAACAGACCTCAAATGTCACGCCTTGAGTAACCCTCAGAGTTTAGTGTCGAGTAAACAACTGAGGGTTTTGTCAGAGATGCTAGAAGGTAACGGAACCGCTTCGACGCCACTCCTCCTGAAGTTTAGTTTAGTTTTAACAAACATTGTCTTCATACATCTGCCGCATCAGGGGTGTTGTTATTGACAAATAAAGATGAGAATCTGTAATATATGTGTTTTTACTGAAATCCTTCACGATAAACAGAACATGTTTTGATGCCTCTGAGAGCAAATTATCACGTTTCCTAAGAAAAGTGTTTTTTTTTTCTTCTTCTTCAGCTTAGACTTACTTAACCTAATTGGTAAAATGCTGTTAGTAAATTAAAACCGCCCTCTAGAATTGCTTTTTTTTTTGTCAGACGTGACAAAAATGTAGCTATTTTCACTTCGTTTGAGCCAAATTTGAGCTTTTTAAACCTCGGAACACTGTGTGAAGTGTCCAGCGCGGTAGTGGTAGTGTCATGCTGTGGGCCAGTAATATTCCCAGCCATACTGGCGCGACAAACTACCTCCATTCATCTTCCTGTAAACTCTCACCAGCTCCCCTGTCTCTGCCGTAGAAAATGATTCCCGTAGCATGACCCTGCCACCACCGAGTTTCAAAGTGGGAATGGCTCTGGTGCATGAAAGATTGTGTCGCTTTCATGCAAAAAGTTCTGAAACTTGTGGCACAGAAAAAAAAAAAATCAGATGGAAACGTGGCTTTTATAAATCTGGATATTAAATCTTTTGTTTGGTGTGTTCCTCGTTCTTTTTGTTTGCTAATGTCTTAAAAACCTCATAGACCTTCACAGAACTGAAATTATCCTGGAATTAAATGGATTTAGTTGGTAAAATTATATAAAAATTGATAAAAAAAACCCAGTTTTCTACTCTGATTTAGTTATGTTGATTAAAAAAAATATCCAATTACCAATCGACCCCAAGCCTGCTGAACAACAATTCAAAGGCCGCTAAACAGACGTCCTCCTGGACGACTTACACCTCACACGCTGCTCCTTTTTTGTTTTCTCGCAGACGATCCATCAAACCTTTGGAGAGCCAACCAAAAGAACCGGAGCCAGATATATTACTTCAGCCTCTGCTGGGAGCCAAAAGCATTCCAGAGACGAATGTTCTGAATGCGATTCTGTTCAATTAGACCTGCTCAGAGCACCTTTGGGTTTGATTTAACATGGAACCACAGCTCGGTGATTGAAGGCATGTTGGAAGAGCAGCAGCAGAGAGGGAGAGAGAGGGGGGGGGGTTCCAGGGAGAGGAGCTGAGGCAGGAATGCAAAGAGAAAGAAAACAGACACAAAAAGAGAAAAAAAATGAAGGCAGAGTGAAGAAATAAGATGGGGGGTGGTGAGAGATCGGCGGACAAAGAGCTTCTATGACAGCTAATGTGACATGCATGACACTGGTTAGCTCGGAGCCAGATTCCAGGTCAGAATTAGCTTTTTTTGTGACTGTGAGTGTGTGTGTGCGCGTTTGTTTATAATACCTTGTGGGGACCATTTTACTGACACATACTACTTTGTGGGGACACACTGCTCCTTGTGGGGACTGAAGCCTGGTTCCCACAAGGGGAAACGCTGTTTTTGGGCCAGGGGTCAGATTTAGGACTAAGGTGTGAATTGAGTTTTGGGTAGGGTTAGGCATGTAACTGTTAGGGTTAGGATAAGGGTAAGGTTTAGGCTGTAGAAATGAATGGAAGTCTATAGAAAATCTCCACAAAGACACACACATGTTTGCTCGGCCATCTTTGTGGGGACTTTCCATTGACTTCCATTCATTTCTACAGCCTAAACCCTACCCATTACATACCTAACCCTAACCAAAACTCAATTCACACTTTCGTCCTAAATCTGACCCCTGACCCAAAAACGGCGTTTCCCCTTGTGGTGACCAGGCTTCAGTCCCCACAAGGAGCAGTGGGTCCCCACAACGTAGTATGTGTCAGGAAACTGGTCCCCACAAGGTATTAGAAACAAACGCACACACACACACACCTACACACACACGCACACACACACACACACCCACCCACACAGACACACACACACACCAGCATTCATAAAGAACACAGTCAAAGACAGACACATGTATATAATGCTGTAAGCAATAATTACCATCCATCTCATCACATATTGATTAATTTAAAAAAAAAATCACAGGGTCTCTTTTTCATAACAGCATCTTTTTTATTATTATTATTATTTTGTGTGTTGGAAGAAAATCTGTACGTCACCGCATACGTTGGTATGCGGTGACAAAGTGACGAAGGTAATGAGTCAGACAAGATTATAGAAAAAGCAAAGCTGGCCATCGATTAAAGCCACTGCACAGAACAACATGACTTCAGTAGTTTAAGAACCAGTGAGAAAAAACAAGTTTAAAGCACTAATGTGGCAAACGAGAGGAGATTTTTTTTTATTTTTTCCATTTTAAAATGAGTGCGTTATTATGAAAAAGACCTTAGGTCTTTGCATTTTTGGTTGCAGTCAGAGTCACATGTCAGCTTCGGAAATGCTGATCAGCTGGTTCCATTTGTAAACAACTCATTTGGTCAAAAAAATAGAATAATAAGTGGATAAAAAAAATTAAAGTGACAGAAAATCTTTCAACCATGGCACAACATGCAAACCAACGTGACCATCGTTAAAACAAGCAATACTTTCAGTTTTAAAAAAGTCGAGCAAGAAAAGAACAAAGAACAAATCTTTTGAAGCGTTGTAAAGCTACAAGCTAACTTCACCAATGGAGCTACAGTACAAGCTAACTCCATAGGTTAGGAGTTAGCTTGTAGCATCACAAACTAGGTAGTTTACATATTCTTGGGTAAACTAAGAACGCCCAATTTTTATTTCACTCACAGAATAAAGGGGAAGAGATTGCAGCGGTGCTAGATGCGTGTAATTATAGATGTGCGTACTATTTAGTACCAAACAACCCGTGCGCACGCTCCAGAGGCTCAGCGATTCTTCTCCGACCCTTTTGATTTTGAATCATTGACGCTTTCGCTGTAATTGTCCACATCTGGAGTCCAGCGATCCGTTCAATCTTTGGGGAGTTTCTGTAACAAGGAATCTGGAAACGTTTGTGAAATAACTCGAGTTTTGATTTGTTTACACATAATGCGCAATGGTGGAAGCTGAAGCCAAAAACAATACTGAGAAGGTTTCTTGAATCTGTCAAAGAACCTCTGTTCAGGGTACAAATATCCACTCCAGTTTCAACCGATCAAAGCATGTTTGATTTAGATATGTAAGAAAGAGTTTTAAAATAAAATTTAAACACAATTCCCTCTGCCTCTTCTGCTTTGAGAGGTTTATAATAAGGGCAGTGGTGATGTCACACTGTGTACATCAAAGAAGAGTTCCTGTAAAATA
The DNA here is from genome assembly GCF_003331165.1 of Xiphophorus hellerii. Lineage (NCBI taxonomy): Eukaryota > Metazoa > Chordata > Actinopteri > Cyprinodontiformes > Poeciliidae > Xiphophorus > Xiphophorus hellerii. Next base: position 6,872,304 of record NC_045677.1, on the reverse strand, counting down.
AGGTTGTGCTGCTTTTTAAGTATTGCGTGTGATGGTTACGTTAACTCTGAGGTTTACAAAACATGACAAAGAACAGCCTGAAAGCTCAACGATTAAAACAGAGCAACTTTACTACAATATGTTCGGCCTTCCTGGTGTTTGCTAGAACACTTGCTCTCTCTCACTGCCTAAATGAACTACAACTCTGTCTAGACACATAGAAAATTAATGTTAATTTTTTCTCCTTACTAGCTGTGTTTCCATTTTTTTCTTATAATTGTGCAATTTGATGTATCGAAAATGAAAACAAGGCAATTAAAAAAAAAAAAAATCTTTCAACACAAAGTTTTGCCACCAGGTTGAGGTGTTTTTTTTCTTTTCTTTTTTTTGTGGCCGTATCAATATTGTATTGTTTTGCAAAACTGCAACTGAAACACTTTTTGGCATCACACAGGTCACATGATCAACAATCGGATGTTACTACTGGCGAAAACCATGAAGAAGAAGACGACAGGAAGTAGTTGGAGGATCATGGCGCAGCATGTCTTTTTAATGACTTCTCATGTGAACAAATTTATTCGTGCATAATTTTAATTGTATTTCTTATTTAATGGAAATGTCACAATTTAGAAATTGTGTTTTTTCGACGTTAGCTGAATATTGACAAAGTTTTGCACATATTTGTAATGGAAACACATCTGCTGAAAATAACTATGTTAGAGAATATGTTACTCTTTAATGGCCTCTACACCGAAGAGTGTTAGTACCTGTGTTTCCATTGGCCATGAAATTGTGCGAATTGGAATTACAAAAATAATTTTGCTGAATGAAAACGCACCAATCTTTTTTTTTTTTTTTTAAAGCATGTTTTTGCTAAAAAAGATTTTTGTACTAAGATGAGGAGGTTTTTCGGTAATCAAAATTTGCGTATTTCACAAAATTGCAACAGAAACACTTTTCACATCACACAAATCAAACCTTTAAAAGTGGCACAGGCCTCTTCAAACAGTTGGCTCTGTCAACACAACTCAACAACTACTTCCTTCTTTACTTCAAAATAAGAGACGCAAAGAAATAAGAGAAACAAAGCGCCAGGTTAAAAGTCCTCAGAAGAATAGCTTACTCTTGCTTCAACAGACATAATCAGAGACAAACAGCAACCAGATGGCGGTTCAATATTGCAAGAGCTTGTGCTGCGATCCCGTTACACCCCTTGCGGTAAGTATGCAAAGCATGCAAGATGATTAACACATACATTCACTTAACTGGATACACATCACATGAACAACAGAGCCTCAGAGCCACCGTAGAGCCGTATTGGAGAGCGTCTGCAACAAACGTACAACCGTCCATACGATGAGATTCATTGAGTCAAAGTTACAGTCCAGACTGCGGGTTTGATTTGCTGTTGCAGTGGGATGACCTTTAACCCTTTTCAGAGCAACACTCTTCAATTTTACCGCTTTTCTTTTTTCTTATTCTTTCTAACATTGGCTCCAGCTTTTGAAAAAAATATGAAACACAAAGCCCAGAGTGGAGTTTTTGGAATTCGCTGATTGCCCGCTCCCATCTCTCTTCGGATAAAGAGCGAGTTTCTGTAGAGGCGCATCTGGAGCGCTCGTATGACATCTTAAAGGAGAAAAGAATTCGGCCTCGTTCACTCAATCGTGTCAATCAAATTTGTTTTTCTTGCTTTCTCGTCGTTTTGGTTTTGGGTCCTCGTACCCGCCTCTAGCTGCGCCGTCCTAACTCCTCAGGCTGGACTTGTTGGTGATGCGGGAGTGGCTCTGCTCGGAGGATCGCTCGGTGACTTTGAGCTTCATACACGACTGCTTCTCGTCCATCAGCATTTCGGCAGGTAGGACCCAGCAACACAGACAGGACTGGAACCGGAGAAAGGGGGTGAATTTAAAGGAAAAGAAGGTCACATTTTCAGCAATTTTATTCACATTATGTTTTTACTAAACATCGCTTTGCGACAAACAGCCCTTTAACTTGTTGACATTTTGTCACGTTAAAACCACAAACTTTAATATGACAGAAGAAAACAAAGTACAGTAACTTGACTCGACCTGAAAGCAAAATCTGCTGTGCGTCCTTAGAGAGAGAAACCTTTTTTAAAGTAATAAACTAAGCTTAGCTGCATTGTTTCATAACAAGGATCAGTTGGAATGTGTGCATGATTGGATTTACTTTTATGTAAAGTGTCTTGAGATGACATGTGGTGAATTAGAGCTACGTAAATAAAGCAAATTGACTTGAATCAAATTGACATGCTGAAAATGTATATGCTTGTCTGTCAAAGTTGAACTATAATATTTCCTTCAACAGCTTAGAATAGGACTGTAATGATACAAATCTAGTTCATTACATTTGTTTTTCTTTGTACAAATTCATTCTTGGATAATGACAGTTTAGTCTGGTCAATTCGGTCTATTTTGAGCTCCTTTGAAAAGTAGAAGTGGAGCCTCCTGCACAACCAACAAGAGTGCAGCAAGTTGCTTCTGAATAGTAAGTCAACAACAAAAACGCTTGAGGTTTCCAGCAGCCATTGTACAGTGGGAAAAACCAGTTGGCCAGACGTGCTGAAACTCGGTTTGGGTTGCTAGGTGATGGGCCGGGATTCGCTGGTGTTGCTAGGTGACAGGCAGTGCCTGTTGATTTGTGACTTTAGATTTCGGAGTGCCGTTTTTGCCATTCACTGATGCTCCCATGTCTCTCTGGATAAATGTGAGTTTCTGTGCAGGAGCATCTGGAGGTTTTCGCAGGTTTTTGAAATGCGTCGTTCTCCGGACACCAAAAAAAATGAACTTATTGCCAAAATACTGCTGGGTGGGTTTTTCTTAAGTGCTTGGGAAGTTTTTTTTGTCTGTTTTTTGTTTTTTAGGAAGCAGTAGAACTCAAAAAGGATGTACAGAAAAGTGCAAAATGTGAATTTTGTACGACAGAGGCTGGTCTTACCCTGAAGCAGTTCTTGAAGCGCTTGCTGACCATGTACAGGGCGATGGGGTTAATGCAGGAGTTGACAGAAGCCATGTTGATGCCGATGTAGTCCAAGACCAAAAAGAAGCTGTTAAGGAGTATAGATGCCATGCCTCAGTGTTTCAGAGTATTTTCTTTGGCAAGCTGTGGCCTGAGTAAATGCCGCGTCTGTTTTCCCCGTTCCGTACCTGAGCAGCTCGCAGCGGTTCGGGTCCACCTCATCGTAGATGGTGAGCTTCAGGATGCGGCTGAGGTGGAGAGGAAGCCAGCACAGAGCAAACACCAGAACCAGACAGAACACCGTCTTGGCCACCTCCCTCCGCTGATTACAAAAACACACACAACCACACACACACACACACATCCATCATGACTTGGCCTGGACGTGACTGCGCCTCTGTGGAGTTATACATCACAGAAAAACATGCTGCTCTCCCCTAAATTTGTCGTCATTTCAGATCAAGTTGATTCCAAAAAAAGAAAAAAAACAGTTATTCTGGAGCTTTTGATTACATTTAGTACCGAAGGTTTATTTCTGTTGCTCCGCTATCGACACCAGCTGCATTTAAAAACAGGATTGTAGGTATCTGATGTTACTGTTACACAGTAAAAAAAATTTATAGCTAATTTGAGTTTATTTAGTCGGTCACAGAGAATACAATGTGGGAGTTCGTTTTCCAAAGTTATATTTTCACCAAGTTATTATTATTCTTGGTGAAAATCTATTATTCATACATTTATAAATATCAGAGTTCCAAAATTAAAAAATTGTTCACAAACTAAATATTTAGTTAGGAAGTTAAATATTTAGTTTGAAGACTAAATATTTTGTTCCCAATTCAGTGTTTAAGGGTCTTCAGTTTGGGTGTGAGCTAAATATTTAGCTTTCAAACTCGCTATTTATTTTGCCAACTTTATTAGATTTATTTATCTAACTAAGTATTTAATTTTAAAACTAAATATTGAACTTGCTAACTAACCATTTACGTTGCTGGCTAAATATTTAGCTAGTATGCAAATTAACTTGCCACTAAGCGGACAAGTTTTTCAAACTAAATGTTTAGTTTCAAATATTTAGTTTGAAACTTGAAACCAAACCTTTAGTTTGAAAACTAAATATTTAATTCTGACTTAAACATTTAGCTAGGAACTAAATATTAGTTTGCAAAATAAATAATTATCTTCCTGACTAAATATTTAATTTGAGAGCTAATATTTAGCTTGAGTGATATATTTATAAATGCATGAATGACACGGTGAAAATATGACACCCACATTTTTGTCTCTCTATGAAAGGCTAAGTAAAACCAAATGTAATGTTGCTGTGAATTTTCACCTGTGTAACCCCGTGTCTCTGACCTGTTTGATGTGGTCGCTAAGGGCGATCTGCACCCCGTTCCTCTTCCTCAGCATCTCGCAGGTCATCAGGGTGTAGAAGATGCCTGTGCAGGCCAACGGAAAGCAGAAATACGCGCCGAACAGCCACCAGTCCTTTGCTGTTTTATAAAACTGCACAAAAAAAAGAACAAAAGGACCGCATTGGATTGCGTTCAAACATCTGTGTGGGAGCGCTCTGAGCTGGAGATAAAGCATGTAAGAAGCTGATTTACTGGAGCGCAGCCGCTGCCTGAACCTTCGCCGGAGTGGAGGGGGAAGCTCAGGGGTGGGTTTGGCGTCATGCAGGACATCCTTTTACCAATTGCTGACTTATCAGCGGCAATATGCAGAGGTCACGTTGTTACATTTTAGTAAGGGGGACGTAATGCAAAGTAAAAACAAGCTATCTCCCATCTGTGATGTATATTATTTCATCATCCATGAACTCTTTCCAGGCTCCCTCGTCCAGGCGTCACGCTGTGACTCTAAGTGCGCCGCTTTGCTAAGAAAGCTTTCGTATTTGCACACAGCATGCAGATCTGAACCTTTGCACATTTGCGTTTTTGCTGCGTGCGCGGCTGAGTCAACACGCATCGCTTCTCCTTTCAGACAGAAAGAAGAAGAAGAAGAAGGAGAAGACGGTCCGCGTGTCTCAGCTCACCTTCATGAAGTCCGTCTTCTGCCTGGGGTGCAGCAGACAGATCCTCAGCTGCTCCCCTTTGTAGTCCATGGTGATCATGTCGAAGCCTATTATCTCTGGAACGGCCAGGATGACGGATAAGATCCAGATGAGGGCGATCTCGATGGCCATCCACTTCGGAACGCCGATGCCTTTGATGCGGCTCCAGGAGACCACGGCACGAAACCTGGAAAACCGAAGCGGCATGTGAACCTTAAAACAAGTCAGATTTAGGCAGATAAATGGTTGGATCCTTTTGGGGGGGGAAAAAAAAGCACAATGTGATTTAGTGTTTGGTTTGGATACGGCATGCAGTTCGCTTCCAATGCAACGCCTTGCGAAAGCATTTGCACTCCTTCAACCTTTAACTTTTCCCCACTTTTGTCATACAGTACAGCCAGGAATGGACCCATCCACTTTTTTCACTTCCGATACCGATACAAATATCTGAGGCTTAGTATCGGCCGATACAGATCGGATACAGAAAAACAGCTGATCTAACTCCAAACTGTTTTTTTTTTTTAATAAAGCATGACGTCACTCAGCACAAAGCATGGAATTAGACTGAACGTTATGGATCGGGCACATTGCTACCAATACCCGATCGAACATTTTTCAATATCAGGGCCGATACAAATATTAATCTCGGGTCCGATTCATCTCTAATTACAAGACTCATTCTCAATTAGAGTTAGATGTAAAGTCTGATTGGACCATTCCGACAGGCGACGCAGTGATCTCAACTATTCCACTGCACTAGTCTCTCCTCTCCAGGTTCAGCTTACCAAACATCCCTACAACACAACACTGCCACCACCAGGTTTCACTGTGGGGGATGATCGTGTGTTAGTTTGCCACTAGACATTTTGTACGTAGGCTAAAAACTTCAATTTGAGTCTCTTCTGCCACTCATTCGTAATGGCCATATTCGCTTTGAGTCTCTGAAACTCCTCTAGACGTTTGGGTTCTCTCCTTACATGACCTGTAAGTGTAGGCAGACGGCCATGTCTCAGTAGGTCTGCAGGTGTGTGCACCTTCAGATGGATTAGCCCCGCTTTAGACTTCATGCCTGCATTGTTCCCTGGTCTTCGTGAAGTTGCTTGGTTCTCCAAAGCCCCTTCTCCATGGGTGTGGCTTTAACCATGTGCTATACAAATAAACTTGCCTTTACTTGACTTAACGAAACTTCCAGGCCTCCGCACAACAGCTGGACACTGAGATTGAATTACACACAGAAGGATGCTAACATCTGCTAACTGCAGTTGTTTGCTGGGAGTTTTGTTTAGAGGTATCAGACTATGGAGCTTTGAATACAAATCACAGATTTCGCCATTGTATACTTTGTGTTGGGTCAATCAAAGCAATATCCAAATGTGTATCCAACAGTCCCCAGCTCTGTATTTTAAAACGTGAAGTTTCCAACTGCTTAAATAAAAATAAAAAAAGAGATAGAGAGAAAAAGAAGCTAACAGGACAGGAGGGAAGTGTGTGTTTGCGTGATGCGTGGGTTTTGAGCAAGCGTACCTGTCGATGCTCAAAGCGCACAGGCTCAACACGGTGATCCCCACGGACGCCTTCTGGACAAACGGCACAACCTTGCACAGAGTCACCCCGAACGGCCAGTCCTCTGCCAGGAGCTGCAGACAGATTGCAACACGGGCAGAAGGTCAGCGAGTTAAAGCCGAGGCAGGGAGTGATGCAAAGGGCCTGTCTTCTCCAGGACAGCGCTCGCCGCCAGCGCTTGAACCTGAACTCACAGTTTTTGTCGGGTAAAACATCGCAGCCTTGTCTTTAATTTTAAAAAAAGAAAGAAACACACAGCGAGGCCCCGCACGCCTCACTTTTGACCTGTCAGCTTTCCAACCGAATGAGAAGTTTGAGCTCCTGGAGTTCAAGAATCACCCAGAGGATCATGTACAACACAAAGCCTTTAAAGCTTTTCTTGGATGGGGGACAGGAATGCGAGTGGAAATCAATTGAAATCATATGTGACCCCCGTGTCTCTGTCTCTCTGTCTCCGTACCACCCTGTCTGGTCCTCGCCTACGCTCCGGTATGTAACTGCGACCACCAGTTGTTTTAACACGCCTGCCCGCTTACCCAAATATACGGACACTCCGGTTGTCTCTGGCCCTCGCTCTCGCAAAGTGAGCCTGGCGCACAATAACATGCCGAGAGACATGGGGGGATATGAAGAGGCTCAGAGTCCAGAGGAGTAATAACATTTCAGAAGCACTAGGGAGCACACACACACACACACACGCACACACACACACACACCTTTCTACACGCACTACGTCTCCACTTTCACTGGTGTGTGCTTCATTATGTGGACATAAGGAGGAATAGGTGTGGCTGAAGGGTTTAGAGTCCAGAAGGAAGCTAATCTATTTGTAGCTTCGGTTTCTTTGACCATATGATTGCTCAAATTGGAATTACAAAAATAAGTTTGCTTCATTTTTTTGGGATAAAAAGTTTTTGCTCAAGGATGAGGTGTTTTTTTGTTATTTCTATTTTTTTGGCTGTATCGAAGTGAGTGTATTTCGGAAATCTGCGACAGAAACACCTTTTTCGAATCACAGGAGTCATGTGATCAACGACCGGATCTTACTACTGGGGGAAAAGAAGAAGAAGAAGACGGCAGAAAGTGGTTTAATGACATAAACGTATTCACATGTAATTTCAACTGCGCTAATTTGAAGGAAAAAAAACGGCGCAATTTCGAAATAGTTTTTTTTTTCTTTTTGTTTGTTTTGTTTTTTATGTTAGTGGAATATTGACAAAGTTTTACACACATTTAAAAGCAGCTATTTGCTCCGCCGGAGCTCTCGCAGCATGTAAAGTTCATCAAAAGTTGAATTTGTCATTCAATGGTGTTGAATGCACACAGAGCCGGTTCTGGCCTGTTTGGCGCCCTGGGCGAACCACCTCTTCAACGAGGCTGTTGACCAGCGGCTGGAATGGGTGCTTGGCATTAGGTCCTCTGGTTGAGAGAGCAGGGCAGCAGGGGTGGCGCTGATGCCGCCCTCCCTCTATATGTTGCCCTGGGTGGTTGCCTATGAGTAAGAAACCGCCCCTGAATTGTAACTCTTCTGTGAAAATGTCAACTTCAAATTTCCCCAAAATGCTGCATAGGTAGCCACTACCATGTATGAGGTGTTTGCCGCTCCAACGCCTCAATAGCTGTGTTTCCGTTGACCATATAATTACATAAATAAGAATAAATTTGATTAATGGAAACACGGCAATTTAAAGAAAAAAAAGCAAACTCAAGTTTTTGTATAAAATGTTTTTGTGGTTGAGGTGATTTTTCAGCTCCATCGAAATGAGCGTCTTTCACAAAACACTGCATTGGAAACACTTTTTTCCGCATTACACGAGTCACGTGATCAATACTACTAGCGGAAATGAAGAAGAGAACAGGAAGAGGTAGGAGGATGTTTTTTTTTAATGACTTACCGTGTGAGCGAACCTATTCACGCAGGATTTTAATTGCATTTCTTAACTAATGGAAGCACCGCAACTTTGACACAATTTTCAATATTGAAAACGTTCAAAAATACCGAAAAGTCTTCCTGCACATTTGTAACGGAAATGACGCGGAGCATCTCTAACCTTGTAGACGTTGATGGGGATGCCGACGATGAGGTGCAGCAGGTCTCCGAGCGCCAGGCTGCCGATGAGGATGTTCGGCCCGTTCCGCATGCACTTGTTCTTGTAGATGATCCGCAGGAGAGTCGAGTTGCCGATGATGCCGACCACAAACACCAGGCAGGACACCACCGTGTTGATGTACTTGAACGTGTCCCGGATTTCCGTGGGCCCCGTGCACATGGGCGGCTGGCGGCTGCGCGGCATGGTGATGTTGGGCCTGGCCGGGTCCTGGGCTCTCCTCTGGACCAGCCCGAGTCTCTGAGTGACGGACAGCGGGGCCTGGGGGATTTGGTGCTTTGGCTCCGGCTGCGCGCTCGCAACCGTCATGTGAGCGGCCAGTAAGAGGAAGCAGAGGCGAGTTGTCATTTTTTTTTTCTTTATTATTATTTTTGGACGTTTTTAGGAATGGCCGTTTTGTCCGGGAAACGCTCCCACTTTATGTCCTCCTTTTTGTGCTCCTGGAAACACAAAGTAGAAGCAGAAAATGTCGCGTGGCGATTTGCCAGAACGTTCTGGAAGGCAGAGGAATCGTTTGCCTGTCAAGAGAAGGAATCCCAATCTGCGTTTGGTAAAATGTCAGGGGAGAGGTGGAATATTCTGAGGCAAGGCTGGAATTTCTCTAGGATTGTGAAACTCAGCCAAGACGAGCTAAGCCAAACCAACCGTTGAATAACAAAAGAGTTTATTGATTTATTTAAACTCTGAGCTTTTTAGTCTCTCTGTAGACGCCCAAAACTATTTGGGCTCTGAGTAGCAGGAATGAGAAAATAAAATGTCTGGAACATTGATATGTCATGAGGATTACATTAGTAACACTTTACACTGAATGCGAAACTTGTTTTTATGAATATTTGTTGCCAAAAAGCTTATGCGTACAGTTTTGCTCAAAATGATTCGTACCTTTGGCAGATTTAGTTATATTCCTGGTCTATTCATTTTTGCCAAGATTAAATAATCTATGTGGGGATTTTAGAGATGAGGGTGATGGCAGGGAGGCCTTCCGACCTCAAAGGGTTACCACATGACCAAAGACAAACAGCGACATTAAGCATTTTTTTCCCCACTGATTAATTAGAACAATTTTTATCACAGTCTAAATTGTTTTTGAAATAAAAAAAAAAGTCAAGGGAAAAGAAAAAAACTGAATTGGAAAAACCTGTACTGTGTACTGAGATTGATTGTTGGAATAATAAAATTAATGACAATAATAACTTCTTTAAAAAAAAATACTAAGTTATGTTTTATTAAGAGCAACTCATTGTGTCATTTTCTTTCTACTTCTATTTTTTTGTATCTTATCAAACAACGACGACGAGAGAAAACCTCTGACTCAGTTCAGATGAAACTTTTGAGCAAAATATTTGCACAAACAAAAATGTTTTTCAAAATCTTTAAATACTTGATAACTATTGATAAATTAAACTACAAAATTTCCCTGTCGGTTTGCAGTGGGAATTCCCTTGTGGCACAAAAACTTCTTTTAGAGAGAAGAGTTTTTAACGCTGATCTATCTCTTTAGCTCCTAATTCTGGTTCGCTAAAGAGTTCACCCTGATCTTGACAGAGCAAATTTCCCAGAGGGAATCTTCGCGGTTTAAAAAGGAGAAGCTGATTTGAACAAAACGAGAAAAAGTCAAAATGCAGACACTTTTCTCTGTAAGGCAGTTCCTAATGTTTTCCAGTCACTGCTGTTCCAGCCTGTACTTACCTAACCTCAGACTGAGGCAGGAGCTCTCCGAAAGCTTTCCCCTTCTCAAATCAGACTTTCCCGACTCCCAGCCTCAGGACCGAGAAAGATTCCCAAATCAAAGTGACGCTGTTCCAGCAGCGGCGGCGCTCCGCTCATCTCAAACAGAAGCCACCCTCCCTTTCGAGGCGAGTCAACGTAACGAGCTCCAGCGGCTCCTCAAGTCGCTCCTCTCTGCTTCTGGCCGCTGAGTCCCAGAGTACGGAGTCTCATGACTTGATCCCTGCCCTCCCATTCTTATGCAGAGGAGGGGGGCGGAGGACCGTGGAGGCAGGAGGGATGTTCATGAGTTAGTTGGTGTGTTTACATGGAAGCGGTGGCCTGAAATACTGACCGGTTTTCGGCTTAAGCGGCGTCAGGGGCTCAGGATGTCACGGTTTTACCCCTGACAAAAGCCTTTCCAACTTTTGAAAGGCGTTTCACATTCATGACCCCGTATTCATCTTCATCCCTCTTTTCATCAGAGTTGTTAGCATATCCACCTGCGACGGTGGATGCACAGTTTTCCTGTAAAGTTAAGTTGTTTCTCCACCATGAACACATTTAGGAGCAAATACACAAGGTTGACTGACAGCGCTAAGACCCGCCTCTTGCCTCTGATTGGTTGTTTTCGACCGGAGCGCTGCATTTCTACAGATCACAATAGTAGCACTGGGAAAAAGTGGAGGAGCTCGATCTTTTCACAGATAATCTGTCTCATGCGTTACTGTCACAACAAGTCTTTTTACTTAACAAATTAAGTAAAAAAGATTTGTTTTATATGTGTATAAAAGTAAAAGTTAGTCAGTTCAGTCTTAAATCCCGCCAAAATACAGTAAAGCCTGAGGTTGTAATGGGAGAAAATGTGAAACAAAATGTTCACTGCTGCACCGTCGCAATGAAATTCTTTAGTCAGATCGTTTTATCAAACCGTAGGTCAGCCCAACGTCTTCCCGTACATGCTGTCATAATGACACCAGCATTCACGTTTTGTTTTGTTGTTTTTTCGTCTTCTCAGATGGTGCGGAGTAAAATTACGTTTAGAATCGTTCCGTTTTCCAGAATTTCGCTCCCCGCCTGCAGCGTTCGCGGTGGCTCCTCTCTTAAAGATAAAACTCAACGCGCATCTTAGCGTGACGCTCGCTTCCTGTGTCTCTGCGTTTTTGAACTTGAACTTTGACAAGGAGGAGCGTGGCTTCTTTTTTTTTTTTTTTCTGTCACTCTTTCACCTTTTCAACCTTTCAGACTGTTGACGGTGCGCTGACGTTTGCGAAGTCACTGCATGTCGGTGTCGCGTACGTTTCTCGTCTCTCCTGCCCGGGAGGATCGCGGCCTCCGTGAAGGATGACTGTGGATGATCTTCTGTTGACAAGAGTTGCATTTATCTGGAAAACCTTCAGTTATTTATTTATTTACTTTTGGACAAATGTTTGTTGCAAATAAAAGATTAAGAAAACAAGATTTCTATACTTTCATTGATTTGTTTTATCGACTGAAACTAGGGAGAAATCCACCGCCGGGCTGGAGCTGTTGCAGATGTACAGACACCCATACACACAGATATATACAGTCACTCGATGCTGGTCTGAGAAATGTCTCTGACTCTTTTTGGTTTTTTTATTGACCTGAAGCACTGTGGTGAAAGTCAAAGTCGATAGTTTTTTTGTTTGTTTGTTTTTTTTCCCTGGGACACAACAACATCTCAGCAGCTTCCTTCGTTTCTTCCTTTCCGAATGCAGTAACCTCCATCGCTCTCTTAAAATAAATAATAAAAAAGAGTAAACCCTAACAAAAATATCGCAAAAACCAAAAGTCCAAGTCAAAGTTTAAAATCCGCAAACAATAACTTGCTGTTTTGACTGTAGCTACATCCATAATTGATCACGGATGTCATGATAAAGGGTAGGTTGGCCAACCATTGATTCTGTAAGGAAAATTCTTGAAACATAATGTATATTTCATAATTTTGGATGTTTGCATGAGAATAAATGCACGTACCCCTTGTACTTTCCCTGAACTTACTTTCTTGGACATAGAGATTACTTTCTTGAAACGTTCATGGAAGTTTCAAGTTTAGTACGACAAACGGTGGCGCAAAACGTGGGAATGCTCTAGATGCAACGCAAAACGATGGCAGACAACTTTATTTCTAGTGACATTTTCTGCATTTAACAGCTGTTTACCCTCTGAAAACACACTGTGATGTGTCTGGATGTACCTCAAGAAGTACTTAGCTGGGCGTGCCGTGGTGGCGTAGTGGTTAGCTCGACCCGTATTTGGAGGCCTTGAGTCCTCGACGCGGCCGTCGCGGGTTCGACTCCCGGACCCGGTGACATTTGCCGCATGTCTTCCCCCCTCTCCTTCGCCGTTTCCTGTCAGCCTACTATCATATAAGGGACACTAGAGCCCACAAAAGACCCCCTGGAGGGGTTAAAAAAAAAAAAAGTACTTAGCTGCACCACTGAGGGTAAATTGTATGAAAGAACCTTAGAATTTTCAGGAACATACGTTCAAGGGAAGTACTTGGTAAATTTTAGGAAAGCCTCTAGTAGGTTTTTGGAAATCTACCGGAAACTACTTTGTGAAGTTTATGAAAGCTACAAGAAAGTAGCTTTAAAGTTTTGTGAAAGTTCCAAGAAACGTACATGTGATTGTCTTGTGTCTTCCGGGTTCCATTAAAGAACCCGGAAGAAGTGATTTTAAAGTTCCTGGAGAGTGCCAGGAAATTCCGGCAAGTTCCACCTGATAACTTTTGGGGGAATAAACCTCTAGCACAAACTGTATAACGTTGCCAGGTGTTAAAGCACGTCTCTGCGACGTACGAGCAGTGACCTTGCAGGGAAAAAAGACTGCTCTGCAAAGTTTTCTGAAAAAGAATTCGATGAGTGCACACATTTTAAGAAGTGTCCAGAAAAACCTCGACAAATTTTCCCAAATAATGAAGCAGCTTTCCAATTTGCTTATCTTAAAAGAGACTGGACAAAAAACAACATAACTCAGCCCTCTAATGTGTGCAGTGGGTTTGTCGCTGCCAGGATTTGGCCGGGACAGCGAGTCACGATGCACCAGAGGTTATGCAGCTGTGTCCCTGCTTCCAGTCGTTCAATAAAATTTACTGGATCATGTAATAATGGTCAGCTAACTAATGACGTAGAAGCAGAATTTAGCTCCCAGGGACATGGACTGCGTTTAACGGACGCTTGACACGCAGAATGCCTTTTTTTTTTTTAGAGGATCCTAAAATTCCCAAAACAGTTAACCACTTTGTTAATTCATATTTCACCCCAGCATTTAAAACAAGAAAAAAAAAAAAAGTAAAAATCATTTTGTACTTAAAGCTAATGGAAATGAGTCAATTTCTATTATTTAAATTAAATATGGTCACCTTCTTTAAAAATGATCCACTAAATAATTTTTTTGCCAAAATGACTTTTTGTTTTTTTTGTTTTTTTACCTAAATCACCTTTTGGAAATAAAAGATGATGGCAAATATTTTTAGTTTATTTTTTGCAAAAATAACTGTTGGTCCAAAAAAAAAGACGTAGGGGGTTATCTTATCCATAAGTTCCTAAGATATGATAGAAATTAATTCTATAAATGCGCAAAAATTCTTACTTTTATTTTAGTTTGCCTGTATATTACTTGTTAAAAATTTTTTTTAGGTTACATTGTGTTTAGTTTGGATTCATTTCAGGAGCAGGAAATGTGATAAGATTATTACCCGATCAAATCAAAAGAAATTCGAGTCACACAGCAACATTTTCAAGTTTCAAGTAGAGTAAATTACGAAAAATGACTTTGGGTAACAAAATGTCCCACAGGAGACGTTTACTTTCCTTGATGAAGTCCAACAGACCTGATGACCTGACTTCATCAGGTTCATATTGTTGCAAAACTACAACATGAACCATATGACCTATTGTCATGTTACATGATTGTCTCATGTAACATGAAACGCTCTGATGTTTTAAACTCTCAAGTTTAAAACATCAGAGTCGTAGAAATCATAAATGAATAAAACATCGTTTGTGTAAGGAAAGCAGCATATCTCGCACTGTGATCCATTACAGTCCAGTCAAATGCCTCTTGTAACAGAGTCGAAACCAGGCTGGGCTTCAAACGAGCGGGCTTAAAAAAAAACTACATCGAAACAACTGGGTCTGCTCGACCCTCCAGTAAAGGTCAGAGGAGGAATTTTGGTTTGATGAGAGATCAAGTCGGATCCAGGAGCATTAAGGTATCTCTGTGAGCCGAGTTAGAATGCAAAACTGGAAACGTGTGGAACTTTTACAACATGATTTGGAAATTTTTACAAAAAACAAATTAATAAATCTTCTGATTCCAGGCTTTGTCCTTTGTTTCATTTCAATGTCACACTCGTCAATAAACTTTAAATGGAAATCTTGTCGCAGATTTCCATTCACACATGTGCTCTACCTTTCCTGCTCCCACAATGTGACTCTAAGGTCATCACAAGGTCGTGCCAGAGATCAGACCGCAAGAAAAGAGTCAGTCCTCTGGCTCCTGTTCAAGCTGCCCAAGGCAACAAGCTTAAAACACTAAAACATCTGAGACGGCGTCTGAGCCGAGAGGACAAAGTATCCACTTTAGCTTTGTCACTTTGAGATGACAAAACACACCACAAGTAAAAAAGATAGTTAACCAGAAACCCAATAATACAAAAAGGGACAAAAGAGCTTAGAGAACATCTAAATGTCATGATTTTATGATTTGCTGTGTTTTTATCCTCTTTAGCTCCTGATCCACCTAGGAGGACGTTGCTGAGCGCTCGCTAGTGGACACACCTGGGCCGTGTTTCCTCGTCCGGCAGCCTGGATTTAAAGAAGCTGCCAGAAATTCCTTCCACGCCACTATTCCCTGTGAGCTCTCTGTTTTTCCTCCTGTCCTACAGTCAGAGCCTTCAGCCACCACTGCTTCCTGGTATTCACTCTTCTCCGTGTGGAAATGTGACTTCTTGCCCGGTGAATCATAAAGAAACCAGAAAGACTGATCTTTACTCACATCTGACCTATGCTGAGTGCGTACATGGGTCGTGCAGTTTGCCTACCAGCAGCACGTTGGTGTGTGGACGATACCCTGATTTACTTTCTCCAAGGAGTACACACACACACACACACCCGCACACACACACACACACACACACACACACACACCTAGCCGGGTAAAAAACTGTCTCTTGTTCTTCGCTTCATACAGAGAGTCTGGACCCACAGCTATTGAACAATGATTGACTCCAGGAGGCATGCACTGTGTCGAAGTTCCCCAATCGCTAACATTTGTCCGTGTCATGTGTGATGCGCCAGTTCGATGCCAAGAAGCTTCCTGAAAATTCCCTGCACTGTAAACGACCATCCTCCACTGCGAAGAGAGACGTGCCAAGCTGTTAAGTCTGTTAATGTTAATTCAGTATTTAGAGTCGTGACCAACACGGACTAAACGGCTTTGTTCACTTCACCCATTGCCATCGCTAAAGCTACAGGCAGACTACAATTCAAAGATCGCAACTTCTTCAGCTCAATGGGAGAAACCCCTGATGGAGAAGTGGAGAGAGATTCAGATCGAGCGGGATCCTGTGGAGCATTGTGAAGACGATGATGTACGTCCACTTACTTCGACAAACCACAGTACGTCCGTCTGCAGAACTTTGTCTCTAGGAAGATCCTCAACGGCACAGGAGCCCCACCAGCTCCAGACCCACGTCTGATTTCCAATGCCACTCAAAGAGCCTCTACTTTCAGAAAATTTGGGATGATTTACTAATTGTTGGGACAGCGTACATAAACGATAACAGGAACATTATCGTGACTTTGTGGATTAATTCAGTCACACCCTTGTGAACTTTATTCCACAAAGACCAAGGAGACAGTCTTAGGATAAAGAGCTTTATACCAGCCTCAGCAACTGGGAGAGGACAGGCGGAAAAAACTTTAAATTCTTTTTAGGACGGCGGAGGTCTTTGTTGGATTTTTCTCTCCATTTGAGGTTATGTTGCTAAAAGCAACTGGGCTGTCTCATTTAGCATAACAGTTAGCATTTCCCTCTGGTCTCATGTTTTACAAATGGAGCACGGTTAAGCTAGGCTTCATGTTGTTCCCTGATCTTTGCTAGCAGCCGTTGTTCCTGGTTCAGTGTTATCTACTTCAATTTAAACTGGGAGTTACATAAATGTTCCCGACTGCACTTCTGATGTTCCGCTTAAGCAAAGATGCTTTCTTGTTTCTTGTTCTTGTGTTTTGCTGCGACTAATTACCTCTACGTCCACGTCAATTAGCTCTGTATTGACCTTATAAACGGTAGATTAAAAAAAAAAAAGTTTTTTTTGAGCACCTCAAAAGCCAATCCAGGAGCTTTTGAAAACCTCGAGGAAACAGTGAGATGTAAATCAGAGACGGCCTCGATTAACTGGGGTACTTTTGTCACTCCTGTTTTACTGCCTTTTTATATTAACAACAGTCTTTCATCATCATCCTCTTTCAAGTGCCTCCTTAATGCCGTAATTTAAAAGAGAAAGAAACAGTGTTGACAACCGAAAGCCAAGAACGCTTCCACTTCGACCGGTTCAGTCGTCGCCTTGTTCTTTAAACTGGGACATCTGACTTGCCCCCGTTGATCTTCAGAGATCTTCCCGCGTCTCTTGTAACACCTCTCAGCTTGCTGCTCCAAAGGCAGAAAATCACCCTGGGTCCATGTGAGCACAAAGAGGCGAATTGTTTTCGAACAAGCAGGGATTCACAGCCGTCAGTGTGGACGTGAGGACATCTCGCAGGCTAAAAAGTAAGACACAATGGACCCACAGAGCTCGGCTCTGTTGGAAGCAGGTCATATTAATTTACGGCAGCACTATAAGTGTTTTAGATGCAGTGTATTTGTGTGTGTCTTCTTCTGTTCTTATGGGGCAGGAAAAGTTCAGCGGCCTGCGCCCCGCGGCCTTGTGAATTGAGTGGAAGGTTAATAGGAGGTAATTGACTGCCTCTTTAGTTTAGCTGTAGAAAAATGTCTTCTGAAGCATTTTCTCTTTTTTTTTAAATTATTCTATCTTAGCCTTGAGTTCACTGTGTCCTTTTTGTTTCCACCATTGGTCAAGGGATGCTTCATGACAGATGAATGGTTCTTATAACTTTTCTTTATTTTTTACTTGTACTTCAATAGGTTTTCAGTGTTGACCTTCTTTAGATCAGTAACTGGCTTTAACCTACTTTTGCATCCTTTAAAGCATTTGAAAACACAGACTTACAGTTTTTCCACTTTTCTAAAGGAAAAGGCAATTGAATATTAAATCTCTACTTTATTATCTTGCTGATACCTGGCTGAAATGAGATGATTATATTGCTATAAATAGCTAACCCTAACACCAACATCAACACCTTTCTGTCCCTTAAAACATTTCAGAAGCTGTCGCCAGATAGCAATAAACTTTAATAAACCACATTGCAATTTATAGTATTTCCCAACACAAAGTAACACACAGCTGAAACTAGATCTGTCCATAAGGTCATGTAAAGAAATTAGCATCCTTATGAAATATTCAGTTCATTATGGTGACGTGTTATGGCCAGACTCAGATATATTTTGTTGAAATTACAAGGATAACTTATATTAATAATAACAATAAAGTTGAAATATTCACTGAATAAAAACGCGATATTACCAGAAGAAGGTGGTATCAAAGAGTTGTCGTGACATGTCCGGTTCACCTTTGAGAAGTCATCACATCCACCTGCTCAAACTACTGTAGATTAAAATAAACACCATGACAATGTCCGGTGATCAGAGGTCCTCTTTACTAGAGATCAACATGTTCTGGTGCGCATTGTCAACCCCCAAACAAAAGTGAAAGACGTTGTGACGAAGGTAGCTTACGCTGATAAGAGGGGTAATTATCCACATTGATGATACGAGTGGGTAATTACCCAATTGTATCAAGTTGATATCCATCAAATGGTGTCAAGTGCCTATGATACCATGCAATCATGGCCATATGTCAGCCATATGGACAAATGGCCGACATAGGCTGGTTGCCACTGGGTGCTATGTTTTCTTTCTTAGTGTATCTCCTCATCCTCCTTTTGCTTGCCACATGTTATCTTTCCATGGCGTCTTCCTGTCTTTCTACCCTGTGTCTTTATTCCCTCAAACCTTCTCCAGGGGTTGATTCTTCCGTCTTTTTGGTGACAGAAACAGAGGCTGGGGCCGGCCCAAGGCATAAGCAAACTAAGCAGCCGCTAAGGGCCACTAAGGGGCCCGCTCAGGGGAGCTGATTTATTATTTTTTTGGTAATAATTTCTGTCATTGTAATATCAAAAACACACAATTTCACCACGAAGTGATTTGTTTTTACAATAATATATATTTGATAATGTTTGTAGAAATTATTATTTTATTGATAAAAAGTTTTTTTAAAAAAAAGAATTGCTATTGGGGGCCCCTGGTGGCCGCGGTAGGTACCGCATTGCCGGTAACATGAGTGCATCCAAACGTCCAAAGCTCCGGTCAGAAGTTAAGTTAGCAAAACAATGTCTCAAAAAGGACTTATCCTTCAGGGAGGGAGAAAAAAAGCCAAGATAAATGTGCCTTGGTAATGTAATGTAAAATATTTGTAAAGCTGCTAATAGAAAATTAGCTTGATAGCGACGTGGAACGGTCCAGTTCAACAGCCAAACATTTATTCTAGGGTCTTTGTGTTTGTGTGAAACTGAGTTTAAACTTTAAATGAGTTGATTCTCATGGTTTTCTCTGTATATTTCTGGGGTATTTTGGCTTCACAACGTGTGTTTGAAAACGTTTGATAATAATGAAAACTTCTCAATGTTTGACATCGTCTAGCAAAATGTTTTTACCTCAGGCTACATGGCTGCTACATCGATGAGCTGCTCTATGCTGTAGTTTGTGATTTGCTGTTTGCCACTGAGCAAAGTCATTTTGTGGCTAAAACAAACATTTTTTTTACATCAACTTCTAAGTTATGTGAAACTTTTGTTAAAATCATTTGAAGGCTCAGAATCAGTACCAGTACCGGTACCGGTACCGGTCCACATTCTCAGGGGAGAAAGACTCACCTGGTATAAAATAAAGTTTTAGGAGTAACGCTGAAGAGAAATTTATTTAATCAAAGAATGTCGGCTGCACCGGTTGCAGTTTTCTGGCCGATCCCCGGATCTTTAAAGAACCTGACCTGCCGATTTTGATTTTAGTTGATATATATATATATATATATATATATTTTTTTTTTTTTTTTTGTCTGAAATGTTGCTAAATGTAGCAAGAAAGTCGCTGAGTTGGCAACAGTGAGGTGAATATTGTTAACTGTAAACATTCAGACCTGACCTGGTGGGCCGGTCTGTCAGTCAAACTTCTCACTGTAATAATACTTCTCAATGTATATAATGTAATCAGCACTGCCAGATATGCAATAAGTTTATAGCAGGTGTGTGAATGATCTAATGATCGAACTGCTGATTGCAGCCAGTCCACATTGTTAGCAGAACTAGAGGGCCCCAAAACCACATTTCGCTTAGGGCCCCATGGAGGGTTGGGCCGGCCCTGCTGTGGCCTTTTGAAACTCCTATCTTCAACAAGGGACTCAGATGAAGTGACTAAACTGCGACCCTCCAGAAATCCTGGGTTGCAGCGGATGTGCTTGTTTGTGTCATTGTGCCATTTCCCTCTGCATGAGGTGCGTGTGTGTTGCTTTGTTTGTGCCCCCTCAAGCCATCTTCCTCGTTGTCTTTTCCCCCTTTCTTCATGCCCCCACTTGACATCAGCACGATGTACTCCTATGAGTTTCTCTGCTGTCTGAAGCTGAATGTGGGAACAGCGGCGCTCACGGCGAGGAAGTCTGCCGAAGTCTCAAAAGGCACCACAAATAAAGACTTCACCATGAAGAGCACGTGAAATTCAACGATCACTGAACAATATTTCTCTGTTGCTAGGTTGCGGTTGCTACTCATTGATGATGGGGGTGCTGAGATGAAAACCACTGAGTGCTACTTGTGTACATCTGCGACTGCTGAGCATGTGTATGCCATCAGGCGTCACAGAGGCAGGAAACTGAGACCAAAACCAAAATGTGGTCTACTTTATCAACCTTTATTTATGTAGAATCCATTGTTCCTCTGGTACAACCTCAAATCTCGATGTATCCTCCTTGACCAGCAGTGCCCAAGTCCGGTCCTCACGAGCATCAGTCTTGCAACTTTTGGATGCATCCCTTCTCCTATATGTCCGAGTCAAAGCTGTGTTTCCGATACAAATGTGCACAAAGCTTTGTCAATATTCCGCTACAGTGGAAAAACCACAATTTCGCAATTACAATTTCATTCCATTCAATTAAATAATAAACATAATTAAAATCACAGATGAGAAAGTTTGTTGACGAAATAAGTCATTAAAAATCAAGCTGCGCCATCATCCTCCAACCACTTCCTGTCATCTTCTTCTTCGTCATTTCCGCCAGAAGTAACATCCGGCTGTTGATTAAGTGACTCGTGTGATGCGAAAAAAAAGTGTCTCCATTGCGAAGTACACTAATTTTGACATAACCAACCAACCTATTGAACCAACCAACCTCTTATTAAAAAAAGTGAGTTTCTTGAAAATTGACGTGTTTCCACTTAGTGATTTATTTTCAAAACTCCATCCATCCATTTTCTTTACACTCTTGCCCCAATTTGCTTAATTTTACGGTCAAGCTACTCTGTCTTCCTTTGTTCACCAGCTTAGTGAATCTACCTGCGCCTGTGTGTGTATATATATATATATATATATGTATATACTTCTTAAATGGTCAATGCAAATGATGGTCAGTATAATTTTCAAGTCATGAACTATTACAGTATAAATCAAATTTTACTGAACAAAGCTCCCCATGAGAACAGTATTTTTTTCAGAAATCAAAAACTCAAAATGCAAAATGTTCCAAATTATTATGCACAGCAGATTTTCTAAACATTTTATGGATAATAAAGAACTGAAAACGGTCATTCTTTGAATGCGCAGCATTAAGTGGTCACATGTACTAAAATCAAAAGCTATTTCAATCAAAAACATCTTAACAGACCGAGTTACATGTTAACATAGGTCTGTTAGATATCACCTGCACAATTCTTGATCCATTGAACTTGTGAGTTTGTGGAAAGTTTCTGCTTGAATTTCTTTGCAGGATGTCAGAAAACCTTCCCAGAGCTGCTGGTTTGATATGAACTGCATTCCACCCTCAGATCTTCTGCTTGAGGAAACTCCAAAGGTTCTCAATAGGGTTGGGGTCAGAGGTCACACCATGAGTTTCTCCCCTTTTATGCCCACAGCAGCCAATGACACAGTGGTATTCCTTGCAGCATTTATTGTCATGCATGAAGATGATTTTGCTACTGAAGGTTCTGCTCTTCTTTTTGAACCATGAAAGAAAGTGATCAGTCAGAAAGTCCATATACTTTGCTGAGGTCATTTTCACACCTTCATGAACTCTGAATTGGCCGACCAATGATTCTCTCCCCATGATTTCGGCCCAAAGCATGACTCCACCACCACCTTGCTGACATCACAGCCGTGTTGGGACGTGGTGGCCGTCCACCACCAATCCACCACTGCATCCATCTGGACCATCCAGGGTTGCACAGAACATCAGTGAACAAGTCTGTTTGAAAATTAATCTTCATGTACAGCTGGGCCCACTGGGACCGGTTCTGCTTGTGAGCTCTGGTTAGTGGTGGCTGAATAGTAGATTCATGCACCGCAAGCCTCTGGAGGATCCTCCACCTTGAGGTTCCAGAGGCTCCAGCAGCTTAAATAACTGTTTGCTGCTTTGTTGGGGCATTTTAACAGCTGCTCTCTGAATCCGATGAATTTGTCTAACAGAAACCTTCCTCATTATGCCTTTATCTGTACAAACCCATCTTTGTTCTGAATCACAAATCTCTTCACAGTACGACAACGCTTCAGTTTTTGTTAAATATCTAATGTTTTCATATCTTGTCATACGGCACTACACTATCTGATGATTTTCATCAGCAGAGATCCTTTCTCTTTCCCATATTGCTTGAAACCTGTGGCCTGCTTAACAATGTGGAACATCCTTCTGGAGTAGATTTCCTTTAATTGAGCTCACCAGACAAGCTAATCAACCAGCTCTCTAAAATTAGTTATAGTGATTCAAAGAGCCCTAACTCACAATACCATCTATAAATTTAATAGCACAACAAAAAAAAAGTATCTTTATGACACTTAAATCCAATTTGCATAATAACTTGGAACACGGTGTGTGTGTGTGTATATATATATATATACAGTATATTTTATATATATAAATAATCTCTTCTCAGTCTCCTTTAAGGATATTTTCTTTGTTTCTCCTCCTTTTCCTCCCTGGCGAAAAGATGCTGGACTCACTCGATGCAACACCCTGACACTCATAACACAAACAAGAGACCCTCCAGCATTTTTATCAGCTGGTGTATGACAAATCTGCACCTTGACTGAGGTCAAGACCACCGCCAATGTCATTCTGGAGATAACAAAGTACTCTGATCCGGCTGGGGGAGAGCAGCAAAAGAGTGATTCTTTTCCCTCTGTCGAGTTGTTTTCCAGACCTTAAGGCTTGTGAAGGGGGGAGTTACAGTGTAGAAAAATTGCTGTGCGAAAATGTGATTTTTTTTTACTAATTAAATTCCTCCTTGAGTCTCCATCTCGGTCTCTTGTCCTTTAGTGAAACCTTCACGGGAATTAAACCGTTTAAAAAGAAGTTATTACACTAATTATCCTCCTTGCAGAGAAACTTAACGCATAATGGTCTTCACATGGTGTGGAGCAGCTCCGAGGAGTCCCCGGCTGTCAGTTTCGCACACATCCAGCACAGTCTGTCATCAGGGGTATCCAGTTTGGTTTGCAGAGTTTGCCTGAGATAGCGGGTGTTCTGCTTTGAATTTGTAGGGTTTCTCTTTGAAACGGTTTGGAAAAATGTGGCCAACTGCAGAAAGAATCCACAGAAACAAATTGGTTCTCTCGAACCCACCTGGCGCTTTAGAGTGGAAAATAAAGTCACGCATGAGTTGAGCTTCTGGTTGCAAGTCGGGAAACCGCTGGGGTTTTCTAATTGTTTTTGATGCAAAGTACTAGAAGATGACAATATTGTATTTCTTTTCCTTTAACAGTGCGACTCTACTAGTAAAATAAAGGTTGTGCAGTACAACCTCCGACCCAGATTCAATTAGATTGCAAACTAGCAGGACACCGTATAAATAATTTATAACTGCAGCTTTCAATACAATTTATTGTCATATTCAATAAATCGGAATATTATCAAAGGGTTCTTTTCATTTCTGAAATGAAAAGAACCCTCAAGTCAAACGCATGCTGATCTTATCAAACCTTTAATTCTGGAGTGCATAATCTAATTTACTAAATATGACTGCATGTCAGACAAATTCAACACCTGGTGATTCAGTGCAGAAAAATGTTTTGAACACACTGATAATCCCCTTCCCTCGCTTTATAAAGTTTAATAACAAATTTGCTGATATATACTGTATTTTGTACTTTGGCTCAATATCAACACATTTGTAATGGTGACAAAAAAAGCTAGAAACTGTCCTCATTTTTTGAAACGTGCTGCTGTTTTGCACATAACGTTAAGCTAAGTGTTAGCTGTTGCTACACCCGACACCCCGCATTTTGTCAAAGTAATAATTCCTTTAAAGTAAGACAGGAAGCAGTTCTTGAATTGTCCTGAGGCATTGTACACTGAGAAATCCTTGACATAAAATTTTTTACATCATTTGTAGCAGAATTTATGATATATTCGTTTGGCTATAGCTAACTGTTAGCTGCTATTGATGCTAATGTTGGCTAATGTAGCTTTGAAGCTTTCTGTCTCTTGTGCCAGTTCACGGTTTTCAAGAACTTGTTCTAAGTTCACTCCATGATGTTAAAACTGAATGAATTCATATCATACAGTTCAGTCACTTAGCAGTGTGAGCTACGCGCTGAACAAAACTATAAACATGTCAGTAAGAGTTTTATGAACACTTGGGTTACGCAATATGTAGAGAAACTCCAAATATATTTTCAGTAATTACTGATCTTCAGATCTGCAGTGAGAGCATCGTGCTCTGGCCATTTGCAGCGGACTGACAGTCCTTTGAACATGATAGGGGTCATGTTGAGGAATTTGATTCTGACCAAGTTGGCTTCTCGTAGGTGGTTACGGACAGTCTGAGGTGTGATGCGTCTGTTGTGCAGACCAATAGTCTCATCAGCTGTGTGAGTGGCTGGTCTTAGCCGATCCCGCAGATGGACGAGCCGGATGTGGTGATCTGGTGCTGGAGTGGTCGACGAGGATGAGGTGGATTTGCAGTAGTGCCAGTCTGTTGGAAACTCTTAATCGGCCTATGATCCGATAACGGACATTGAGCCGTGCAGCTGCTGCTCTGGTGCATCGGCACGTTGGAAGCCTATGCAAAATAAGTGATTGCATAAGTACTCACAGACTTCAACTCAATATTCAGTTGATGCGTCTTTGGCTGCAGTTGCAGGCAAAGTGTGGGTGAGCATTTGGTCCGGACCCGTAAACGGACATGGGCCCGATGTCCTTTTTTTTTTTTACCCCAACGGCATTAGAAAGAAAACATCATCACAGTTCTATAAATGGTGACAAATGCAGAATTGGTTCAGACCTGGACCGGATCAGAGTCCAAGCCTTTTCTCATTTGTCAGACCGGTTCATGATCCCAACCCGACCCGAAGCTGCCGCATGTGCGTAAACCTCCGGGTGACTGTTATCCGATCTGGAGCTCTAGATTTGGTCCAGATCTCAATGCTGTGGGTTTTATCTGTGCCTCTGTCTGCATATAAACACAGAGAGATGTCAGTCACAGATCGTCAGAGTTGTGTGCAGCCTGGGTAAATGTCTGGCGGGACCAGCGGACGGGCAGGGCAGGGCAGGGCCGTAAAGTGGGGGGGCCAATGACCCCCTGGCCCTCCCTCTTCCGGCGCCTATGGTTGCAGCATGGACACGTTTGGACTTTGCAGTTTTGCTCCTTTTGTTCTTGCGTGTCTTGCTGTATGGGGATCAACTGTTCACGGCCCTTTTCAAGTCCTTCCACAAATTCTTTATCAAACTGAAATCTGGGCTTTGACTAGAACATCCACCCTGTTGCCTTCAAACCATTTCATTGCATCTGTAGATGGACGCTTCGGCGTCGTCGTGTTGATGGAAAATAAATGTTTTCCAAATCCGAAGTTCTCTTCCAGATTAAATAAAATGTCCACATTGCATTAATTCAACCTTCTACCTTTACAAGCCTCCTAGCATCCTTCCTGTAACTTTGGTATTTGCGTCTCAGCAACAATTACTTTAATAGACGTTCACCTCCTCAAAGGAACAATAAAGTTGGATTTGACAGCTGACTTCAATTAACCGTCTGTTGGTCGTTCCACGTAGCTAATAGCGCAAAGTTGACATATTAAGTGGGGTTGTAATGTGATAATTACAGTATATGGTTGCAAAATCCTTAAAGGTGAAGCCTCTTAAAAGTTTCACATTGAAGCCTCTCACCGAGTCGCCTCCGTTTGCCTGTAAAACCCGATTAAACATTACAACGTCGCAGCAGACATGAGACCAACAGACTGAGCTTTACACTCCCGAGTGTGTGTATGCGAGTGTGTTCATCATGAAAAGAAAAAAAGCAACTCAAACCCCTAAATATCACCCTCCGCTCTGCGTACCCAGAGGTCAGGCGGCTGAGGCAATATTGTGTAAAAGCGTAATTGGTGTTGCGACCTCATCGGCAGTTTTCCATAAATCCCGTCGCTGTCAGGGTTTGTTCAT
The DNA here is from genome assembly GCF_003331165.1 of Xiphophorus hellerii. Classification (NCBI taxonomy): domain Eukaryota; kingdom Metazoa; phylum Chordata; class Actinopteri; order Cyprinodontiformes; family Poeciliidae; genus Xiphophorus; species Xiphophorus hellerii. The sequence continues at coordinate 6,846,068 of NC_045677.1, read as the reverse complement.
CTGTGTCGGACTAAAAAGGAGGTCCTTTTTCTTGCTGTCGTCTTATTTATCAATTTTTTTTTAAAGCCACTTAAAAGGCAGCGCAACCCTAAACTCCTCTCCACTTGTGACACGACTGTTATTATTTTTTTTTTTTATAGCTTCACATGACTGCTGGTTATTTACAAAGCGACGCCTGCGAACCGAGCGCAGTCGCCATGGGAAGAGGAGGAGGAAGAGGAGGAGGAGGTCATCTGGAGGCGAACGGGAGCGACGTCGCTGCAGGAGGTCACCTCTGGAAGATCTCGGTCCGAGCCCAGGTTGTGTCAGCGTCCGGAGGGGAAGGCAGAGGAGGAGAAGATGTGATGAGCCCGACGCTCTGAAGGCAACAGTGCAGCGATTGTTCCTTCAGCAGATTACAGGGTGATGTGAAGCCTCATGCCTTCGGAGAACATGTGACTCTTATAACGGTTTAGATAAGACTTATACTGCCTCTCTTGTGCTTCAATTTCAGCTTGTCACACTTGCAGAGCTCATCTCGTACGCCAACATGAACTCCTGGTTCCTAAGGCGCAACTTATTGCTGTGCGGAAGAATCACAGGAGGAGCGAGGAGGCTTACAATAAGTCTCCTTACACCTAAAACTAGTTCCTAATTTCAGTTCAGTTCAGTTTTAGAGCAGCAGGTTGGAAACACGCTGAAAGATTTCACTGCAGATTGTTCTGGATCTTTTCCACAACTACAAACTTCTACATGGGGTGGTTAGGATTTGTGAACAGCATTTCACAATTTCCTGATTGGATTTTGATCTGGACCTTGACTAGGCCATTTTTTGTTTTTATATTAGACAAATATATATGTAACAAAATACATATACAGTATTTTCTAATGAATAAAGGGGTTCCCCCAGAAAACTTGCTAAGCTCTGGGCTTTAGGGCGGCCTTAATAAAGGTTTAAAGTTGACAGAAAATTTGAAAATATCACTTGACAGTTATGCAGTTTTGGAAGACTGGAAGATTAATACCTAAACACCAACTATAAAGGTTTTTTTTTTAAAAGGCAATAATAATAAAAAAAAGAAAAAAGTAAGATAAATTAACAATTCTAAGCCTGGTGGGGGCACAAGTAAAGCCTGGTCACCCTCCAGGCTTATAATACACTGAGAGAAATCCTATATGTATATACAGTATATGTATATTTTCTTACAGTGGCTTGCAAAAATATTTATACCTCTTGACCTTTTTCCACATTTTCTCATTACAACCACAAACATAAATGTATTTCATTGGAATTTGGTGTGAAATACCAACACAAAGCGGCATGCAATTGTGAAGTAGAAAGAAAATTGTACATGATTCAAAACATTTTTTACAACAAAAAAAAAAAACTGAAAAATGCAGTGTGCAAAAGTATTCAACCCCCTTCTCTTTGAGTGCAACCAATTGCCTTAAGAAGACATTTATATGTCTTTGAATCTTTAAATTCCTATAAGAACATATTCTTAAACTTTTCCATTGTAGTTCCGACTGCATGTTTATGGATGTGTCTCTTACACTGCTTGAATCTTGTTGAAGGTTGTCTTTTTAAGCAATAGTTTTACCGTGCTTTCATGAACACCAGGATTTATGGGCTGCACATGTAATAGTTGTTGCGCCAACAAGATGTTCCCACTTCAGTTTCCTCTCTGCCATGCCGTGCTCCGTGTTTTATAACTTAACCCTGACTTAAACCTCTTCACAGCTTTCTCTGTGCCCTCTCTGCCGGCTTCCATGATGTTTTCTCCAATAATGTTCTGTTAACAAACCTCTGAGGTCCACAACGAACAGCTGCACTTCTACTTTTTAGGGTCCCGAGCCCTAATAACAGCTTGAACACATCACAAGGATCAATTTATTCTTCGTATTGTTTCACCAGTTGCGCTTCTCTTCCCCGTCACCTCGCCTGTTTCCTCGTAAAGGTCACCCCGTCTTTATACTCCCTGGTTTTCAAATGCGCTTGTGGATGCCTGCAGCTACTGCATATTCATGGCGCATGCCAGTCTGCTTACTTTCTACTTACTTTCCTGTGCCTCAGGCCACCAAAGCCATTTGGATCACAAGCTTGTGTTTGGTTCCTGACATTGAGACACTGTTAAATAATAATAATAATAATAATAAAAACAGATTTGAACTGTTACCAACATGCGAAAGTGTGTTGAAATAACCCAAAATCTAGATTTAACATGAGGTTTATGGAAACTGTTTTCCATTCCTTCCTGTCTTGCTCAGAGCTTCCGCCGTGTCCTTTGGAGGAACGGGAGGAAAAAAACTTGTTATTCAAGCTAAGAGAAGCTCCGGGGACTTCTAAAAGATCTGTACGAAGGCTGACAGACACCAGTGAGACGACTTAAAACAGAAGCCGTGTCTTTCCCCCCTCCTCGCGGTCCAAGTCGACCCCTCCCTTACCCCCGAGCAGCTGAGTTCTGAACGCTCCTGACTGATCATTCATTTCTTTGGGTCGCCAAGATAAGAGAGGAGAACTGCAGTGATTCCTGCCGGATACAGAAGCTCCCTCTCTCTCTCTCTCTCTCTCTTTTGCCGCAGGGAAAGAGATGAGCACTTTGACTGGATTTTTTTTTTTTTTTTTTACATAATGGAGAATAGACATGCAGAACACACTGTAGCCAAACGACAAATTGCATAGATTTTCCTGCGTGCCGGCTGCCATGGGAAAGTCATAAGAGACACATTTTGTGGATCTCTCCGAGTCATGGAGCCCCTGACTGAAATTTCAATGTTGGTCACAGTTGAGTTGGACGAGCATTTTTAGAGAAGACATGCACCAGACGGCACGTTCTGAGCATGAAGAATCTCTGTGCCATGACGGGAAAACATCACTTGGACCGCCACCATGGCAACAGCACTTCCTGGGTTATAGAAGCAAAAGCTGTGATATTAAGTCCAAACTTTGTTGCGTGTGTTTTAAACATATTGTGGATTTTCCCCTCATTCACACAGACGAGACATCAATGTTAGATTCATAGCCTACAATATTTATGTTGACTTTACATCGTCGAGGCGCCATGACGGACGTCAGAAGTGAGGGACGGGAATACTGAATGGACGTTTCCAGTATGGCTGTGGTGTTTCTACTTGTTCAAGTCGAGCTAATTTGTCTGTGGAGGCAGTTGACCTAGTTGGGGCTCATAGACCGCAATGTTTACAAAAATTGGAAGAAACTAGCTTAACAACCGACCCATACCTCGTCCGTCATCACGTTGATCGCCTACACTCCACATGGTTTATACCAATATTTCACAAACGATGTTTTCCCGTACACCGGAGCAGAGAAAAGTCTAGATGCTAACCAGTTTTTGTCGTATATGCTAGGCTACGTTACGGTGGGGCATTTTCTCCATGGCTACTAGTGATTAGACGTGTAGTTTCTTCATAGTGAGATATTTGATTGCGTTTTTCTTACGTGAACGTTAATCTTCCTACCTTGTAAAGAATGTTCACTGTAAATTCACAAATAACACCGAGGGCTGCCAGTTGTTATGATTGACGGCTGCTATCCGTTGTTGTTTTCTGTCCTCATTGAAAGGGGAAAGAAGACGACAGTCTGTGCAGTCGATCATGCACTAAATAAAAGCGACATTGGACTACTAGTTAGCAGGCTCGTTGGTTGTTTTGATGTCCATCATGGAGGATTGGGCAGGTTTCTGAAGAGCGTGACGTCACGTGCAAGGGGTCAATAGTTAAACCAAAAATTATTCATACTCTGACAAGATTTAGATTTAATTTAATTTCATCTTTCTTCGGTATTAATTTTTACCAATTTGAATTGGGTAAGCCAAAGTCCTTACGTGAATATAACACAGAATCTGTAAAAATTAGGGTGATATCTTCCAACCTCAAGGACTTGGAGCTCACCACCAAAGACTGATAATTAGAATAACAAAGAAACATGCCAAAAGCTGCTCAGTTATTAAGAGAAGGGGTTGCCAATGAAGGATTCCCCCCAGCCCCCCACTGATTAAATTTTAAGGAGGGTATCAATAACTTCTGACATTCTGAAGCTGATACTCTTTTTACACTGTTTTAATTTTTGAGAGATGTCTGTCTCATTTTCTCTCAGGAACAAATAAATAATGAATCACTTTTGGCTCAACCGTGCAAACATCTAGCAATGAATTGCATCCCCAGCAACTTGCTGAGAAACTGCGTACGTTTTTTTTGTCTTCATCAACACATTTTTGGCATATTTCTGCCAGCATGCCAGTCCACTCTTATCTGAAACGGTGGCGCTCATTAAAAGCAGTCAGTTTACTGCTGCAGATCTGGCTGTTAAGCTCAGTAAATACATTTCCATCAAGGTTGTTAGGGGTCATTCCAGGAGCTTTCTTCCCAGTTTTGATGTGTTTGGGATCATCGCCTGGTTGGAACTCCCTGCTGTGTCCAAACGTCAAGCCGTCTACATGTTTATTTGAAGTTAAGTAGAAGACTTTAGAGACACTTCTGGATTCCTCCGCTCACTCTGTGTCATTCACCAATACAATTCCTTCACTGTTTTGTGGTTGCTATTGTGATGTCTGATTTAAAGCTTCATCTTGACTAGAAACATTTTTTCCTTCTTGGCAGCACTTTTTCAGACATGGATCACAAAGTGTCTTAAGAAGAAAACTTAAGACATTAAACATCGAAACATCAAAATGGGGAATTAAAAAAAGAAAGCCGCATCACCAGCCAGTTCCAAGTTCTTTTGGTCTTTGTTTTCTGACATCCAACCTGAGTAGCCAAAGTCTTTCTGGTTTTATACCAAATTGGCAACACACCTGCACTCCATTAGACCATACCATGATAAAACAGGTGAAACCAAACAACAAAGAAACTGGAATATTTAGATTAGTATTCTAATTTACAAACTCATCCACATAATTAAATGTGGTCTGCAAAATAAATCCTTTGCTACAGTGCAACTCAAATGGTTACTCTAAAGAAAACAAACGATGTGGTAGAACCCAGTGATACAATCGGTTACATCATACACACATTTAAACAGGCATCAATTAATCAATCAAGTTTATTTGTGTGGTACAATTTAGCAACAAGACCAGAACCAGAAGACCTGAGAGGTCAAAGGTAATCAATGCGACTGAAGATAATCGCATGGATAAGTTTCTCTAGGTTGTGCTGGGACATTAGTTCTTTAATCCCAGAAATGTTCTTCAGGTGATAAAAGGCTGACTTTTAAAGTCTTTATGTGACTCTGAATGTTCAGATTTGGAGACAGATTGTTAGTTGCTATCTATGATAACTGAAGCTGTGTGCTGATTCTAGGTGAGATTTTGTTTTACACAGTCTATTTATTTTTTATTTTGTAGCATAAGGTTTCAATTCCTTATGAGGTCTAAAACAGACGTACAACGGAATATCAACTGCATAGGTGTGATATGAAACAAGTGCTCAAAATGTGCTGAAGGATGGGGGAAGGGACATGAAAATCAGAAATAAATAACTCCGTCTTTTTCTTGTCTGACCAGAAACCTTTCTCCAGAAACAATTTGAATTTTGCGCCTTAGCTTTTGAGAGCGGGAGCTGCTTTCTCTGTCAGCATCCTCATAGACCGTGACGATGTAAAACTCTCTTCGATGCAAAAGATGGCACAGTTTCCAGTTTATGATTGGCATGATGGTTCCAGAGTTGTTCTTGGACATCGTAATCAATTGGCCTTTCATCTTACGCCAAAAATATGGGTTATACTTGGATACATACACAAAAAGGTCCAAAACACACGTCCAAAACACAGGTTTTGAATGAATAAATCAGGCTAACATCAAGCTTCTGGAATGGCCCCTATGTAAACCCTGTTGGAAATGTACAGACTGTGCCCTGGTCAATTCCAGGAGATCATCCAGTTTAAATGTAACTATACCATTTCTGCCAAGTCAAGTGGTCAAATATCCAGCGAGAACTTTGCCAGAAGCTTTTGGATGGCCAAAAACAATTATTAACGATCGACTGGTTAAGTTATATAACAGATAATCAGGATTCTGTGGGGGGAAAAAAGAACAGCACATATGTATCTTGAAATGCGCATCAGCTGAAATGCTGTTTTATTAAATTGATGAAGACCAAAATTTTACACAAGACAAATCAGTGATACAGAATCAGATAGCCCCATAAGGAGTCCTTAGTACAACATTTTCTGCTACTGTCTGCTAGGCGTTGTACTGATGATATGACAGAGAATCAGGACATGTGTTGCATGCTCCCGTCTTTCCCACCAATCCCTGCTCCTCCTGTCATCTTCTATTCTCTTTCTTCACACACATCACAGCTTTCACGTCGGCCGAGTTCTTATAAAGTTTTCTCCTGATCTCTCTGCTGACTCCGTCTGGCGTGACGCGCCATCAGCACATTTGTATCCCCCGAACGAGTCTTTCACCTCTCCAACTGAGGAGAACTGACTCACATCACAGGGCCCCTGTGTGTGTGTAGGTGTGTGTGAGGGCGTGCGTGTGTGTGGGTGTGTGTATTATTGTGCGATTTGAGCAAGAAGTATTGGCGTGCCGTGCCTGAGGGGAGGGAATTTTAAATCAGGAGTCCAAGAAAACTAATACCGGTGAATATCTAAATGCTTGATTCCTATCAGAGGGTGGGACATTGATGAGGGGCACGTTGACTGGGTTGGGTTGCGCAAAGTGAGTGTATGGAGGTCGGGGTTGTTTTTATGTCTCTGTTTGCCCGACTGAGCAAGAAGAAAGCGCATGGGCTCTGCCTAGTGTTCATTTGCTGGAATTACGTTTTCTCAACACATCTTGCCACAAGTCCTTGAAGGTGGAGAGCATCTTTAGGAAAGGGAGAAAGGGAAACATCAACCACCTTCACTTTTATCTGGGTCTGACACAACATAACGGGAACTTCTTTGATCACGGGAGCAAAGGATGCAGAATGCCAGACTGCACAACAAATAATCTCCCCTTACTTTATCTTCTTCAGCATGCACTGTGTTGGCCTGCTGTCATCTTAATGAAACAATGGAGAGGCATTACCAGCGGCTCATCCTTGTGATCCTGTCCCCCGGGGGCCCCCGTCCTCTGCCACTGGTGTGCAAAATGTAGGTCGACTGTTCTGTGAATAAGGGGTCTGCTGGCTGTTTGCTTGGAAGAGGGGGGTGTTGGCCGAGATTAGGGTCCCGAGAACAGTTAAGGGTTGCACGATTCAAAAACCTAGTTGACCTTTCTCAAATAGTTGGAGCAGTAAAAAGAGACGCAACTCAAGGTATATGCTTCTAGCTTTTATGGTGGATTCATCAAACAAACAACGTGGGACTGAGTTCAGTCATAGGAACATCAAGAGGTACAATTGTTTTTGCAGCTTTGTTTGGCCGTGGAAACTAAAGGATTGTACCGTCTCCGAGCAATATAACAGGAACATTGTCCTATAGCTGCAATTTCTTAATTGTCTGTTTAGAAACATTTGATGAACAGCATTATGAGTCATAATTTTTTCTTTTGCAAGAATTTCAAGGGTCTCCATGTAGTTGTCCAGTTGTCCACAGTACCACTGTATCAAATAAAACATTTTAGAATTTGAACCAAGAGCAAGATGATGGTGTGTCTATGCAGCTAGTCTGTTGTACAGAGGTACAAACCGCACCTTGTATAAGTTGCAATATACTGCAAGGTGAATATCTATGGCATTGTTTAAGACAGGAATGTACAAAGTCAGTCCTCAAGATCCTTCTTGATTCAACACTCTGGTAGTTACTACCTCTTCTGCATGCCAATGTTCCTGCAGAGGCCGGTTAGCGAGTCATCATTTGACTCAGGTGTATAGAACCAGGGAGAGATCTAGAACATGAAGGGTACCGCCACCTTGAGGACTGACTTTGCACACCCCTGGTTTAAGAGGAGGGACTTTCAATACGAGCTGACTTTTTAAACTGCCCTTACAGCTCACTTAGATGCTATCTGTGGTGTATCTACGGGGTACGTTCAGACTATGAAGATGGTAGCCTGTAAGTAACCTGCCCCTACCTCAAGATTTGGGATTCATTTGGAGGCCTAGTAGTCACAAGATTCATCTTAAGTGTCCATTTTGAGCCTTTACGTGTTGATTTGCCAAACTAAGCAATTCCACGACACACCAAAAAATGTGCATTAATAATGGACCTCTACAGCCATTGTTAGCTAAAATCCACAAATCCTTGAGATTTCCTCTAAAAATGTTTGTAGCTGCTTGTTTTAGTAGTTCAAATACCAATTTACCTTAATCTAGTTATATTAAGGTAAACCATCTTGGCTCAACTACAGTTAGCTTAACTACTAATAGAGATAAACTAACTACTGTTAGCTAGACATAGTGGTCCTTATCTCTGCTCATACTTTAGCCAATCAGCACCACGGAAAATAAATACCGCTTCTGGATTGGCTGCTTTCCAAATGCCAGCCAATAAAGTCAAGTACTATAATACCTAGATAGCTTCCTAACTACAGATTCCTTTTGAATTTTTCAGAAATACTAAACAAGAAGTTCTAGCAGTAGGTGGATTTTACACAGATAATGTGAAGTTACGTTCCACAGAAAAGTCTGCCAGTAGGTGAACACACTCGTATGGGAACAAACAAAGGCTGGAATCCACTGGATTTGTTTTGTTTTGTCTTCAGTCTTTTTACTAACCAGCTGCCAACGTCAACTATATTTAACACTCATCGGAGACTAATTATTTTCTGAATGTTTTGTTAGGTTGAAGAGCTGCTTCAGCGTGAATTCTGATCTCTGCCAACTCCCCTCCTCTTTTCTAAAGTCCCCACTTCAGCTGAGCTTTGTCCTCATGGGCCCCGTGTAGCAATGCAAGGCATCAACATGTTTACCATAGAAACAGTGAAGAGCAGACCGTGGCACAGAGTTGTTTTATAACTCCGTCGTCTGTGGCCTACCAGCGGCCGCGTTTCTCAGGAAGACAATATCATCTTCTCCTCCAGCAGCCAAGGATTCAGCATCAGCTGAAAATAGTTACTTATATATTTTTTTTAATTTAAATATGCAAATACAAAATTATTTTTTATAAAAAGATAATTAACAAAAAATAGGGCACTAGATCATCATAACGCCAGTGAATAAATGGAATAATGAGGATGGAAAAAACTTTCAAAAGATGAGCAAAAGGAAAGGCTAAGTAGTGATTTTTGTCTTTGTCAGCACTATACAGTCAAAAAGGCACAGTCCTTCCCTCAGCTGGACTGTGATAAATGTACTTCCTTGTTTGCACATTTATCCACACATCCGCTTCGTCTCCAGCCTCTACAAATGACAAAACAACCCCTAAAAAAAAAAAAGAAAAAGCATATAAAAAGGCCAGAGTACAGCCTTATTCCTCAGACATAAAAGCTTACTCTGATCCCTACAACACAATACTGCCGCTTCCCTTGTGCCTTTAGGCCAGGCAACAAATAATACCCATAATGGAGGATGTCTGACTGCTGGAATCCCCTGTGGGCGCACTGGTCCAGCTCATAGAGGGACACGATGCCAGGCAGAAAGCTGTGCTGCCTATTTATGGACGCCCCAATCTGGGCACACGCATTTTAATTCCTTTCTCTCTCTTTTTTTTCCCTCCGCAGCTCACCTCACTGGCAGCGTGAAATGTTCTTCCGCCATTATTTGACACAGCTCACACGTGGAGTTTGGAAAACAGGCTGGAAAGTGCCGTGAATAGTAAGTTTTGGCGTCGAAGCAGCGGTTTGAGAGTCTCTCCCTCCCAGCAGCAGCAGTGTAACCCATGGGGGCTCAGATGAGGAAGATGTGACAGTAACAGCTCGCACACGAGTAATAAGTCCCAAGCTGACACCCCCTCCAACCACACCGTACCCCTAAATAAAACAGCGAGCCACGGATCCACGCGACGCTTCCCGCTCGGCTCCCCGGAGCTTCCCGTCGTCTCCTCAGAACAGCTCACACGAAGGAAAACTGGGAATTTAAACCACGGAAATAAAACAATTACATCTTAAATCCCCCCTGAAAAATTCATGTTTGCGCTATGCTGCATGAAACATGAGCGTGCTTGAAGAGAAGAGACTAGAAAAAAAAAGAAAAAGTAATCCCTCTGAAACACAATTGTGCTAGTTTTGTGGCCTCAAAGTTGAGAGCTGGGAATTTGGAAAGCTTCAAACAGCACTTGGTGTTAACATCTGGGTCGAGTAGCAGCGGCTGAGTGTGTGTGGGCCCACAGCGCCACACTGTGGTGGCTGTAAAAGCCAAACAGACAGCACTTTCCCCCCCCTTTTACATTGAATGCCCGAGGCTGGATTTCAGTAAAGCTGCATGTAAATATACTTTTAGAGGAGTGTTACTAAATAACAAATAAAGGACAAAAGAATAAATTTGAGTCAATTGTATTGTATAGGAAACTTTTGGATAGAGTTGAAAAGGCATTCAACAAACCAGACTCCGTTATATTAGTTGTCATGAGGAACGGTCCAAGAGTCCAGCAAACTATTGCGAGAAGGTTGTCAAATAATAAAAAAGATTAAGTTTATAGGACAACACCATATCAAAAGTGAATAAAATCTATGTAAACTCCAAAAATTTAATAGTCTTGACCATTATTTGGGCTTTTGGAAAATAATTTGTTATTCTAATTGATCTAAACAGGAAGAGTTTAACCCATGGAGAATGAGGGAAAAGATCACATATCTTGCAGGTTTACACATCATCTGCATGTGTAGTGACTTTTTTCGTTTTAGTGGCTGTCCTAAATAGCCAACAATTGCATCCAGTCACACACCAAACCAAAGCGGCTACAATTCACGCTTTTTATTTTCAATATACAAGTCCACGGCTGCATTGAAATAAACTTATTACAAAAATGACACCGGCTTACACTTTGGCAGAAGCAGCATACACATTCCTTTCCGACGAAAGCTTAAAGCGTTTAAATACAGTACGAAGGAATAGCACGGAGTGAACAATCGGTCTGTTGAAGCAGTGACGGGAATCGCCTGATCTGACCCAGTGAAATGTATATGCAAGTTTACATATCGTCTGCATACGTGATGACTTTTTTTTAAGTGACGGATGTAACAGGAGCTTGAACATCACTGAGCTGCTAGAGGATATATTTACTTACCAGTCATGCACATGTGATGAATGTCCCGTCTATGTAACAACTCTGGTATTTCAGCCATATACGCATGTAAATATAAAGCTCGCAGTATACCACGCTCTGTTCTTGGCCTTTTACTCTGCAAATGCGCAAGGGAGACCACAGGAAATAAATAACTTCAAACATTTAAATATAGATATTAAACCCGCAACGTGTCGGTTTCTCAAAGGGGAATGATCGCGCCGATTGTCACAGCGGATGTCCAACAGTCGGGAGTCCACGTGCAGCTCGAGCATTTTACATCCTGAACCACAAATTGGGTTAAGGCACACAGTTTACAGAGCACTTTATGTGAAAAAAAACATTTAAATAACACAGGCTGGACGCATTTTCATCACCGTAACAGAGACGGTTTTGAAGCGCAGCAGCCTTCGACTGAAATGTAAAGTGTTGATTTTTTTCTAGGGTTGGAGAATTTCACAGTTGGCTTGGGTCCGAGCGGAACCATGGTACTGTAGCGCCTTGAAGTGGCAGATGAGCAGAAGAAGCCGTGTGAGTATTCCTGTCACAGTCCTTTCCCCGTTTGCCGCAAGGCTTTTTTTAAAACAGACATGGAGCCGGGAGTCGCTCTGGAATCGGATTCCATTTGCGTACTCCCCTGGCTTTTCCCCTCGCCGGCTCCTCTGAGGAGCCTCCACCGTTCCAGACGTTCCTGATTTTGGTCCCCTCGGCTCGTCTCTGGGCGACAGCTCGGCTCGCTTTCTCTCCGACGTTCGTTCAGTCACACGTTGATCTTCTTCAGCTGCTCGTAAGTGAGGAAGAACTGAAGATGGAGTGAAGGAAAATGTGAGGAAAGGGGAGCTACATTTTGGGTAGACAAAAATGAAAGCAGAGGGAATCCTTGAACATTGCCACCCAAAGTAAATAAGTTCGTTTTTAGCCCTGAACAAAGAGCGATTTACCTCCTAACATCAAAAATGAAACCCTGTGTTCATTCTCTTGCCCGCTAAAGGTCTCCTACGGCCACTCTGACGGGGGGTATTTGGGTAATGAGGCAGTAGTTCCAGGAGATTACATAAAAGTGTTAGCCAGAATTAAGCTAATCTCCCCCACTAGAAAGAAATAAAGTCTCTAAATCCCATGCTTTACTGAAAGCATAACAGCATTTTACAACCTGCCTCAATTATTACTACATCCTGGAATACATTTCAAATTTAACCAGAGTAGTCGTCGACTCAGAGGGCTGACAGGATACAATGATGTTCCACGGCCCCAGGCGGAGCCAGTTTGGGAAGAAACCCTTGTAGAGCGCCATGAAGCCCTCTGAGCGCCACGTCTGCAGGAGGAAAACACAACAAGTTCAGTTGAATGTCACTTCATTATCCTCTGATGGAATCTGCTAGTGATGATACTCTGCACTGCTTGCTGATTCGAAGGAAGAAGAAAACTTTAAACTTGACATATTTAAACCAATAAATTGAGAGAGCAAATAATTTTGACACCATGACGGAACAAATTTCCAACTAATCAATCCTAGCCAATGACCGGAAGGTGAAAAAATGCAAAAAGCCAATCTTCCCCCCCCCTAACAATGAATGCATAATTCAACACTCTTCAGTGTGGACGCACAAGTGATTTAGACATATTTTGTATCACTATATTTTTAAAAAAATGAAATAAGACTAATTACAGAGGTGAGTGAAGCAATTTAAAGGGAAAATTGTATTTTCTAAAAAAAAAAAAAAAGTCTCGACCTGTCTGTCGTTCATACAGGCTGCAAGGCAGCGAGAGAAAGCAAGACTTCCGGGAAGTTTGAGTAGTGTAGAGTAGTAGAGTGGATTTGGACATGTTGACTATTTTTTAATCGATCTAATTCTGTAAAGGAGACGTATAGTCTGCCAACACATTAGTCCAAGCTTTCTTAATGGCTTTTCTGTGTTATAAAGCACTAGTCTAAACATGTCTGTCTCTCACCACAGACATAGCCTCAGGTTTGTCAACCTTATAAACCTTCCTGTTGACTAAACATGCATGAACAGGCCCCACTGTGTGTGTACGTTGCAGGACATTAGCATACGTTTTATGAGTTGGATTAAAATGAATGGTTCATTTGAATATTCCCAAATGTTTTCTTTTAGATGTCATGACTAGAACTCATCAATTTCCACCATATTTTATGTTGAAGTTGCTTCTTCACCGACTTACGAGTTTAGCGTTTTTGTTTTTCACGCTTCAAATTTCCTCTGCGTCACCACTATAAAAACAGCTGCTCTATTATCATCACGTTTTCCCATAAAGTGCAGCGGACTGCATTGTCTTTTGTTTCTCACAAAAACAAACAAAAAAAAACTAGGCTGTGTTTCCATTTTGCAGCAAAATGTTCTGTTTCAATCTGAATTAGCATTCAAGTGTGGGTTTTTGCAGGCATGAGTAAACCCACCTAAACGAAGCAGTTAAGAGACTTCCCCGTTGCCCGTAGCAACATGTCTATCAGTAATTCACTGAGGGCTACAACAAGTGCAACACAAATTCTTGCATTAATAGATCTTGCAGATTACTGAGGCGATGCAGCACCATGTTCAGACCAGATTTCAAAGTGATCCACCAGGTGTCTAGCAGACAGATATAAACTGCAGCGCCTCCAGTTCTTAGAACCTCCATATAAAACATTACGGCCATTAAAACGAACGACCCTTAAAGCCGCGCTGCACACGGCCGCACTGGAGACTCAAAAAACCAAATCTAATCTTTTTCACTGACTGACCTGGCTGTTAAACATAAACCACAAACACTTCCAGGTTACAGATTGGGTGTTTTTTCCCCCTCACTATAAACGGCTCCAGTCCTAAACGTTAAAGAAAGTTCTTGATTTGCTCTAGAAAAGAACCAGTGCGGCTTTCCAAAGACAAATTTAGGTTCTTCTGGTAAGTATTTGATTCTAAATAAAGCACTGAGGCTGCGGTTTATTAATGCAGCACTTAATGCTCTATGAAGAGCACTGACCTACTTGAAGACTGACAGACGAGAGATAAGAAAGATGACTTTATTCCAAAGTTACTTAAGATTTTTATTGCTATTTATGCTTTGTGTAACTTGATCACTTTTTCAGCTTTTACCAAAGTGAAACCAAAAAAAGAAAAAATAGTACTTAGCAAGCACTAGTACTAGATTTCTTTAGAGTATTTAGCTGATCGTGCATTTATTGCAGTTGATATGTAAAGCAAAAGATGAAATCTGTCTATATTCAACTGTAGAAGACGAATCTATACAGGAAGACCTCAGACAGCGTTTGTGCGTGTTTTCCCGTTGAAAGACAGATGGGTTTAGTATAATCCAGGTGTTAGTCTGTGACTCACCTGCAGCAGACAGTCGAGCGTTCCCTGGTACAGAGCCCCTCCCCTCTGGTTCATCATGCGTGTCCGGACCACATCTACTGGATTCGAGGCCAGAGCCCCAGCGAGGCCACACAGAAAGCTGGACCTGATGGGCAACAAAGAGCGGCCAGCGTTAGGGACATTACAGGGTATCTGCAGGTTTCAGCAAGTCAAATTTAAGACCTTGAATAAAATTTAAGATAGAAAAAAACTCCTATAAATAAAGGGGACGGTTAAGGGACTCGTATATGTTGGCAACAGAAGTAAGCCACTAGTGAAAATGAACGTCATCCAGCCAGCAGGTGATGTATTTGCATTTACCCACGATAGCTAACTAGGTGATATTAGCAGCTAGTTACCGAACGCCTCAAGTCACAGAACTGTGTGCAACTCAAACTTTAGCCAGACAGAAAAGTCACAGCAACATTTATTCCCTGGTATTGGCGCATTTATGACCAACTCACATTTTCTTTAAATTAATTTAAGATATTTTAAGTCCTTAACTTTAGATAAATACGTTTAAGACTTTTTAAGGATGCATGGGCATCCTGCATTATATCATGGCGCTAGTCAGTGTTTCGGTGCCACCAATGAAACCAAGACCTCTGAATCCTAAAAACCACTAATGCAGCCCTTTTCAAACACATCAACAATGGTTAATGTGTGTCTGTGGGTCTTTGATTATCACACTCCCTAACTGACCAGTCACTAAGTGGACAGCCATGTCTTTGGCTCTAAAGTTACTGTGTGAAAATTTTAAATCTATCCAAAAACATACATACCGCAAACCAACAACTCTAAATCCTGACAGATGCACGTCACTACAACATATTTTAACTGATGCTTTTCATTTTCGACAGCTCTAATTTACAGCCACTTAAGGGATACGTAGGGATCCCTTCAGTAACTGAAACTCACAGGAAGTGTGTGTACACGGTGTCCCCCATGTAACCCGACAGGATCAGGTGCTTCTTGGTGATGTCGTAGACCGGGAGTTCGACGCCGACCACGATGGCCGCCCTCTGCGCTGTTAGAGAAACACCCTGATACGAAGACAAAAGGAATGCTTACAGGATGAAACTCTGAAATGTGAAACTCACCGGAGGTTTTTTTTTTGTTTGTTTTTGATTCTTTGCCAATTTCCTCTACCTTCCACAGTCCTCGTGTGCCCTCCTCCTGGTAGATATTGATGAAGTTGCCCATCATGCTGCCTTGGATCACATTTCCCTGAGCCTGCATCCGGATCTGGGAGAAGACACAAAGAAAGGGCATCAGATATGACAACGGCTGCATTGTTTTTAACCTGCGTTTAAACCTGTAATTACACTGCGGGTGTGACTTAAAAAAAGAAAAGAAAAAAAGAAAAAGAAGCGGCCACTGTGTTTGTTGCTCGGTTCTGTGATGATTTCACACAGACAGCTCATGCAGCACACACCCCTATGAAACACAATGTTCCAAACCTGCAGACGCATGTGTCGAGGCGTTAATCTTACAAACACTAACCGTGCCAAACGGAGCGCAGACAGAGAGAGAGAAAAAAAGGAGAGATAAGAGTGTTGGCATTCACCAACCGGTATCATTTACAGAACGCTATGTTAGGCCTTTCAGGGGTCAGTCTATAAATAAAGCACCAGCGAGGTCACGACAGCCCCGGTTTGACTTTCGCTCTGCTACGCTGCCTTCACCAAGTATTAATATCTCTTGAACTTTTTCACATTTCATCAACTGACGGCCTAGGTTGGGATTTTTTTTTTTTTTTTGTGCAACCGGCAAAGCAGAAAACTAGTGCAAAATTGTGGCGCATAAAAAAAAACAATATGTGGCTTTCACATTTCTTTTCACAAACAAAAAAAAAAAGAATCTAGAAAGCGTCCTATGCATTTTTCCATGATAATTTTTTTCATTTTAAATATCTCAAGTTCTGTCAGATTAGACTGAACAACATTCAACTGATGTTAAAGACTTTTGGGTCTAAACCTGGCCTTCAACTGGGTCATTCTCGCACACAAATATTCTCTCTTATAATCCAAGGGTGTCAAGTTGCAGTACTGCAGATTTCAGATGCATCTATGCTTCTACACACCAAATATCTAGGCCGTTATAGAGCTACATGCAAGCTGAGGAGGCAATTCAGTCGTTTGATTTAGGTGTAGTAAGCCAAGGATTGACCAAAAAGTAGTACAATAACACACGTTAAGGGTCTCAATTTGACATCGGTGACCTGAACTATTCCACGGCAGCTTTAGCTTCAATGTTAGGGATCTTTAGTCCTGCTGGAAGTTAAACATCCACTCCCGGTTTTGGAGTTTGCTGCAAGGATTATTGTTAAGGATTCAGCTCCATCGCCACCCACTTTGTAAAGAAATCAGCTCAGACCTCCAGACCTGAGCACCTTCCCCCAAGTTTGTTGTGTCAGCACACGAGTGCGCAACTAATAATTGTTCTTGTCGACAGCTGTGTGGATCTCTACAGAGTTATTGTGACCCTCTAGGCTGTTTTTTCTAACTCGGGCTGCATTCAAACGACCTAGTCAAGCTGTCGTTTGTTTGACTAGAAAGTCTGGTTGGTTTGGGGATGACGGAAAGAGCAATAAAACTTTTTTGTGGAAAAAAAAAAACCCAAAACAAACTCTGGCCTTCCTGGAAACCTAGGTCCTGGTTCGGTTGAAGTGAACTCTGATGCGTTTCAAATGCGCATGTGAATACCAAGCAGACCGGAGACCGCTCCAAACGTAGGAAGTGGACGATAGCGCAGGGCATTCTGGGTAAATACAGCCTAAACAAACACAAGAGTCTAACACTAGAAGGAGATTAGCTTGTAATTATAATTGTTGTCGTTTTTTTTAACCAACAAAAAAAGAGAAATCCTACAACCGCTAAAATATGACGCTACTCCAGTTTTGTTTACACTTTGTGAAGGAGGAAGTTGTGTTCAGTGTCTTCTTCTGAGGTTTTCATGTAGTTTCTTTTAGTGGGTTGTGGTGCAGCGCCACCACAGGTGAGGAGGTAAACAGGTTTTTCAAAGAGTTTGGTTGGTTTGTTTGACAGAATGAAGTGTGAGAGTGAACCGCTCCGCTTAGATTTTCAGATGGACTGAACACTGTTTCATAATTCCTACTGTGCTTGGGATATTATTTTATCATCTAATCCCGCTATAAACGTCTCCACCATTTTCTCCCCAACTTATCTGAAGTGTGTCTTGATCGTCGTGATGCTTTTTGTTCACTAATGTTCCCTGACACAGAACAGCTGGATTAAAACTGAGATTTTATTGCACATAAGTGGAGCAATTAAACAACTTCTGACTTCAGCCGGTTCAAACGTGAAAAGGTTTAAATTCTACTAATAGAGTAAAACTCCACACGTTCCTCCGGTTTCCAGACAGACTGCTGCGTTTTTCACTGAAATATTTCCGCGCACTTTGCTTTGGGGGCCCAAAGACCCGTCAAACCCGCTCTGCCGCTTTAAGAACAATAAACAAGACCGCTCACGACCTTTATTTATGCTAAATTACACACCTTCAGCACATCAGTGGGGTTGGCAATGGAAGAAGAGATGACTCCAGAGAGAACGCCGCACAGCACATTGGTCAGCAAGGTCTCATCTGGAAGAAAACTGAGATATTAACTTGATCCACTCAAAGCGTGCAGTACTGGTTTTATAACTCGCAGCACCCGGCCAGGCGCTGCGCTTTAAGAGGTCACGCAATGTCACACCAACACCTGTGAGCTTCAGCAGCAATGCGCATGCATGCATGCGGCATGTTTGCCTTGCAGCGGTTTGTGGGTTTGTGTTTGAGAAGTGCAACAGAAACTGAACGCTCACCTTCTGGTCTGTCCACCAGCAGCCGCTTAAAACTCTGATATGTCCCAATTTTGATGGTCCCGTAGGAGGCCTGACGGAGCATGGCGGGGGAGATGCTACAAAAAAACCCAAAAACATGCTTATTTTTAATTTTAAAAATGTAGCACTAACAGAAAAACATTGATTAAATAATCCAGAAATCGTTCTCTCTCTCTCTTGGTTAAACAAGGATGCAGAGAGATCGGTCGACAAGAAACAGGAACAGGAAATATATTGTGTACATGCAGTAGGGTTACACTTTCATTTTGCGCCAAATAAAACACGCTCAGCTACATAAGTGAACCCACTCACCCTGAGTAAAGCGCCCGGAGCCCCTCCTCTCGTCCTATCCTCATGATAGCATGGAGCATGCCTCTGTAGCGGATCTCACGGTACTTGATGTCCCCGACTTGGCCCTGAACCTGGAGGCGCGTCTTGGCCAGGTCGATGGGGAAAGTGCCTGTTAACCCACAACATTGGAGACTCGTTAGCTTGTTTTCAAACCCAAAGCAGGAAGAAGAAGAAAAAAACAAAACAAAAACACCCCAACACACGCTGCACGGCCTCCTCCATCCCTCACCCACTCACCGCATTCTGCCGTTATGGAAGCAAGCCCGCCGAAAACGAAAGGCTTCCAGTTCACGGTGGACATTTTTTTCTTCCCCGGACCGAGTGTTAAGACGCAGCCAGCCGCTTCTCGGTACTATACAGCCAATGTGTCTTATGAGAGAATCCCAGGTCCGGTCGTCGCCAGAGAAGTTCAGCCCCACGTCGCCTCCTCAGACTGGCAGACTTGAAAGGCGCTGAGCTCCGCCTTCCCGCCGCTCCTTCACCGGCGTCTGTATTCTCAGGCTCCGCCCACTGCTCGCTGCCTGGCAACCATGCCAGAACGTCTCGTGACTTTAGATATCAGAGCTTTGCTTCCGCTTCTTCTTCAAACAAATATAGACTGACTATAAAAAAATAATAATAATACAGCTGGGTGTTTAGATTTCCACCACAGGACTTCACGAAATCCAAAGTTTTGTAACACCGCATAAAATAAATAAATACAAAATAGAAAAGCTTTTTCCCCTCCTTTACTCTTTGAGGGGGGCGTGGCCTAATTTAGGAACGGAACATGACAGAACATGGTAGTCAGACACTGGAATAATAATACAGCTTTAATGTGCCAAAAAGAACAAAATGTCAGAGATATTGGTTTTAAAATGGTGCATAAATACACACTTAACATTTTACATTTAAGGGCTTAAAGGTTCTCTTTTTTTATTTGTGCTGTCAAAACATGAGAAAATGCAGTCCACCTCACCTAACCAAAAAAAGCAGAGAAATTTGTGTTTGGTAGGTTATTTCTACGTTGTAGCGATTCTTCTAGGCAGGCCTAAGTCAAGCTTGTATGGAGCCTTAAGAGGAATTTGGTGTATATTTGTTGTATTGTGTGTCTTGTGTTGTTACTTTCATTTGATGTTAAAATAATCCATATTTGTAGTCTTTTGTTATTATTAAGTTGTCTTTATTTCACTTTGGTTACATTTGGTTAAGATTTTCTCAGGCAGGCTCTTTCATTTGTCTATTAATGATTTTGTAAATCTGTAAACAACAGTCTCGATCAAGTCTGGCCTCCACTGCCACCTTTCGGTTGATAGTGGCATTACTTCACCTGACGTTCGGTTTGTTCAGCAGCACCAGTTTTTAATCAGTGTGGCAGTATGTCTGTCAGAGACGAGTTAGTCCGAAATTCCATCAGATCACTGAGCTAAAAAAGGAGAGAAAAAAGCTACTGCTTTAGCTTGCTCATTTCAGCCTTAAAGTAAAATGATGGTTAAGACCCAAAGGAACAGAAAAAGTGCAAAATTAAAAAAAAAAAAGTAGCACAAAATAAAAAATAAAAATCAAGTAATGGAGGAAAAAACTGGCCTGGAATGTTGACCATCACGAAATGTAAATATCATTTTCACAAGTCAATCTGTGTCGTTTCGATCAGAGCTGCTATATACTAGCAAAAAAATAAAACAAAGAGAATCACCTGGAAAAAGAACAGTCAGAAATTACACCAATATCATTTTGGAAAGTTTTAAGTCTTGTCTTCTTGTTTGACCTTTTTGACACATAAATTCGCAGTCATAAAGCTAGCGAAACAAAGCAACAGAGCTTAAAAGGCTCGCGGAAACATGAAGACAGTTTGTGATTTATTGCTTCAAGCTAAACGTGCATCACTCTGGAGTTGGAGAGGGAAATTCTTCAAAAACTATCTTTGTCTGCCTTAGTGTGGGAATCATTTGGGAACTAAAACTGGACCAGATCTATCCGTGTTGAAATCTGTAATTTCATTCCGCTGCCGCTAGAGGTCACAACAACACTACTATTATAGTCGATCAACGCCACTACGGAACGCCTGATGTGACGATATGACTGTATCACAGATGAGCCAATCATTCTCTGCTTCATGGGGGAAACAAAGACAGCAGGAAAACGGAGCAATCATGAAGCTAATTAGGAAACACAACATGGAAAGCCCTGATTGAGGGATTTAAATTTGCATGGATGGCCAGAATAAAACTCAATGAGTTCTGCTTTCTCGAAACAGAGAGCTCCACTAAATATATATACTTATATATTGTTTGTTCCATTTTATTTGTGTGAATTAATATTTCTACTTCTGGAGTCCATCCTTCCTACCGGAAGAAATGCATTATTATGATCATATGCTAGTTGTGTTGCTTGATTAATGGGCCGGGTATGGGTCAATAACCTCGGAATTCCCATCCACACGTTATTAACGACCGGGAGGGACAAACTCGGCGTGCGCGTCACCGTGCGCGCTCCTGCGCACACGCGCATGTGTGTGCGGTGCGTGCAAGGTCGAGCGCCGGGCACAACATCGATGAACGGAAATAGATGAATGGAAATATTGCGGTTTTATCTGAAACCGATAGTCGGGGGGTGGAAGCAAATGGCCACATTTAATGTGGTGATTTGTCAAAGGCGAGCCTGAGCAGAGACACAAGAAGGGGAGATGATATACTGTATCTGTGTTTGGTGGTCTGCGCCGTAAGTAGGTGGAATATGGTTGTGTAGCAAAGAAAGGAAGCTATGGGTCAAGTCCAAATGCTCGGCCGGAGCTGTGTAAGTTTAGAAACAAAAAGCCACTGAGGAAAAGTTTTGATGCAATTTCTATAAAGTTATATAAAAACTCCCTGAGCAAGGTGAGATAGATTTCTATAGTCATTCAATTTGGGGGAACCGCAATACACTCAAAGTCAGGTGTGAAAAGTATTTGAGCTTCTTCTGGGGCTGGGGTGTTGTCATCTGTCACCCTCAGGGATAATTTAGAGAGACCTACCTAACAGTTATGTTTCTGGACTGTGAGAGGAAGCCAGAGAGAATCCACAAACCACTGGGAGAAGTTGGGAGAACGTGCAAACTCAATGCCGAAGGACTGCAGGGAGGGAGTCAGTCAGTCTCTGGACCTTCTCGCTCCATGACTCTAGGTCTACCCGAACTGTGTAACCCGTCAGACAAAGATACCAGAATCAGTTTTCAAAAACAATTTCATTTTTTAGGTAGAAAATCTATCAAGCCATGATGTTTTGATTTGTTTTCACACATTTTGCGCTAATGCATGTGAGTGGGAGGGTAATTAACACCGTAGGGTTACCTCGTTCATCATTTTCAGTGTGGAAATTACAGTTTTTCAGGCTTGCTGCGCGGAAAGAAACATCCTGTTATCGTCTGTCGTATTTTGGTGCCATGACTCAGTTTCTAAAGACTTTTTGTGCTGTTTGTGTACCATGCTTTGATGCAGAATATGACATTACCTACAGTGCAACTTTGGTTGCCGAATAGAACGTTTTGTGGCAGAACAGCCACAAGAGAGTTTGATGTTTTCCCTATATTGGAGCATGTGTTTAGGTACCAGGAAAGGGCTTTAGTTTTGTTCGCTTTTCCTGGTTTAAAACTAAAGACATTTTCTACACAGTTGAGCAATGATTAACCAAACTAATTGGTGTTTTTTTCCCCCTTCCCTCTGAAACAGAAAATGGTTTACTTTGTTTTTTATGAGCAAGCGTGCAGACGTATGAAGAAAACAGTCATCGGACTCAGCACGCAACCTTGGGGAACACCATCAGTCAGAGTAGAAAAAGCTGATTTTCCTATTCGGATACTTCGGGCTTGATCATTAAGAATGTCGCAGGTCCAGTTGGAGGTGATCACTATAAGACCAACAACCACACAGTTGTTACCCAAGACACAATCATCAACATAGTTGGCCTTTTCAAATTCAAGGGTCATTGTGTCAGTTAAGTAAGAAGCCCTCGTTCTCTACTGAACTGTGGCTGATTGTAGGAACATCACGTCAACGATCCTGGTCTCGACAAGACCTTGTTTAAGATGTGCGCGAACAAGAGCGTGCATTCCTGTAAGTGTGTTGTCGCACCGTGATACTAAGTCAATGTGACTTTTCCGTTTAGAAGACGCTGTAGTGCTCAGGCTATAGATGCGTCTAAGGTTTTCAGGGCAGTGCACTGGGCTGCAGTCGGACAATCCAAACAGCAGAACACAGGCTGACATCCATGACACACTGGCCTAATAAATCTCAAACAAAAAGTGTTTACGTAACTCATTACTTTAAAAAAAAATTCAGGTCAGACATTGTTTTGCTACATTAACTGCACTAATGTGTCACTCAGTGGAAAAATCCAATGTGAAACACTTGACTTGACTACCTTTTGTTCTTTCAAGAACTTTGCAGATGGAAAAGTTTTCATCCACTCATCATGGACATGAGTGCTGTACCTACTTGGGCCTTTTAATGATTGGATTCAGCTGTTGTTTTCCCATGACTACTCAGCAAACAAATGGAAGCAGTTTTACAAACTATTGTTGGATGTATTAATCTGCATGGGTAAACTTGTAGGATCAGATATATGCATACACTTAAATCTTTTAAGTAAGTGGTGCTGAAGGTTCGGGAGAGTCTTTTGACTAAGTAAGGCGAACATGAGTCGCAGCTCACATTGAGGCCAACACCGGCAGTTCTTGCATGAATGCAACACTCGAGAGCTGCGGATCAACTTCCAATGCCACATTGCTTTATCTTACATAATTTGCATATTGCACAACATCAGGCGACACTCCTTCCATGTAACTGATAATGCAGTTAGGTAAAGAAAAACTTGTTTATGGTGAAACTGCAAATGAGAAACCTGTTTTTTGGGGCGGGGGGTTCAGTGCTAATGACGCCCTCCCACGTCCCAGGACATATCGCCCAGGATGGAGAACCCCATCACTCATAAAAAAACCAGCAGGGTTAGGAGTTTTTGACAAAGAAAGAAGCCATTGCTCCAAAATATACACCTTCAGTCTTGACTGAAATTTACCAGTTGATGGCATGGATAAGCCAGATGCATTTGGAAGTAGAGGCAAATATTGAACCATGTGGTCACAATGACCAGAACACTGTACTCAGTGTCAAACATGGTGGTAGTAGTATCATCCTGTGGGCTGGCTTGCCTTGACATCCACCAGTAGTCTATAAAAATCTGAAAATGTAAGACATTTTATCAGAATAAATAATAGTAATTTGTAGGTTATTAAAAGAGGGTTTGTAGGGTCTTATCATAAAAACAGTCATTATTAGTATGGTTTTATAATGATCCTGTAATGATGTGAGAAACACCTGTGATTTAGTGGGACAGAAGTTCAGTCATGGTACGACGAGAGCCGGTGAGGAGTGCCGGAGGCTGAAGGAAACGCCCAAACGTTCCGGATATTCCTCACCTGTCAGCTGGAATGATTCAGGGAACGCTGGAGATTGTTCCTGAATCGTTAGGACATACAAGAACTTTACAGATGGAAAAGTTTGATGACATTCATGGACATGAATGTTGTGCTGATTTGGGCCTTTTAATGATTGGTCTGAGCTGTTGTTGTTGTTGGGGGGGGGGGGGGGGTTCCAGAGAGGAATGATTACTCACCAAACAAATATAATAATTTTTACCAACTAAAATTGGATGTATTCATTTGTATTTGACTGTGTAGATTGAAAAAGAAGCACAAGCATGCAGCAAGGCCAGCACTGGCAGTTCGTGCGTGCATGAATGCAACACTTGAAAGCTGCAGATCATCTTCCAATGAAGTGCTGCTTCGTCTAACATGATTTGCATGGTGCAAAACGTCAGGCGTCACTGATAAAAAAAAATAAATAAAATTCTGTTTTAAACAAAAATGAAGGCAACTATTTGCATCATTTATTTATGTTGATCAAGCAAAACTGTTCTTTGTCTAAAGCGCTTACTTATTTCTTTACATGAAAAATAAAATCCAAGTAAAGTGGACTTCATTTTGTCAAGTAGATCAAGCACAACTAAGCTCTGTATTAATTACTCAACTTTTTTAATATAGTAAATTAAATTTGAAAGCATACTGTAAAAACCAATTAGTTCACCTTGCTTAAAAACATTACGCAGACTCATTGCCTCGAAATAACCAAGGTTTTGAAACTTAAAAATGTTAATGAGTGCAAGTTGTTCATTTTAAGTTTACACAACCCAACTAACTTAATCATTTTGAGTTGCATAAACTTGCACAACCTTAGCGTACAAGTTAAGTCCTGGCTCCTGTCTGTATTTGTTTCTCTGCTAAATAAAAACTATGAAACTCAGTAGTTGTTTGCTTCACTGAAGGAAGTGAGGAAGTGAGGAAGGCAGAGCGGGTGGTCATGACAGTGAGCGTACAACTCACTCTTGGTGCTAAAATCTAGCCAATTAGCGCTCTACTGCTCTGAAAGCGCATCTTCATTTCTCATGAACTGACTGTACAGATGAAGCTTTGGAGTCTATGATTTTGCCTTAAACATCTTATAACTCATTTTTGCGACAGACAACAAAACGGTTTGATTAGTTGCTGCTGCTGGAGGCGCAATGTATTGTGGGATACCTTACTGGCCAATCCCTACAGTCGCATACAAACCACAGTCCTAAAAAAATTAAATAAAATCAACTACAGCAACATATTAAACCAGATGAAGACAAGTTGAGTAATTTAAGTATTGCAAACCTAGAATAACTTGATACATTTTGTTTAGCTGTACATAAACTAAATAGCAAAAACATGCTGACATTATAGTTTATATGAAATAAGGTATTTGGTCTAGGCTTTTCCATGGTAAACAATATTCTTAAGCTGAAGCATTATTCTAGGGATCTTCACATTAACTTATTTTTTTTTAAGTAGCTAGAGCAGAATATTTTTACCGATGTCCGTTGATGTTTGGGAACTCTGATGGCTTATGGGTAACACTGGGTATTTTTGAAATACCAGATGAGACACAGTAAAGATAACAAGATTGTTTTCTTGTTGTGTGGATGGTGTAGATGCATTTTGGGAGTAAATGGTCAGAAAGGGCCAGTTTTGAGCCATGTGGTCACAATGACCAGAGCATGGAGGTAGTTGCATCATCCTGTGGGCTGGCTTGCCTTGACATCCACTGATAAGTTATAAAAGCCTAAAGAAAAAAAAAGACATTTATGCAGAATAAATAATAATAGTCATCATAGGTACTAAAAAACAGTCATGATTACCATCTTTTTATAATGATCCCGCAATGATTTTTAGACAAACCTGTAATTTAGTGACACAGAAGTGCAGTTATGGAACGATGGAAGCCGATAAGGAAACGCCCAAATGTTCCAGACATTCCTCACCTGTCGGCTGGAATGATTCAGGAAACACCGGAGACTTGGAAACCTTAACTCTGAATTGTTTGTAAGGATTACACAACATTGTGATTGTGCATCCAGACAGAAAAAAAAAAAAGAGAAATACTGTTTATATTTTTACCTGGCTCATGACTTTTAAAAGGAAATTAGTCTTGCCTTTAAAATAGTAAAAAAAATACTTATTTGCAAAAAATATTTAGGTCAAGGTGAGCGTGCCTGGAATAAACACTGAATCCCTCCCTCTCTCACACATACACACACGCACACACACAACAGTGCTGTTTCCTGCTGCCTCTCTCTGTGTGGTGAGGTATTTTTACCCCTACCTCGGGGCACTATTGAACCTAATGGGATCTGAAGGCGTGTCCACCCCGGTTAGCGCGTGTTTGTCTGTCCTGGTTGTTTTTCGCCGTGCTCTCCTCACACCCCGAAGCTTTGAGAACGAGGCCTGATGGGACGGGCGCACGCTCCATCGTGATTGGCTGGGAACGTGAGTCCGCCTGCTCCCCCAATGGGCATGACAGAAAAAGAGATCCTTGTGACGTGGGGAAAGGAAGAAAAAAAATTTGCTGTGTATTTTTCCAGTCTTGTTTTTTTTTGTCTTCTTTTTGAGTCACATCACGATTCCCAGAAATCCAGGCTTTGAATTCACTCCGTGACACGATGCAGGGATTTCACATCACAGCCAATCCCTGTGAATAGCTGATCTTTTCTTTGCTCTACTTGCGGAGGGTTTGTTTTTTTGTCATCACCCTTCGTCTTACACAACCAAGACCTTAGAGCCGTGATGTTCCACTACGCTTCAGGGTTTCTGCTTGATCAGCTGGACGCTCTTATCAAGGCCCCAATAAGTCGGAGGTTTCAGGATGATAGAAAACCCTCTGGAAATGCCCAAAAATGGACATCAGAACTTAACCTCTGAGAAATCCCTTTTACCTTTACAGAGTCCTCAGGTTTTGACCTCTTCAAGTACGACTGATTTACTCCGCCTTGCTTGTCCGGATAACACCTGAGGAAGGCCATCGTAAGCAAGGTCGTCTGGGATGGGGATGAAAAGTCTGCGGGATCATCAATCTTCAATAAGTATATAGCTGAGTTATGTGAAAAAAATACTTATGGAAGTTAGAAAAGGCACAAAACAGAAAAAAGCCCCACCTTGAACATCAAAATGGCTGCTAAACAGTGCAACTGAAGGGTAGGTAGTACACTCTAAAGCAGGACAGTGTGTTCCCCAGGTGCAGAACAAACAAACAACAACCAGAAAGCTGAGATGCCAGAACAGGTTTGTGGTGTGAGGTGGTCAACTGCACTGCAACAACAAAAAAGCAGATAATCGACCAAGTTGCTCAGATTCTTTTCATTTGCACCATTTTGTCTTCCTCCAAATCATCAACTCCTAGCATCAGGTGTGCCATTTCTTGAGTTTTTTTTTTTTTTTTACTTATCCCACCACAAACAGCCACCTGAGTGAAGTTGCCCCTCCAACTTCACTCAGATCAGACAAAAACGGTGTCAAACGTTTTTGCGGCAAAATTTTCTGTTTAATCATTTAAAAAATATTAAGAAATGTTTCCAGAGGTCATGAAAGGTCAACCAGCCCCCCCTACCGTCTTCAAATCAGATAAAATCGGTGTTAGTCAGCCGATTAACACCGGTTGATTAATGTTTGTGCTGGTTTCTGCAGCAATTTCTTTTGTTTGTGCTGCTTTAGCTTTGAAGATATTTGTGAAAGTCTAATGGTCAACCAGGTCCCCCACTTTTACGAAATCAAAGTGACCTTTAAAATTTCATTAATATTTTCAAAGCCATTTACTCTGATTTACCTCAAATCAGACACCAATTTTGTCTGATTTGTCTTTAAAATGATAGCGGCACGAACAAAAATGTTTTGCTGCACAAACTCTTGACACCATTTTTGTCTGATTTTGAAGACAAACGTCACTCAGGTCAACCTGCCAGTGGTGGGTTTTAAACATCCTGCAAAAACAGAACAAATCACAACTTTAATATTTGCAACAAGTGACCAAAAGTATTTGCTTGATACGCCAAATTTCCAATTGTGTGTTCAGTAAGAAAGTTTGCTATGGTTGCCTGTTAAAGCCAAAAAGCCTGATAAAGCCAAGATCCTGGTTCCATGATCTTGAAGGACAGTACGGAGTGACCCCCCCCCCTCCAACCAGGGTGCATTTATAATAATCTCTCACCCCGTTTAGGTCTGTATTTAGAGCCATTAACCCCCCCATGTAGCACCCTCTCTTACACTCTTTCATTCTGCCTCTTAATAGCCTGGATTAGCTGCTGCTTTAATAGACTCATCCATCTCCTCTGTTTATTCACTAGTTTTACACACACACACACACACACACACACCCCTGCACACGCCTGCTTTCTCTGCACCTCGTCCTACTTCCATCTTCTTTGCTCATGGGCAATTACACAAACAAATACAGCTTGTTTCCACTGTTTCTGGCTGCTGTATGGCTAATGAATAGATTTATCAGGCAGTTGTTTCTTTTTATTTTTTATTTTATTGTTGGTAGGTCAGAGGTGGCGTAGTCATCCTGGCTGGGTAAAGGTGAAGCAGCGCTGTCGCTCCTGCGGTTTTGCAGGGCGCATTAAGCATGCAGATTTATGTAAAATTCCTGCCACAGAGCTCAGCTTCTGATTGGACGGAGCTTCGAGCCCCTGCAAAGCCCCCTCAGAGTTCAAAGCTGGATTCATTTGGTCTGACGTGAGCAGAAGCAGGGGGACGGAGGGGCGTATGCTGAGAGGAAGGGCTTTCTGGGGACGGCATTCGTCAGACACATGCAGGGAACCCACCCACGCTCAGCTCTTCAAAAAAAAAAAGACAAACAAAAATCCATATGAACGTAATGTGATGTCATCTCAAAGGGAGGGGGAAAGAATGACATCCTGTTGGTATTCTGGAGGGGTTCTTAAAACCTGACATGTTTTCAGTGGAGGTCCATAAATTTGACTCATCATCAGGCAAGGTCAACTGGGTCAGAGATCAGTATGGGGAGACAAATAATTGTGAAAAAAATGGAGCTCCTCTGCCTTCTCCCAATGCTAACCAGAATGAACCAATCAGAGCCAGGAGGCTTGACATACATTTCATTTTCTCTAGAATTCCCTAAGCATTTCTGAGCAAAACAATGTTTAACAGCTCAAAAAGCATTTAAAGAAACTATTCCAAATCCAAAACAAATATTTAAAATGTTTCATTTGAACTTTGTTTTAGGAGAATTTTGCTCAGCCGACTTGCTCCCCCATGGCAAAGAGGAACAAAACCAGCAATCAGGGGGTTTACTAGGACATAAAATGGGACTAAAAATGATAAGCAACGAGAAGGAAACCTGTGAAGAACATGCAGGAAACAGGGAGATCTGACAAAGTGGTGATTAAACCGAGAGGCTCTTAAAAACAGAGGAGGTCGATTACCGGAGCTCAACACAGGCAAGTCTAATTATTTGGTGTTTTATCAGTGTAGCGTTCCTCCATGGTTTTCTAAGACAAAGATCCGCTTTTGTGACAGAAGTGTTTCACTGTGCGGTACCATCTCAACATTCTGTCCGTCGATCAGCTGCCATTTTCTTAAACCTGCTCCACTGTTACTGATTGTGACGTAGACGCTTTAACTTTCAGTTGTCACCCACCCAGTGTCTCCAACTCCACCCCCACCCATCCGACCAACCCCTTTCCTCCTCATCTCCTTTTGTCGTGTTCTACTGTTTTTTTTTTCCTTCTCCTGATTCCCTGTGGGGAGGAAAATTCCTCTTATCAGCTCCGACCATATGCAGCCGCCTGTGTGTGTGTGTGTGTGTGTTTGAGCCCTGTGTGTGTGCGAGGATAATCCTTTAACTCTGATTGGCCCAGCTCATACCCCTATTTTTTTTTTTTTTATTATTATTATTTTGGTGAAAGCGATGACTGGAGGGTTTTTTTTCTTTCTTTCTTTCTTCCTTTGAGAAGCAGCAACTTTCATTTTGGTTTTTAAAGGTTGCGCCTTTTAAATGGCGCAAGGGTAATTACAACGTGAAGCATCTTAGAGTGGCATTTTGGAAAATCCATTAACTCCTGGATAATCAAAAGGAATTTGCATCTGTCATCCCATTTGAAAGACGCCACGTGTGTGTGTGTGGGGGGGGGGGGGGGGTTGTGTGTGTGTGTGTGTGTTATATTAGTACATACTGACTCACTGAGCCTGTCAGAGGACATTAACATCAATTCAGGTCTTTTTTTTTTTGTTGGAAGCAGCTTGCTTCTGAATTTGCTTCCCTCATCCATATTTGTGATGCCTTGCATGATGATGATGATGATGATGATGATGATGCTGTGGATGGTTGTGGGGGTGTAGGTGTGTGTGTCGTTGTGTGTGTGTTTCCATTCAGTAAAAGTCACAACAGTCCTGCTGCATTGGAAAATTAACACCTGTCATTTAATTACAGGATGGCGGCTCGTGGCCAATCAGCGCGGCCGCCATTATCGTCAAGGTCAACATTCATTGGCTGCTGCTCGGATTCGTTCCTCCGTTCGGAGCCGCGACCACGGGACACGGACCGCATGTGTGTCAGTGTGCAGCCCCGGCGTTTGCCAAAATTGAGAGTAGAAGAAGAAAAAAAAAAAACGAAATAGTCTTTCCCTCCTAGTTGCCATAGTAACCAGTGATTCACCACATCTGGCAAATTATAGGGCTGTTCTGGAAGGGCGCGAGGGTGTGTGTTGATGTGGGTGTGCAAACTATAAATGTGGGGGTGTGAGTGTGTGTGTGATGGCGTGAGAGTGCGTACCTGTCCCGCATGCGAAAATAGAGGTACAAGTGAAAACTAGAAGGAAGACGGATTGATGAGTGACGTTTCTAGCTAAAAAAAACAACAAAAAAACCCCCCAACAAAAAACAATTCCAGAGGACAAAATCAGTGTCCGTAATACTAGATATCAAAGTGCAACACTAGGCAAAAATAAAAGAAGAAGAAAATAAATAAAAGAAGAAAATTGCTTCCCTGTGTTGGGACGTCAAAGCCAAGTTGCAGATTAACATCAATTGAAAGTCGAAGAAGCTAACAGGGACCGTAACCCTAACCGCCATTTTTTTATTAAGTACAGACAAGTCTGTCATGCAAAATAAGTGCTTATGATACATCTATAAAATTGGCATTTAATTAGACTGCACAGCAGTTGTTTATATTAGTACCATTATTATCCACATTTTGACAATTTCAGTTGATGAAATTGCAACATGTCTCATCTTATTGTTTTCTTTCCTTTATGTCATCGTTACTGCTTTGTATCGTATTGAAACAGATGGCATTACACTGTACATTGTATCACATTACATTATATTAAAGAGAGAGTGACTGAATGTGATTTATATTTGAAAAAAATAACATTTGGCTTCACACATCTACTGCTTAATAGGTAGCTAAGGGGCGAAAAATTGCATAAGATTATAAAGTATAATGTTACTATTTGACTTAATCCCATTTACGTATTCAGCTTAGAATCTCGTAGTGAAGTATATAAAATTTTTGTGAAGACTTGGTATAGTTTTGGATATTTTTTTTGTTTTGTTTTGAGCTTCTTATAATGCATGTAGAGCACAGCTAATGTGATCTGCAACTGAAGATGTTGATTCCCATTTCTATTTTGAGCAGTGCAGCTCTTGCTTCAGAGGATGCCACAGCAATTTTGGTACGTAACGCATTCACAAGAACGCCTCGAAATTGTCAAATGAGAAATATTACGAGGATTAAAAATGTTGACACGTTTACAGGGCTAAAACGAACTAAAAGAAATTCAGTTTTCCACTTTGAAGCAGCACAATTTTAGTTTTCAGGAAAAGCCGTACCTGAAAAATCACAGAACATGCAGTGACTTCCTGATCCAAGGTCACAAGAGATGCTGCAGGGAAGTACGGCATCATGAAAACAACTTCTTTTTTTTTTTTACATTAGAGGATGTAAACATGCATCGTTATTTTGAAAATGTTTGATATGTTTTTATTTTTATTTTTTATGTGTGTGTTGTTTTCATGCAACGTATTATCCGAGCCAGTATGGGAGAGAGAAACAAACATCAACGGTGATATAAGAACATTTAGTCCTCCGTTTACAACCCGGTTTCCCCCCGACTCCATAAGGCATCAGTCTCTTTAACAGCTAAACGCTCCAGTACACACAACCTCTGAACATGTGTGTGATTCGGTGTGTGTGTGTTTACTGCTTAGTGCGTGGCAGGTAGTGGATTAATCTGAGCCTGTATGTTAAACACTGGCTCAAAGTGAACCAAACAGGTCCCTGCTGTTGAGTTTAACGGCTATTTTTTTAGGGAGCACATTAAGTTAAAGATGCAGGTGAAGTGACTTCAAAAAACATTCGTACAATTTAAACTTATTTTCTGGTGTAGCACAAACAAACTTCAAGGTATTTTGTTGAGATTTTATCTGATAAACCCGCACATGGGGATGTGCCAGTTTTTAAATTTGTGCTAATGTTTATTCCCTTTTGATCGATATTTTGTAGAATGAACTTGAGAAAGTCACACTGACAGGTTTTTAAGTTTACATTTCTACTCATTTTTCCATGTTTTTTAAAAACTTTTTTAGATTCTTAGTCGCTTAAATTGTTCAAACTCACGCAGACTGAAATGGAGAGCGTCTGAGAACACCGCTTTTCAACTTAATGGTTAAAATTCCTTCAGGTTTGGACTTTGGCTGGGACATTCTGACGCATAAATATACACTGATGCGCCGCGTACGATTTTCTCCGCTTTGCATTTAGCATGCTTGTCGGTGTGGGTCTCATCTGACCAAAATTCATTTGCAACTTTCCTGTGGCTCCTACATGACTTGTGGCATCGGCAAAAACAACCTTAGCTTTCTAATAGTTATACTTCTATAGTTCTGAAATCTCTTTCCAATTTTTGATGATGGTTGAAGTATTTATTACATTTTTTTTACAAGCTAACCCTGCTTTAAACATTTCCCCACCAAAGGTAGCGTTTGACTGTTGGCTACACTGGAATTTCTTTAAAGGGGTAGCATTATGTTTGAGCATTACATTCTGTTATTGTCACGAAGAGGACCCAAATGCAGCGTGGTTTTGAAGATTTAATAAAAAACTGGATAGCAAAAAACACAGAAAAATCACAGGGAACACGGGGAGCCAGAGCAGAACAAAAAAAAAATCACAGGAACCAAGAACAACAGGGAAGTAACAGGATATAAGAGGTAAAGTAAAAACAGAAACAAGGCTAAGCTCATCAAATAATGGGAACACGAAACAATAAATACCAGACCCAGCCCAAGATCCAGACAGTTATATAGTTATTCCATCATCCAAAACACACCTGGAATGTTGCTTTGATTCTTTTATGCATGCTTGGGAAATCCTTTAATCTCCTGTGGCAGCCATTTTGTTTGTAGAAACTTTTGCTCTCACCAAGCGCTGGCTTTTTCACCGACCTCCTTCTCGGAGCTGCAGTGTCCGAGCCAAACACTCGCCTATGACTTCCCCACTAGCTAGCTAGCTAGTCAGCTCCTTCAGACTAGCGGCAGCGGCAATTAGCAAACCTATGGTGGAACTGCGCGTCTGCTGAGCTCATCATACGAACTGCTTCTCTGTGAAACGCTGGTAAAACGTTGCAAATGACTTAATGGAGGAATGTTGTTGTGACGGCTTCCAGAAGGCGGAGTTTCAGACAGAGCAGGAGCTTCTTAAAGTGACAGAGGCCGAATTTCAAGCTGCCAAGTCATGTTTGATATGTACAGCATTTTTGTAAAAACTGAAAGTGACACATCTCCTTGAAATGGCGCAATATAGCTGGAAAATACATAAATACGCCCCTAATTCAGAACAAATGCAGATGAATACAACTTTATTTGATTAAAAAAAAGGAAAACCATATATACTTTCCCTTCAGAGTTCTGCACAAAATTGTGTTGAACACTAGCAAAATGCATAAAAAGCAGGGGAAAAAAAGTTAAAGGAGTATGAACACTGTTTCAAGGTACTGTATGTATAGAGATGAGTTTAAGTTTGAGAGTAGACAGCACAGGGCTGCATGTATACCCAGTAGAGAGAATAATACGAACAAGGCCTTTCACAGTGGCTAAACAGGGGATCAACCTTGCCTTGTTTGGCAGCGGCCCCTTTTTCTATAAATCACGGGGGTAAATGGTCTGTGTTTAAGGTTTAAACACCGCTCCTATTACGGCCTGTTCGATGGCTGACAGCAAGCTGTATATTTGCAGCATTTACCTGTTAAAAACAGACACACACACACACACACAGCACGAGTAAGACGTTTTCGCCCAACAACACCTGGGCTCGTCTCCATTCTTAAAAATGATATATCGGAAACGTTTAGCTCTCCGAGCTGAGCGGCGACGTTGACATCTTTATTTTTACTCCACTTTCAATTAAAGCTACCAGTGAACCAAAAAAGAGAAAAAAAAAAACCCAGAAGTTATGAGCTGTCTTGGGTTGAGGGAAAGAGTGGAGGAGATGGGAAGAATGGGGTGAGAAATGAGAACTCCTTTAGGGAAGAGCTGAGATGGACAGCAGATAGAGGGAAAGATGGAGGAGAGGAGGAGAAGAGAAAGGTGGAGGGAGGAGGTTAATGACTGATCGGTGTGTGTTTGTGTGACTATGTGACACAGGGGAGAGACACACAGAGAGAAAAAAGTGTGTGAGGGCGCCATTAAAGCCTTGTACCATAAATCTCCTACAGTGTGTGTGTGTGTGTGTGAGTGGAGATAACGGAGGGATGTCTCTCTCCATTCTGCTTCTATCAGGATGATTCATGAATCCCTTTCTTCCTCCTTGTGAAATATTAGAGAGGGGACCTGTGTGTGTGTGTGTGTGATCTCAGTCGGCGTGTACTCACCTCTTATCAGGGTGGACACAAGGTAATGTAAGTGGGAGACTTGTGGCCACCTGAGAAAGGAAGGGAAATGACCCAGATTCCCAGTCACACGCTCACTGATTGGGGGAGAAAAAACACCCAGAACCGTAAGGAGCGTCTGACAGTGACGGCTCTCTTTGACGGAGGGCCGCGCGGCTGACAGCGGTGATTGATTACGCCAGGGTGAACACATTTCAGCGCTCCGCTCTTCATTTAGCTGACAGTATTGTCTTTATGGCGCCTTGTGTTATGGCATCATAATCATACCGGTGCCACCGGAGCGCCGGCGGGGAATAAATCTTTATAATCTCTCCCGTTTCCTCGGCGTGGGACTGCCTCTCTCCTTCGTGACGCTTGAAGGTTGGCCCGACGGTCACACGGCCTCGGTTTGGAGCCGCCGAATGGTCGGGCGGTGGGGGGAGAGAGAGAAAAGAGGACGGACGAACGGAGGGAGGGAGTGATTTTGCAAAGTCAAGTCAAGTTTATTTTGTATAGCACGTTTCAGCAACACGTTATAGCAGTTCGCAGTGATTTACACGGTAAAAATATCAGACTAAATGGCGTCAAATGGCGTCATCAAAATCATCAGCAACCCCAGGAAGTAAGTGCAGCCCGTTTACTTCTGTTGATGCCTAAAGTCTGAGTCCTGTACGGTTGTTCCAACCGTTCTAATAGGTTTCGTTCACACTGCAGACTGAAACGACCCAATTCCGATATTTTGTCAAATCGGATTTTTTTGCTGGGGCCGTTCACACTGCCACATGCGACCTAATGTCTTCTGCAGTCTGAACGGGCAAAGGACCTGAGAGTGTCCCGCATGCGCAGTAGAGGGCGCAACAGCGTCCGCGTTCTCAGTGTTCTGCCAACCGCCATAAAAAGTAGAAGTGCTCAGTGTTTGCGGAAGTGAACATGGAGGCTAACGATGGAGCATAGCTTACACATTTGAAGTTGTTGTCCGACCGGAGCAGCATGTTAACAACTTAATCCTCATTATAGTCCGTCGTGGTTGTTGTTATACGTCCCACTTGCGCGTATCAGGGCGCAGAATAGTGAGATTTGTCCAGTTTCAGTGACGTTCAGTTCGGGTAAATGCGACCTGAAGTTTCGGTCGCATTTGAATCGATACATATCGGATATGCTAGCGGCCTGTGCTGTTCAGACTGTCATGAAATACGGAGCCCTCCAGGGGACATTGGGAATTTTTTTTTTTTTTTGCGTTCCCTCGCAATACTGTACTGATCAGTTCATGCGGCATAATTGAACACTGTAAGCCTTTCTTACGGTGGCCGCCGTACTTTCTGCTTTAATATAAGGTTATGTAAGGTTTTTCCATGAATGTTAATATCTCTTTGTGAACTATCTGTGTCAGGATCTGCGGCTTCGGCAGTTCCTCTACTTTCCTTCTAGGTGGCGTCCGAGAGCTCGCTGGCGTATGAGCACACCCCCCACAGGTGTGTTTCGGCACACCTGCAGATCATCAGCGGGAGCATATTAGAAGCGGGTTCCCGGCACTTCGTCGCCAGAGTGTTGTCGCCATTGTGGTACATCTGGTTCTGTGATCTCTATAGATATCCAGTCTGTTTCGCCGCTTACCTGTCCTATTCTGTGATCCCCAGGCTCCCGTGGCCTGGACACCCCGCGCAAGCAGGAGGTTTGCAGTTCCGTCCGCTGAGCTCCCTGGCGAGTTACGCCCACCAACCAGCTGTTCAACCGCACCTGCCCGCTCCTGATCTGACACTCCTAAACTACACACCCTTGCCCTTGTAAATAAACCTTTAACCTGATCTCCTGAGAGTGGTTTTGCATGTGGGTTCGGAGAGTCCAAAATAACATGACAGAACACTCTGGCCACTCGAACCCAGCAGACGCTCTCAGGCAGACCATGGCGGAGCAGCATTCCCTGCTGCAGTCTCATGAGGTGGTTCTCCGCGCTCTGAGCGAGAGACAGGAGGCGACAAACCAGCGCTTGGATCGTCTAGCCAGCCTGCTCCAAGACCTGCAGCCCACACGGTCACCCCAACCTGCTGACGAGACTGAGGCTTCCGCACCCGTTGCGCAACAGATAAGTCCGACTCATGACGTCAGAACCGCATCTCCAGAGCCTGAACCGATGCAGATCGGCCGAGCGCGCCTGACGCAGGAGGAGAAGCAGCGACGTAGGGAGCTTAACCAGTGCATCTATTGTGGAAAGTCGGGTCATTATATTGCCACCTGTCCGGTTCGCCCAAACCCGCAGGTCCGTCAGTCGGAGTGGGGAAACTGACGGACCGTGAAGGCATCGCCTCATCCCCCCGTTTCTTGTTACCGGCCACTCTACAGTTCAATAATGACTCCATACCCCTTTCAGCACTTATTGACTCAGGTTGTGAGCAAAATCTCATAGATCAGTCTCTAGTTCAGCAGGCTGGGATTGAGACCGTGAGACTCCCTGTTCCGTTCAGTGTCTCCGCCCTTAATGGAAAGCCATTACCTAATATTACCCACAGGACTATACCGCTCCAGCTTATTGCCTCAGGTAATCATCACGAGACTATCTCCTTTTTTGTT
This sequence comes from Xiphophorus hellerii, assembly GCF_003331165.1. Classification (NCBI taxonomy): domain Eukaryota; kingdom Metazoa; phylum Chordata; class Actinopteri; order Cyprinodontiformes; family Poeciliidae; genus Xiphophorus; species Xiphophorus hellerii. The sequence goes on along the minus strand of NC_045677.1, from coordinate 6,808,612 downwards.
TTTCCCTCGACCCAGTCACCTGTAGTTTTGGGTTTCAACTGGCTACGGCAACATAACCCGCATATAAACTGGGCACACAATCGTGTGGAATCCTGGTCTACTAACTGTCTCTCCTCCTGTCTGCAGTCAGCCATCCCGCCAAACCCATCTACGGCGGAACGAGAAGGAGCGGACCCCGTAGATCTCAGCAGCGTCCCAGAGGAATATCACGACCTTAGACAGGTATTTAGCAGGGACAAAGCGCTCTCTCTACCCCCACACCGACCTTACGATTGCGCCATTGAGCTTCTTCCAGGAGCTCCGCTCCCTTCCAGTCGCCTCTATAATATCTCCCGGCCGGAACGTCAGGCTATGGAGAAGTATATAAGCGAATCTTTAGCGGCAGGTCTCATCAGACATTCCTCATCACCGTTGGGGGCGGGTTTCTTTTTTGTCAGTAAGAAGGATGGGTCCCTTCGTCCTTGCATAGATTATAGGGGACTAAATCACATCACTGTTAAAAACAAATATCCTCTTCCCCTCATTGCTTCAGCATTTGAACCTGTACAAGACGCGACCGTTTTCTCCAAACTCGATCTCCGTAATGCCTACCATCTTGTCCGTATACGTCAGGGTGATGAATGGAAGACGGCCTTTAAGACCCCGCTAGGCCACTTTGAGTACTTGGTTATGCCGTTTGGCTTGTCCAATTCAGCTGCCGTATTTCAGGCCCTTATAAACGATGTCCTCCGCGATTTGTTGAATGTCTTCGTTTTCGTCTATTTAGATGATATTCTAATCTACTCCCGGGACATCGAGTCTCACCGCAGACACGTTCGTTTAGTTCTCCAGCGCCTCCTCGAGAACCGTCTTTTTGTTAAGGCCGAGAAATGTGAATTCCATAGACCATCCATCTCCTTCCTCGGCTACATCCTAGAGAGGGGATTAGTCCGACCAGACCCAGAGAGGATCACGGCTGTCATGGACTGGTCAACCCCGAGCTCGCGTAAGCAACTACAAAGGTTCCTAGGATTTGCAAATTTCTACAGGCGTTTTATTAGGAATTATAGTCAGCTCGCGGCCCCATTAACGGCTCTCACATCGACCAAGGTTGCCTTCAGCTGGACCAAAGAGGCAGACCGGGCATTTGTGGAGCTAAAGGAGAGGTTCTCACAAGCCCCTATTCTCGTGCAGCCGGATCCCCAAAGACAGTATGTCCTAGAGGTGGACGCGTCTGATACGGGAGTGGGTGCGGTCCTCTCCCAACGCTCAACCCCTGATGAAAGGCTGCATCCCTGCGCCTTTTTTTCCCGCAAGCTCTCCCCAGCCGAGAAGAACTATGAGGTGGGAGACAGGGAACTCTTGGCCATAAAGTTGGCACTGGAGGAGTGGAGGCATTGGCTAGAGGGCTCTGAGCACCCCGTGTTAGTCTGGACAGATCACAGAAACCTATCCTATTTACAGACTGCGAGACGTCTTAACCCACGGCAATCCAGATGGTCGTTGTTTTTCTCCCGCTTCAATCTAACCATCTCCTACCGCCCTGGTTCTAAAAACGTCAAACCCGATGCTCTGTCCCGCCAACACTCCCCGGAAGACTCACAAGGGACTCCTGTTCCCGTCCTGCCGTCCAGCTGCACTATAGGAGCACTCACCTGGGAGATCCTAGACCAGGTCAACCGGGCCCTACAAGACGAGCCGACTCCAGGACACTGTCCCGCAAACAAAACGTACGTACCTTCCTCTGTTCGCCCTCGTCTTATTCATTGGTTTCACTCTTCCAAGTTCTCCGCCCACCCAGGCATCAGTAGGACTGTCTCGCTCATCTCGCGCCGCTTCTGGTGGCCTTCCTTGCATAAAGATGTCAAGGAGTACGTATTAGCATGTCAGATTTGTGCCCGCAACAAACCATCTAACCGACCCCCTGCAGGCCTGCTTCAACCGCTGGAAATCCCCAGACGTCCGTGGGCGCATATAGCTCTGGATTTTGTCACTGGGCTTCCCTCGTCACAAGGTATGAGCACTATCCTTACAGTAATCGACCGATTTTCTAAGGCATGCCACCTCATTCCCCTCAGGAAGCTCCCGTCGGCGTTCCAAACGGCTCAGCTCCTCGTCAAGCACGTCTTCCGCCTGCACGGCATCCCTACGGAGATCCTATCTGATCGGGGCCCCCAGTTCGTTTCCCAGGTGTGGAAGCAGTTCTGCCGCGCACTTAATGCTAAGGCATCACTCACGTCAGGCTATCATCCTCAATCCAATGGTCAAGTGGAACGGATGAACCAGGAGCTCGAGTCCACTCTCCGATGCCTTTCCGCCTCGAACCCGTCCGACTGGAGTAGGTTCATTCCATGGGTGGAATACGCACACAATTGTCACACCTCAGCCGCCACGGGGTGTTCTCCTTTCGAGGCCTCCCTGGGATACCAGCCACCCCTTTTCCCTACTGATGAGAAGGAGATCTCTGTCACATCTGTCCAACATCATATTCGGCGCTGTCGACGCGTCTGGTCTGCAACTATTTCGGCTCTACAGCGCGCTGAGCGCCAGAACTGCCGTTTTGCTGACCGTAGACGTATACCGGGCCCGCAGTACTCACCTGGACAAGAGGTTTGGCTGTCCTCTCGGAACATTCCATTCAGGTCCGTCCCCAGGAAGCTGGCCCCTCGCTTCATCGGCCCTTTCGTTATAGAATCCATTATCAGTCCTACCGCAGTCCGCCTGAGGCTCCCTTCTACTCTCAGGGTCCACCCCACGTTCCATGTTTCTCAGTTAAAGCCCGTACTCACCAGCCCCATGTGCCCTCCTACCGAGCCCCCTCCTCCCACCCGGGACCGACACGGGCACCCCTTGTACAAGGTCAGCCGTATTGTGGGTTCTCGCCGCAGAGGCAGAGGCTGGCAGTACTTAGTGGACTGGGAGGGCTACGGCCCGGAACACCGCCAGTGGGTTCCTCGCTCCTTCATCTGCGATGGTTCCCTCATTGCTGACTATCGCTCCTCTCTCCCGTCTACCTCCTCGGGACCGCCAGGGGGCGGTCGTTGACGGGGGGGTGATGTCAGGATCTGCGGCTTCGGCAGTTCCTCTACTTTCCTTCTAGGTGGCGTCCGAGAGCTCGCTGGCGTATGAGCACACCCCCCACAGGTGTGTTTCGGCACACCTGCAGATCATCAGCGGGAGCATATTAGAAGCGGGTTCCCGGCACTTCGTCGCCAGAGTGTTGTCGCCATTGTGGTACATCTGGTTCTGTGATCTCTATAGATATCCAGTCTGTTTCGCCGCTTACCTGTCCTATTCTGTGATCCCCAGGCTCCCGTGGCCTGGACACCCCGCGCAAGCAGGAGGTTTGCAGTTCCGTCCGCTGAGCTCCCTGGCGAGTTACGCCCACCAACCAGCTGTTCAACCGCACCTGCCCGCTCCTGATCTGACACTCCTAAACTACACACCCTTGCCCTTGTAAATAAACCTTTAACCTGATCTCCTGAGAGTGGTTTTGCATGTGGGTTCGGAGAGTCCAAGATAACATGACAATCTGAAGTTTTATATCTTTTTCTTTAGGACAGAAAGGCACTATAAACCAATGATATAAACAAAAACTGAACATGAAAACGGCCCTTTAAACCATTCAGACTACGAACACAACAGAGACACAATCAAAACTGTCAGATGACTTATAATAACTCAGAAATAGTCCAAATAGTTTGGATGTATGTTTATTTCTTTCCTACTTACAGAAAGTTTCTGTTATCATAGTTTTGTAGTGCCTTTCTATACTAAAGAAAAAGATATAAAATGTCAGATATTTCAAAAGGAGATATTAACATACATGGAAAAACCTCACATAACCTTGTAGTAAGGCAGAAAGTACGGTGGCCACTGTAAGAAGGGCTTACAGTGTTCAATTATGCAGCATAACTGATCAGTAGATCGTTGCGAGGGGACGCAAAGGAAAAATAAATTTTCTTGTCTTCTGAAGGGCTCCGTAATGAAAAGACCGGACACAGGTCGCATTACGTAAAAAAAAAAATCGGAATTGGCTCACTTCGGCCTGCAGTGTGAACGCAGCCATAGAGACAAAGATAAACGTTATTTTCATGTTTCGAAGGTAGTTGGTCACAAGGAAGTTCATTTAAAAAAAACTTGCCGAAAAAGGATGAGAAAAGCGGACCAACAATCTACGGCTAAAAACGGGAGGCGCGGAAACTAAAAATGCCAGACTGTCGTGATTTGCGATTGTAGGTTCGGACCCAAAAGCAGAGAGGAGAGGCGGCAACTTAGTTTGATGAATTATTGAGTGTAAGGACTTTAGAACTGGGGTGATGTGCTTTAGCTTCCTGGTTTTAGTGTGAACGTAAAAGTTGCTTTGAAATGAATCAGTGTTGTCCACTGTGATGCAAGTATAGTGACACCGTGACTATAAAGAACAACTAAGCATCTTGCAAGTATTTTGTTCGCAAAGTTCTATCCCCTTTATCCTGCTGTAATGACACACCTGTGTGTGTCTCCTCCTCTATAGCAAGACCCTAAACTGATGGAAGAAGTGCAGAAACTTCACATATTTGTGTCGGAAATTGAGAATTTGATAAGCATAGATATACCACGACAAGACAGTCCCTCCAGGTACAAAGAGTTCAACAGGGTTGCACTTTTTTCATACCAACGACACAACCGAAACAGAAACACGTGTAGGATAAGACAGGACATGAACAAAGGCATTCTTGAAATGTCACGTAATTCACTAGATGTAATTTAAAACCGGTTCTGCCCTCAAGACAGTTAAAGTGCTCTGCTGCAACCTACAATTAAAAAAAGTTTTAAAAAATAACAAATCACTCTTTTGGCTTTTTCCACGTTGACAAACAGTTCCTTTCCCTACTGAGTCATCAATCTTGCGAGATCAAGCTGTGTCTAGCCTACATTTTTTTCAGCTGTTCAAATATTTCACAAGGCAGTCAGTACTGCATTGAGCACCGAGGGAGTATTGAGCACTTCAAGCTGACAAATTTCCACCGTCAGTGGGAAACACACCAATTGTGCACAGTTGACCATGAGGCATTGACAATACGGCGTACAAGGATGTTCTCAAAACCTATTTAAATAGAACAGTTTCATCTTTGTGTTGAATTCGGCCGACTTTCAACCCTGTCTGCCACGTTCCGATGTCCTCTGCCTGAAAATTTCAACAAATAGATATCCAGCTCCCATTTTTTTTTAAAAATAGAAAAACAAATATGTTAACCACAAATAAACCAAAAAGATTCTTATGAAAACAGTTCTTAAGGTGCTGGCAGTGCTGTTGCCTTGTAGCAACACAGTCCTGGGTTTGAATCGAAATAGTTTTTTGATAAAAAAACAAACAAAAAACCTTCAAAGATAATTAAACATGCTTAGTAAAATTAGGCAGTATTCACACAGACTTGAATGTATGTGTATATGTATGTATATTTTCAGTTCTGCACTTTTCAAAGTGTGGAACTGGTAAGGCTGGGATCGCTGCAGCGTGCGCAGGTGGTACAGCGCGGCGGACGCTTCATAAAGCACACATTTATGTAACGCTCACATTGGGCCTGCTTAATGAGGCGTCCGCCCTATCGGATATTGTGACCACGTGTGTTCTTCGAGGCTAATGGCCTTTAAATTTCGTCCTTTTTAAAGCTGCTACAGGTTCACCTTCGGAGCGTCTCGTGAAGAGCTGCATTTTAACAAGATCCTGTTTAATTTGAGACTTCTCCTCCAATCAAACTGATCATCTGGAGCGAGAAAAAGTTGTAAGCGTAACGAAAAGTCCCGTATCTCGCATAACGATCATATTTATTTTTTCCCTGCTCTGCAAAGCTGAGAGCTGGCTGACTGCAATCGTGATGGGCTCATCCACTGAAACATCTTCTGCTTTGGAGGAGGATGGGGGGGAGGAAGCAACCGGCTGGAGATGAGGGGCCGAAAATAAAGCCAGAGGAAGGCTGAGAGTGAGGCAGATTAATGGAGAGCGGAAGGGAAAGGAGGGAAAGCAGCTTCCCAGAGAGAGATGGCTGATGAGTGAAAGAGAGACAAAGATTGAGAGAGGAGAGAAAATGAAGAAACACGGAGATGATGAGTGAGGGATGATGAATGGGGCCAAAAGAGAGACAGATGGGCCGATTCTGTCGGCGGTTTGGGCGGCAGGGAAATGGAAACGGCAAGTCAAAGCGGCATTCAGGAAGTCCTGAGATAATGATGACATACACACTGTGAAACACCCAGAGGCTGCAGTCGTCCTCACAAATAGATTTCTTATTACAAGTAAAGCGTCTGTAATAATATAAATATCAGTTGTTAAAAGCCTTTGGCTCACATGACAGTGACACAAACAAGGGAGTGATTTACTGGAGCCATAAACGGATGTGTCGTTTAGGGGCCGACCCCGACGTCAGAGGCAGGAGAACGGACGGGGAGAGTGAAAAACCGACGAGTGAAAGACAGCATTGCATTGACCAAACACTAAAATCTCAGTTTTTTTTCCTTATTTAGGTTCAGAAAATTTGCTCTTAACCAGGACTGTACATCCTGAACACAATCCTGTAACATCTGTACAGCAGACCGGCTGTCATTTGTAGTTATAGGTAGATAGATTTGAGTGTCGTCTGCAAAGCAAAGCAATGGAAAGAGACTTTGTGCTTTTTAAAAATACAACCCAGAGGCAGCAGATACAAAGCAAAAAGAGCAGGCGCTAATATCGACCCCTGGGGAACCCCATAGTTCAGAGGAAGAGTTCTGTCCTAGATTTACAGAAAAACTCTTGTTTGAAATTCGGACTGGTGTTCTGACTGTCAGTGCTACCTCGTCAGATTTTCCTATCGTAGCACGGATAGATAGCTATGTCTGTCTGTCAGCGCTACGCGTCCAAAACTGCTACCGTCATGTTTACAAACCCAAAACTATAGCGGGTTGTGTTAATGTTAAATAAATTCGATAACATTATTTGAGTGGACTGAAGTGGAAGATTAGGAGTTATGCTTAGCTTAGCATTGGAACGATTTATAAACATGGCGAAACCACAAGAAGATAACTTCCTTCATCTGAATATCCAACCCGCTTAAAATGAAAAGCTATGCACTAATTCTTTTGTTACAATATCCTACGTTTAATTTTTTGTTTTTAAATAAATATTTTGTAAGATAAAGTGGCATCAGACAGGGGAATCAGGTTTTTACTGAAAGTAAATTAACCAGACATCACCGCAACTCAAAACTTTCAAAGATCGCATTTCAAACTGGAGCCACTGGATCCACACTAGTAAGAGTAGCCATAGTTCATGACATCACTCAAGTAAAAGTTAAAAGCACAGCGAAGTAAAAATGCTCCTAAAAGTACATATTTTCCGAAAGATCAATCAAGTAAATGCAACTAGTTACTGACTCTGACTCACTTTGTTTATGCACGACATTTTCCACAATGCTGTGAGCTGCTGTACCTGACGTCCACCAGATCACAGTAACCATTTCCTGGAAGAAGAAAAGAATACATACAGCATTGCCTTGTCAAGCATACACACAGTATACTTGGTGTAAACATATGTTGGTTTCGGTGTTCTTTGTGCACCGGTCACAATCAGCAGCGGTCAGGGAAATGGGCCTTTCTTTGTCCTAATTCGTGAGTCATGGTTATATCACCAGTGACTGGCCTTGCATGTCCCTCCCTCCTGGAAAAGGGGAATATTTCCAACAAGTGAATCAATATTTAGTCTCAGTTATCCATCCGTTATGTAGTCTGATTGTGACGTCACCTTTCGGGACTTTAAACCCCCCATTTTTCTCTCTCTCTCTGTCTTTTTTTTATACAAGATGTGCACTTCCACCTGCATGCAGCACCATAATGGAGCAATTATCCTCTTCAGCTCCGGCGTGCTCCTCTGATTGTAATTTGCTTTTATTATTAGCCTTTCTCCTGCCGGAGGTTGTGAGGCAATGAGGATGTGGATCCGTCAGAAAACCGCGTCACACTGACGGACCTGCACAGATGCTTCCCAAACACGGGGAAACGTGGGCCCCGAATGCGTCGTACTTACACGCACCGCATAGGAAGGGATGTTTCTTTTTTTTTAGAAGCAGGTCTTTGATAGTGAAACCAAGGCAGGGAAGGTATGTTCAGCGGGTGCTCCTTCTGGGAGTACACGGCTTTCACGTCGTCGATGTCCTAAGGGGACGTAGCGTGTCTTTCTGCTGTCTCTCTCTGGCAGCGTGGCCCCAGGGTTCATACAAATGGAAATTTTGTGAGGAGCGCCGTCTCTCCAGGCATACGGCGCGCGCACGCGAGCACCGTGTGCCTCCACGATAAGGGACGCACGCGCTGGCACTCGAAGAGAGCCGTGCGGAGGATCGGTGGAGTGTGAAATGATTCTGTTATCATGTGGTCTGGGTGGGATATAATTTCCCATCAACCTTCCACGGCAGGTGTGGCTGTGTCTGCCTGATGATGAAGTGGCGGCGGCGGCGTGTCTGGGTGAATTTCGACGACGTCTACTGCCGCAGTGATTCTCTTGGCATGTGTAAATCAGCTGGTGATCTTAAAACAAGGAGCCAGTTTTTCTTGTTTTCTGTTTATTTAATTCCCCCCTCCCCACATTTTTGTTATTTTTTTATTACACCTTTTAAAATGAACCACAGTTCAGTCGGTTCAGCAGAGGTGTGCGATACGGGATAACCAATACCGAGTAAATATAGGGCCCTATCGCCGATACCAGCCCTTTTTATTTAAGTTTGATATATCGTCACACCTCTGACCCTTTAGGTGTTTTTGTGGGATTTCCTTTGAATTATTTTGTTCAAAGCTAATACAGAACTTGGACAAACGTTATAGGTGTCTACAAAATACTTTAATTTTTTTTTAAAAAGCAAAAAAAAAAAATCACAATTTGAGTGAAAATCAAAACAAAAATCTTGTTTGAGGTAGAGTTGAGAAATTACAATACGAAAATAAAACCAAATTTCAAGTGTGTTGAGAATAAACAATTCGGTGTTTTCCTCTATCTCTTTTAGCTATTTGCGTGCTCGTATATACAGACATGCACTCACATAGAGCACATGAGCGCTAAGCTAAGGCTAAAGGAAATTACACACTAGAGAACGCCTTTTTTAACATCTAGCTTAGAGGCCAACAAAGGGAATTACAAACTATTGTTTGATGCCATTTTGGTCTGCTAGCCCATAGGGATAGCTTGAACAATGGACCAGCTGCATTTTGGTATTAATAAATGGAATTCATGAGTTCAACTCACTGACTCTTCTTCAACCTCATACATCAAGAACCTAATGGAAAAGGATAACTCTCCACAAGAGGGAATCTAAAACTAAGGTACGGATTTTACCACGCTAGCATTGACCTGAAACTGACACCCCATTATTATGGATGTTTTTGGATCAATCCGCTTGCCTCTAATGCTTCGAATCTTTCTTAAAACCAACCCTGATCTGTTATGGCTGGAAAGTGTGCTGCCAATGTTATGCTTGGAGACACATGTCTGGCTCTTTGAGAGGACGCTCAGTGCGGACCAAAGCAGGCGACAGAGAACCATCAGCATGTGCTGCTTCTCCCTTTTCTGAACTTTGATTTTGTAACATCTAACAGAAAGTTCCAGCTCTATGATTACAAAAGCTTTCAAGTAAGAGGTTGCCAACTATCTGTCTACCATATCACTCAATCCCTTTCGTTGAGGGCACAGGAAAAACAGGTGTGTTTAGGGTACTGTTTCACTTTGTCTTCATAACATCCTCAAACTGTACAAGCAAAGATTACATGCACAAATTTTGTTTGTGTGACTTTTCTTCTGCTTTTATCACTATCCCAAAAGTCATTGCAGTGGGTGGGAAGAAGTCAATGTGCAACTGGATTTTTGACCAGAACCTTTGGCCTAGACTCTAGGCCCTAGAGTCTAGACCAATGTCCAGCAGTGTTGGGCACCCAATGTTTTCCTTTTATACAAATGATTGAGTTTGTATTGGCAAATAAACCAGATGTTTAAATTTACGGATGACACTATAGTGGGTCGGATTGACTGCAACAACTTACGTTTCGACATCTCCGATCCCAAGGAGATGTCTGATGACTTCCGTAAAAACAAACCTATCCTTGATCTAATCAATAAAACCTCCTCAGCTTTTAAAAATATGTCAACAGCATGTTTCCTAATGATCACCAAAATGATCAAATCAAACTTTTGCTTATTTACTTATTGCCATTTTAAGTCTGGTGAAACACTATTTCTATGCGGAAGCCTGGAATGTCCCTTGGACATTGGTCAGTGATCTAGAACTGCATTTCTCTCGACTTTGTGCAGATGTTTCAGTCCGACTGTCTGCTAATTTAGCTACAGTTCAGACCTGGTTTCTGGACATTTTAGGTCTTACATTGTGGCTATGAAGGCACTTCAAAAAACAAAACCTCTTTTGGGTGTGGTCTTACTGTCAACAAAATACATTTACCTTAACTGATGAAATCCTTCTGTGTGTAAACATGTGTACATCTCAATGTTGTGCAGAAAATATGTGCGAGTTAGCTTATAGGAGTTAGCTTATTGTGGGTTCTTTTCTCAGCATTGTCAGCACAAGCCCAATGTTTTACATCAGCCTTTGGAAACAAATCATTAAACTCACTTTCTTGCATGGTGAACACAGTTTTGCTTTAAGCCCAAAAGTTTTAAGAGGCGTTAAAAATCTCCGTTCACGCATAGCAGGCGAGCTACTGCATGGATACTTGCAATGTCAAATTGATGATGAGAGAGAGTTTTCAGCACAATAATCTGTTTTCTCCACCCCAACTGTGAAGGTTAAATTACTGGATGATCTAAGCAAGTAATTTAGGTTCATGAAATGAACCAAAACAATAGAGAGTACAATTTTTCAGTGGGCTTGATGATGAGCAGATGACAAAATGAAGTTATTTAAAGGGGTAGTATTATGTATTTTCCAGGCACATAGTACCATTTTATAGCACAATCAAGTAATAGAAATGAAAAGAAACTGTACTTCGTAATTCAATGCTTTGAACTTGGGCCTCTGTCTCTTTAAGAAGCTCCTGCTCTTTCTGAAACTCTGCCTTCAGGAAGTTATCGTAACGCCATTCTTCTATTCACCCTTTAGCGACATTATTACCAGCGTTGCGCTGAGAAGTAGCTTGTAATGCACCTGATGTGCAGTTCCAGCAGGTTTTTGCTAATAGCTGCTGGCCAGTGTGAAGGAGCTGAGAGCCACTCTGTGAGTCAGGAGCTTGTAGACGGCAGCTCGGAGGAGGAGCTTCACCCTCAAAGGCGGGGCTAGGTCCACCCGGCTGTTTTGCACAGCTGAATGGTTGACACGGGCAATAAAAGGATTTCTCAAACATGCGTGAAATAATCAAAGACACAATCCAGGTGTGTTTTTGATGAGGGAATTGCATCATAACATGATGTAAAGCTCAGAAGATCATCTTACATAATGCTGCCAATACATTTAAGTACGTTGTGTTGAAAAACAGATGCATTTAAAACACAAATGCAGTGAATTCCAAACTCTTCTAGAACTGCAGCAACAAGAGCAACTTTTTAACAGGTCATAGTGATTTTAATTTTTTTTTACTTCCCCACTTCTACAATCACAAAAGCCCACATACAAATGAATAAAGTCATGCACGCGTCGTGGATTCAGTGGCGAGTTGGCGAGGGAGCGTTCACCGTCCGAGAAACGTCACCGCACCGCTTAATTGGTGCGAGTTTTGAAAGTGCTTGGATGAGAGACCAGGAGAAGGCAAATACATTTAATTGTCCTCAGCCAACCTCAACTCTTGCCTTAACACTGCTTCAAATTCTGAGAGATAAGTAAACTATCCTGTCAGTCATGTGCTAAATTAGCATCTAAAAGATGGCTCACTCTTTCAGCCCGTCAATCTAACAGTCGGCGTCTTCTCGAGATCCCAAGACAAGCATGAAATAATACAGCCAAGTGCCAAGAAGACCTGAACCTATTACAGCCACACAACAACTTATTCCACAAACTCTCTCCCTCTCTCTCTCTCTCGCTGCATGCTGATTTGAGACTGAGGCGAGTCATTTCGAAGTGTGCGCGGCTAATGTAGCAGTTACAGCTACTTATTGGATGAATTATGGCTGCCACCGAGGGTGGACAGAAACAGTTACTTGAGAGAAGCCGTGAAACTGCCGGACACTGGAAGTGTTACAAACACTGCCTTTTATGCTTTAAGTGGCTTATCTGTGTAGCATTTTATTTCCTAAGTGTCACAGGCAACTTAGCAAGTTGGTGTAAAGAGAGGTGGGCTAGGAAAACATGTCTAAGGTTACAAGTTAAGGTAAATGACGCCACATACGATGTTGTTTCATTAAATGAAGTGCACCCTCTTTAAAGTCTTTTGGTTATGAGTCTAACCAAAGTCTAACCAAGAGGTAGATATACAGAGGATGGAGCAGAGAGGACAAAAGAACCAAGTAGGGAAAGAAATAGCAGCTGGGAGGGGAGAAAGTGAGGCTAGATGAGGTAAATGACAAGCAGCTGGGCAAAGGGAATAAGTGGTAGAGTAACTATAGCAAAAACAGCGATGAAACTAGAAGGGAGAGAACATAAAAATAATTACCAAATCTAACAAAATAAACCGAAGGCCTAAAATGAGAAACTAAACTAACAGAAGGAATAAACTAGAACGAAAAGCAAACAAATCCAAAACTCAAATACTTGAACTAACTGATCGTCCAACTATTTGTAAATGATTTGGTGTTCATCAGGGTCTACACACAATTATAATCAAACACAAAACACCACACACACACATTCCACACTACCAGTGATTAACAAAGATGAGGCAATAATGGAAAAGCTGCACCTTTTGTTCGTCAGCATTTGCAATACTTCATTAGTCAGTGTGAATCAAGCAATCCTAACTTCTTTCAATCATTAAAAAAATACAATAAAACTCATCAGCTTCGTAAAATAATGGTCTAGGCCGTCTTTTGCCAATCATTTTTGGGGAAAAAACACTGATTTAGGCCGTTATTTTAGGAAGGTGACAAAATATTCCCTTTGTGTATAACAACAGTAGTCTTGACATTTTAATCAGTTGATTAATGAACTGTATTAAAATGAAACTGGTGTTGGGTATTATTAACACTTCACAAAAAATGATTTAAATCATAAGTTTGCGCAATATTAATAGGTACAGTTTATATCCACTTAAAAAATACAGTTTAAGTGTTCTTATATACTAAAGTTACTAATACAGTGATATTTGGCATCGGCAAACAGCCAGTCAATGGCCGCCACTGGTTTTTCCGTACTGTCAATAGCAGAGATAAGGAAGATGCTAGCTTCTGCGGTAGTGCTAAGGCAGTTTCGACTGTGCTTACTGATACATATTAAGATATATTTGGTGCTTGAATTATTAAAATAGGCACTTATAAGTGTTTTTAGAGGGGTGGGGGCTCAAGTATTTGAGGATTTTAGCTACTTGTGGTTGGGGTCCATGCCCCCCGCCCCCATGAATACCGTCGGTCCACTGTCATCCCCTCTGTAAAACAGAATCTAGCTGCTCTGCCACCGGCTTTCTCTGTGTGCATGACTACGAAACAAGCAAACAAAAACATTCCTGCAAACTAAAACTGGAAATGAGTGTCTAGTTTGCCTGAAGACAACATGAAAAGTTAAGAAATGTCACTGTGCAAGTGTACTGTAATGCCCACTGAAGATGTTTGCATGAGAAATGTCTCAGACTGCAGACCGCCCCAGAATGGAATGTGTAGAATTTTCAGTCGTTTCAGGAACACAACAAATATCGGGGGAAAATGAATGTATTTCACTAAAATTAGAACATTTAACACAAACCATGCTGAAGTGCAATATTTGAATTGCATCAATTTCACAATATAAATAGTTTTTATTCAAATATTAAAGCCAGGCTTGAAATCAATTCTCGACGGTTTCTCCATGGAAAGAAACATTTGGAGACTAGCAGCCAACACGATGTTTGGAGTTTCTGAGGTTTGACGGCAGCTGGTCAAACAAACTTTCACCTCGTTGGGCCCTTTGTACCTGCTGTGGTTTGATGACAAGTGACAGGAGAATCGACGGCATCAAATTTCTCAGCGCAACAGGACGTTCAACAAAGGACATTTTTGTCTGCTATGCTCAAGTTTTAGGTGAAACTCACACAGCCGCAGCATGGAAAGCAGGCGAACAAGTTCAGACCTGTTTTTGAAAACGTATGCGGCCCAGCACTGATGCTGCTTTTCAAAGAAAAGAAAAACGGAAAAGAGTTCCTGGGAAGCTCCTGTTGGAAAACAAAATGTGCAGAACATCAATGGCGAGCAGAGCAGAGGGATGGGAACGCCTTTAAGTACATATTGGACCCGCTAGAGGGGGTTTGCTTTGTTATCTGAGGTTTTTGTCTGTGTGCCACTTTAATAAATCAGGGTGGAGATTAAACAGTATGACACAGGCAGAGGTGAATGTAAAAGACGTTGCTCAAACGGATGATTTCTGCACGGAGGACGCATCTCGCTCTCTTTACCGATGCACTCGATGGCGGTATTGAGATAGGCAATATGACACGCCACCCAGGGCATCAGTCTGTCGGGGGAGGGGGGCAGCAAGAGGCATTTACATGCATCAAGCTTCGAGGGCTATTTTATTGTTTGTGTCTTCAACAAGCCTGAACTCAAGTGAGTTCCAAATCTAAAATACGTAGACTGATCAAACCTGAACTGCATATCCAACACTGAAGAGAGATTCTGTGAAACGTATCTTATTTAACCTCTTTCCATTGGTGAAAACACAAGAAGGTACAATTATTGAGGTAAGATTGAGGTAAACACAATGGCATCAGAGTACAGACAGACAAATCCCACAATCTGACAGTCTGCTTGGCGTACCTGTCCCCCAGAGTCGATGCTTTTAGAATAACACGCTGCTCCATTTACAACCACTATAGTGACAACTTTTAAAGGAGTTTTTTTTTTTTAAATCTCTTTCTTCCAACAATGCTTTCTTCTCGCCATTTTTACACAAAGGCCGTATTTGTGAAGCGTATGGCAGTCGGTGTCCTGTTACAAGGTTCACGCAGAAATCGAAATCAGATCCGATCACTAACGCCGGCACGTTGTGTTCTGATTTAAAGAAATTGAAGAACAGCTGAGAAACAAAGTTATTGCCATTCATCGGTATGTAAAGGGTTGTAACGCTATTTCTAAGAGTTTAGGACTCCAGTCACACAAAATCAGACCCAATTGGAACAAATGATGAAACAATGAACAGTGGGGAGAGCCTTCCAAGAGCGGTGGGACGACCAAAATGATCCTAAAAGTGTATCCATGACTCATCCAGGAGGTAACACAAGAACCCAAAGTCATATTTAAAACTCTGCAAGCCTAATGGCTAGTTCACCCGGCAAGATCCTTAATGACTTTCAGCCCGATCTCCCCCTTCCCAAAAATCTTAAGGACGCTCCGCTTATCGGGATGGAAACACGGAGCGGAATCAAAGACACACAGAAGACCAAACAACTGCAACCAGAAACTCCAATGGATGTTGGAAACTATATCGCCGTTGCCTCTTCCCAGTCCGTCATGTTTGTTTACTTTGAACTCGCATCAGATCTCAAGACTGAAACCTACATGTTGGTGAGTGAAATCAGTTCACAACCGCTCCTGGACGCCACACACCCGTTCACACAGTCGCGCACCGAAAAAAGCCTTAGACTTTTAGAAAAAAATATATCATGTGACACATGAAACATAGGTGGAACCTTTTGCACAGTGTGCGTCTGATTACATCTGGTGGAAAACTGACTCAGCATTTCAGATGGAGAACATCGTGAAACGTGGTGATGTAATTGATAGAACCATAAATCCTCCTCCTTACAAAAAAAAAAAAGGACAATGTGTGGCCATCAGCTGCTGACCATAAGTCCAAGTGCACACCGGCAGGTCAATCTCTGCACTTGTTCAAACAAATGGAGGGGCTTGGCTGTAGTCTATGTCTGCAGCTCAAAATAACCCCACGGTGACTGAATTGAAACCAAGAGGAGTCTAAAAAAAAAAGTGTCTCCTCAAGGTCAGTCGCTGAGGAATCAAGTCAGAAAGCGTTTTAGGAGATCATTACTCCACACCACCCAACATCACCCCCAGCCACCCCCACAACCCACACCTGGAGACACGCACGTGCCTGAAGGAACAACACGTCACTGTTGCATTTAATTTCACATTTTGTCCCCCCACCCCTACCCCCACCCCTCACACCCCCACGCTCTCTCGCTCGCTCCCCAAGTCTTGCCAGGCTTCTTGTGGTGCCTCTCCGCTGTCAGTGGACTCCGGCCAGGCTTCATTAGGCGTCACAGGGAGGCAGCGCCGTGACTCACTGCCTGCGTCGAGGGACCAATGGGCAGCCTCAGCTCTCCGATATAAATAACGAATAAAAGACATTCTTGAGAGAGGACCGGGTGGAGGGCGGGTCAACGTGCGCTCGCAGCTGGATTGGATTCTTTCAGCGCGCTCCCTCGTCAATGGACTGCTTCTTGTCGCGCATATTCTTTAGTTAGTGCGTGGAGTCGATAACCTGTGCCGGTAAGATCCGTTCACCCCTTTCCTTTCTGTGCTTCGTGTTTATTGACAAGGCGTCGACAGCCGCAAAAACCCAGACAGGTGACAGGTTGATCCTTCTGGGTATCATAAAACCCGGAGCTGGTTTCATTAAACAATAATAATTATTATTATTATGCAGTTTTAAATGAAAATACTCAATTACTTTTGATATTTGAAATCCTAGAAGAATGACAGAACGAATCGTGTTTTTTTCCCCCTTCACACCTTTATGACATCGACTCGTTTTTTGTTTTTTTTTAGATTGCAATGTTTTACTGATCAAATAGATTCTTAATAGAGCAAAATTAGTCTAAATGTTTTCTATGTCCTTGTGCTGCTTCGAAAATATCAACTGGTGCGACGGCTGGGGATGCTCGACAATAAAGCGCAAATATTTTATTTTTAATTTATTTTTTTGGGTCTAATTAAGAAAAAAAAAACCGAAGGGGGATAAAAGAGGCTCGTTTATTGAAAGACGCAATGATAGAGGTGTCTGGTTCATTCCTGTCAATCATTCTCGTTATGCATTATGTATGGGGGGGGGGGGGGGGGGGGGGGGGGGGGGGGGGGATTGTTGCAAATCGAGACATGGTCGTTTAAATATTTTTAAAATATCCATGTAGGAATCGCCTTATCTCAAATATCTGCGTTTTGATGTGCACCTGTTCTGTTTATGTCGTGCGCAATTCTCTTCAAACTGCGCGTCTCGATCAATGCCCACACCGGGCTTGGTCTTCGGAAATATTTATTTATTTATTTATTATTATTTTTATTTATTTTTTATTCTTTTCATCAGATCTCACCATGGATGTACCGCTTATTCTGGATTTTATGTTTTCAGACCCCGCAGCCTCTTTCACCGCCCCCACCCACCACCACCTTTCTGTTTGCAGGTGAATTATCCCCCAGCTTTGGACACCAGATACCAGGAGAAGCGATGGCGACGTCCGAACCCAGAGCCACCGGGGAGGAGCAGGACCCCAACGCGGCTAATTTACGACCCCCGACTGGAAGTAGGTCCTCACACACCGACCATCCGGCTCACGACAAAAGCGATGTTGCCTCCGTGTCCAGGAGTTAGAAAAGATAGCAGCTCAACGACAAGGCCGATGGTGCCTTGCTAAAAGGCTCTTCTGAACCCAGTCCAACCCCTCACATCTCTCTCTCTCTCTCTCTCCCTCTCTCTCTCTCTCTCTCTCTCTCTCTCTCTCTCTCTCTCTCTCTCTCTCTCTCTCTCTCTCCACTCCCCTCAACCTCTCTCTGATAAAGGCAGTCTCGCCCGGGCCATTTGCTGTGTGGGCTCCGTCGTTAATCATCCCGGTTAAAAACAGAGCCATTACACCAGCCTGTCGCTGTCTGGCGGATCAGCAGTGCGCGCCGGGCAGCAGACAAGGCTGAAATAACGCACCATTAAAGCCTATCTGAATGACATTTATCCCTATAGAAAACACATGATAATAATTCCGAATAATTTACAGCTTCATTTTGCGTCTTCTTCCTTTTTTTTTTTTTTTTTCATGGAGTCTTATTCGTTCGCATTTACTTCTGACTTCTTAATATTCCATGACAAAACCGAAATGCATATGTCTATATTTTTCCCAGTAAAACCTGATATCATCTTTTTTATTGGCTAGTTATTTTTCATCCACTTTTCCAGAGATGACTATACATTAACCCGGGGGGGGGGGGTCAATTAGTCACATTTTCAGTCTGTGGCGCATGCACAAAATCGACTCTATTAAAACACGTTTGAGCGGCCATCTTCACCGCAACGCGGAGGAAAAAATATAATAACAATAATAATAATAATAATAACAACAACAACAGGGTGTTGTCCTCCTCAACTCAGCCAGTCAGCAGCGAGAAACGGCCAGTTCGGGGGCCAGTGAAGCGGCACATATGACATTTTCTTCTTTTGTTTTTCTTAAACGAAACATTTTGGAGTGAGAGTTTACATACTTATGGCCTTTGGACGTCAAGTGGACGTGTCTCAAACTCCCGGATTTATTCCCAAGGTGAATCTGTACAACCACAAAGACGCATTGGAGAGAAATGAAAAGAAGAAAGAAATAAGAAAATCTAAACTATAATGTTTGTTTTGTCTGCTGCTGCTGCTGCTGCCATTATCTCTTTGCTGTGCTCCATCTCACGCCTGCCGGGCTTGTGTCTGTGCGTGGGTGTTTGTGTCGTGGTACGTGAGATTGCTTTAGCATATAAAAACACATTTTTTTGTTGCTCTGTTTTGTTTTGTTACACAGAGTTTCTCATCAGGTGCTTTATGTAGGCCTATGCCATGACTTTGCAGCTCACGCTTGTCCCTCAGGCTGCAGCTGCATAAAACCTGCTTGAGTTCTGTGCACTAATAAAACAAGCTGTTAGAATTTCCTAAATAAAAGATTTTGTAGTGTTAAAATTGTTTTAATTCTTTGGGAGGAAAATTTTTGCCGAATATCTATGAAAAGAAATTATGTATTTTTTCCAGCTTATAAAGAAATTATTTGATAATGTTTTAAAAATGTATTTATTTGACAAACGTATAGCTAACATTTGAACTAATTAGTCATTTGTGCTTCTGGTTTAAAAGAAACAAAAACATAACAGTTTGTTTAGCATGTTACTACACAACTAAGATATGCTAATGAGAGCCTCAGGGTTAAGAAGCTGTGAAATATTGACAATACTGTACAGAAACAAAACGTTAGCATTTAAGCTATAAAGCCGACGTAACAACTTTGGATATTTTTGTTTGGATATTTTTTTACTCGTCTCAATATTTCTGAGTAGAAATTATGTAGGTCCAACAGCAAAAAGACTTAAGCGAGTTCCAACTAACTCTTGAGATGTGCTAACTCAACAGAATCTAATAAGCACGTTTAACGTTAGCATTAGCACTGTTCCTAATCACAATAAAAAGAAAATACCATGGTGGTTTGTAAACCTTTCCATGGTAACCACAGCTAACACGTGCTGCTCTCTGACAATGAACTCATGGTTAAAAAGTGCCACTTGCTAGCAGGTTTAGCATTAGCAAAGTTGCTAAACAGGCTAAAATTCGTGTTTCAAAACAGAAACATTCACAATTTCAAGTCATTTTAAATTTCTTAACTTTTACTAATGTAAAATCTAACAGTTATTGAAAGTTATGCTGCATTTACAAGTTAAAATGCTTGCTAGCTCTTTATCATTTTAGTAAATATTTAACTCAGAATTTTAATTTTCTAGGGCATAAATTAATCAAAAAATAATAATTCAGAAAAAAAAAATTATAAATAATTTTACCAATTTTGTTGTTTAAATTCCATCACATTCCAGGTGCAAGAAACTTCACTTGTCAGTATTCTTCACATTAGCATTAGCGCTAAGCGCTAACTTGAATTCTTGTTGTAGCACAAGTCTTTTGACAGTTCTTAATTTTAATTATGTTTATATTGATTTTTATTACACTACATACCCAGCATCCTTTGCTGGACGCCACACACAACGCATAAGAATAACAGTGGCGTGAACCAACATCTGCAGTTTAATTCTAATTTAAATGTTTAGCCAGGACGTTCACAACGATAAAGCGACAAATGCTGTTACAATTGTAACATTTTGAAACATTGCATTCGTGTAACTCTTGATTAAAAATAGAAGCAGTTTTATTGGTTCATATTTAATGTCCTCCTCAATTCATTTTTACAGTGTATCAGATGTAAGGTTTAAAGCTTTCTATTTCCAGCTTGCCACAGGCTACCTAAAATCACGCCCATTACCAGCCCGTTCCAGTCACATATCCTTTGTTGCACTCAATTAATTTCTCGTCCGTGGGCTCATTTCACGGGTGTTAATTCCAGCCCGCCCCTTGGCTGGGTTTCGAGCCGGCGTGGATGAGCCCCTCGGTCCCTATTGATTGAACCCAAAATCGGAAATGTTTTAAAACTACTCTCGCTGAAATACAAAGGGGTTGTGGCACAGAGGATATAATTAGAGGACAAAATAAAGGCCAACCAATTCTGTGTATTGAAAATAATTTAACAAAGGGAAGGAGAATATGACTCAGCCGACCTGTCCGACAGCCGTCGCTTCACGCTCTGCTCAGTGTGTGCTCCGTCGTCATCCGCCTCTGCACGGCCTGCACAGCACACACAAAGACACACACACACACAAAGACACACACACACAAGCAAAACTCAAAAACGTTCATTCTGTTTTAGCCTACGAGTATGCGTGGATGCACGGATGCACACGGAAACTGGGGATGAAGATTTGCGGTAAGTTCTGGTTCGAGCCCATCAATCATTTCCTGTCACGATTTCACCACCTCGTGAGCCATACATCAGGAGGACGGGTTTATTTTGTTTGTTTGTTTGTTTGTCTCTTCTGTCTGACATTTAATTTGCGGAAAATATTTGTATTATTGTGCAATTTTTTTCTTCGAAACCGGTCATTACTGCAGTTTTTGTTTGTTTGTTTTTACCCATTTTGAGGCCTTCTGAAATGTAGGCCATTGTTTCGAGCTGAGCTGCTCGTACAGGCCGATCCACCACTGTCACTTTGCGTTTCCATCTCCCAAAGGTCAGCGGGCATTAGCCCCTAAGGTGCCGTGGCGATACCCCCCACAACCCGCCCCCTGACCACCGTGTCCTTTCTTTATCAGCACTGAGAAGAAAAGCCCTTTCGACATGTCGAGGAAGGGAGGAAAAAACAAACAAAACCCCAGAATTAAATAAAACATTTTCGTCTCATTTTGATGAAAGTGGCATTATTATCGTTACCATTATTATTATTAATATTTTTTTATTATTTTAACAAAACATCTGTGGTTTGTTTTTGTGACTTGCAAAATCCATGGATGATGTAGATTTACAAAATGGAGATGAAGGTAATCAAACGGAATGTTATTGACCTGTTTGTCTCACCAGAAATCAATGAAAGGCCCCAGGAAGTACGACAAGCCAGTGATCCTTTTTCTTTTCTTTTTTTGTCTTCTTTAATTTTAATTTATCATTTCGACTTTGATGAAGTCGTGCCTTGAGGGCAGGTGGAGTGAGAATGTTTACAATGTCACAAAGATAGATTTTAAATCGGCTTTATAACAAGAGACATAACTGCGCCTTCAGAAAAAAAAGGGTTTCGAACAGGCGTGAATGGGACGTCTATGTTTTTACGCATTTATCTGCAGAAAGCTATTTAGTTAGGAGCCGCCTGATTAAGTGGCTGAACGTAAAATAGGCCTCCCCCTGGGCGCGCGGAGGCAGATTGCCTCGGGACTCTGTTCATCCGTCATTAACCATTGGGTTTGTATTCAGCGGCTGCGTGGAACATCGCCTCGGGCTGCCGTGTAGTTGTACTGACTCGGCCTGTTGTTGCTCCCTGCTGGTAGGGACTGGCTGTGACGTCACTGGGTGGGACCCTCTCCCCCCCCCTTTCCCCGGTGGTCGAGTCCTAACATTGGCCCGTGCCGCTGGCCTATTTAAGGTTGACCTGCCCACACCAATTAGCATTTCACACGGCTCAGATCATATGAAGCCGAAACAGCTTTTTTTTTTTTTTTTAAATTTCGGACATTCATCGTCTCAGATTTTGTGAAATAAACTCATTTTTTATTATTTCTTTTTCTGTTTTCATAAACCTTATTTTTTTTCTCTGAGTGTAATGGAGGTGCTTGGAGATAACGCATTCTCTTCGTCGTGCAACACTTTAGGCTTCCTGCAGAAGAACAACAGCCTGGAAGAGAGAGGGAGGCTCGCGGGCCAGAAGAACCTGCTCTCGTGCGACAACAGTGACAGAGACTCGCGCTACCGCCGCACAGAGACGGACTTCTCCAACCTGTTCGCCCGAGGTGAGACCTTCACACCTGGCTGTAGTTTCACAACGGTGGGCCTAAAACGGTGCTTTTAGCCCTGCCTTCGTACAAAACTACTAAAGTGTTTCCTTGTGGTTTTTCTTTCGCTGGCCTGTCGCTCTTATCTTTTCATCTACTGTAAGGTGTTCGTAATTAGCTAAATTCATTAAGTTTGTGAATTTATATCTGTTTTGCTTCATTTTCTCTCCCCCCCCGTCCTCCCCCCAAGAAACACAATTAACTAGCTATTAAGTCAAATTAGTTCATGTTATTGCTTGTTTTCACCTGGTAGACTATTTACGACGCTTAAATTTGCTCCCAATTTGATTTCACCTCAACAACATCTGGAGAACCGCGGTTTCAAAGTACATATAAAACAATAGTCAAACCTGATTTTGACTATTATGAAAGGACAATAAATTCTTGAAAAACCACACTCAATAGACAGGTCAAATTTGGACGTATTTAACGTATGAAAGATTCAACTAAATACATTCTTTTGGATGTATTTAGGCCTTTATTTTCGATTTGTGAACACTGGAAATGTGATTTACAGCTTTTTAGGTTCTTCTTCACCTCAGACAGTATATATCAGAAAACAGCGGCAGATCGGTCAAACCTGGAAATGACCTGGCACAAATAATTTAGAAATTGTATAAAATATAGTTTATGAAGCTTTTTTATTCAGTTTGTTAAAACCCAAGAAGGAGAATGGCTTAAAGCTGCTTGGCTTGTCCGCCACCTTAAATGGGGTCCAGCCAGAAAACTGCAGACTAAAACCTGGACAGATTCATTCTGCAGCAATGACAGGTGTCATAAAATACAACTTGTGAAACTTTTATCCTATTTAGATTTTTAAGACTCTTTATAAGTTATGTACAACTCATTTAAAGTTGTACTTAACTTTAAATGAGGTTTGGCTTGTAAACTGTATGACCTGCACAGGTCAAATCCTTTCAGTTATTCTACGCTAATTACAGCTTCTATGACATATAGTTTACAACTTGTTGAGTTTTTTATGAATACTCGAGAAGTGTTTCAAAGCCTTTTGGGTTTGCATGGTGTCCAGCTTGAAAACTATTTAATAAAAAAAACTCAAAAGTTCTCATAACTGCCCTTGTAAAACTTAAGTATGACTGAGGATTTTAGATTTTAATCTAAGCATTGAGGTTAATTTAATGCAGTGAAACAGCCATTTTGTCTAACACCATCATAGATTCAAAGTTCAGCATTTCACGTTATTGTATGACAACCTGGCCGCAAGGAAACTTTTATTAGTTATTATAGACTGAAAATAAGCTTCCAGAACATTCCCACCTTTAATCCAAGTCTCATTGGTCACTTGGGTCTAAAGGAGAAAATTGAAAAATCACTTTTACCCCTGAGGTAAAACAAGTCAATTTGTCCTTTTAAAGTTTATTTCAGGAACATTTCTAAAGTGCAGTTATCAAATAAGCCTGTAGTCGTCGTTAAGCTATTTGATTCCAACTGACATTGAGACACAAGGTAAAAAATAAATAAACATTTGGAGATCAAATTGAGTTTGGTGTTTTTTAAATATGTTTGAATTTTAAACAAGGACCGGTTTTAAATTCGCCGCTAAGCTTTATTCCCACTAACTCTCCCCTCCCACTTCTTAGACCTTCTGCCAGCCAAAAATGGAGAGGAGCCCACCATACAGTTTTTGCTGGAGGTTGTTGAAATCCTCACAAACTACATCAAGAAAACCTTTGACCGCTCCACCAAGGTGCTGGATTTCCACCACCCTCACCAGCTGCTGGAGGGCATGGAGGGTTTCAACCTGGAGCTGTCTGACCAGCCGGAGTCCCTGGAGCAGATCCTGGTGGACTGCAGGGATACGCTGAAATACGGCATCCGGACAGGTGAGAAGTGGCTCGTATATTGAGTTCAATAGATGTGCAGACACAGGGTGTGTGCCAATTGCTGCTGGCTAGTCTGAAGGAGCTGAGCATTGGAGTTTCGGGGGGAGGGCTGCTGTGTGTAGCAGAACCTCGAAAACTGCAGCTTCAAGGTGGAGATTTGTTTTTAAAGGCGCTTTTTGCGCAGCTGAATGGTTGCCATGGGAGATTACGGTATTAAGAATCACTTTATAACATGACGTAAAGCTTAAAAAAATGTATTTTACACAATACTACCCTTTAATTTTACACGGTTGCATAGGAAAATTACTTCAAATAGTTAAACTGTTGGCCAAAAGCTTGCTGAAATTTTACTGGTTTCGCAGTGTGACTTGGCTACAATTTATTTAGGCTGAAGGTTTGAACATGTATAATTACATTTTTGAATCAATATTTACTTTTAAATTAAGCGCCAGAAAAACAAAGAGGGTTTTATTTCCACACATGTAGTCTATTAAGATAACTACTACCTTGTGTGTTTCCCCTTGCTATTCATTTGACGTTCCCTCCTGTTTCCCCCCATGACTTATTAAACCGAGTGTAGCCTGAGGGCGATCCTGACGTGGGCTGTTTCAAGCTGCTAAAACGACAAAGCTCAAACTGTCCCCTGGGTTTTACCCCATGCTTGTTCAATTCAGCCCCTGTTTTTCTCTTTGTTTTAAAGCACTGCCAGGAGGATTTTGGTGTGTGCGTGCGTGTGTGTGTGGGCTGAAGTGGAGCTCTCCACAGTGCTGAAACAGAAAGTGGCCCGTTTCTTCCGATAGCGGTAACAGCAGATATACCAGCTATTTTTTCCATGATACTTAGTATGCATCTGTTCATCATGTAACCCGTGTAGAGAGCTCGCGTCCTGAGTGTTGGCTGAGTGTGAGCACCTTGCAGTTTAAACGGCTGTCGTACAGCTGTCACCAGGGCAAATATCACATACTAAATGTTCATGTTTGATCTATTGTTTTTACAGGTGACCATAGAAAGAAAAACAGTGTTTGAGCACCATAGCTCTTCTGTTTATTCTGTTTTTGTTTTTTTTTCCCCACTCAAATCATAATCAGATTGTCTCTAGTGCATTACATAAACTCAATTTAGTTGTTCGCACTGTATATGAAACCTGATGCAACCTGCTAATGCAGCCTGTATTTGTTTATTTGTTCAGGCCACCCACGGTTCTTCAATCAGTTATCTTCTGGTTTGGACATCATCGGCCTCGCCGGAGAGTGGCTCACTTCCACGGCGAACACCAACATGTAAGTCATACAGAAGGCAGGCCTCTGCTTGTCCTTGAGCGGGACACAGTTTGTCTTTACATGTGCCACATGAGGACAACTGGGATTTCCTGTTTAAAGACAGCTGGAAATAGCCTCTGGTCATTACCATAACAGGATGCGGCGGAAGGGTTTATGTCGGTCCCCTGCGCTCGCTCCGCCACAGGTCCCAACAACCACAAGGCTAGTTATATAAAGTGCTCTGTTTGTCCTGTTAAGACTTTGTATTGACACATGCAGGGCTCCGCTCTGCTCTGCTGTTGTGCGTATCAGAGGCTGCCATGCCCCAGGGGTGGTTAGATTGCATATTGATCTCAGGTCAGACTTACATGGTGGCCCAGTCTGATGGAGGGCATGAACCACATCTGCTTTAGACGCTCTTAATACACATGAACCCACACAGCACATGTGCATGTTGATGAAAAAAGAAAAGAAAAGCCATTACACTGATACGATCTGTAAAACAGAATAAGTAACACCAGGGTAATAGGTAAACAAACTTACTCCTTCTTAGAAAGTGGAATAATGAATCCGTCGTGTAAAGAAACAAAATTAGTCCAGTATTTTCAGAGTTTTTAAACTTGATATTGTATACTACCATTATATTGTACTGCTAATAATAATAACTTTTATTGTACATATCTGATAGAATATTCAATATTCAATCGATGGGATATTCACTGAACTTTGATCCAAAGCCGCACAGCATTCTGGGAGATGTAGGCAGAGGTGAGGCTTTAGCCACTCGACCTCTCACATCTAGCTGATAAGCAAAGATGGTGGTGTCAACTGACTCACTCACTCTTTGGTTACCTAGCAACAATCTGCTAGGTAAGTTGCACAGCAGCAGTTTCATGTTGTGCCACCGTGTCACATAATGACTTAAAAGTAAAAAAAAAACTATGTGGAATGAAAACGGGATAAAACAGGAAAGGTCAAATCACTAGTTTGGCAGCATTTGAGATAATTTAAACGAAAACAAATAAAAACATTTTCATATCGGCTGATATGAATCGCTTATATCGTGATAAATTATTCAGTCATATCGTCCAGTCCTGGTTCTTAAAAATGTTCTTGCTTGTTCTAACTGCTTAATTAAATTCCTTTGCCTTGCTTTGAGTTTGATGCGTGAAAGACCAAACAAACAAGCAATACTATCCAGCCATGCTGATGTCTCCGCTGGCTAAGCAGATCCTGGTTGTTGTTAGGGTGTTGTGTACTGCAGAAGTGGTCCTTAACTCAAAAGGAAGTCCAACAGAGCGTAGTCTACAAGAAGGTATGATTTGACAATCATCTGCAAAGCGAAACCAAACCAAAGTTAATGTTTCTGAGGGCATCAACTCAAGTTTAAACCATATTTGTCCCTTTAGCTCTGAAACCATCCCCAGCTCTTTTTCAGAGCGCTACAAGCAGCAGCCAAGCTACAAACTGAAAAACTTCCTTTGGTCTCAGGAAAGACAACACATTTAAGAATGAGTGCAATTTGGAGGTGTTCACACTTTTCCTCTTTGTCCAAACCTTAAACAAGCTGGAGTTATACATACGGTTTCCAATCTGAAAATATATATTTAAAATATCACTTTATTTTCCTAAAGATAATACATTGAAAGCTATTTATGTAGTGAACTAATAACATGCTAGAATTTTATGCTGCTTCTTCAGATTTAACCGCTAACAGCAGCCGTGTGGCAGAAAACATGACACTGAACAAGCTGTAGGGAGCCGAAGAGGAAAAAAAAAAACTGCAACGACAAAACATGAATTACGAAAAATCTACAGCACTAAGTTAATTCATTTTTTTCCCTAAACATTATCTCAAGAAATGACCTCTTCCTTAATCTGCTCTCTCTCCCATCTCATCTGCTGGTAGGAAGAATGCCCCAAGAGACAGGGCCATTGACTTTGCACACTCAAACACACCTCCATAACGACAACCGCACACACACTCACACACCAGCCCCGGCTGTCCCAGATTCAGCAGCAAGTCTTTCCAGTCCATTGACTGCCGGCTCATTGTGAGCTGGTCTTAGCAGATAGGCCAGCTGGGCCCCACACTGACACACAATATCCTCAGGCTGCACAGAAAACCCTGTTACTGCGAGGAAACCGGCTGCCGCAGATCCCTGCAGAGTCCTCATTCCGCCTCTATTGTCTCCATGGTTATGAACCGAGTCCCTGCTCCTCTGAGCGTCTGAAAGTAGCGTTGTGTGTAGTGTCAGAGGGTTTAGCACATAAAAACACACGTTCGTGCGCGAATTCATCTAAGCACACACACACACACACACACTGCACGCCCTTGATGATGATAATAAGGGCATTTAGGGGCTGTCTCTGGGGGACAGGCAGGTGACTGAGGGGTAATTTTCACCCTGAAAAGACCAATGATTGGCTCTGATTGTGATAATGATCACCATTATTGTCATTACAGCATGAAATGACTCAGAGATAAGGAGAATTTTAAAAAGGTGCATCGGTTTTGTCCCTTTTTTTTTTTTTTTTTTTTTTTTGCTGTAGCAGGGATTGGTTTTAAAACCAGAGAAAGTGAGATGTTGTGGGGATTAAGTATATATATTATTTCTTCCATAATCCATACTTCCAACATATCATAGAAGACTTTGATCTTGGTCTTTTTGTCATCTCTGCAGTTTTGTCCTTTTGTTGTTGTGGATGAAAGTCAAAGCCCATAAGTCATGAAAGGAGAATTTGTCCTTTTATGTCTGTTCAATAAAACTGAGCTTGCAGGGCAGCACATGGATTAGACCCCATCACAAAATGTTTCTCTCTTTCAACCTTTTATGCCTTTTCTGTCCTGTTTCTAAGCTATCTCCTATACAGGGCGCTCATCATTTCATTATTTGCCTTCTCATTCCTTACGTAGTTATAGTTGTTTCATAGTTTCTTGTGGTATGAACCGATGATCGTCAGCCACACATCAATTTCTTCCATTGTTGGGGGCGTTTCATTCTGGCTTTGACAACTGAGGATTTGAGAAAATTGTTTTAGAAACACACAACGTACCCATAGTCTACAGTAAAGAAATGAATCGACTAATAAATAAATGTTTCTTGGAGGTCATCCAGAGTTATTTCAATATATTGAGAAACTATCACATTCTAAGAGAGTGAGCTAACCCAAACAGGGATGAGAACCAAAAGATAGAGAGAGTAAAATGTTCCCTAATTACATCCACCTGAAATAAATTACATGAAATGCTGAGTCTTTTTTTTAAATGACAAACTATCTTCATAACTAGAGACGCAAGTCTTTCATTGTCTAACAATTCGATTCCGATTTTCAGGGTCACGATTTGATTCAGAAACGATTTTCAAAGAATTGTTCAAAATATAATTTTGCAGCAAAATTAAGCAGACTAAAATGGATTTTTGAATCGATTCAAAATTGCCAAGACTAGGAATTGTGCTTCTCTGTATGATAGGGGGGGGGGGGGGGGGGGGGGGTTCTGCACCTTTATTCAAAACAACTAAATTACAATGAAAATATTATCTGATACACGATGGATACAAAACAGAAGTAGATATGGATGAAATAATAATTCATAGGAACAAAACAGGGGACGAACTCGCAAATAGACATATATTAACCCTGAAAATTCAATTGACCCAACAGAGATGAAAAAACAAAAATTGATTGAATTAGGATAGAAAAAGTTTTGAGATTACAATATACAACAATTACATTAAATTAATCAAGATATTTGCACCACTATAAACCTCTATAGTTTATTCCAGGAATATAAAGAAATAATAACTATATGCTAAACTTTTTGAGGATCGGTGAGTCAAATAATCTTTTTGCACTTGACCACAAAACGAGGGTGCAATCTGGCGAAAGGGCCAAATGAACCTGGGATGGTATGGAGTGGGATCTATACCATCCCACTCTACTCTCCCACCACAACATTAGCAAACCCAGTGTGGGTCAGGGAGAGGAGAGCCTAGTCTTGTCATGGTGGAGCGGCGTCTCTTCAGTGATGGAAGCAGTGAAGTGTTGTGTAACTGGCCTCCTTACAGGCGCGGTAAACAGCGATGTGTCCGGAGGCGGCGCGTAGGGAATGGCTCGTCACGTAACAAAGAGAGCGAAGGCGCGTGCGCTTGTTTGGAAGAGTCAGCTCTCTGTGTCAGATTTAACCTACTTTAGCCTCCCAAGCAGTTTTGCTCTTTTGTTGTCGGTCGACATGCCTCTCATTTTATCGTTTCTGAACCAGCATTGAGGTCAAGTCCACACCTAGCATTTAAATCTCCTCCTCGCCTCTTCTTCTGGATCTTAAAAGAATAAATTTTGCTATTTAGCTTGCAATATTTTTTGTTCTTTTAATGCGATGGTGAAATTCATTGATTCAGACTTTTCTTTATTCTAGGGCCAACCAGAGCTGTTATCTCATTCAAACATCCTCTCTCCTCCTTTCGTCCACACATCCACGCACACACCCTTCCACATTTGTGTTCTTTCAGCCGTCACATTGGCCCCATTCAGAGCCGTCGCCGGGACGGACGGACCGCCAGATAGCCATCAGGGCTTTGTGTGTTCTAATTAAATCACTCAATGATTTCAGGAGCCATTTCAATATGAATGTTTGCGGGTTGGCTCCTATCAGAAACTTTTTAATTAGCCCAGTCAGCTCTGTCCTGTGCGGATGGAGATGCACAAAGGCTAATAGAAACAATGGAAGAGTTGGGGGTGTGCACGTGTGTGTGCATGCGGTGATGTGTCACATCTGCAAGTGCTGCATACCTTCATTTTCCAAATGTGTTTGCAATATGGAGCAATGTGCCGTCTTGATAATGGGGTCTCATGACTGGCAGGTTTACCTACGAGATTGCTCCAGTGTTCGTGTTGATGGAGCAGCTGACTCTGAAGAAGATGAGAGAGATGATTGGCTGGCCAGGCGGAGAAGGAGACGGCCTCTTTTCACCAGGTCAGTTAATAAATCCCACTATCGGTGGATAAGCTGAGCAAGTACGTGCTTTAAAGGATCCCAATAATACTGTCACTAGAAGAAGAATGTGTGGTTTTCCTCAGAAAATACTTGCATGCATCATTGGCGGGAATATTTGGGGCTTTTTAAGGTGTTTATTTGGATGGCCCTGATAACAAGGTAGTTTGATTTTACAATTTAAAACGTTACAGATTCTTTGATAAAAGTTTAGTTGGTGTGAATGCTCTGGCATTGAGGCTCAATTAGAACTAAAGGTTTAAGTCCTAAATTATCACTACAACCAACAGATTTAGAGTTAAAGTGACCTTCTAGCTTTTCAAAATGTTTTTTTCTGACTGGAAGAGATATAAACGTTTTATAAACCAGCCAGAGTTCAATCCTAAAGAAAACCTGTGAAGGGAGCAACGGAAAATAGTTATGGTAATCTTAAATACTTTAAGTTCATTGGAAAATAGGAACTGTCAAAAATATCTGTGGAAACATGCAGAACAAAAGCCAATAAATGCACTAATGCACTGAGTAATGTATAAATAATTTTTGGCATGCAAATTTTAGGTAAAGTATACAGAAGCTGTGTTTCCTATGACAATTTAATTGCATAATTTAATATTTTGAAAATAAATTCACTTAATGGAAAGCAATTTTTAAACAACTCTTTGTTTTTTAATAAACGATTTTGCTCTATGATGAGATTTTTTTTGGCCCTATCAAAAATGGTTTATTTCTCAAAACTGCAATGGAAACACTTTTTTTTCGCATCATCAGAGTCACATGATCAAACCATGAAGAAGAAGACAACAGGAAGTAGTTGGAGGATCATGGGGCGGCATGTTTTTAATGACTTATCCCGTGAACAAACTTATGGACGAATGACGATAAAGTTTCTTGTTTAATGGAAATACTGCAATTGTGAAACTGTCAATATTCCTCTAATGTCGAACAAACACAAAGTTTTGCACACATTTGTAATGGAAATGCAGCTATAAAGAAATGTATAGAAATAGTTTTTTCTCCCTAAAATTATATCTTTTTTTCACGTTTTTTTTA
This sequence comes from Xiphophorus hellerii, assembly GCF_003331165.1. NCBI lineage: Eukaryota > Metazoa > Chordata > Actinopteri > Cyprinodontiformes > Poeciliidae > Xiphophorus > Xiphophorus hellerii. The sequence continues at coordinate 6,777,030 of NC_045677.1, read as the reverse complement.
CGTTCTTGGCTGAATAAAAATAACTTTAAATCTAAATCTGCCAGGGGTCAGACTAAATTTGAACTTGACTGTACAACCTCAATGATATTTTGTTAATTGCTCCCAACAAAGCCGCACCTCATTCACACAGTTTTTGTAACCATCAAGCATCTGGCATGATTCTACCTGGATATTTGACCTCTGACCTTTCATAATCTGTAGCGTTCACTTAATTGGTTGGTTTCATGGTAGAAGGGAATCTCAGGGGAGAAATCAGTAGATAGTTTAACCTATTTAACTCTTGACTTGCTGTGACGTAGAAGGTTTTGGAGGAGTTCCTCCTCACTCATATTTTACTGGGTCTGGATGATTCTCCGCTGTGGGACTGAGTTATATGTCTTTCATTGACAGGGGGCGCTATCTCCAACATGTACAGCGTGATGATGGCTCGCTACAAGTACTTTCCTGAGGTCAAGACTAAGGGCATGTCTGCTGCTCCCCGCCTCGTCCTTTTCACATCTGAACACGTACGTCATCACACACCAACGCGCTGCTCCACCTCACACCTCGGGAGAACTAGTTCAGTGTTCAGTTCAGACAGTTCACCCTTTGAAAATCTGAAACACAGTAGTTCGGATTTATTCATCAAGTTGTCATAAGCAGAAATCTTCTGGAAAGGCTTTCAAATGTTTCAAATGATGTTGTGAGTTAATAACCATAATAATTTTGTTCTTGTTTAGTATTTCCAGGCCGGAAACTTTTTGAAAAATCTGTTCTTTTGTTCCCCGGAATCACAAACTGGGGAATCTCACGAAATTAAAATACCATTAAAAAGCAAATTCAGCAAAGCCGTCAAACTCAGAGCCAGTGCTTTAGTGAGCTGACATTTCTGTAATAAAACTTTTTTTTTTTTAGCTGTTAATGATAGAATGAAATTTTCACAGAAACTGAATTTGAGATTTTTAGCTGTTGTAATTCATATCTGTATAAATGATTGAGATGCAAAAGTATTCTTAATATCTTCATCTAATATGAGTCAATGTTTAGTCTGATACTCTGACACAAAAACATGTTGAAGAGACAATAAGCGATACTTTGAGAAATATTTACATGTATGATGAGTAGCTTTAAAGAAGCACGCTAATGTTATGGTTGTTGCTGCTTTACTCTTCATTCACCTCTGAATTCACTATGTGACGGAAGGACGCCCCCTGCTGGTTAAGTTGACAAATTGGCACCAGGTACAATTTAACGGACGCTTATTCTCCAGCAACTAACTCAAGTTTTACCAAAAAGAAAACATCTTATGACACATATTCACTTTTGACAAAAGTAGTTGTTAGCAATGCAAGGTAAACATTATTTCTAAAAAAAAACCCCACTCTACTCTTTGTGGAAAAATGTTTTAAGGGAAATGTTCACGTCGTTTGTTCTTTTCTTCCTGCCAGATGCTCATCTTGCAAGAATTGCACATTCGACAGTTTTAGTGCAAGCGAGAAAAAGAAAGAAAAAAAATCAATTATCTCACAAAAATGTTCAACCTTCCGTGAATGGGGCTGTTTGATCATAGATTAAGCTTTTGTCTGACTTGTGTTCCTGCAGAGCCACTACTCTATAAAGAAGGCCGGAGCCGCTCTTGGTTTTGGGACCGACAACGTTATCCTGCTGAGTACTGACGAAAGGTTTGTTGAGGGAAAAGCTGCAATCTGCAGAAAACCCCACATACTGTATATAAAAAATGACTCTTGAAACCAAGAGTATAAAAATATATTGTTTTACATGTTTTCAGAGGGAGAGTCATACCTGCAGACCTAGAGGCTAAAATCATTGCTGCGAAACAAAAGGTTGGTGTCATTATTTCTACTCATTGTATGTTTTTAATTTCAACTCAGATTTTGATCCATCTATAATTTCTGTGTCTCCGCAGGGTTACGTGCCATTGTTTGTGAATGCCACAGCCGGTTCCACTGTCTATGGCGCATTTGATCCCATCAACGAAATTGCTGACATCTGTGAGAAGTACAACCTGTGGCTTCATGTTGATGTGAGTAGCTAATAACTCAGGGTTCACATACATATGGATCAGAGATCCATCTGATCTTTAATCGTACTTATTTTGTCTTCTCAGGGTGCCTGGGGCGGCGGACTGCTGATGTCTAGGAAGCATCGTCATAAACTAAATGGAGTTGAGAGGTAAGACAGCATGAGAATAGAAACTGCCCTCTTGTGTCTGAAGAGTGTTTTCACACCTGATAGTCCGGTAGACTCAGTTCAGACCCTTTGAAAAACCTATTCACCTCCTGCGGTAGCTTTGCACCAAGAACCACTGAAGGGAACAATATGAAAACCTCTGAAAGCGACCAGCGCAACTCCCTTCTTCACAAAATGTAAACAAAAATGGAGAGGCATTTGATTTTAGTGGTTATAGGATTTCTCTTATGTCTCAGGCAAAAGACCACAAGCCATTTCTCTTGCTAGTGCGAGACATGAGCGTTTGTTTTGGTTGTATTTACCCAGAATGCCCTGCGCTTCAGTCCGGTTCCCACTTTTGGAGTGGTCTCCGGCACGCTTGGCATCCACATATGCTTTAAAAGCACATCAGTCCACTTCAATCGAACCGAGACTGACGTTTATGGGCGAACCAGAGTTTGCTCTTTTTGGTCCACATCAGAGTACGATTGCGCGTTCATGCCTCTCCAAACAAACCAAACCTTTTAGGCAGATGAACTACAGTTGAATTAAAGTGGATTAAACATGGCTGGTGTGAATGCACCCTAATTCTGCTGGAGATTTTCAGCCTTTAATGAGTGAATGAGTGAACATAATTCACATAACGACATGTATTCAACATCGCAGGGCCAACTCTGTCACTTGGAACCCCCACAAGATGATGGGTGTCCCTTTACAGTGTTCTGCCATCCTAGTCAGAGAGAAGGTACAAACATAAAAATCAATATTTGTATATAAATATCTTATAAGTTGCATGTATTTCCTACAAGTTCCAGGTGATCTGTTTAGAGGAGTCAGAGGGGAAGTGCTAAAGTTGCGTGCCTTGTTTTTCTGCAGGGAATCCTCGCAGGCTGTAACTCCATGTGCGCCGGTTACCTTTTCCAACCAGACAAACAGTACGACGTCACCTACGATACAGGCGACAAGGCCATCCAGTGTGGACGGCACGTTGACATCTTTAAGTTCTGGCTCATGTGGAAAGCCAAGGTGAGTTGGCTGAAGAGTCATTAACTCAATAGGAATAGTTAATGTTTGCTTCTATGCCCATAAACATTGGTTGAACAACTTTTCCCCTCAGGGCACAATTGGCTTCGAGCAGCACATCGACAAATGTTTGGACCTGTCTCAGTACCTGTACAACAAGATCAAGAACCGGGAAGGATTTCAGATGGTTTTTGATGGCGTGGTGAGCTTCAGCAATTTTCTGTTTAAATTATACAATGTACATTTGATTGTTGATTTTTATTTTTTTATGAAAAGTAAAACAATTTAATGACTAATGTGGATTAGTAATATTTGTTTGACTACAGCCTCAGCACACAAACGTCTGCTTCTGGTACATCCCACCCAGCCTGAGAGGGATGCCCGACAGCAATGAGTGGCGAGAAAAGCTCCACAGGGTAACTTATGATTCTTATCAAATTATTCATATTCCGGGAATTGTTTTCAATTTGTCTCATTTTGAACACAAACTTGAATTTATTTTATTGGAATTTTATGTGACAGAGCAGCACAAAGTTGCACGTAATTGTGTTTTCCAGTTTTCTTCAGGAAGAAAGATCTTAAAAGTGTTGCGTGCTTTTATACCAACCCATTCCGACTTGCCTAACTAAAATCCAAGTGGTGACCAAATTAGTAAATAAATAAACATTTTATTCTCAATGAAAATCCATTTGTTCCAACAAATGATTTTTCTGTGTAAAAGAAAAAAAAACAGCTTTAAGGTCATTTGAGTGCGCATCTGCCCTGTTCAACTGGCTAAATATTAGACCCGCATCACACTGGAAATATAATTCCCAGCAATCGCTGCCATCTAAGCAGTCCTCTGCGATATAAATATTGCACAACCTGGTGTTGCAAAGATAATACATTTGCGATTTATTGTGTACACACAGGCATTCAAGTTTGCTTCATAGTAACCTGTCGTTTCGACTCCACCAGGTTGCTCCAAAGATCAAGGCCATGATGATGGAGTCGGGGACCACAATGGTGGGCTACCAACCCCAGGGCAATAAAGTCAACTTTTTCCGCATGGTTGTCTCCAATGCTGCTGCCACCCAGTCTGACATCGACTTCCTGATTGATGAGATTGAGAGGATGGGTCAAGACCTGTAGTTCTCTCTGCTATTCAGACAGCAAACTGTGGGGGTGTTTTTGCCTCGAGCCTAACAAGCAAAAATACCAATCACGTGAACCATCAACAGTGCTGCAGAACGATAAATGGTAGAGTCTGGTTTTGGTTTCTTTTTATTCAGTAGTAATTTACCCGAGGCATTCTAAATGTTTCAGCAACTGAAGAGAAACAAGTTCACATAGTAGACTAAATATATAACCTGTGTTTGACATCTCCAGGTACAGAAAGCGTAGGATTTTTCTGTGATGTGGAGACTTTTAATATTTTAACGTAAATGTAACAATAAGGCTCTCATTCAGAGACATTTGTCTTTTCAAGCTATATGTGTGAGTGAGTGTGTGTGAAGATTGTAAATTACAAAAATGGGGGGAAAAAGCACATAAAAATATACAGAAGTATCACTGAATAGTTTTTGCTTTATCACACATTTGCTACTCATAATTGACTCATGGATGCTCTATGATATATATCTCTCTATATATAGAGCTTATATTTATTTTGTATGCACCAGCCTATTGGTCCTGAATCATCGTCCTGAACTCCTAAGGCGCCGTGTGTCTTTTTGCTCATTTAATGCTAACAGGCGATGCTAACACACGCGCTGCTAAAAGCATTTTACAGCCTCTGTAAATAGAGCTACAGTCTGCAAAGTCTTCCCTCGTGACGATAAGCTCTTGTGACGACCTTTGTTTCATTTAGCGCTGGCTCGTATTTGTTCCCGGTACTCAGGCAACGCCAACAAGCGAGTTTAAACATTGATAGTGAGTCACTATTTGCGCGTCTAAGAACATATTTATTTAGCTTCCAGCATTTGCAGATTCATTTATTTCAATGTGGCGTTGTCTTTCTCTGCATTACGTTGTAATACGTTTGTAAAAGTGCTCAGCAGAATAAAGTTTATTTATAGTGACGTTGTCTGCCAAAGAAAGAGACCCAGGACCAGAGCAATCCATTTGTTTTGTGTGAAACTTCTTCTAGATGTTTGTAAAAAAAAAAAGAAAAAAAAAAGTTATTTATTGAGGCGTGATGAAATTTCTATTATTTGTTGATTTCTGTGAATGAGTCTTTGGCCTGAATGTTCTGAGATTAAGAATGAATCTATATAATCCTCTGGCTGTTGTGCCAGGCCTATTTTAGCAAGAAGCACAAGGATGTGAGAATGTACTCTCCTCTGGAGACTGCGAAGAAAGTTATGCATCTGACTGAACCCGAATGCATTTACCGTTGTATAGTGGATTCACTGTAATACATATTACTGTTATTCTCAGTGTTACAGGGGCCAAGTGGAATATCTTGTCTGACGGTTGCCGTTTCTGTCTTTGCACAATCTTCACCTTTCTTTCTTCCATTGTAAATGGATGTGTGTTATATAAGATATATGTTAACATATTTATGGTAATTAGGGACCATATGTGAACAGCACAATTGCATATGTAATACTGTTATCTGTGTACTGGATGTTATCAATGACTGTGACTAGTCTGAATTTTAATGAAGCCAACAGCAACGGAACTGCTCCCTTAGGGTTTTCAGAAGGCACTTTAACACAAATCATACTGTTATGGAAAAATATATTGAATAAAGTCTATTAAATGGGGAAAAAATACTTTATGTTCTATCTTTTCATTCACATCTAAATAAAATTACGCTAAACGTTACTCGTAAGTTATCAAGCTTTATAAAACATTGTTAGGCCGACAAAGGTAATCCAAATGGTTTGAGCATTATCCAATTTTAAGCTAATTTATCAGTTGCAGAGGGTGACCGGTTATTTTTTTAAACGACCGGAAAATTTAAAGCCCGTCCGTCATTTGACGCCCCTGATTGGTGCACATGGGCAGACGCAGAGGTAGCTAAAATCAATTAATTAAAACATCCTTTCTGAATATCATCTCATGGACACTGAACTAAATGCGTCTTTCTAACCGGGAGCTGCCAGCGTGTTGAAGAGTTATGGACCGGACGCTTTGGAGCTTCTGGTTAGGAAGCTCATTCCTAACCTCTGGTAGAAATGGTGCGTTTAATTCAAGTCTCCTTTACAGACCAGAGAAAACTAAAGATAATGCAACGATGTGTTAATCCATTATAGACAGAGGAACCGACAGTCAGTGGCGCAAAAAGGTGGCTATGCAGTGAATGCAACGCATAGGGGCGCTGCACTAGAGGGGGCGCAAAAACGATGAGGGGAATTTTTTTTCTAGTCAGCATTTGATGTACTTAACAGCTGTTTGTGTATGAAATGATCAATAACAGAGGAACAGACAACAGGGAGCTAAAGATGGGGCGGCAGAAAAAATTCCGGGGCTCAAAACAGAAAACGGAAGAGGAGGAGGGATAAAGATGTTGGAGAGACGAAGAAAAGCTTTTCAAAGTGGTTGAAAGACAGAAGGTAAGTAAGTAATGTCAGTGTATCAACAAGAGAGTTGTAAATATTCAGGCTAGCTTAAGCTAGGCTACAATGACAGGAGGTTGTTGTTGTGCAATACGGGACGCGATTTATTCCGTATTGCTATAAATGTCTGATAGACACACCTATCACACACATCTCGACAATAAGTGTAATAATAATGACCAAAACAAAACACGGGAAATATTAAGGTCAGCTAAATTTTCTTTGCGGGACCTAAATAGGACCCCTCCACGAACTGACGCTGTTGTCATGGTTACCTAGAGACGGACACTACGCAGCCGCAGTGAGCTGCTATCAACCGGCGTCTTTTTAAAATGTCCACCCGATAAAACACCGTCCTTAGAAATAAAACCTCTGGAAAAAATACAGACGGTAAACAATGACAGTGAAGTTTAATAGGGGCATTAAAATAAATGTGTCGGCGACATTCAGTGGGTTTGACATCAGACAGAATGGATCAGGAGAGGAACCGCAGAACCTAAAGAACCTAAAGAACCAGACATCAGCCTCTTCATCCCTCAGTGATTTCCTGAGACCGAAAAATAATATAGATGGCAATTTAAAGAACAAATCATACAAATATATTAATAGTAAATAAATATTGTGAAGAGAACATTAAAAACGTTTGTTAGGATTGTGTAGGAAAAACGTTGATATCTTTTATAAATACAGTGTTTTGTGGACAATATTATTTCACCATTTTATTAATGTGGGTTGCCAGTTTGGATCAGGCTTCCTATAAAGCTATAAGAATGATAGAAAACATGCTAACAAAATGCCTCAGACCTGCAGACACAGGCTAACAGAAAAGGCTCTTTGGCTCACTTATATATTAAATGATGAAATATTGCCCTGTTTTTTGTTTCATTCTTTTTAAATTGCCCTGTAGGCAGCAATTTATTCACATATATGTACATTTATTATTATTGATACTTTAATTAAAAATGAGTTGTACAAGTTTATGTCATTGCCGATGACCTGTTCGCATACACCTCAGGAAGTATGGAGTTGCGCCCCTGCCGACAGTTTATCTTGAGGAAATAAATGACAGTGCAGAAGTTCATTAAACCGTAGCAGGCGCAGTGCACTGCACAACCAACGCAGACTGCGAAGAATTAAACTCAACTCATCCTGCGGTTTTAACAAATGGAGACCTCTGGGTGCACATTGCCCTCCCTGCCAAAAAATAAATAAAATCCTCGTCAAAGCGCACATCTGGACTGCACAGGGTAAAAAAAACTCGCAGAATTCAATTGATCGGTTTGGTTCAGACCGATCCAACTGACTAATGAACCAGCGCTGATTTCTCTTCAGATGCGACCAGGGGGAATTTGAGAGGCTGCGAGTTCAGACCGCAGCAGGTGAGGTGCTGGTAATTTAAGTGGAGTCGTATTATCTGCATGATGCGTCGTTGATTCAAATTCAGTTAAAAAGAATAATTTCTTGATTCCACAAGGAAAATAATGAAGCTAGTAATTACTTAATTATAATATTTGTGTAAACAAAATTCTTAAATCCTGCAGCTAGTTGTAATCTGCAGTTTGTAACTGCCCTGTTAGGTTTCATTGGATTAAAGTGAGCTGGCTTTGATGTTGCCTAGCAACATAGCACACATTAATTTATTCCACTGATGGAATCTGATTATGTCAAAGTGTTATGATGTCATAAAAGACATAGGTAAGGTGTCATTACCTTAAAGGCAAATGAATCCTGCGTCTGAATTCAAGTCACAGAACTCTGGAAAACGCAGCAGGAGGTTCGCTTTTTCCGTCTTGGATTTAATATTGCATTTTGTTTCGTAGATTTTTCGATACACCGGTTGGACCATCAAAATGTTCTCATCTGACAGTGATTTGTTAACAAAGGCCCAAATTAGACAAATGACTAGAGATGAACTGGTTGTCTTGGTTCTGGAATGGTTAAAAAAGTTTAGAGAGAGAGCTGGAATACTGATTAAGGAGAGCACAAGGCAGCAGGATTTGGAAAATGCTCATAAAGAAATTGAGCTTTTACAGGAGAAAATCGAGGCACTCACCAGAGAGCTAAACTGGTCTCTCAAGCACAACAAGTTCCTGGAATGCGAGCAAATCCCGAAGTTAAAACAAGAGATAGATCTTCGCGGCTCACACAGGACTCAGTTGATGTCTGACTTAAAGCAATACAAAAATAAAGTCAAAGAGCTTCAAACCATTTTAAAGAAAGTCATGAGGGACTCAAAACTGCATACTGAGAAGATCTTGGCAGAAAAAGAGCATGTGATGTCTCGAATCCCAACATGCAATGTGAAGATTGAAAAGTATCGAAGTGAAGTGAAGAAACTGGAGCTTGACGTAATCCGAAAGAATAACGAAATTGGCATGAAGAATACTGACATTTTCAATGAGAAAGAGAAGTCCAGACTTCTTGAGAGCAAGATCAGATCTCTGGAAATGCAGTTGAAAGACTCAAAGAAGGAAAGTAAGAGACTTGAAAAGAAACTTTCCAAAACTCCAATGGAGGAAGCCATAGAGATAACGAAGCAGGCGTTTAAAGCAAGGTTTGATTTAAGTTCAGGCAGCTTAGCTGAGGAAAAGGAGCGAAACAAGGGATTAGTAAAACGTCTGTTGATGAAAGATCGCCAGGTGAGCAAACTCTTGGAGAAACAGGCTAAACAGGAGAGGGAGGCTGTGGTTCTGAAGAAAAGCTTTGACCACACAGTGTCTGATTTTATTATTAGAGACCTGAGGAAAACAAATGAATCCTTAAATGGGCAAATAAAGGCACTAGTAGAAAACAGAGCCAGGGATCAAGTCCAAATCAAAGAAGTCACCGACCAACTACTGAAGATGAGAGAACTGTACTGCATTGACAGGATGAAACACGAGAATTTTAAGGAACCCATAAAGAGCAAAGAGGCTAAGGTAGCAGATTATATTGCTTTGGAAAAACCTGAAGATGAAAGCAAAGTTGGGACACAAACCACCAATAAAACACTAGAACATCTACCAACCACTGACAAAATAACCGTGCCGACACACCAAAGAGACCCAATTTGCAACCGAAGAATTTTGATTTTGGGTGAAGGCAAGTTACAGCCAAACTTTAAAGAAGACTTCACAAGACAAGCACAGATACAGTTTAAGCCAGCGCCCCCTCACAAAAAGAAGCCTGAAATGCCACCTTTTAAACCATCAGGCAGGCAGCATTTGTCACGGAAACTGAGCGGGAAAACAGACAGCGGGCAACCTGGCGGCGTGAGAGCCTCTACAGATGGGAACGATAAAGTTCCCATATTGGGGATTAAAGGCAACAGTATATTATGAGGTGTGTTTGTGAGCATAACATACAAGAGGCTCCACTTGACTGCTCAAGATGAGACACTGTAACATCAATTACTCAATTGGATGGATGGGTGGGTGGATGGATGGATGGATGGATGGATGGATGGATGGATGGATGGTGGGTGGGTGGGTGGGTGGATGGATGGATGGATGGATGGGTGGGTGGGTGGATGGATGGATGGATGGATGGATGGATGGATGGATGGATGGATGGATGGTGGGTGGATGGATGGATGGTGGGTGGGTGGGTGGGTGGATGGATGGATGGATGGATGGATGGTGGGTGGGTGGGTGGGTGGGTGGATGGATGGATGGATGGATGGGTGGGTGGATCCATCCAATTTAGCATTCAGAAGGAAAATCTGCAAGACATGGTAGACACACAGTTGCCAATCCCACGCATTGCAAAGTTGCTTGGTGTCAGCCATGGATCATCCATCCACCCACCCACCCATCCATCCATCCATCCATTAAATCCTTCCATCCTTCCTTGTTTGTTTGTTTGTTTGTTTGTTTGTTTGCTTGCTTGTTTGGTTGGTTGGTTGGTTGGTTGGTTGGTTATGGCCAAGCAACAATAAAAGGAAGTCTGAGCGGACATTATTAGTAAATGATTGATGGATGTTTCCAATCAATCATTAACTAGTAATGTCCGCTTAGACTTCCTTTTCTTGTTGCAGTTTGGCCATAACCAAATAGCTCCATTCATTCATTCATTCATTCATTCATTCATTCATTCATTCATTCATTCATTCATTCATTCGAGTCCATTGTAAATGGTAATACAACGGTGAAGTTTAGTTTGCTTTCAAGCAGAGGAGGAGAGACCTCCATGAGTTCAAGGGGCAAAAGGCGAACAAGATTGAGCATTCAGAAGGAAAATCTGCAAGACATGGTAGATACACAGTTGCCAATCCCACGCATTGCAAAGTTGCTTGGTGTCAGCCATGGATCATCCATCCATCCATCCATCCATCCATCCCATCCATACATCCATCCATCCATCCATCCATCCTTGGTTGTTTGTTTGTTTGTTTGTTTGTTTGTTTGGTTGGTTGGTTGGTTGGTTATGGCCAAGCAACAATAAAAGGAAGTCTAAGCGGACATTATTAGTAAATGATTGATGGATGTTTCCAATCAATCATTAACTAGTATTGTCCGCTTAGACTTCCTTTTCTTGTTGCAGTTTGGCCATAACCAAATAGCTCCATTCATTCATTCATTCATTCATTCATTCATTCATTCATTCGAGTCCATTGTAAATGGTAAGACAACGGCATAGTTTAGTTTGCTTTCAAGCAGAGGAGGAGAGACCTCCATGAGTTCAAGGGGCAAAAGGCGAACAAGATTGAGCATTCAGAAGGAAAATCTGCAAGACATGGTAGATACACAGTTGCCAATCCCACGCATTGCAAAGTTGCTTGGTGTCAGCCATGGATCATCCATCCATCCATCCATCCATCCATCCCATCCATACATCCATCCATCCATCCATCCATCCTTGGTTGTTTGTTTGTTTGTTTGTTTGTTTGTTTGTTTGGTTGGTTGGTTGGTTATGGCCAAGCAACAATAAAAGGAAGTCTAAGCGGACATTATTAGTAAATGATTGATGGATGTTTCCAATCAATCATTAACTAGTATTGTCCGCTTAGACTTCCTTTTCTTGTTGCAGTTTGGCCATAACCAAATAGCTCCATTCATTCATTCATTCATTCATTCATTCATTCATTCATTCATTCATTCATTCGAGTCCATTGTAAATGGTAATACAACGGTGAAGTTTAGTTTGCTTTCAAGCAGAGGAGGAGAGACCTCCATGAGTTCAAGGGGCAAAAGGCGAACAAGATTTAGCATTCAGAAGGAAAATCTGCAAGACATGGTAGATACACAGTTGCCAATCCCATGCATGGCAAAGTTGCTTGGTGTCACCGAAAGCACTGTATTCTGTTGCTTGAGAGGATTTGAAATTTCTGAGAGATGTCAGACCAGGAAATTGACAGCTTAGTGATGGCGATCAAAGCTCCGATGCAAAATGCGGGCTCTATGCTTGTAATGGGAAGACTAAGGTCATGGGGTCACTGGATACAGTGGAGCAGGGTAGAGGCAGCTATGCACATAGTGGATGGAACTGGGACTCCTTCTCATCTAACGCAGTTAGGATGTGTTGTAAGAAGAAGCTTCTCTGTAAGAGCACCCCTTTCTATGAGGGGCCGTTTAGGACAAAAACAATGTTTTGTCTCTCACACACTACTAAAGACTCACACACACACACAAAATTCAAAAATTGCGCATATACACTATTAAAATGTCACACGCGCATACAATTTTTTTTTTCTCACACGCACACATAAAAGACTAAGGTTGCACATATACACTACTAAAATATCACACACACACAAAGCATACAGACGTACTATTCTGAATGATAGGTCGAAAATGTATGTGTGTGTGTATGTGTGTGAACTAAAACTATGAATGAATGAATAGGGATGAGACTTGAATTTTTCTGTGTGAGAGATTCGTATTTGTTGTGTGAGAGTTGTCACGGCAGAGGCGGGCATGCGTTGATGCCACAGTGAAGTTAGCTTCAAGTTGGATATTGGAGCTCCACGGTGTAAGGGGCGTTTAGCTCAAGGTTGATCCGATTCATGAACTCTCATTTCGGCCAGCCGTTCTCTACCGCTCCCTCGTCGAGCGCTCGGAGGTTCACTTAGGGCTCTACTCCGGCGTTAGAGTAGAGCCCTAAGTGAAGCTCACTTCACTGTGGTATCAACGCATGCGCGATCTGATCTCCAAATTATGCCCCGACAACTCTCACACAGACAAAAACTGAGTCTCTCACACAACAAATACGAATCTCTCACACAGAAAAATTCAAGTTTCATCCCCATTCATTCATTCATTCATTCATTCATTCATTCATTCATTCATTCATTCATTCATTCAGCCTAGTTTTAGTTCACACACACACACATACATTTTCGACCTCTCATTCAGAACAGTATGTCTGTATACTTTGTGTGTATGCGTTACGTGGACCCAACTTGATTTTATGAATTTTGTTATTGCTATTTAACTATTGAACTGACAGAAGCTACACTGAACTTTATAAAAGAAGAAAAAGAAATGTAAAAAGGGAGATGTGATGTATATTGAAAAACATTGTAATTATTTGGTGCTGCCAGTAGGTGGCACTGTGACGTATTGATATATAAGACCAGAAAGTGACAAATAAAAAAGAGAAATGTTTGTTCAGACTACAAACGGCGTCCCGTCTCACTCTGTTAGTTAGTCTTACATGTTATGGTTATGTCAGCGTGCAGCCGTGTGCGCGTGAGCAGATAAACCAGATAGAGAAAAGACAAAGAGTCCTTTTGTCCATTACAAAATGTTCCTTATGAATTTTTTGCAACATTTCTTGTCTATAAACTCACAAGATTCATAGTTTCTTTCACAGAGGACATTTTAGTTCCATTAGTCTTTTTGTTTTTCACAACGTAGCATAAGGTTTTTTTCTATTTTTGTGTATTTATGTTTGTCCTTAACTTGATCTTTTTAGCACATTAGCTCCACTTTACACCAAACTAACTTTTAGCCACATAAAACAGCTGGGGTTTTTTTTTCGATTAGCAGATGAATATGTAATCGCATCTCTAATTAGTTAAATCAAAACCCGTTGGGTAACACTTTATTTGACGGGTTGTGAATAAGACTGACATGACATGGTCATAAACATGACATAACACCTGCCATGAACATGAGTGAGTCTTCATGGATATTTATGACTGTTGTCATAAAGTGTCATTCGGTAAATAATGACACTTTTACTACAAAGTTGACATTATTCAAAATGTCTTTGTTAAAACAACTTGACATTAGCCAAGAAAAATGTGTTATAAAAGTATTACTGATTAAACTTTAGCTTTAATAACATAAAGCTGCATAATTTTAAAGTTTAATCAGTAATACTTTTATAACAAATCTATGTCCGATCATGATTTCTTGGTTAATGTCTAGTTGTCATAACAAAGACATTTTGAACTAGAGTTCAACTAGAGACTAGAGGGGTGGGCACTCCTGGTCCTCGAGGGCCGGTGTCCTGCAACTTTTAGATGCATCTCTACTTCAACACACCTGAGTCAAATAATGAGGTCGTTAGCAGGACTCTGGAGAACTTGACTGCACGTAGGAGGTGATACAGCTGTTGGATTCAGGTGTGTTGGACCAGGGAGACATCTAAGAGTTGCAGGACACCGGCCCTCGAGGACCAGGATTGCCCACCCCTGGACTAGAGTCTAGCTTGAACTCTAGCATGAAGGCCAGCACAGAGGCTAACAAGGAGACTAGATTGGAGGCTAAAGAAAACCTCCTGCATGAAGGATAGCATGGAGGCTAGCATAGAGATCAGCATTGAAGCTAGCATTGACACCAGCATTGAGACTAGCATGGAGGCTAGCATGAAGACTAGCTTTGAGGCTAGAATGAACAATAACATGGAGGCTAGCACAGAGGCTAACATGGAGAATAGCATGCAGGCTAGCTGTCGAACACTTTGAAAACCTCTGGGCTTCACTGAAGATCAAGTTTTGTATTTTGTCGTTTATCATGTAATGATTGATTGGAACATGTCATGTTTACATGAAGAACATGTCAAGGCTGACTGAGAGCAATATTTGCTTTTGTTTAATATTTAAAATGTGGCACGGTTTGAGCCTTCTACTAACAAAATGTGTCCCTTTGACCCTAAGTGCTGCTGTTTAGCCTCGCGTGTCCACAAATGCATCAAAGCAATCAAGGAAAAACCGTAAAAGCAAAGAATCATGGGTGATGAAAGAGGTCTGTGTCTTTAATAAAAAGAATCACATCAGTTTAAATTTTACCGTAGGTTCCTTTTAAAGGTTTCTATTAAACATGTTTTAAACATCAGAATTGTTTTCATTTAATTGAATGGATTTCTGTGAGTTTCAATTTTTGGTTTTAATTTTGCATTTTTAACAAATGCAAATGCTCTTAGATACCCAGCACAGTAAAAATGTTCTTTTTCCAAATAAAAGACATAAAACCCTTTCCTGTTATTATAGAGGGTCGTTTTCACAGCTCAAAAATAGACAAAATGATTCTACTTTCGGGAGCGAGAGCAGATGTGAATTCTTGTAGATTGGAAAGAAAACAGTTTTAAAAAAAACATCAGCCTGAAAACAAGGACGAGTCGCTCTTTCTTCATTTAATTAGTTTTATTTAATCAAGTTTACAATCAAGTTTTCCCTTGAGCAAAATTCACTGCAAGCTTGCGCACTGCAGAAAATGTACCAATTATTTTTAGTCCAGTTTCTAGTTCAAGTCTCTCAGTTCACTTGAGAGCGATGAGATGTTGAAGTTCCTCTGCATGCAGATGACGGCGCAGATCAGTGTCCGTGTTGTGATTGGACAGATCGGTGTCCCTCCTGTGGTTGGTGGCTTCCTGTCCAGCAGGAAGTTGTGAACAGAGTTTAAAAGCTGCTGCAAGACTGCAGACGTTCACAGGAAGCTGGACCAGCAATGGCTCTGCTGAAGGTTCTGCTGCTGCTGGTGTGGCTGGGTGAGACAGACACACTGGACACACTGGAGACATTTCCACTGGTTCCAGGGAGGCTGCTGCTCTCTGTGCCTCTCAAACCTCCCTCTGATTATGTTTCAGACGGAAACTTCTTTGCATATAAATTGTGATGCTTTTTAATCTTTAACTGTTTATCCTTTTTCTGTTCCAGCAGCCATGTTTGTACCTGATTTCTGAGTGAAGTCCTCTTTTTTCCTTCTTCAGGTGTTTCAGTGAACTCAGTTGTGTCTCTGCAGAAGAGAATAATTGGAGGTCATGACTGCGATGACAAGGAGCGTCTTTATCATGTTCGACTGGAGAGCAGCAGCGGGCAGAGAAGGCCCCGCTGTGGAGCATCTCTGATCCACCCTGAGTGGATCTTGACTGCAGCTCACTGCTTTATGTCGGAGACAGGGTGGTAGGAAAGAGATATTAACACAGTCTTATCTGCAGATGATCAGGTTTTCTGTGTGTTCATTATATTTAACGGTTTTTGCAGGTATAACGTAGCAATGTTAAAAGTTCATCCACGGACTGCTACACATCAGAATCAGGTAATCCGAGAGCCTCCTGTGACCTATACTACTGGTAAGGACCACGACATCATGTTGCTGAAGCTTCGGAGGCGAGTAACAGATGTCCCACCCGTTCGGCTTCCAAATTGCGACAATCGTCTTAAAATGTAAGTTTTTCTCAGATTAAAAACATGACTTCAGGTTTTCTGTCTCCACTCCTCCAGTCCTGCTGCCTCTGCTTCAGCACAGCTGAGTCAGGTAATCAGGCCACCAGCAGAACCAGAACCTGTTTAGCTCAGGTGTGTTGGACCAGAGACACATGTAAAGGATGCAGGACGCCATAACTGAGGACTGGAGGTGGACAGTCCTGTGTCTGCGGATGGAATCCTTCGCGATTTATTTTCTGTTCTTTCAATGTGCTTATTAACAATTAACTTTCTACATTGTTATCTTGTATTTTTACATTTTATTCTTATTGTGTTTTAGAGGCGACACAGTTCAGCTGGCAGGAGAGGGAGGAACGATGACCGGCCCCAATAACGAGCGAAGTGAGAGAAATATTGAAGTCATGAGAATAAAATCTTTGTTTCTGCCTCTACAGAGAAGGTCGAGTGAATAACATGTTTATGATGCTCATGTTTCTCTACAGTAAGAAGACCTAATGTTTCACCACGTCTTCAGTGTGTCGACATGCAAGTTATTGCTGTTTCCTGCATCGAGCCGAGAAGTGGGCATGTGTTTGATACTGAAGCAGCAAGCAAGGATGCATGTCTTGTACGTTTGTTTCTTCAGTGTCTCTCTAAGGTGATTTAAAGACTTTGCTGTCTTATAAAACAAATAAATGTATTGATGTACATTTTTCTACAGGGTGACTCTGGTTCAGGAGTGATCTTCAACGACATGATTTATGGCGTCATTTCTCAAGGTGGACTAGACTATGCGTGTCAGACTCCAGTTGCTGTCATGGATGTCTGTGAATACATGGATTGGATAAAACAAACAACTGGGCTTAAATAAAACCAAAACTATCATGAAATTAAATTCTCATCAAATTTCCTCTCAGATATAATTTTATAGCCGTGTCTTCATCAGTTTGTCTCACAGGTTTGTAGAATTAGGATGAATTAATAGTTTAGTTTTTTTCTCACTTGACCTTGACCTCCCTAATGGAGCTTTCTCTTTCTCAGAAATGAAAAATAAATCAACAAATGAATGTAAAAGAAACATTTTTTTGTCTTTATTTTACAGCAGAAATGAATAAAAACGTAGGTCTGAGGTTGACGTTAGAAAAACTGTTTCTATTTATATTTTCATAATTGTCCTCGCAAAAGCGGGGAAAAAACCCGCCTCGCCCCTAAACACAGAAATGTTTCAGCTGCACAGAAAACTTCTGACTTTAACCTCATCGTTCTGCTAAAGGCCCGGTTCGCTACAGGCAGTCTGAGTCGGTCCACCGACAGATAGAAAGAATATATGTCTTTAAATCAGACTTCCTGATATAAGACATGGTACTAAGATGTCACCGCGACGCATCTCAAAGCCCCGGTACCAGGTGGAACCACCTGGTACCACCTGCAGACTGTTGGCTCTGCATCTCCTTAATGTTTCTAACAGGCGGGTTAAAGCCGCTGCTGATGGGATATTGCTCCAGTTTTGTTCAACCCTGTAAAAACCTGTAACACATAACAAACACACCAGCTAGCTAGCACTAGCCAACCTGGCGTTGTTACGGTAATGTTATACAACGCAAAGCACAAACACCCTAGATGCCGGCAGACAGCCAAGTGAACACAGTTAGCTAGCTAGCAAACATGCTAGCTAGCTAGCTAACACAGTTAGCTAGTGGCTATTGCTAGCTAGCAGTAGCTAGCAGTAGCTAGCTAGCAATAGCGACCCTGTCGTTGGTACGGTGATGTTACGGTATTTCCATTTCTTGATTTTCTAAAAAAAAAAAAAATGCGGTTTGCATTACATGAAAATCTTTGAGATTAACCCGTGAGACACAAAGTGCACTGAATTCAGAGAATGACCCACACGACACTTTACAGTGTTTTAATTCTCAAACTGTTCACCATGTAGCCGTTCATGTACAGTGACAGAAAGCTTTTTTATGTTAAATTTGTGGAAGCTACCATTAATTAGTTTGACCTGTTTTTAAATATTTTCTTAAAACTTCTCTTTCATTCCAAATTTTGACTTTTAAATTGTTTTTCATTTTTGAACTTTTTATTTCATGTTTCCTTGTTAAAAATGTGACGTTTTGTTATTTTTAAGTTATTAGGATTTCATGACTTGTTAACTGTTGTATTATGTGACTTCTGTTTCGTTATTTTTGTGTGCAGCTCTTTGGTCTTGTTGGAGTCTAAAGATCATGAATAGGATCTCCAGAGCTGCAGAGTTTAGATGCTGCATGTTCATTTCTGCTGTAAAATAAAGACAAAATCTGAATAAATAAATACCTTCTGGTGTTCCTCTTCATGTGACTTAAAACTCATGTCATGTTTTGAGACCCAGTTCAGGGAAAATATCAACTGAACAAACTGAACCATGAATGTAAAGGCAATCAGCCAGGAAATGTTTCTTTATTTTCATTTATTGATTTAGTTTTCATTTCTGAGAAAGAGAAAGCTCCATTAGGGAGGTCAAGGTCAAGTGAGAAAAAAACTAAACTATTAATTCATCCTAATTCTACAAACCTGTGAGACAAACTGATGAAGACACGGCTATAAAATTATATCTGAGAGGAAATTTGATGAGAATTTAATTTCATGATAGTTTTGGTTTTATTTAAGACCAGTTGTTTGTTTTATCCAATCCATGTATTCACAGACATCCATGATAAAAGTTGGATCCTGACATGCACAGTCTATTGCACCTTGAGAAATGACGCCATAAATCATGTCGTTGAAGATCACTCCTGAACCAGAGTCACCCTGTAGAAAAATGTACATCAACACATTTATTTATGTTGTGGAGCAGAAAAGTCTTTTCATCGCTGTAGAGAGACACTGAAGAAACAAACTTACAAGACATATATCCTTGTTTGGTGCTGCGGTTTTGAACACATGCCCACTTCTCGGCTCGATGCGGGAAACATCAACAACTTGCATGTCGACACACTGAAGACGTGGTGAAACATTAGGTCTTCTTACTGTGGAGAAACATGAGCATCATAAACATGTTATTCACTCGACCTTCTCTGTAGAGGCAGAAACAAAGATTTTATTCTCATGACTTCAATATTTCTCTCACTTCGCTCGTTATTGGGGCCGGTCATCGTTCCTCCCTCTCCTGCCAGCTGAACTGTGTCGCCTCTAAAACACAATAAGAATAAAATGTAAAAATACAAGATAACAACGTAGAAGGTTAAGTGGGTAACATTTTATTTGACAGGTTGTGAATAAGACTGTCATGTTTTTTATGACAAGTCATAAAAATTCATGAAGACTTACTCGTGTTTATGACAGTGTCATGTCAGTCTTATTCATACCCCGTCAAATAAAGTGTTACCATTAATTGTTATGAAGAACCAAGAAAGAACAGAAAATAAATCCATGAAGGATTCCATCCGCAGACACAGGACTGTCCACCTCCAGTCCTCAGTTATGGCGTCCTGCATCCTTTACATGTGTCTGGTCCAACACACCTGAGCTAACCAGGTTCTGGTTCTGCTGGTGGCCTGATTACCTGACTCAGCTGTGCTGAAGCAGAGGCAGCAGGACTGGAGGAGTGGAGACAGAAAACCTGAAGTCATGTTTTTAATCTGAGAAAAACTTACATTTTAAGACGATTGTCGCAATTTGGAAGCTGAACAGGTGGGACATCTGTTACTTGTCTCCGAAGCTTCAGCAACATGATGTCGTGCCTCGGTAAGTGGTCGGCATAAATGACAGGATCGTACACGATTACCTGTTCCTGCTGTGTAGCAGTCCGTGGATGAACTTTTAACATTGCTACGTTATACCTGCAAAGAACGTTAAATATAATGAACACACAGAAAACCTGATCATCTGCAGATAAAACTGTGTTAATATCTCTTTCCTACCACCCTGTCTCCGACTTAAAGCAGTGAGCTGCAGTCAAGATCCACTCAGGGTGGATCAGAGATGCTCCACAGCGGGGCCTTCTCTGCCCGTTGCTTCTCTCCAGTCGAACATGATAAAGACGCTCCTTGTCATCGCAGTCATGACCTCCAATGATTCTCTTCTGCAGAGACACAACTGAGTTCACTGAAACACCTGAAGAAGGAAAAAAGAGGACTTCACTCAGAAATCAGGTACAAACATGGCTGCTGGAACAGAAAAAGGATAAACAGTTAAAGATTAAAAAGCATCACAATTTATATGCAAAGAAGTTTCAGTCTGAAACATAATCAGAGGGAGGTTTGAGAGGCACAGAGAGCAGCAGCCTCCCTGGAACCAGTGGAAGTGTCTCCAGTGTCTCCAGTGTGTCTGTCTCACCCAGCCACACCAGCAGCAGCAGCAGAACCTTCAGCAGAGCCATTGCTGGTCCAGCTTCCTGTGAACGTCTGCAGTCTTGCAGCAGCTTTTAAACTCTGTTCACAACTTCCTGCTGGACAGGAAGCCACCAATCACAGGAGGGACACCGATCTGTCCAATCACAACACGGACACTGATCTGCGCCGTCATCTGAGGAAATGTAACATCTCATCATTCTAAAGAAACTTGAAAAACGTTCTTGTTCCTTTGACAGATTATTTTACTAAAAATCAAACATCCCGTTTCTTATAACTTGAATAATTAGCCAATGAAACATGAACTTTTTCATCAATAATAAGAAGTTGACTTAAAACTAGCAGCTCCTCTATTTTGCTGAAAAGTTATTTGTTAGTTAGCTTTGCCTTATCTCAAGTGAATTGAGAGATTTGCGCTACAAACTAGACTAGACTAAAAATAAGCCTGTGAACTGTTTCTGCAGTGCACAAGCTTGCAGTGAGTTTTGCTCAAGGGAAAACGATAGTAAACTTGGCTAAAAGGTAGTTTGATGTAAAGTGGAGCAAATGTTAAAACAAAGATCAAATTAAGGACAAACATAAATACAAAAAAATAGAAAAAAGCCCTTACACTACTTTGTGTTAAACAAAAAGACTAATGGAACTAAAATGTCTTTTGTAAAAGAAACTATGAATCTTGTGATTTTATAGATAAGAAATGTTACAAAAAATTCATAAGGAACATTTTGTAATGGACAAAAGGACTCTTTGTCTTTTCTCTATCTGGTTTATCTGCTCACGCGCACTCAGCTGCATAACTGTAACATTTAAGACTGGTGACAGTCACACATAAAAAAATCTGAGGAAGGCAGGCCAACACCTTAGAGAGGGAGCAGAATGAGGAGAAAATAAAACACAACTTGTGTTATAATCTTTGCTTCACTTGGTGTCACAGCTAAAGTGGAGTCCGGCGCTGGACGGTGAATGTCATTCTTTATCTGTCCCATTAGTATGACATGTAACATTTGATCATTTTCTACATAAAATGAGTATTTAACCAGAGCTCATTATTTCTCAATTTAACAACACTGGGATTTTAGTCGAGTCCTGAAACTGGTAAACGGACCTGGTCGGACCTGGAGGGGAAAATGGGTGAACTGCAAGATCTCTGACATCAATTTTCTTCCTCTCTACCTCGAGAAGAAAACATTTGTTTAAAAATTATGATAATATCTCTAAAGAAAATGAGAACCAGATAGCTTTTTATTCCACTCCCACAAAAAGAATGCAAGATATTACTTTCATAAATATGCATGTACTTTTCCCTGTAATAACTTTCTTTAAAAGAAATTGGTGCTGCCAGTAGGTGGCACTGTGATGTATTGATATATAAGACCAGAAAGTGACAAATAAAAAAGAGAAATGTTTGTTCAGACTACAAACGGCGTCCCGTCTCACTGAAATGTTCCAATGGGATTAATTTTAAAGGTGACTTCATGTATTGTTACTGCTACACTAGGGAACGCCCTCTTTAAGGCGTAGCTTAGATAAAAATCGATAAAAGGAATCAGAAACTGGTCCATCGCCATGTTTCTTTACGAGACAACATATAAAAATAGTGTCTAACAGTGCTGCATTTTGGTCTTAATAAATGGGATGGATGATTTCAACTCGCTGATTCTTCAAGAACCTCATACATTATGAACCAAGCTGGAGAAAGGATCATCTACAACAATATAATATAACTCTTCATCCACTGTTAGAAGACCAAATGTTATTGTATTAAAACTTAAAGATGGAATAGATTTGTTGTTCAAGATCCACTTTTGAAAATCTTTGTAAAAATATGAATGAAGTTGCAATTGAAAGTTGCTGAATGACACTTCATGACTCAGCATTCTTGAAGACTCCTTCATGTTGATGACAGGTGTTATGTCACGTTTGACAGTCTTATCCACACCTCTTCAAATAAAGTGTTATCAAATATATTCATATGAATATTTTTCTGTTTTTGTTTAGCAAAACTCTGTGTAACATTGTGATGACCAATAGGTAAAGTGATTAGGACTAATAAGCTCTTTATGACATGTGATCATAAGAACAACGTTAGTTTTGTTGGGGTTTAGAACTTTTTAATGAACTTAAGCAACATAACGAATCAGAAAAAAGCATTTCCAATGATAATATAAACACGTCCAGGTGTCCCGTCAAATATTCTAAGCACAACTTGGATCACCGATGGAATGCTTGGAATGTGATTTGATTTGGCTTTTTTGTAAATTGCCTACAATTAATGTCATTTATTTATTGTGAAATTACACAATAAATACATAAATAAACTGAATTCAATTGGAACAATGACAGAACTTCATACAGAAATAATTTTAAAAAAAAAAGACTGGTAAAAACGCTCAATTCATTTCTTTAGTAGCTCAAAGTGCTACTAAAAGCATCACTTTGAGCAGCTTTTAGTATGAAGGGTGATTTATAAATAAAATGGATTGATTGATAATGACATCGTTACTAATAATGCTATAATGTTCTCATCAATAACAACAGCAATAATAACATAAATAATAATAATCATCATCTTCCTCTTCATCTGTATCATACATCAAGATATGGTTGTTGTTTTTTTTTGAGTGAAGACCGTATTTGTGTAGTAGATGGAAACGTTCAGAGTTTGGACATTAAACACTAATTCCATAGTCAAGCTATAATTTCACAGACTGAGAAGGAAAAAACATTTTCCTGATATTACAAAGTCCATTAGAAAACAACCAAAAAGTTTTATAATATTTTATAATAAATACAAACACAGAAGAAAAGTAACACTAAGAAAAACATAACTCCTACTAAACACGGAAATGAACAGCAAACCTAAGTTGTACAAATGAAACTGATGAGAATGTATATAAACCCGGGAAGGTTTGTACTTGATCAAGTACTGAGTAACTGATCAAATTATCAATCATTTAATATTTAAAAATTACATCATCAGATGGACCAAAAATATAAAATGAAGTGGAAAGGTTGGCATTTTAAGGACCAAAATGACAATAATTCATATAAGTAACAAAAAAAATTACATAATTTCCAAACCAGTTTCCTTCAATATAAAACTCATGAAATTCCAACAGAAACTGAAGGTGTGTGTCTGTGTCTGGTGAATATTTGGTTAAAACCTGCTTGTTTTTGAGAATCCAGAAATTTCACTCAAGTAAGAGTAGCGATCCTTCACAATAAAATCACCGAAATAACAGCAAAAAGTGCAGCGTAGTGAATATGTGTCACATACATGTTGGATACGAAAAGACTTTTTAGTTTTAAGTCTTTTAAAGGCTTAAACCAGAATGAACTAAACACAACAGGAACAATTCAGGAAGGTTCACACCAGAATAACTTACAAAAACAGACCTACAAGGGAAAAAATGGTCTTTGAAACGCCTTGCCTCAAAAAGTCCGTTGCTCATCAGGTTTTGCCAGGCCAGTCCATGTCTAGCTTCACAGTTTATTCTTTAGTCCCCAAGATTAGTTTTTTCACTTTGGATTAGTCCTGTCTTGTTCTTGTACCAGGGTTTTGGTTTTCTTACTCATCCTCGTTTCATTTGTGCAATTTTGGTTTGTCGTTTAGTAGGTGTTATGTTTTTCTTAGTGTTGCTTTGTAATAAAACGTTGTCTAACGATATTCTCGGACGATAATGTTAATTTTAAGAGTGGATATGTGATGCTGGCTTCTAAGGAGTAATATTTAAAAGATTTTGTTCATGTGCTTACAGATTAGCAGCCGTTCTTTTGTTGAACGGCAACCCAAAGGTTTTAAGCCTGCACACAAATATACGGTGCAGCTGCTCTCAAAGATGACATTAAAAGCCCAATGGCGCCATCTAGAAGTCGTCGTCTCAGTATTGTTGAATATTTTATTGATGCTGCTATTTCTCAAACAAGATTGAAATCGAGTCAAAAGTAGGCCTGTCGCCATAAACAACAAATCAATTAGTCGCATAATAAATGAAAATGATGGACCTCATTTTAATTTATTGTTTCTTCCTGCCTTTTTCTCTTTCTATTGATGACACTGGATGAAAAGAGGCTCACTGACCCCTCACTTCCTCATTTCCTCAGTGTAAGAGAGGAGTGAACTATTGCATCAGGTAGTCGGATAATCCCGTCTTCTCTATCTAAATCTATTGATTATTGAAGGGCAATATAGTATACAGACTTCATAATCTGTGCTCTTTTGGTTGAATGTAGTTTTTATTTCTTTGGTTTTATGTTGTGTTTAATTTTTATTCCAGTGCCTTTTTTTGTTAACGGATACTGAGAGTCCATTTTATTTTTTGTTTATGCCGTGTTCCAGCGTTAAGTGTTCTTTTGAAAATAAACCCCATTTACTTTTGGCAGGATATCGCTTGCATTATCATGTCACTACCATTACATCAGTTTAAAATGGACTTCAAACAATATTATCGTTTATCGCAATAATCTTTGAGACAATTAATCGCTCAGCTAAATTTGTTATCGTGACAGGCCTGGTCAGAAGATGTTTTTGACCAACTGTTCCTTTGTCATCATGACAGTGTTTTCAAATACAGCTAAACATCTGTTGCTGCGCAGTCCCATGACTCTCCTAGCGCCTATTCTGCAATGTGAAATCAGTGTAAGAAATTAAATCTCAACATATATTTTTAAACTAGCGTTTTTTTATGTTTATCTTGCAGCGCCTCGAATACAAAACACGCTTTTACAACTCTGTCTCAAAAGGTTTTATCCAATGTTTAAATAAAAAAGTACATTATATCACATTTACTGCATTTTGCATAATCAAAACGCAAGCACAGCGCTTTGCTCACATGTTGTCTATTTTAATATATCATGTGCAGAAGATGCTGGTAAGCCTAAATGTACTTTTCCGTTGCACAACCTAGCTTCGGATAAAGATTATTTGATGAATTTATCAGCAAAATTCAGTAAATAAATAATTGCAGTCTGCCCCTTGTACACGTCTGTTTTACTGAGCCAAGTGTAATTCACACTTCATCCACCAGAGAGGTATCAAAACAATTCTAATAGCATCATTAGTGTGAGAGGAATTATGTCTGACCCAACATTTGTGACAGTCATACACACCTGATTGTGCTCACAGTGAAAGAGGTGTGAACAGTTAGCTTTAAAAGTCCATAATTGGTAAGGCTGTGTTCTGGATCTAGAAGAATTTACACCTCCTTTTCCAACAAATCCAGCCTGCCTTATTTCTTTAATTAAAATATTACTTGCTTAGTTTATCGTTGAACACTTAAAAAATAAAAAAATAAAAATCACAGTTGTTTTTATAAGTATATTTTGTGACATATGAGTACTTTCGAGGTGACCATTTTGGCCCAAGTTTCGACACTGCTGACCTAAAGCAAGCTTTAGAATTAGCTTGACAGCAAAAATACATCTAATGTTTTTTTGTAAATAAATTAAAACAGACAGAATTGTTTAGTTTACGTTCATTGAGGAGCTATAAAATAAATGCACATTTAAAAAAAAAATAGAACATTTTATGTATTATATTGTCTGTAACTTACAAAAGTCGCAGTTGCCTGTTTGAAAATTGACAATATAAAATTAATTTATTAAATAAAATGACCTCAGACTTACGTAGCACTTTTCAATACTCAGGTTTCTCAAAGGCGCTTTTTAATTTTGTTTTCCGACTTTATTTTAACTATGAAGTGTTTAAATACGTATTTATTTTATGTCACATTTTCGCACTCTGCATAGCTGACATGTTCAGAAAAGGGCGTTATTTCCTGCCACGTAACGGCGCCTGCGCATTACAAGGCTGGTGATTTGGCGACGTGTACCCGGTGTGTGGAAGTGTTTAGGTTTCTTACCTCCGCCGGGAACTGTCCGTTACAAGATCCCCGGAAAGCCCCTAAAAACGCAAAGCATGGGAGCGTCTCAGAGCGTGGAGATACCAGGCGGAGGCTCAGAGGGCTACCACGTCCTCCGGGTGAGTTTGAATCACCCGTAGCCTGCTAGCTGTTAGCTTAGCATCCGGGTAGAAGGGAGAGGGTTCCTGGCTTGGAGAATTGATGAGAGGCCGGGGTCCGTCTCTGCGGCCTCCGTGTGGAAAACCCACAACATCATTTTAAGGAACTGCCGCGTGTTTTAGAGTCATACGTGTCTGCTGTCGTCTGGAGCGCTCATGTTGGATGTCTCCGGGTAAATCTTTAGTAGGTATTCCAGCCGGAAGCTGGGCATCAGCAGGGCTGGAGGCAGCTAAAGCTCCGGAGAGGAATGACAGCTGCGTTTGAGTCTGCATCCATTATCGGACGTTGCAGTTTTAGCGGTGAAGCCCAACTTGACAGTTAAAGCCGCGCGCCTCAATTTAGCTCATTAAAACTGAGTTATGGACACTCTCGAGTTGGATTCGCCCAACCAGAAAGAAAGCCAATAACTTGTCTCATACTTCATAAACATTCACAACAAAGATTTAAGAGCTTGGCCTCTAAACAAAAGTCCCACTTGACAGACTTGTTTTTTGTGAATTTTGATCTGACAAAACTAAAGGATTTGTTCCTTTTTTTTTTTTTTAAAAGTGTGTGTGTCCAGACCAGGGGTGCCCAAAGTCGTGTCCTCAAGGGCCTGCACGTTTCAGCTCTCTCCCTGCTGGTGGTAACAACCTTTTCAGCGTGTCAATGTTCTTCTAAAACCCTTCTAACGAGCCATCATTGGATCCAGGTGCGTTAAACCAGGGAGAGAACTAAAACGTGCAGGATGCCGGGGCCCTCTGAGGAACCCAGTTTGGGCACCTGATCCAGACGCTAAGTCTGTCTCTCATGTTCGGCACAGGTTCAGGAGAACTCACCAGGGCATCGGGCAGGACTGGAGCCTTTCTTTGACTTCATCGTCTCCATCAACAACAACAGATTGGTGAGAAGCGTAACTCATCGCCTCCTGCAGAGCAAATTCTCAGCCATGATAAACTCAAAACTCAATTGGGAGACTTCTCTGTGCTATGTATTAATTTGTATTTATTTCGGTGTTTCACTTGTAGCTCAGTATATTATAGTCATTTTTTTTCCCCGGCTGGTTTGCTGTTGTACATTTAAAGAAAACTGCCGTTCAAAAACAATCGTCCGTGTGCACGTGCTTGTGGCACAAAAGGCAACTGATCCGATTATTTTTGAGGATGTGCGTTTGTGTCTTTCCCTCTTTTCGTGTACAATGTGTGTACTTACAACCAAATTCCTCCTTTAAATATGTTTGTGTTCTGCTGCTCCAGCTGAGGTGTAGCTGTAGTCTTTATTTTCATGTGTCGTACACTCTTACAGGTGTTTGGTCCACCTGAGCTTACAAGACGCAATAAAAACGTATACAAACAAGATGCATGTAATTAGACTGCGTGGGCCTCAGTTACATTCAGTTGTAATAAAACACATGGAGGCAGTTTATGAAGAGAACCAGGACTAAGATATTCCACACAGCCTTAAAATGTCTTAAATTTATGGGGTAGAAACTGTCAGTTGACCTTAAATATCTCAATCACAAATCTTACATTTTGCCGTGGCAGGACCATTAATTGTCATATGTAGTTTTCTGTCACGCAAAGGTCCGACTCGCGCGCAGACGATTTTCATTTGTGGCTCGAGGCGGCTGCCTCTCCAAAACTCAATCGAGTCGCGAGAACGGTCACCTGCAGCAGTCTGGCAGGAAGTTCTGGCGAGGTTGGTGCCGCAGGTGGGAAAAAGTGATCGGGTGAAATGGGCGAGAAGGAGCGTGCCGCTTTCAGCCTGCTTGACCGTCTTCTCGAGTCGTTTTGAATGACTTTGTCTGTCGTTAAGTTCTTTTAGTCAAGTTATGTTCACACCAATAACACACTTATAGTTTTATAGCCACGGTTACAATAAATGTTTGTCTAGTTTACCCCTTTTTTTTGTCTCTAAAACTTGGGATGTTCTCCCCGTGAGCGTGTCATTCACGGGTTTTGCCGAGTCATTTGGCCATCTTCTTTCACCTCCGTCTCATTTTCCTCCAGAACAAAGACAACGACACCTTGAAGGACTTGCTCAAGGCCAACGTGGAGAAACCAGTAAAGATGCTGGTGTACTCGTCAAAGACCCTGGAGCTGCGGGAGACCACGGTGACTCCCAGCAACCTGTGGGGAGGCCAGGGTTTGCTCGGGGTGTCCATCCGCTTCTGCAGCTTCGAAGGGGCCAACGAGAACGTGTGGCACGTCTTGGTAGGTAGCCGCAGAAACACCCGGGGAAGTATCATCGTCCGAGCCGATGTGATCCAACAAGTGGTTTTACTGTCTGAAACAGGAAGTGGAGCCCAACTCCCCAGCGGCCCTCGCCGGCCTGCGGCCGCACACCGACTACATCATCGGAGCCGACACGGTTATGAACGAGGTTGGCTGTCGGTTCTTCTCGTAGCCATTAGTCGAACCTTCGCTTCTATTTTTACGCTTCATCTGATATCGTTGTTTCCGTGGCCGTCTTTAGTCAGAGGACCTGTTCTCTCTGATAGAGAGCCACGAGGGAAAGGGCCTGAAGCTCTACGTCTACAACACAGACACAGACAACTGCAGGGAGGTGGTCATAACGCCCAACGGTTCCTGGGGAGGCGAGGGCAGGTACAACACACACGCAGCCACCTCAACGTTCCACTTCCTGTTAAGATCTCAGGCTACCTTGACTTTGTTTTCCCCCGATCTCTCTAGCCTTGGATGCGGCATCGGCTACGGATACCTCCACAGGATTCCCACCCGTCCCTTTGAGGAAGGGAAGAAGATCAGCTTCCCTGCAAACTCTTCTTCAGAGCCAGTCAGTCCCCTGAAAGACGGATTCACAGAGGTGAGGACGGTTCTCATACGGTTCAGTTCTTACAGGCGGCAACTCAGAATAGCCACACAGCTGATTGAATATGAACGGTTTTCCAAAAGTATTTGTCCCACTTCAGCTTTATTCTAAGACAACCAAACGTTGAATACTGTTCCAGTAGCATGGATAGAAGTTGGTGGTAATGTTCAATATTCAAGGGATTTGAATACTTCTGAAATGTACTGTAGCTTAAAAAAATCACTATTTTAAGTTAACTGCTATGCTGATGACAGCTTCACTGTCAAATGGGTCTATACAAGGAGAATCCTGAAACAGACTCCAGTACTAAGTACTTATAAAAAAAACCTGACATTTATTGTAAACTTGAGGGACATTTTCTGTTTTCCTGATGCACCTTTTTCTTAACTATGCCCCACAAATCTGAAACAAACTTCCAGAAAACTGCAAAGATGCCAAAATACCGACTTCCTTTAAGTCGAGGCTAAAAACTAACCTGTTGCCTTTGATTCGTGACAGCTGGAACATTGATGAATATGTTTGTTGTATGTTTGCGTTATGATTTCAATGACGGCATTTGACAAAACGAAATGTTTATTGCTTGTTTCTCAAATGTACGTTTGGGGCACGGGGAGTACATTTCTTCCAAAAAAACTCAGAATTTTGAGATTAATTTCAGGAATGTTCTAGAAAAACAAGAACATTTCTGAGTTTGAAAAGCTGCAAATTTTCGACTTTTGACAGTCAGAAATGTTCAACTTTTAATCGAATTGGACTTTTTTTTTTTTTCGTAGCAATGCTTCCGACTTTTTCTAGAAAGTTTCTGAGATCTCAAAATTTCTGATGGAAATTTATTCTTCCCTCTTTTTTTTTTTTTTTTCTATCTCCACTGGCCCTAATAACCCATCTTACAAATGTGCTAAACAAATAAATCTGACTTTCCTCCTTTTAGGTCCAGCTTTCGGCTGTAACTCCTCCTTCCTCCACGCCTGTCGTCTCATCCGGCCTTGAAGATGCTCTGTCCGGCCTGTCCATCAGCTCCGCTCCGCCCACCATGCCTAGTGAGCTGCAGACGGGTATCGCCTTTGTTTTCACTTGGCGAGCTGGATATTTGGTCCACTCTGCATTTTGGTTCCTGACGTTCCGTGTTTCTCTCCTCCTCCAGGCTTGCCCACGGTCCCTCTCTTCCCCTCCGCCTCCAGCTCCTCCTTCGCTCCCCTCCCTCCACTGAATCCTGCCGCCGCCGGTTTTAACCCAGCCACAACGCTACCAGGTAGGTGATTGAAAGTGAATTTGCTTATCTGAAACGCTAATTTAGAAAAAACTCCCGGTTCTCAAAGTTTCTGCACTTAGGAGGAGTTGGGTTTTCAGCCATAACCAAATAGATGTATTTCTCAAAACTGTAATGGGAAAACTTTTTCTTTTTCTTTTTTTTTTGCGCATCACACAAGTCATGTGATCGACAGCCGGATGTTACTACTGGCAAAAACCATGAAGACGACGACAGGAAGTAGTCTTCTCTGTTTGTCGCTGCCAGGATATTTAATGACTTGTTGCATGAACAAGCTTTCTCACTTGTGATTGTAATTTACTTAGATGAAACACCACAATTGCGAAATTATCTTTTTGTGATATTAGCATAATATTGACAAAGATTTATGCAGATTTGTTCTGGAAACCCAGCCAGTGTGAGAAATGGATGGCGTGTGATGTGTCCGTCCTCAGGTCTCATGCCTCTCCCAGGAGGGCTGCCTCCACTCCCCAACCTCCCCAACCTGAACCTGCCGCTCCCGGACCTCAGCGCCGTCTCCCTGGCAACCTCCAGCTCCATACCCACAGCAGCAGGAATGACAGGTGAGTTTACAGAAAAAACAGGCTCTCTGTTTTCTATCTGTTGTTTTTCTTTTTTAAATATTAAATCATTTTAATTCTAAACAAATCTGAACTAATTAAAGTTATTTTAAAAAATATCTTTGACAGTGCCCCCTCTGGCTCAGCTGCCCCCCCTGTCCCTACCAGGTCTGGGTCAGTTCCCTCCCCTGCTCCCCAACCCCTCTCTGCCCTTCGTGCCCGCCTCTAGCGTCGCCGCCCCCGTCACGGTCACGGCGACGCCGGCGACCGTCCCGGCCGCCATCGCCACCACAGAGGCAGACGCCACAGAACCCTCGGCCCCCACGGATACAACACTACCACCGTCGTAATGTCGCCGCGAAGCTTTTAACGCAGCCGGTTCTTCTCTCTTTCTCCCATCTGTCTTTCTGTGGTTTTTCTATTTATTTGGCCAGGAGAGAGCAGGCAGCGAGACGCAACAATGGCCGACGCCCCAGTTAGAGCTGAGGCAAGGAGACGGGATGGTAGTTCTAGATCAGTCCGACGTGTCTGTGCTGCCGGATTGTCATTCAGCAGAACTGGTAGCGCCGGAGCTTGTCAAAGCTACTGTACAGAGAAGATTGCTTCACACTTCTGCAGTAAATAGTTTTTTGGGTTTTTTTCACTTTTTCCTAACTGGTTTACCTTTGCCAACCCTCCTTTTTTTTAATATAACCATTACATGTAAATGGGGCTGGATGATGAGCAGAATTTCTTTTGACTATGAAGTGGGACGACTATCTCCTCCACTGCTGTATTAAAAAAACAAAAAACATCTACACAACTATAAACATGATTATTTTGCCCTGTTTTCCAGCTCCATTGTTCAGCCTTTTTATTAGCAGCTGACAAACCCCCCCCCAACGCAACATTAGACTGATTAAATTACTAATTCTGAAGTTTTCCAGAATGAATCTGCATCATTTTGCACCACTTTTGTTTGTGTTTTTTGAAATGATTAGAGTCCCTTTGTATGTCCCCACATATAGGCAGAACTCTATATTACACAGTATGTCAGCAAACAGGTTGAAAGGTCACGGTTCTTGCTGCTGGCTTACCCACCCCAGAGCCCTGTTTGGGTCGGTCACAGTTGCAGTACAGTCTCTGTAAAAACTTTAGAGAAAACGTCTGCAGAATGCACGGTGCAAGCAATAAAGCCAAATGAGTTTTACAAACTGTGCCTTCGTCTCAGTGCTCACTCTTATTGATTTGTATGGTCCGTCAATGTTTAACTTTTCCAACTTGAGAAGTTTGAGTCGGTGGAGGAAAAAACCCTGACAAACCAAAAGTTTTAGTGCATTCTTACATAGAAAATGACAAGTCATTTTAAAAAGTCTCAAACATTCATACAGGATTTTAAAGTTTTGCATATTTTAAAGATTGCTTCAATTTCACTTCAGATTTGTTCAGATATTCATTCAGATTTTGTTCTATAATTTTGTTTTCTAGGTATTTTCCCAGACTAAATTCATTGGTTTTTCCCTCCAAATCCTGAACTTTTTTGTTTCCTTCCACATCCTAGTTCTAATCTTAAAACTAGATTTTTTGTGTGTGTGGTCCTAGTTTTTTTTTTTATCTAACCTTACATTAATTTTCCTAATTAAATGTTCAAGATCTGAAAGTAGCAACTTTAATGAGCTCAGTGTGTGCAGTGCCTCCTAGTGGCCATGAATAGAGTTGTACATTTGTTCAAAATTCATAAGATTAAAGATGATCGGCAGATATTTGCGTCCATCTGCTCTTATTTCTACATTCATTCAATAGCAGCACCGTTTTGACTTTATCAGCAGCTGTATGAAAGCGGACAAAAATAAAGCTGATAAACTCATTAAGTAGAAGTTTGAGTAGAATCTATAGTAGCTTTCTGCAGTCACATTTACTCACGAATAGTGTAAACCTGGACTTTTTATCCAACATCTGTTTGAATGACTGTACTGTGAAGCGCTTTGTATTCTTAGTGCTTCATAAAGCGCTATTTAGTGGTCTGCTACCTTTAAAATCCAAATTGCACTTTTTTTTTGCCCCAAAGATGCCTGATTAAATTTCATTTAGAACCACGTGTTATTTATTTTTGGGAGAAAATGTATAATTAAAAAAATATATGATATAGGAAATTTATTTTATAAGAACCACACATTTATTTATTTTAGGTTTAAGAATAAAGGGAAAATGTAACACTTTAGGAAAAAAAGACGATGTAAACATTTCCTTTATGTTGATACTTCAGGAAAATTGTGGGAACAAAATCTCCAAACTGACCAACAAAAAAAGAAATGGATCGAAAAAATATATATTACTGCTACTTTTTGTGTAATTCTATTATGGAAATTCATTGGAGAACACATGAATTTATCTCTCAATTTTAAAAACATTGATTCTTTACCGTTTTCAGCCAAAATTATGAGGAGCGACCCAAAAAGCCACAGAGGTTGCAGATGCCTGCTCCGTTTCTCCGATCGATCAGCCGGTTGTTCACACGGATCCAGCGTCTGCAGCAGGTCACTTCCTGTTTCCACTCGCCTGCTTAATATGAGGACTTGCAACAGAAACCATGCAATCAACGGTCCACAGCCGCTACATGCTAATTCAGGAAGAAGGACTGTTGCAAGTCAATCTAGTGGTTGGATATATACAGTGACGTGCGGTCAGGGGAGGCAGGTGAGGCAGTGCCTCACCAGCCATCATGGAAAGAAAGAAAATATATAATCATAAAGTAATTTAAATTGTTATATTCATCCGGTGGTTTGTACTCAAAAATATTTATTTTTCATGTAGCTTCACCAATTTCGATTTTTATTTGTTCAAAATCGTTGAATTTTCTTATTTTCCCATTCAAATGCTTGGAAGCGATGCCGGTGAGGCAGCAGAGAGCTCTGCCTCACCTTGGATTGCGCAACCCCTGGCTCTGCGCTGGCTGCTAAGCGGAGAGAGCAAGTTGCTGTACGGCGTCAATAAAATGGTTTAAACAAATTTAATATGTGAACTTATTTCCAATAATTTAGCTTATGTATATAATGTACAGTGCTTTTTGTCACCAACTGTGTTTGTGTAACGTGTTTCGTGTAATGAGCGATTATAAACGGCAGAGAACAGGTTCGAGGTGAGGCAGGCAGTTCTCTTGCCTCATGGCAGGGGGCGCTCAAGATCCCAGACGTTCGTCTTGTTCACTCCTCAACTGCCGAGTAAGTGACAGCGAGCTAGGCTAAACGATTCGGGAAGCAAGTCAAGTGCAGCGATAGATTATAATAGAGATAGTGATTTTTTTCCTCTCGCTTATCCCGACTTTCGACATGGATGACTACATTACAACACTAAAAAAGTTTTCTCAAGTGGACTTTCAATCGAAGCAGGAGATAATAACCAAAGGAAGACCAACGCCGGAGCTGAAAGGTTTGTATGTGTAAGGATGCAGAAGTGAAACATAACCTGTAAACTGCTGTCAATCTATGCATCTATTTGCAAATCTGATTCTGATGACGTCAGTGCCTCACCAGCTATGAACCTCACCGCACGTCACTGGATATATATACACACAAGATGGTGAAACAGAAAAGATGACTAGTTATCAGTCCATATTCAAACATGCACCTCTTTTAAAATGTTATATTTGACAACTGTGTGCATTATTTATTAGTTTACCTAGTGTAAATGTGATTTATTTATATTTTAAAATGACCTACACAGCCAAAATGTACATAATTGTGAAAAAAAAAAAAATCAAGCCGTTTTGATTTGTGTTAATCAAGCTCGTTTACTCACTGCTTAATGTGCTAATGCCAGAGAAACACCGTTTATCCGCCATAATCAGTGGCAATATGAACTAGTCTTAGCATTCATGGTAGGGTACATTTTAGTAAACAAGCAGCCAATCAGAGCTTCTCCTGGCTCTGATTGGTCGTTTCTGACTTGGTGTTTTTCTGCTGGTGGTAGTAGGACAACAGGAAGGAGGTAGAGGAGCTTGATTTTTTTTTTTCTCCAAGATTAGCCGTAACATAGTGACACTTAAACAAGTAAGAGACATCATTTACACACTGCAGCTTTAAAGTTTGGTTAAGGAGAAATCATACTATATTTCTCCTTAGTAGATGAAATAGATCCCTAAAATTTATGAAAAATTCAAGAGAGGCAAAAAAGAAATCTTAGTTTTTTCCGTTTGATCTGTTCCGTAGCAGTGAAGTTGCAGAGTCGCTATTGTGACTCTTGTCTGGATTTTTATGCGACTGATTCTACGGCTGTCCAATCAGAGTTCATGATGCTGGAATCGAACTTCTATTGTTTCACATTCTTTCATTACACCACTTAAAAACACTCCCTTTAATCTGACTGTATGATTGTGCTTTACTTAAAAGAAAAAGTTGATCCCTTCTAACTGAATCAGTTGGACTGTTGGACATGTAACGCTTTGAGATGACAGCCAGGGCCGGCCCAAGCTTTTTTGAGGCCCAAGCAGATTTTCATTTCAGACCCCCCATACCAATATGTCAACGTCAAATACTTAATTCCTCGGCACGTGTGTAACATATCCACTATTATTAGTGTCATTTGTGATTGCCTTAAATGCTACCAGTGTTAATATGGCTGTTGATTTTAACCTTATAGGAGTAGCAAACAAGCAAAAATGCTCCAATTAATTAACATTTTGAAATCCTAACATATTAACTTAACTATTTGAAAGTAACATCTGATGATGCACTGAATTTACAGCAAACAAGTTTTATATCTTTTGTTTTTTAAAATTTGGGACAAATTTGCAAAACGTGCAATCACTGGAAAATAAAATCAAATGATGCTCTTGGGGGCCCCCTTGTGGTGTTGGAGCCTTAAGCAGCCATTTAACTGTCGTATGACGGTTGAAATTTTTCCAAATGAAAGTGAACGGAGTTGGGAAAAAATTAATCCAGGTTTATATTTTTGGGTCTGCAAATGTGCCGTCAAGAGACACCACCAAACAGGTAAGAGTTGATTTTATTTACACCATGACAACATTTTTTTTTTTTGTGGATATATCCATTTGTTATCCAGCTGAAGTTAATAAAACGCAGTAACTTTTCTCACCTCCTCTGGCACGGGGACAGGCGGGAATATTCCTCACGACAGAGCACACTAGGTCTTCTAAGGAAGTCAGTAAGCAAACAGAAATCTGAGGAGACATTTTGATGTTGGCTGCAGAAGGGAAAAAAAAACCCAACTCATTCTTTCGAAACGACAGGTTCTGGAAATTTCCTCTGAAAAGTTCAAGTACGCGGCCGACGCGCGGTGAAAACTCATTCCCGTTGTCAAAAATAAACTAAAAGCAACATTTATAGCTAGCAGCGAACTGAAGAACAGCTTTTGAGAGGAAACAAACAGATAGGGGAGGACACTTAAAAAGCAAAGCGGGGAAAAGCCTTGTTAGAATACATCTGCTATAGTGAGAAATGTACAACAGACTCTGCGTCCGTATGGAGTCCAAACTGTGTCGCAACATGTCGCTTCTCGGACCTTCGGACTCTTGCCTGGACGACGACGACGAGAAAATAAAAAGATTTAAGACAAGATCCACTTTCGGCAGACCCGAACTGCTTCCGACTGGGACAGGAAGTGCAAATTTAACCCCCTCCTCCCCCGTCAGGGTTACATCACTTTGAAAACGAATCCCCGTTGCGTGCAGAGGAAACTCGATGAGACGGGACGATTTATTCTGTCTTTTTTTTGTTTGTTTGTTTGTTTCGTTTGAAATGAAGGGAGTATTTTCCACACCCACTGCTGCTCACAGATGCTTTTGCGTTTACAGTCATCTGGTTTGTATTTTACTATACATAGAGTGCAACTAGAGGAGGTCATATACTGATTTTGGATTCTTCTAAGGGTTAAAGCAGAAACACTTGGTTCACTCTCTGTTCTGGCTTCTCCAGTTCCCTCTTCTTTCTCTCTCTCTCCGTCATCGTTATGTTCGGTCGAACACTTCCTTCCATCTTCTTCCATTTTCCATTTTTTTCCCCCACTTTACTCGTTGCTAAATTGTCCATTCTTGAAACGTAGAGGGGGAGGAAAAGAAAAAAAAAAGGTCCACATTTCATTTATTGTCCTCCAACTCTGACAATCCTGTGTTAAGGTTGACCTGAGGGCGGTGTCAGTCAGAAGGTGGGGAGGGTGGAGGCGGTGGGCTGCAGCGAGCCGGATGAGTTCGAGCGTCTCATGTGAGGAAGAAGGTAGGAGTCGGAGCACAGCTGGTGAACGTCGAAGCGGTCCTCCTTGCGATAGGCCAGACAGCGCCGGATAAATGCCTGCGGGACAGAAGAGGAAGAAGGTTTCTTAGTGACTCACCTTATGCGTTTGTTAATGCATGTTCAAGCAGGCAGCATCACGCTGTGGGTTCAGGCGAGACGTTTAGATCGATTTTTACGGCTGCTCTGTCAGATTCTGACAGAACTGCACCTACTTTGCGATCAATCAATCCATCAAATTTGATTTGTATAGCACATTTCAGCAGCAAGGCATTTCAAAGTGCTTTACATCATATCAAACACAGAAACACAATGCAACATAGAATCAACAATCAAAACACGACTTTAAGTCAGGTTCCATCAATAAATTTGTAATTGATTACGTTTCAAATACAATCCTAAACAGGTGGGTTTTTAGTCGAGATGTAAAGAAAGTCAGTGTTTCAGCTGTTTTACAGTTTTCTGGAAGTTTGTTCCAAATTTGTGGTGCATAGATGCTGAAAGCTGCTTGTCCTCGTTTGGTTCTGGTTCTGGTTCTGAGAACACAGCGATGAGCTTTGTACAAACCTTTCAGTCGAATTTAGGGCTCATTTTAGTAATCGATTAATCGTTTACACTTAAGACTTATCAGATATGAAAATTAGCACATTCTGCAGATATTAACCACTTGAGCGTTTTTTATACAATATATTAAAGAAATACATTAAAGGACGCAAATAAACAATTAGTTTCATTTCTAAATAGGAAATTAAACATTTTACTGCCCAAAATGTAACAACATAACATTCCCCTAGAGTATGATTAATCATTTATAGATTCCTTGATTAATTTTTGAATTACCAATTAATAATTAGACTGTAAAAGGTGATTGATAGGACATTTTGTCTTTTTAAAGAATTCACACCGGTGAAACTAAAAATGAAATTTGAGGAGATAAGGTAGGACAGTTTTTTTCTGTGCATCTTAAATATAAATTGTTGATATTTCTTCTACAGTTTTGACTTAATTACTGATCTGAATATGTTGTTCTTTCAGCTTTTGGCCTTTTTTGAATCTGTTTACTCCAGTTAATGTTTAATCTATTACTAAATTAATTGACAATTAATTCAATGATTAATCATGATTAATCGTTCCATCCCTGGTTAAATTATATAAATAGTGAAAACAGAAATATATCTAGTTCAAATTTTAGACTTAAGACAAAATTGATACTTGAGATGAACTAAAGATTTTGGTCGATGGATTATTCTTCCATCAAACCACAACCGTTGTGATTAACTGTGATTAACCACAGCGCCGGAGTGTGAATAATCTGCTGAAATTTTTACTTTGTTCTTAAATAACATAAAAAAATAAATCAAGTATTCAGAGAAAAAAAATCCAAATATTTGATTTTACATCTGAAATTGAACTACAACCATTTAATGCCAGTTGTTATAAATTACAGCCCAGTCTTTGGGATTAAATTAAACCACAAAAAATAACAGAATTATTTATAGATCTGTGTCTCTTCAGTCGGTAACCGAAGATCAAAGCTAACGAGAGTTAAGTAGGTTTCACTTCACACCCAAGTAAACAATTTCCCAGTGGAAAGCTGTAAAACCAGTTAGTGCCAACGTGGTGCTTGGTGACAAACTGATACAAGTTTAAAGCAAACAAACACTGAAGAAGGCTTTTCATTAACATAGGTTGGGCTGACAGAGAAGTGCAAAAGAATCCAATTAATCGTTTTGGGGATTATGAGGCTGGAGCTCATGAGAAATGTTCACAAAGTTTTTTTGTTTCAGCTTTGTTGCCTTTTATCAATGAGAAAAATACATTCATGTAGAGAAGGAGTTACAAAAATAAAAACCAGCTCATGTTTTAAATAGAGATATAACAACAAATGCAGATTTTTAAACGGTTGCAATATTTGACGTGAATGTTCACAACGAATTACATTAAAAGTGCCAATAATGTATTTAAATCGACTCGCTTTTTAAAATTTTACATTGTTTTCCGTCCTAAAAGGAAAAAGAAATCCATGCTCTGTTTGCAAAGATTTATGTTTCTTTATTTTAAATCCTAGACATAGAGATGAAACTGTATTTCTTTAAAACAACGAGCCCCGCAAACTTTCTAAAGTAGATATTTAACTAAACTTATAAAATGTTTTCTTTTTTCTAAAAGTCATGCAACATTTGCTGATTTAAACTTTTTATTTCATTTTTATTTTTTGCTGACCTAAAAGTAAAATGTTTCTTTTGGTTATAAAGGCTACAGACTCTAGATGTAAAAGATTTAAAAACTAAACTTCCGCAAAAAAGTTACTTTTAAAGAGTGACAGAGAGAGAGTTTGAGAACCTTTGAATGTGGAACCAATTCCCGTTCTGCATAAATGGACAAAATGTACTTTTTTTTTTTTACCAAAAACATCTACAAGATTTAGAAGAAAATAAAATATAAAACAACTAGTTTAGTTGTGTGAAGACTTTTTGCATTTAACCCCATCTGGACCCAAGAATCAAAGCAAAGCTACAACATTTTAGTTTATGCAAAAATAAATAAATAAATAAAATAGACAGAAATGGTAACAACAGCTGTAAACCATAAAAGTGGGAGTGGGTCACCTTGGCCTCTGTGCTGGCCTGAGGTTTAGCTGGAAACTGGACCTCTGTGGCTTTGAGGATGGTGTTTTCCTGGAGGATGTCCTGCTGCGACTGATTGTGACCAAACGGCTGCAGAAGTGAAACAAACAGACTCATCCCAGCTCTAGAGCCTTTTACCAACCACATGGAGGACGGCAGGAACACTACGTGGTGGTACCTTGCGTCCATAGAGGCATTGGAAGAAGATCACCCCCACCGACCACACGTCCACCTTGTTGGAGATCTTAGGTGGTTCTTTCCCCACGACAAAACACTCTGGTGGGAGGTACCTGAACACGCACAACACAAACACTTTAAAAAGCTCATTTACAGACATTTTCATGGAGAGTTTGCTTCTTAAATATAGTCTCACATTGCAGCCTTTGGCCGTGTTTAGAACAATAAACGCAGCCCCCTTACACTTCATGCAGGGCTTTCATAAGCAATCTCTCTTCACGTGCAGGAAATCTGCAGCTAATGCAATTAATGATTATTTCAGTTATTGATTAATCAATTATTCCAGCGATTAATCGATTAAAAAATTGCCACATTATGCAGATTTTTTATGTCAGCCTCTTTTATACAATATTAGCAGTACAGTAAGACGCAAATACAGTAAATAAATAATTCAATTCCTTTTTAAAATAAGAAAGTAAACATTATTGCCTAAAATGCAACAGCAGTCCTGTGTATGTGTAGCAATGGATGCATCTGCAGCCAAAAAAACTTCTAACATCAACATGTCTATTCATGCTCAGCTATTCCTGCTTGGCTTAACTTCAATACATTGTAGGGTTGAGCTGGTTATTATTTTTATTGATTTGTCAATTAATAATAGGATAAAATATGTGCTTAATTTGAGATCATTACAGAATTTGTTGCGACTAAAACTTTGCCACTTGAGGAGTTTTGGGTAGAACATACTTACTGACAAAAAACTTTTTTTTTTTAATCTAAAATGCAAAATTTGCAGTTTTGGCTGAATTACTGCTCCGACTGTGTTGTAAATGGCATGTTTTAGAGTCTGTATAATCCAGTTAACGATTAATCGATTACTAAATTAGTTGACGATTATTTCAATAATTAATCTCGATTAATTGTTTAAGCCCCAACTGGAGCTTGCGTCTCACCAGTAGGTCCCCGCCCCCTGTGATGTCAGGTCCATCCCATCCACGCCATAGTTGTCGTCGTCCATTATCTTGGACAAACCAAAGTCTGTGATCTTGATTTCCCCACAGGCGGTACCGTCCACCAGTAAGATGTTCCCTGTGCAGAGTAACCGCAGTCAGACTCGCCGCTCCCGGTCGCTCCGTTCGGCAAAGAAAGAGACACGCGACGCACCTGGTTTGAGGTCGTAGTGGATGATGGGCGGCTTGATCTCGTTGAGGTAGCGCAGGGCGCTGACGATCTGCATGACGATGGAGCGGGCCTCTTTCTCTGACATCAGCTTGTTTTGTTTCAGGTAGAAGTCCAGGTCGTTCCCTTCACAGAACTCGAGGACAGTACAGAACCTGAAAGAAAAACAAACAAACAAAAAAAAAGACCAAAACGTCGGGAGAATGAATCTTATTTAAGAGTCGAAAAGCAAACAGCAGTTCAGAAGTGTTTGCAGAGAGAGAATGTTGCTCCAACTTGTCTTTCCAGAGCTGGAAAGACAGGCTTGCTGCATAACACCAGACATTTGAACTCCTTCACCGTTTGTAGGACAGAAGTCGAGGTCATTACTTTCTGCTCCTAAAGAAGCATGACGAAAACCAGGGGTGTCCAAACTTTATCATGTAGGCCAAAAGTCAAAAGTATTCCTAATCCACAAAAAGAATTCTAAAAATACATTGTTTTTCCCCACTGCTCAACAATAAACTAAGCATAGAATCATTCAAATTATACAAGTAAAGAAACATCCAGTTTGCAAATTATTTCGGGCTCAGATGAAGAAACAATGAACAATATTCTGCCTGTTCTCAGCAGTAATAGGATTTGGGTCACTCTTTAAAAATGACTGCTGTATCAAGAAAGGTTTAATAAATAAAATAAAAGCAGATTTTGGTTTGTTTCTAAGTAGAAGTCGGTTGCTAAATGTGGTCGTATTTACTATGAATGTAAAGAGAAAGCTAAATAAATATGCATTAACAAATTTATACTTTGTACGTAATATTTATAGAAAATCTATTTTCTATGATAACAACGCAGCATGTTCATACAAACATCTCATGATGTGTTTGAATACTCTCAGACATGGCCGCTGCTGTAACCCGAACACACACAAAGCAACCTCAGGATGTTGGAGTGGGGAGAGGTGAACTCACGTGTCGGTATCCAGGGAGAAATAGTCATACAGCTTGACTATTCTGGGATGGTCCAGCTGCTTGTGTATCCGGTACTCTCTGCATGCATGCCTGTCAAAGTGTGTGCAACAAGAGAAGCGCTTATCTTCCTGACGTTTAGATACAACATCAGCATGCGTCCAGCGTGATCGGAATGAAATATGTTCATAAATTAGAACCAATCCTATGTTTTAACCGCACGCGGTTATTCATACAGAACCTCAAAATGCAGGTTTATGGGAATTCAAACGGTGCCGTCTCAAAGAAATGAATGCCAATTTTGTCGTTTTATGTTTTGTTGAATGGAAGACATACTTGAGTGGATTTTGTTGTGATAGTTCATCATAAAGCACTACATACTTGAAAGGTGGAAGGAAAATGATCATGCTTGTCATCTAAATCAAATTTGACAAGCTTGTTGTGCATATATATACATATATATATATATCCAGTCCTCTGATCTAACTGGATCTGTAGAAAGAACTGGTTTCCGTTCCACCCCACCAAAGCCTCGTCATTCTAAACGTCTCATCCAGTTTCTGTCTGACCCCGTTTCCTTCTGTGTTGCTGTGAAGGGCAGGGAAACGGCTCAACTACACAAATAATTGGGCTGCAGCTCACGGTTATTTTACTTATTAATCTATTGATTAATCAATATTTCTGACAATCGGCAAAAAAAAAAAAAATTGGAATATTCAGCAGATTTTTTATATAATGCATTAAAAGATGCAAATAATCAATTAATTTTTTAAATAAAAAATAAATGTTATTGCCTAAAATGCAATGACAGCATTTCTTTAATGTACACTTGATCATTTGTAGCAAAGAATGCATCTGTAGCAAAAAAAAAACAAAACAACTTCTAACGTTAACATGTGACAAGTTCAGGCATTTGCTTCTAGACTGATCAATACTGTGTAGGGCTACTCTGTTGATCAATTTTGAATTAACTGATTAATTAAAGGTGCTTAGTAAGAGATTTTTTGTTTTCTCAAAAGTTGAACTAGTGAAGCTAAAACTATGAGTTCTGGGTAGACCATACAAAGATTTTTTTTTATTATTTTAAATGTAAAATGTATATATTTGTTGTACAAATTTAGCTCAGAGTGTGTTGTTCTTTCAGCAAATGGTCTTTTTTTGAGTTTGTAAACTTCAGTTAGCGATTAATTATGATTAATTATTTCAGCCATGTTATGCATATTTTCCCCCATCTAAGTTCTGACCAACCTCTCGGCCCCTGCTGTCGAAAAGCAGCCCCACCATGTTTCTTTGAGGTGTGTAGAGAATGGTATGCAGTATTAGTTTTCCTCCAAACCCTAACAAATCCCTCAGGCCTCCATAGAGCAGATTATACTGGTATTAAATTACACACAGGTGATTTTTTAAATCTGGTTGCCTTTGAGTACGACTGGCTGCACTGTGTTTTATTAACAGATTTTTTTATTTGTGTAAAATTCTAAGCCATATATCCATTATTCTTATTCTGCTTTGCGTTTTGTCTTTCACATAAAATATGGTTGTGATGCGACAAAAAGTGGAAAAGTTCAAGGCAGCGTGCTACTGACTGATTGAGCTCGTAACCGTCTGCTGTAAACAGAACAATGTGTGCAGACACCTACTTGTGGTAATTTTCCTTCTTCTCCTCTCTCCAGTTCTTGTTGAGCTGGTGGATTTTCACAGCTGCATAGCGCTGTTCAAACAGGTCGAATGCCTCCATGCGACGAAAAAGAACAGACATTTTGTCTCCAGATGCAAACTCGCACGAAAATCAGTAGACAAAAAAGCGACGCCAGCTTTGCAGGCGGTACCTTGTAGACTTCG
The DNA here is from genome assembly GCF_003331165.1 of Xiphophorus hellerii. Lineage (NCBI taxonomy): Eukaryota > Metazoa > Chordata > Actinopteri > Cyprinodontiformes > Poeciliidae > Xiphophorus > Xiphophorus hellerii. The sequence continues at coordinate 6,732,740 of NC_045677.1, read as the reverse complement.
CTGAAGCCGCCCCGGCCCAACAGGTGCAGCAGCAGGTACCGCTCGTTCAGAGTAGGATGGTCTTTGAAACTGTGTGAGGAAGACATTATTATAAACAAATGCAACTTTTCTCTGAAACTAAATCTGCAACAAAATGGGACCTGGTGTTATTTCATTAGGTCAGTAGTACTTCTTGGTTATCAGTGTCTTTACCTGCAGCAGCCATCAAGATGTCAGAAAATAAAGCAACTTTCAGCTGTGAGAAAAGAGACGACTTTTTGCCATCTTGATTTTGATCTCCTCTAAGTAGCTTTTAGCTCCACTCCTTTATTAGATTTCCTGTTAGGTTCTGATTTCACTGGAATGGCTGTTCGCTGCAGGTAACAGATCTGTAGAGCCAAACTACAGCTTTAATTGGTCAAATGTAACTCAGATTCATCACGTGGACACATTTTGAGCAGCTTCTGCTCTATGAACAACTCAATAAAATCTGCTTAAAACTACAGCATCTAAAACGATTCAAAGAGAATATCATGATTGCACCAAGTCATTTCCAAAACTAGATGAAGGACATTCACTGGAGTTTTATGTTGGATTTTAAAACTCTTTACAAGTGATGAATATGAAGAATGCATTAATGACTGAATAGCTTTTTAATATCATAGTGAGGATTAGAGTTTTATGGTTTGTTGTTGCGGTTTTACAGAAATGTTAGACTATATTTAGTGGACTTACGCTGAGCTGTCCTCGTTGTTTATCCTCTTCAGCTCCCGGATGTGAAGGTTCCTCACCCGCTCCAACCGCTCCAGCTCCGCCTGGATCTCAGCTTCCTCCTGACCAGACGCAGCAGGAAACGCAGAGAAAATAAAGTTTTAGCTCAGGATTTTTCTGCAGGAATCGAGCGCGTAAACATTTGTCATGCAATTAATCGATTTATTGCTCATCGTCACAACGTATTTAGCTCCACTGTTCTTCCTTCAATTCCGACCTACAATTCCAAAGCATGTCTTGCTTTGTTCAGCAAATTGGCAATAAAGTTACATTTATCTATTTTAGACACAAAAGAAGCTAGCTAGTTAGCAAGGGTATGCTAGCAGTGAGTTAGCCTCAAAAGCCCCACAGGAAAAAACATACATATAGAATACTCTAGATTAAATAGTCCAGCTAAGACAAAACTTAAGACCTGTTATTGTTGTGTTTAAGGCCAACTGACTTTTAAAAAACATTTATTCAAAACATTTTAAGACCTTACTTTAAGATACATGAATTTAAGCCTTTTTAAGGATGTGTGAACAGCCTGTATGTTGGTAATTCTTCTCCCCACTCTTCTGTAAAGACCAAATTGTGGAGTGGACCACCTTTAGTAGGTCTATTTACAGATTCTCCCTCCTGAATTATAGATCTCTGATGCTTTCTGCAACTTTACTCTACGACTGACCTTTTTTAGGTGTCCGAGCCGAAGCTTGAAGATTTCTTCCTGCTCGTGGTACTCAGCGAGGGTCAGTCTGTCGAAACGGGAGAAACCGAGCTGAATTGGGTGACTGAAAATGAATCAAACGCTCACTAAACGTATTAAAGATTTAATTCAAAACACCCGGTGCTTTTTAATTCAGTTCAGACTTTGATGCTCTGCAGCAGAAGGGTATATAATCAAGTGTGTGCGATTTTAAGCAAGTATAAATAGTCGGCAAGCGACCACCCCGTTCTGTACGGTCCGGCATCTTCCCGTTACAGCAGACGTTTATTTCTGTTGACTCACAGCTGGGGCAGGGAGGGCTTGAGGAAGGGGTCAGAGTCGTTGCCGTTGACCACTTTAGTTTTGCGCTGCTTCGGTTCAGAGGTGGACGCCACCGACAGCGAGGGGGACGCCGGGTTCGGAGGTTTCCGCTTTGCCAGCAGCTTCCTCTGCCGCTCAATATCCTCCCTCTGCTGGTTGATGCTCTCCTGTTGCCTGGGCGACAGAAAAAGCGCAAAAGAGATGATAAATTAGGGTCCAAACAACCCAAAAAAGTGACAAGTGCATGATCTTGTGAAGTGAAACAAGAGAATTACAACTAAAGCAGAAGCTGAGGTTGTTTGGAAACAACGTTTTTGACAGTAATCCTCACTTGATCAGGTTCTGGAATGCGTATCCGTCCGTCCACTGCTCCGTGTAGGACGCGCCATGTCGGACCGTGGTGAAGTGCCCGAGTCGGAGCCGGTCCCGCATGCTCTTCTCGCGGCTCGACTGCTTTTCCTGGGTGCTCTGTTGGACGAAAACAAGACAAGACAAGATGAAGGTTTCCCAGCGGCATGAGCCGAGGGAGGATGGAGTTTCTCTTCCAGCTCAAAGAAAACAGAGTTACACATTGAGGAACCCCGCACACCCTCAAAGATCTGTCGCCTTGAAGAACAACGCCAAAAAGTACAAAACACAACAAATAAGAAGAGCCTTTCAACATAGACACCTTCAGTATGAACAACATTGAATAAATGAAACATAAAACTTGGTTACAGTGGTAAGCTATGACGCTTTCCAATAACATTTATGCAGAAAGTGGTACAAGAGTGAAATCGGCCTCCGACTTTCTTCAAATTAAATAAAATTGGTCACAAAGGTCAACCAGCTAGTCCGCGTTTACAAAATCAAACAAAATACAGTGTCAATCAACTGTGTATGATGAAGTATAAAATATAAAATTAAGTCATAATATTAGGATAATATTGTTAATACTATTCTCGTAGAACAACTCTATTCTTGGAATATCACAACTTTATTCTCAAAACGTTTTGACTTTATGCTGGTATTTTTTTTAACTTTCTTCTTGTAATTTTATTACATAACTATGCTACATAATTTGTGCCATTTTAATTCTTAAGATTAAAAGAAAGGTTTCCAGTGGTTACGCAAACAAAATTTATACAAATAAGCTTTTTATGTTTGTGCAGCTAAAATGTTTGTAGCACAGTTGACTGACACAAAATTTGTTTGATTTCGCAAGTGGGAGCCTGGAGGGGGCCGGTTGACCTATGATGGTCTCTAGGAACGTTTATTAAAAATTTTTAAAATGACAAGAGGGACAAACAAAACTTTTTGCTGCACAAATGTACTGCAAACGTCTGACACCAATTTCACTAGATTTGAAGGACGTCGCTCAGGTGAAGGTGGGGCATGCATGTGAAGACTACCTTCTCTATGAGCAGCTTCTTGCTCATGGTGATGCACTTGTTGAGTCTCTCTTTGTATTTCTCCAGGAGTTTTTGCTGTTCATCAATCTGTCTCCGAAGGTCACAGTTGGCCTGTTACAAACGAAGACGAGAGGCGCGTCATGAAACCGACCCGATCCCACGTATCAGATCGCAGCCCAGACTGAACCATAACAGATGTCTGTTGTAGGTGGACTTTCATGATCCACCAAGGAAGGATAATTTTAAAAATCACACCCATTTTCATGTCCATGAAAAAAAGTGATCGTCAGTGTGAAAGTTGCTTACATTGCTTTTCTGTACGCATGTGTTATGACGCACTCATAACATGTTTCAGACATGGGAGGTTTCAGATGAAGCTAGCTTTGTTGCTAGTCAAAGATAATCTGAGAGAATTATTGTAGAATAATAAAATCAGCATTTGAAAACTACATTCTATTTTTACTCAGGTTATCTTTGTCTGGTGTCAGGATTTTTTTTTTTTATTATCTGAAACAATTAGGTGTGATAAAAAATTTTTTTTTTAAAACGTAGAAACTTTGCTGAGATGACTGCTTATAAATTCCCAACTTTCCAGCCAAAGTGCTGGATTTATGAAGCAGCAGAACATGTTTCTGTACATTTACCTGTGTATGATGAAGTGGGAGAACACTAAATCAGAGTTTGTACACTTTTCCCGCTGATATTGTTAATGTCTTCTGATAGTATTATATATTCTACAGCAGGGATATAATAATCCAAAATATAACAAACTGTTACTTTTTAAAAGTCTCCCTCACACCCTCTGGACACCTGACTGGTTTGAGAAAGTTCTAAAAAAGTCTTTAAGAAAATATTCTTGCTAAATTGTCTGGCATTTATCAAAAAGAAATTATTTTGGTCATTCTAACTGACCTAACCCAAGAGACATTTGGTCTGATTTAACTTCAGACAGAGAGGAAAAAAAGTGAGTGTCTTCTTATCTTTAAATACCCGATTTTAGCTTAAATTTTAGCTTAAATTTTAGCTTAAATTTCTAAATTTAAGCTTTTAATAAAACATTAAGATTGCAATTTATTACAAAACTTTGCCGTTTGAATATACAACATTTAAAGAAATCAGACCCTTTCCAAATATTGCAAACACCTAATTGAAATTCAAACATTTTCAAGAATCTCGAGAACCCTGCTACATTTTACTGCAGAGACAGAACTCACTCTGAGCAGGTCGTCTATCCGCCCTTCTTTTTTTTCCAGGTCCAGACTCTTGTTGCTCTCCAGGGCCGCAAGCTTCAGGCCCGTCAGCTCCGTCTGCAAACGCAACAGAAACATACTTCTAAGACGTCCGCTGGCCCGCAGTGAGAGAAAGGATGCGAATGATCTAAAAACAAAAAGTGTGCTATGGGTTTTTTTTCTCAAACCTGGACACATTTGCTTAAAGAAGCTTTGAGACTGTGCTCGGCGAAACACAGGCTGGTGGGAGAGGAGCTGTTCTGACGGATCTGCAAACACACAGGAGAAATGTTACAATCTCGCGCACACACCGCACAAGAACTCTGCGGTCCGATTTAACTCTTAGGGAGACGCGTACAATTAAGCCCGGGGCCGACTGCGAGCTCTGTGGGGAGCGGCGAGCCGATGGGAGCCCTCTGACCGGACTGGAGCCGTTTCCTCCCTGAAACTTTGCAGAAACCTTCAAATTAACATTCAGCTTCAAATGATCAGGATTCCAGACTTTAAAAAAAACAAACAAATGAATTACTCACGTCAAAGAAGTCGCTGATCTTCGGCCCACGCGTAGAAGTCTTCCCTGGAAACCAAACAGCAGAATTATATTTATTAATCGATTGTTAGGAGGATTAATCGATTAATCCTATATATATGAAAAATAGCACATTCTGAATATTTGGGGTAAATACTCAAGCCTCCTTTAAACACTATTAGAAATACATTAAAAGAAGCAAAAAAAACTATTCCTTTCCATTTTTAAATAGGAAATTAAACATTTTATTACCTAAAATGCAACAACATAACATTCCTCTAATCATCTATAGATTATTTTTTGCATTACCAATTACTAACTAAATTGCAAAAGGTGCTTAATATGAGATTTTGTTTTTCTTAAAGAATCTGAGCCAGATAAAGCTAAAACTCTGCCACTTGAGTCCTGGGTTAAAATTTTTTACACATTTAAAAAATATATATATTAATCATGAAATGCAAAATGTCAGTATTTTGTAGTTTTGATTTAATCACTGCTATGAATATCTTGTTCTTTCAGCAAATAGCTTTTTTTTGAGTCTGTATATTCCAGTTAGGGATTAATTGATTTCTAAACGAGTTGACAACCCAATAATCAATTAATCGCTTAAACCCTTATTACATTTTAAAGGAAGCTGCTGGGTGGTTAAGTTAGCGTGAATCCCAGCATTTTAATGCAACATACCTTGACTGCTCTCAGAATATGTATCGGCTTTCCTCTTCCGGCCCCTGGACGACTCGGAGTGCTTCTTCTCCGGGGTCTGACAATCGATATTTGATGAAAGGAGCAGGAGAAAGAAAAGACAAAAAAAAAAAACAAACATAAATCCCTTGCGTTTTACCTAACAAAGCAGAGCGCAGTGCAGGGTGTTCAGCAGGAAAGAGCAGCAGGAAGAAAGAGTACATACTGAGTAGGCAGGGGAGCTCCCTCTTTTCAAATCAGAGTTCTAGGAAGAGAAAAGAAGGTGGAGGTGGAAGTGGAGGGAGAGACAGAGCGAAGAGCGCCTGGTGCATAACAACACTTTATGTGTGCGTACATGTTAGAAACTCAGCTTTTGTGTCTTTGCGTGAGAAAGGACGTGCGTGAACATCTGTGTGTGGGGTTTACCTCCGACTCCTTGTCACTGGATGACCCCAGACTCCCGTAGCTGTGGTTTGAGGATTCGTTAGCCAGACCCTACGCAGAGAGACACACACACACACAGGTCAGCAAATGGGAGAACAGTCTGTACAGGTGTGTTGTGCAAGCTCAGTGACTTTTACAGAAACGCACAGAATAGAGAAACAGGCGCTGGCGGCAGGCCTGCAGTCTGACACGCCGGACAGGAATGCAGATTCTTAGTGAGTAGGTGTGTCACTTGACGTTTCTCCCCCAACGCATGAACATTTCCAGGAACTTAAGAGTCCTTTTTAGGAAAACGGGAACCTTTAACTTGATTTTCCAGCGTGGGGAGCTGGGCCTGGACTTTTATTTCTGGGATTAAAGTAGCTTTAAATTTAGTCTTTTGAATACAGTTTGGATCATGCTGAAGTCGTGCATCTGAGTGTTTTGTCTTGAAGTTGATTTTAAGCTAATCGTCACTTGTTACCATTTCATCATGGAGCGTTTCGCGTGAGAAAATGTATTTAAATAAGGTTCCAGTGTCTAAAATGAAAAAGAGTAGTCTCTAGTAATGCACTAATCGATTTGTATGTGATTGAAATCTGTAATTTTTCCTCCTGTTAGCTTTGATCGGTGAGCTACAAGTATTCCCCCTGCCCCCCATTCATTAAATGCACCAAAAGTGGAGATTATTTTATTATGGCTTCATTTTCAATTGAGCTGATGTTTGTTACAAGAGATGCACGAATCAGAATTCAAACTGATTTCAGATTGTTTTTGTTTTTTTTGCAAAGTTTAGAGTTGCCGAGTATAATCTCTTGTCAAAAACTATAACACAGTGATATAAGAAGAAAAAACAGGACAGCATATTAAATGCTTCTGTAGCCGTCATACTGTGGGTGGTCATTATTGATATTCAGAGGAGACATTATGTCACACCGTGTCTGTGAGAGTTGCCAGTGTTTCACTAATTTAAAACAAAGACAAAATGATTATAGGGTTGACATTTTGAAACTGTCTTTAGCATCTTATATTAGCGATTAGAGTCAGTGTGGCAGGAATGGGCAGTTTTACTGTAGTACATTCAGCCTTCCAGCTAATTTAAAAAAAATACTTTTTACTCTCTATAACAAAATATTTAACATCTTATACCATGGAAAATACAATATTGTTTAAATGTCATTCTTACATCTCTGTACTAATGATTATTGCAGTAATCGATTATTCTATCAATTATTCTGAATTAACTGGATAAAATATTGGTGCATTTTACAGATTATTTAGTTAACAGCTTAATCCTTTTTGTTCGATACTAAAAATACACAATTCAGCTTATGTTTAAAATAAGAATATAAATATTTTATTGCCTAAAATGTAATAATGTAGCATTCCTTTAGTCAATTTTTACCAGATGAAGCTAAATTAGGCCACTTGAGGAGTTTTGGGTAGAACATATTTACACAAAGTGTTTTTTATCTTAAATACAAAATGTAGATTTTTTTTTTTCTACAGTTTTGGTAATTAATTACTGCTCTGAATATTTTGGGTTTTTTTCAGCAAATTGCTTTTATTTGGAGTCTGTATTAATCGATTACAAAATTAATAAGCGGAAAACCAATCACCGGCCGACTCTTTGTTGCTTCTCTATTTGTTACATTCGTATGAGGAATCTAAGCATACTGAATACATATCAGCTCATAAGCAGTCTTATGAGGGGAGGGGGAGTTGCTGCCATTACCTTTGCACCTCCACTGGCGCTTCCAGTGCTGCCTCCCGTATTGCCGCTGACAGTTCCTGTAAACCTGGCCTCCAGCAGCTCCTGTCTCCTGGGGTCCAAGCTGTGCAGCTCCTCCATCGCTCCTGTTATGAAAGCACACAGGTGTTGCCATTTTAGTCAATTCAGTGACACACACAAACACAAACACACAAAAGAAATACAATAGAAAATGAACTCAAGATAGACCTGAAAATGTCAACAGTAGGAAGTAAACGTAGAAAAGTAAAAACCAAATGGATGGCGCTAATACGAAGGTGGTTCTTTAAAAGAAAAAGAAGAAGAAGAATGCGTGTGGTGGAAGGTGCAGCAGATTAGTGTCAGAGCATTTCCAAACTGAGCAGAAAGGTCACGGCAGCACTGGGAAGTCAGGAAGCGAAAAGGCGAGAGTGGGTGAAGTCAGCCTTCCAGTCTGTCCACACAAAAATTTTCCACCAGCTAACCCACGGTATCATCACACTGAGCAGTCAAAACAACAGCTCCACACAAGACACTGACATTTATGCATCCGGAGACACTAGAAGCATCTAGAATAGCAGAGTTAAAGCTGTACAATTAGAACTATGTTAACCTAAACTCGTAAAGAAAAAAAAGAAGCATAAAGCAAAAACAACTAGGCCTTTCACAGCATGTCTAATTAAAATGCTACATGTGTGCATCAGTGGCGCTTACACTGCTAAAAAAAAATAAAAATAAACAAAGGCTATTCCAGCTAAGCAAAAGCCCAGATATACCTTTAGAAAAAAAAAAAATCACAATCATCAGTGGTGAGCCGGTCACATGTAGAAAGAAACTCATGTGTGCCTGTATGACGGGGGGGCTTTGATCTGGTACAACCAGTTTCCACACAGAGGAGAGGTAACACAGCTGCTCTGCTCCCTACTGCTCCAAGTGTTTGTTTCCTCATTGGACATTTCCAGGCTGTCATCTTTACACAGCTACTGGCACTGGGGCAGGCCTTAAAAGGCATAATGGAGATTATGAAACCCTTATGAAGCACGTAGCAGAGGTTACCCTCCGACAGAATAGAAAGTGATTTGGGGGTTGATTGAAATGCAAAGCAGCTCGAGCTTCATACTGCTTCGTTGTTGGGATCTTTTCGTCGAGGTACAGTATGTCACTCGAACAGTTTTGACAAAAAATATATAACATTTCTTAGAAATCAACTTGTCAACACTACAAAAGCTCTGAATATTTTAACGTTGCAGATCGTGCCCCTTATTACTAATGGATCAAGCTGTGACGTTAAAACCAGCTGTTGCCACTTATCACGGTTTATCCATCCACACTGTCTAGGAGTAAATTACTTTTCCACCCGAACCCCTCATACACAAAAAATACGTCGAAAAACAAGGCGGAGAAAAATACAGATGCATCCACAAAAAAACTAACTAGTTGAAAAGTAACATTAGCGGCCTGCTGTCGTGTTAATAATGGTAATAATAATGGCAGGGACGTGCAGAACTATGCATTAATAGATGCATGCACAGTTTACGTTGTTTATCTACAAAGTGACAGGAGGCAAATGATACCAAGTGCAACACTGATACGGCTTCAACCTGGAAGCTACACAAACAAGTCAACAAGCTAGCTGCAGCCTTTGAGGAAACATGGTGATTTAGCTCGCTGCTACTTAGAGCTGGCATTAAACTGAACTGACAGCTGACGTTTGGCTTCCAATTCACGGCATCAGTGAACTTGACATCCATTTTTTCCTCTCTCTCTCTTCTTCTTCTTCTTCTTCTTCTTCTTTTCCCCCTCAGCAAAACGTTAGCTTCCCAACCACCGAAAAGGCCTCCGTCTCACGACAAAAATGACACCTTCTCATTAAAACGGGAGCGGGTCAAGCCCTCGGCGAGGCGTTTCAGTACCTTCCTTGCTCTTTGCGGTCGCCGTTATGTGTTGTTGAGAAATCGTAGGGGACGAGGAGAGCTGCGACCAAGATGGCGTCGCCTCCAAACTTCCACCACCACTTCCACTGTTACTTTGGACACTCATGAAGCCACTTTACCGCCGAGAGGAGCCAGAGCACACACTGCCGTTTGCGGAAATCTCGAACTTATCGCGTTCATCGTTTTTTTTTTTTGTTGTTTTTTTTTTTGGCACCTGCCGCAGCCGAACACGACCGCGAAAAGAAAACAAAACCTGGGAGAAGAGTAAGGGGAGAGACGTCAGTCCCGTCTTCGTCGCCGCTAGACGTCTCGCATGTTGTCGCCCCAGAGGGTCCTGCGGGGGAGCGGCTTCTTGACACGGATCCAGTGTAACCTTTGCATGATGACCGCACAGCGCGCGCCTGTCAGCATCCAGCTCGCGAGCGGAGCTTTGATTCTAGTGTCGGTAGGCGAGGCTATCGCGAGGCTGGCGGCGCTGCGAGCGAGCGCGAGAGCAGGCTTGACACAGACACTGATCTGGGATCATTTTACCCTCCTCCAAACTAGCTCTGGGTTCACCGGAAGCCGCCGCTCTGCGTCGACCTGGGAACAGTTTTCTTGTTAGGTTCCAACAACAAACATCCCGACAAAAAATAAAAAAAATAAAAAATGGCTGAAAGTTGTTGTCCGCATCCAGAGCAGGAAGGGAGAAGCCGCACATTTACATTTAGTCAACAACAGCGAATCATTTTTAATATACATGCAAACAGACTGGCGCTCTGCCTTACGTGCATTTTGAACAAGATGCATGTTTTAAGTTGACATGAGAGAGTTTGTGCTTGTATTCCTGCATGTTATGTGTTAGACTGGGCTGTGGTCTCGATGTTCTTCCTTTTTTTTTAGTCTTGAAGTACAAGTTGCAGGGAGGGGGTGCAGGTGGGAGGATAGTGATGTGGTCTGGGGCTCAAAGGTGTTTTGTTCTAAATTTGGTGCAGTGCATCAAAATGCCTTTGCCATCTTGTAGGGCATCACACACATACAGTCTCCTCTTTACTTTAGCGTGCAACTTGTCCCACTTCTTTAACTCTTTTGCACCCGATGACATATTTTACATTTTTATTTTTTTCCATGGGAGGGGAAAAAAACTTGCACTTAAAAACTTTATTAAGTGTACTTAAGGCTACCATTCCAGATGAAGTTAATTACGCTGTAAAGGGGCATATTGTCTCTCAGCCTTGCAGTCAGATTGCATCAACACACCGGGGTACAAACAATCACATTGCACTTCATATGCACCTGCTCATGGTAACCTGATTTTTTTTTTTTTTTTTTTTTTTGTGCCAAGGTTTCCATAGTAACTGCAAAAGGTTAGACAGGCTATGAAGATGATTGTATAAGCAGCCTATATGCCACTCATTTATAGCATAGTGCCAAACACACACACCGTGTGTATGCGGTTCTGTACCTCAATGTGAAACCTGCGTAGTTTTCTAAGGAAAGCAGTAACTGGTGATCAATATTTTAACAAGCTGTCAGGAGATTTGGAGAATCAAAATGCAGGACTGGAAAGTTGTGTTAGCTGAGATTTTGAAAACTTTCTTCAGCCAAGAAGCACAGCTGCAAGCTAAGAAGAAGAAGAAAAAAAGAAGAAGAATCAGAAAAAAGAAAAAAAAAATCTTGGAATGTAAAGTAAAATGTTTCTTCAAACCCTTAAAAATGCTAATTCTACATCCAGTTGTAATATCGTTATATTTTAAGACAGTTCTGTTTTTCATCAGCTAATTAATTTTACTGGATAAAATTCAGAATATTGCTATCACAAAAAATGAATACGGAGAAAATAAGCTGTTCATTTTTTTCATTTGGATGTTGGCTAAACACTTTTGCAACGGTTAGTTTAAAGATTATTCATGCTTTGCAAAACACAAGACATTACAGGGAGTTCATTACCGTGACCAGGATTTCTGGCCAGTAAAATCGAACACGTACTCTCACTTTAACACAGAATATCCTGTGCAACCTGAAAAAAGCCTGCTAAATTAATATCATATGTTATATAAAGCCTACAGCACCCACAACATTTATTGGCAGAAGAAAAGATGTGGGAACAAGCCTTATGATAAAACATTTTGCTATGGCAGAGGCATAATCTCACATTTGTTTTAAAAAAACCCCCAATAATTTAAAAATAATTATTTTATTCAGGGCACATTTCAAGCAAAGGAATGACAGCTTTATTTACATATTTTTTTACTAAATCAGTGGTAATTATTGGAACTGTAACAGTTTCTATCAAATAAACATAACTAAACCATGTGTGTTTACTAACTTTTGATTTAAATTAGTATATAAATATAATTTATATTCAGTAAATTAGTACTTCACCAGATAAAACATTAATAGCTTCACCAGACAAAACATTATGAAGATTAATTACACAAAGACTGGTGTTTTCAAGCTTTTATTTCTGTTTATTATTTTCCGCTTTCATCAGACCAATAAAAAACTATTTTTCAAAACAGTACTGCAAGTAGATAGACTGAGGATGAATTTAGCTCTTGTTTGAATGAAAATATTTTTCAAACGAAATCTACCGAGGTTATAAATACATTCGCTTAACTGATGTGACTAAAGTAAAACAAAAGAAGCACGAAGTGCACCGTTAATGAACTGCACCTAAGAGTCTTTATTAACTTTACTGTCCACGATTTTGCGTATAATTTGTGCCTTAAAACGTCTCCGTACCGAGTCATAAACACACTTGTTCAATTTTAATATTTACAAAAATTAATTCAAGTAAAGACATTAACTGGAGCTGCAACATGTAATCAACTACCCCCCAAAAAGCTATTATTTTTGTAGTTTTTAATGACTTAAAAAAAAAAAATTGACTCGAGTTAAGACCCAGTAGAGCCACGTGTAACTAACTTACTTTATCTTAATCTAAGTTCAAACTTTGCAAAAATACAACGTTTGTGTGTCAAGTGAACCCCCTCCCCCCCAAAAAAAACAACCCACAAATAGTGCAGAGACATTTGAATATCACTATTCTTTTAATAGGGGCAAGATTTATAATGGACAGCATTATCATTTATTGTTTACAAATGCATAAACTTAAAGATACTGAATAACAGTGCGTGGAAATCCGAGCGGCTCAGTGTGAAGCCTCAGGGAAACATGTTGTTCTTCGGTCGAGAGATCATCTTCTGCTCCTCGTACATCCTGACATACGACTTGACGAGGTCCTCTATCGTCCCGGCCTGAGGCAGGAAGAAAAGGCCGTTGATACTTGACCTTATTTAAATCTGCATTTAACCTCGGCCCACTCACCTGTGGGGTTGCACACACAAAGTTGATGCCCTTCACCAGGGTGCGGATGGTCATCTGGAAAACGTTGCCTGTGCTGCTGTAGTCTGTGATACGGTTGAATGGGTGCATCACTTGCAGCTCCTGAAATGTTAGGAGAATTGTACGTTCGTGTAGATAAAAAAGAATAAATACAAACAATAGAGACATAACTCATTCATTAAAAAAAGGATTATGTACAGGGGCTTTAAAGGGAAAGTATTATGTATTTTCTAGGCATGTAGTAACATTTTAAAGCACAATCAAGTAACCATGTTACCTTCAGTTATAAAAATGACGTAAAAGAAATTTGACGCTCTATTTTAATGCCTTGAAATTGGTCCTCTGTCTCTTTAAGAAACTCCTACTTTTTCTGAAACTCCGCCTTCAGGAAGTCATCACATCACTGCTTCTCTATTCACCCTTTAACAACGTCTTTACCAGTGTTTCGCTTATAAGTAGCTCATATAATGAATTTAGCAGACATACAGTTCCACCAGGCGTTTGCTAATTTCTGCTGGCTAGTCTGAAGGAGCTGAGTGAGGGAGATAAAAGGATTTCACAAAAAAATCAAGGCAACACTCCAGGTTTGTTTTTGATGAGGGAATAACATTATAACATGATGTATACCTCAAAAAAGTCGATTTTATATAACACTGCCCCTTTAAAAATATTTCAACCCCGTATATTTTTCATCATCTTGTCACACTCTCTCCGTAGATTTAGCATTTTTTTAGGGAGTTTATGTGATAGACCAAAACATGGTTGCACAATATTGTGAAACTAAAGGAAAAGAAGATATGATTTCAAAATATTTTTGTTAAACCACCTCGTGCTGCAGCTCCAGCTCAACGTCATTTCTTATATTTCTATAAAAGCTTTTCTACAGTCAGACGCAGAAATCTTTGCCACATTTTTGCATAATTAGCTCGAGCTCAGTCAGATTGGATGTAGATAATCAGTAAGTGGGAAGTTTTTTTGTTTTTTTTATTTTCCAGTTGAGATATTCTCTTCCCAGTTAAGAATGGCTAATTAGGTACATCATGAATTTTATTGAATGATGTCAGAGTAAATATATGCCACAGAGTAAAAACTCTTATAAAACATCACATTATCTTTCAATTTCTTTGTGTCGTTTCCATCATATAGTCATCCAATCTGCACTAATCTGCATAAATACTGACAATAACCATCAGTTACTCGGCATACCTTTGTTTTGGGGTCGATTAGGCTAACACCCTTCTTGCTGACCGTAAACCAGAGTGTGTTCGGGTACCCTGGCTCACAAGTTTGCTGCAGAAAAAAAAAAAATTAATACATTTTAAAAAAAATGACATTTTCTTGGCTTCAGAATGTCATTGCCACTCCATCTCCCGTAACTCACTTTAACGTCAAAGAAGGAGCAGCCAAAGTTTGGCCAGCTCGAAATGACTCTCAGGAAGGCAATTTTGGCCTCTTGCACCGTCATGCCGCTCTGCTTGTTATACGACGAGATGATGTTCTGAAGGCAGACATGAGAACAATACGTTTGGAATCATTAACTCTTAAACATGAGGCTGCTTTTTTCCCCCATTGTTCTTTGATTTTGATGGTTTTATTTAAAGAAAAACAACATTATCTGTAAAGTCCCTTTTTTACCTTCTTCCACTCTTCAGGCTGCATCATTTGTACTTTGTCGACAGGAACCAGCTCGTTCAGCATTCTGGGGATCATGACAAACTGGGATCTGTCTGAGTCCACGGCCACTCTGAACAGGAGCCCACCCAGATTAAACATGTCCTCTTTATTGCAGGTGTGGTATCCCCGCAGGTACTTGGGCACCTCCTGTGAGGAAAAACAGGAAATGCTTTACAATCACGCTGCATCCCAAACATACGACGGCTTATCAGGGACATAGCAGGTAGAAAGAAACAAAGGGAGGAGTACATTTCTGCCAAAAAAAATCAGGAATTTGCAAGGAAAAAAAAAGAGAACATTTCTGAGTTTGAAAAGTTTAAAATTTCCACCAAAAAAAAAAATTGAGATTAATCTCAGACGTTTTATAGGAAAAAAAAAACAAGAAAAATTTTAAGTTTGAAGAGGAAAAAAAATTCTATAAAGAACCCTGAAATTTTAAGATTCATCTGAGAAAGTTTTTAGAAAAACATTGATATTTCCAAGTTTCAAAAGTCAAAAGGTTTTTTCTAGACAACTTTAGAGATGAATCTCAAAATTTCAGAGCTTTTTCTAGGAAATTTTCAACTTTTAGATTAATCTAAAAATCTCTCAAATTTATGATTTTTCACACTCAGAAATGTCCTCGTTTTCTTCTTTAAAATTTCTGACTGATCTAAAAATTTCTGAAATTTTCAAAGAAAATGTTGACTTTTTCCAACTGCGTTAAATTTTGAGATAAATCTCAACATTTCTGAGTTTTCTGGCAGAAACTCACTCTTCCTTTTTTGTTTTTTTTTTCTGCAACAGCCCTAATACGCCGTCGTACAAACACGAGTAAAAACCCAGGCGATAAGCTGCAATAAGTACCTGCGGGTAATGAAAAGTGAGATCTGCGATGAGATCTTTTCCTGGGATCACGTTGAACCAGAGCTTCCTTCTGTAGACCACCAGGAGCGGCGCATTGGACTGACTGACTGTGAAGCGAGATTTGAGTTATGAACATGAAAAACTCCCCCAACACGGGTAAACAAGTTCTGTCTGAACACTTTCCATTTTATTTTTCATTTCATTCACTCAATAAATATGAATCGTTTATCTAACAACTAAAATAAATCATATCTGCCGTAATTATAACTACACAACTTAGAAGACTATGACAGCCAAGTTTCGAATACACAAAAAAAAACACAACTTATTCAATGCCACATTGCTTCATCATAACGGTTTTCAAATTTCTTTTTAAACGCAGGAAGACATTTACCTTCTTTCACTTTTTTCCCTTTCTTATTAACATCTGGAGGTTGCCTTAGACTGTCAAAGAAATACTTGTCCTCATCCAGGCTCATCATCTGCAACACGGCAAACAGGAAAGGACCATTTTTATCTTTTGGAAGACTGTTGATGACGTACCGTTTCACAGATCTTGTGCAGGCTTGCAACACAAAACCAAAACTTCCCTTTACATTACTTGGTGCAACCGGAAAGTGTTCACTAAGCGTCGCTTTTATAGCATTCTTGTAAATTGTATTGTGATCGCCTTCGTCAAAATCCTTCACACTAATACCTCACTAAAACACAAACATGGAGGAGCAGCTTTCAGCTTCCATGCACCACAAATCTGCATTGATTAGTAGTAAATGACACATTGATTAAGATTGCTTAATGATTTTGATGATTAGACAAAATGTAAAATAAAAATGCACTTATTTCTTGTACTGGCTGACTTTTGAGATTCATTTAAAACAATTGTAACGTAACAAAACGTGGAAAAAAGTCGAAGCGCTGTGAATACTAAAAGTGAGGAAATATCACCTTACATCTGCAGAGGTTAAAACCTGAGCGTTTCACACTTCAACCACAAAACCTCAATGTGTTTCATCACTGGGAGTTTATTTACCAGAAGTGCAAGCAAAGGGGTGTTTGTATATGTTTTTAAAACGTTTTATAAGACTGAAATTTCTCACAAAATATTTCAGCCGCCCGGTTGAGAAGACTGCCTGAACTGCATTTAATCTAGGGTGAATAAAAGAATGAATTCTGAATATAAAAGTTGAATGTCGTGCTACTTACTCTATCAAATTTAATCTCAATAAAATACATTCAACTTTATAGCTTTAAATCAACAAAATTATATATGAAAAAAACAAAAACAAATTGTCGATCACAGTCGTCGTCCCAGCCGCACCTTTTGCGTCACTTTCATGTACAGGCCGAATCCCTCTGCTGAGCTCAGCGAGAGCTGGGCGGCGATGCTGTGGCGCAGCTCCCTGTTCGTGATCGTGGAGGAAACCTCGACCAGCTGTGAGAAATCGCAGAACAATGTCACAGCTCAGACTTTGACGAGAGACACGGTTTTGCCTACTTCCCTCGTTCGTTTTCGAGCGGAGACTCTCTCCCGTGTTTGTGGTAAGTACTGAATGTAGGTGAGCAACACCGTGAAGACTTACGAAAGCCACACGCTTCCTGTTTTCAGGGTGAGTGAAGCCGATGAGCCGAGGGACATCTTTTCATTTGCAGCACAAACATTTGTTTGTACAGGTGTTTTATACAAAAAAAGGGGTGATAGAAAATGTTGCAGTTATAATAAAAAGAAAGTGCTTCCTTATTCCAGGAGTATCTCTGTCTGGTCCTCACCAGGATTTAATATATATATATTTTTTTAAACGGGCAGTATTATGGGTTATTATTATTTTATAGCACACTCAAGTATGTTACCTTAAGTTATCATAAAAATGCTGTATACATCAAATATGACTTAAAAGAAAATTTACTTCACAATTTAACACCTTGAAATTGGGCCTCTGTGTCTTTAAGAAACTCCTGCTCTTTCTGAAACTCCGCCTTTAGAAAGTCATCACAACGTTGCTCCTCTATTAATCCTTTAACAACGTTTTTACGAGCGTTGAGCTGAGAAGTAGCCCCTATAATGAGCTCAGGAGATGTTTGCTAATTTCTGCTGGCTAGTCTGAAGGAGCTGAGTAGGGGAGTCACAGGGAAGAGCTGCTCTGTGAAGTGGAAGCTCGGAAATTGCAGGAGGAGCTTCGTCTGAAAGGCGGGGCTAAGTCCACCCAGGTGTTTTGAACAGCTGAATGGTTGCCCCAGGTGATTAAAAGATTTCTCAAACATGCATAAAAGAATCAAGTCAACACTCCAGGTATATTTTTGATGAGGGAATAAGATTTTACCTAATACCGCCCCTTTAAAACATGAAGCGTAAAAGTCACTAAAGATCCCACCAAGAAATTATTTACTTAAGAATATGTCAACATGAAAAAGCTACGTTCGTAAGGACTGCTGGCCAGCTGGTGATGACCAGATCCTCTTTATGATGTCCTCATGTATAAAAATAATTCAATTAAGGTGTACTTTCTTTTCATATATATACTGTCAAGGTTTCCATGAAACTGATCTTGAAACTGTGTATCAACTTGATTCCATAAAAATTACACCAGCAACAACATGGTTACTAAAACAACTGAGTTCAAATTAAGAAAAATAATGCCAAAAGACAAATGTTTAGTTTTTAATATAAATCCAAAAATGCAGAAAAACTCCGTTATAAATGATGACATAATTCTTTGACACTGAGCCACATTTCTGAGAAGTAAATAATGTTGGTTCTTACAGCATCTGTGTCATTTGGAAAGTGGACTTTATAGAAGATCTGAGTGCTGTTCTGCTGGATGGCCTCCACCTCTGCTTGATGGGGTGGAAGTGTCCTGGGCTCTTTACTGAAGGGGCAAAAACACTTAGATTAATTAATCTGACGAAACAAAATGTCTTAGCAGATCAATGGAAGCAAAGTAAGAATATAAACCAGTTTTTGGCTAAATCACCATAGATAAATTGCCAAAACACAAATGGAAACAAGTAAAACAGTTAGCAGTTACAGGAAGCATTTGACTCTTCTGCTGGCTAGTCTGAAGGAATATCAATTTATTTTTATTTATTCTTCCTGTACATTGTTTTATTATCCTTTAGAGATACTGTCTATTGGAAACATTTCTTGTTTGAAAGAAAATAATTTGAAAAAAAAAACTGACAGGGGTTTGACTACTTTTAAATTTAGGACAAAAGCAGAGGAAAACATTTAAAAACATACTCCAGCCCCATATATTATCTAGCTAGCTAGCTAGCTATGTACCTACCTAGCTATGTAGGAACATAGCTACCGACCTATAGCTACTTAGCTAGCTGTTTAGCCAGCTAGCAAGACAGATAGCTCAATAATAAATAATCTTAATAATAATAATCTTGGTCATCTTTAACCTTTCTGTCATGAAATTATTTTGTATTAGCTGGCAGGCTGTGTCTAGATTTGAAAATAATTTGTGCAGTTTTGTAAGACGAAGTCCACCAACTTCAGAGAAAATTATTTAGAAAATAGCATGTTAGCATGCCCCAAAATCCAAACATGGTAGAGACAGTGAGGTATGGACTTGATTACCACTCTGTGTCTGGTTAGTCTGCAGACCAGGTGAACATCCCAGACTGTTATTTTTTCTTTTTTTTGAAAGAGGGGGATGTTTGGTAGCCCCCTGTTGGAGGACATCAAGTTGTCAAAATGCCGATTTGCTCAATGGAAATTTGTTTTGTCACACAAAAAAACAGTTACTTTTTACTATTTTTTCTTAAACAGATTTGATCTCTGGTGGTTTTTGATGCATTTAAGTTGTAAAGGTTTCTTTTGGGGGTTTTTTTGTAAAAAAATAAAGTGAGAGGATATAAACGCCTATTTATCCTTCATCACACATTATCCCGAGGCTGACCTGGAAAAATCCCGAAACCTCTGTAAGCAGCCGGCAGCCAGCGGGTCCCTGGGCCGTGACTCCAGGAAGCGCTGCGCGTGTGTCCTTAATCTGGGACCGGGCGGGAACAAGCCTGTGCACATCCACGTCAGCTGCCACCCACGATCCACACTCATCCTGATGGATCAGTCGGAGAAGGCAAACCACAAATACAAAAGATTAATTGCGTTAACTTTTTAGTTTATGAAGCTTTTTAATTTTTTTTTTTTAAACAGATTTGTATCAACTGAGAAACACCTGCTGCTATTGGTGGTCATCTGTCTCATTATCTGGCAGTAGATTTCATCTTGCAGCTCCTCATGCTTAGTGGCTGGACCGAAGATCTGGTCAGTCAGCTCCGTGGCACTTCGAGAATGTTTGATGGGATAGTCGCCCATGTACTTCAAGATGGGTAGGGGACCAGGTCAAGGACTCACACTGTCCGTGTTTAAAATAAGTCTAAGGTATTGTTCTGTGGAAAACTATTCACAAAACAAAATACGCTTGTGACGCGCTGACCCTTAATGCCTGGAAAAGTAAGCATGTTATTTTTCAAAGGATATCAATGAAGGCGTTGCAGGCCATGTTGCTGAGTTCTGGATTGTTAAGCAAAGTCTTCAAGAGCGGCTGTTTGATGGGCTCCTTGGAGAAAATCCACAGCTTCTCCTTGTTGGAGCCCTTGGAACCACGGCCGCCGCCTTTACCGACTGATCTGAGAGAGGAAGGCGAAACGGTGTCAGCAGGTCAGCAGAATCATGCAGAGATTCTCGGAAACACATGGATGCTACTCATTTTTGTGTCAAAATAAGTGCTGTCAATTGATTTTCTTTTTCTATCAGAACAATCTTACTGACACTAAACTTAATCACTGTGCCTAACTTTGTAAGTGTGAAATATAAATATGCATGCAACTGTGATTCTTCCAGGAACAGTGCCCAGGGTAAGCCCCTCCTCCTGCCACACTCCAGCCAATTAAAATGCAAGAAATTATCTGATTTTTAATGTAGTCTCTTAGTGCTCAGCAGCAAACAAGGGAAACTTACTCCACTTCACATGTATACACCTCTAGTAGTAGTAGCAAACCTGCTCAGGGGACAACTGACTGATAAGATGGATATTTTATTTTGTAGCTCTCGGGTGCTCCACCCCTCTCTGATGCGCCCTGGGCAACTGCCCAAATAGTCTTTATCATAAACTGCCACTCTATGCTTGTTTTCAAAAAAAATGTTTTATTGTCTCCGACCAAACATTTCCGAAAACTGTCAGCTTTTATTCAGGAAAGTTTAATAGAAATTCTAAACGTTAATTTAGAAATGTTCCTCTTTAGGTCAAGATAGGTAGTTTGGTTAACCTGCATTGTTACATTAACACATGAAAAATGTTCAGATTAAAAGTATGCATCAACGTGAACAGAACCAGCCAATTTTCCAGCCTTTTTCTGTGTTTATGGATATTTTAAATTTAAATCCAAAGAGTTTACATTGAATTTACCATGGGGGGAGATGATAAGACAAAAAATAAAAAATAAAAAATCTGCCTTTGTTACCTGAAATTCTCAAGAGCAAACTCCTTCAAAGAGACGGGAGCCACCGTCTCTTCGACCAGAGGGACGATGGTTGGGACGGAGGCTTTCCGCTGCTTCGGGCTGAGCAGGTTCTGTGGAGGGGGAGAGGAAGCGGATCGGTTTCAGCACACAGGCAGAGTCATATGAAGCAGAGTGCCGAACACTCCCAGTGAGGTTATGATAATAGGAAGAATTTCATCACGGGTTTTCTAGTCGGCATTCGATCTAAAGAGTTGGATGAAGTTCTGATTTCCATCCATGGAGGCTTACTTTGCCGTCTTGCTGTCTATATATTGTCAGAAAGGCAATCTTGTAAAGAAATAACCAAATTGGTGAAGGTTACTTTACCAGCATATCCTCAGCGGGTTCGGTCAGAGTCGGGAGAAACTCCATTTTGTCCTTGTTAACCACCCCTCTGCTTTTGGTCCTCTGGTTGATGGCTGTGAACAAGTCGCTGTCTGGCGGATAGCTGTCTTTTTCCACCAGCAGCAGGTCCCCCCGCTTACAGATCAGGTAGCTGGGATCGTCTGCGGACGGACACGAGAACGGTTGGAGTTCGGAGATCGAATCGGTCAACCCGAAACGTCCCGTGGGAATTAAAGACTCCTCACCTTGTTTGGGGACGTCCTGCTGAACCATAGCGTACACGGAGCGCTGTTTCAGCCCGTTCACGTTGTACTGCATCATCTTGGCCATGTCCGCCGCATCCTGGCACCTCAGGGTGTACTGTCCTCTGAGCGTGTCGACGCTCACCGACTGATGGCTGTCGCTACACGTGTCAAAAACGGCAAAGGTTTTTTAAAAAGCACACAAAGAAAAACGTTCCGCAGAGATAGAGATTTACCTCGGCATCTGGACTTTCTTCACTTCTACGTAGGGAATCTCCAGCAGGAGCTTCTCCCTTCGCTCCATGAAGACGATGCTTTTCCAGTTTACGGCCACAAAAAATCTGCTTTTGGGCAACGGGGGTCCTGCGGATGAACGGCAGGATGTGAATTGTTATTATTAGCAATTATAAATGGCTGTGGAGGTGTAGTGAAGAGGCCAGAGGTAATTTTGTATGAGCTGCAGAGATCCACGCTGCAAAAACAGAATCTTACCAAATTCATTTTGTCTAGATTCTTGTGCACTAGAAATAAGACAAAAATAACTTACAAGTAACTTTTCATCAAAAATATAGGAACTTGTTTAAAGTAAATAATTCCTTAATATTGATGGAAAAGTACTAGCTGTAAATGAAATAATCTGCCAGTGGAACAAGACATTTTAACTTATAATGTGGGAAAATGTTTGTTCGGCAGATTATTTCACCAACAACTCCAACTGTTTAATCAATATTATGAAATTATTGACTTAAAACAAGCTCATGTTTCTTGCTGGAAAGTTACTTTAAGTTAATTTTGTCAAGTGGTTCAAGTAGTTGTAGAAGCTAGAGCAAAAATACTTGTTGAGATTTAGTGTTTTCATATCGAAGCATTGTCATGTGTTCATAATGGCCCACTTAAAGTGCAAGCTAATTTTGTAATAAGAAAAATGCCTGAAGAGAGAAGAGAGAAGCTAAAACACTTGCTCTTGTTTTTATTCACATATATTTGAAAGTTTATAATGATTATTACAGGCAGGAGATGTACAGTAAGTACTGATTGCTCCTTTCAATTTATTATAATTTTACATAAACTGCTTTTATGTTTCACCCAGCATAAGATGATCTTATTTTGGTGGAAATGATAATCCTCCAACTTTCCCGTTATGTAATAGTTGGAACCTGGCAAAATGAGGAGGGCCATAAATACCTCTGGAAGGCGCTATATGAGAGAAAATATGTTCTGCACTGTATTGTAATTTTGCTTGTACGATGCTTCGAGCTGCGTCTTTAACAGGGCAAGTTGCGTCGACCGACCTGACGTCATTGTGACTTCGTAAAGCTTGGAGAAGTCGAGCGGCCAGTTCTGCCGGGCGATGTCCACCACGTCTCCTTTCACCTTTTCTGCCCGCAGTCTCCCGTTGTCATAGCTCTCCTACGAGAACCGAAGTCTGAGCTCAGCTCATATCTGACTGATTACGTGGATTTCACTGCAACACTCAGACTGCTGCTCTGTCTTTTACCTTTGAGAGTTCTGCCGTGATGAGATTAATCCACATCGTCATGGATCTGTTCTCGATCCGCGTGGTTGTGATGCACTCCTGGACCACCCTCTGCACCCTCTCTCTGGCGGGCTCCTGGGAGCCGAACTGGACAAAGTAGTGCTTCGCAGCCAGCTGGACGTATTCGTCCTCCTGAGACATGCAGAACGGTTATATTGTATTACGTAATCTACTAATTTACTTCTTTAAGTCTGTGATGGACTGAGACTGTTTTTTTGCTGTGCTTAACAAGCGGTGGAAGTCATTGCGTGCCGAAAATATCAATAAATATGGCACTTCGTTCTTTAAAGCAAAGTGAATCTTTCCTTTTCAACACAAGTCCGATGTCTATCTTTTCTCATTTTATCAACCACAAACGTCAATGTATTCTGTGTAAAGTGGAAGGATACATAGTTGTCAAACGTTTTGCAAAGCATTCAGCCTGATTTACTCCCCTAAGTAAAATCCAGAGCCACTGTTTGCTTTTAAAAGTCACTTCATTTATAAATGGAGTTCAACTGTATGTAATTCAATCTCAGTCCAATACCATGAAGGCCTCAGAACATTAGTGAATGACGGCGGTCATGTCTGCCAAGGATCACAGGAGACAGGTCAGGGCTGATGGCGGTAATTTAAAGCAGACTTGGGTCATAAAACAAAATCTCAGGCTGTGAATATTTATAGATACAGTTACCCAGAAAATGGATTATGGCAAAACTGTAAACCAAGAGGTCCATAGTAACCAATTCTTGCCGTACCAAGTCAACCATTTTCATGACTTGGATCATATGTTTTTGACTTCGGTCATCCTGTCCACACAACTTTAAATCAGAAATTGAGGATTTTTTTGCCGTTTGAGAGTCTCAACGGTCGTCTTACCGATTAGAGTTAGCTTCTGCTATTTTTTTCCATGTGTTTAGCGGTTCAGCGTTTGCTTCTGCTAATTCTTTTTATATATTCAGTGGTTTAGCATTAGCTCATGCAATTTTTTTAATGTGCTTCGCGTTAGCTTGTGCTAAGTGTTTCATGTGTTTAAGGTGAGCGGAGCTAAGATTCTTGTTAGGTGAATTAGTGGTTGGTGGACCTAACTTTCTGTTTCTACTACTTCCGCCAATTTTAGTGCAAACATCACCTGACCATTAAAACCATTTTGGAAAAAAAAGGAAAAAGGAAACAGAAGATCAGGAAAAGATATATGATTTCTATAGTTCAAAATATGTAGGTAGGGATTTGACACCAAACACGTCTATCTAATTGGTGATTTTAGTGCAAAAACTTAATTGTCCATGACAACCTTGGCGGCTATCTTGAATTTTTCAGTGGCTAACATCAATCCCCTGGGAACCTCTGTTCTAAGTTAGGGTCTTGTATCTGCATCTGACAGATGTTGCTGAAATATTCAATTATCTGCTGCTCTTCTATGTTTCGTTAATTCAATTTGTTAACTCAACCATTCTGAAGCTGCAGGAATACGTTTTTCTTTCAGGAATACTGAAAACAGAAGCTTGTCTTCAGCCCCTCACCTTCTCACTGACGTATTCTCCAGACTTGATGCCCTTGATGACCTGCTTGTAGATCAGGTCCGTGCTGACTGCGTCCTGGTCGCAGTCGTGCCACGGCGAGAACAGCTCCTTGCGGATGGAGAGGCTCCAGGGCGTATCCTTCTCCTCCCTGTTCTGCCTCCTCATTTCCTGCTCGCACTGAGACACGGCATCCAACACGTGGGTCTTCCCGTAGGATCCCAGAGACCACATCTGGAGACAAAACACCAGCACCGATATAACTCTGTGATAGGCAGCTAGGAACACTGAAGCCACGTGACTAAAGAAGCTCCCAGGAACCTTTTCATAGAAGCTGATGTAGACGGAGAACCCAAAGGTGTCCTTGAGTCCGATCTTGTTAGCCACAGCCTGGCAGACTTCTGAGGAGGTGGAGGCTGAATCCAGCTGCACTTTGACCGTTTCACCATTCATTAGTGTCACCGGCCAATCAATGGGCTCCTTGTTGTTGGCGGCCTGTTATCACAGATGATAATGAGTGAAAATGACTGAAAGAGTCACTCTACAATCAAATTCATCAGGATACAGGACTTTACCTTCAGCTCTAGCCAACAGGGCAGCTCTTTTCTCTCTCCGTTGGCTACTATGCGATGCAGCCTCTCAATGCAGTACTCTCTGTAACCGTATGGACCTCTTTGAAGGAAGCTCTCCAAACACTGTGGGACAGAGGAGAGCGGAAAACATTAAAAACGATAAGAAACAAAGGCTCTGCAATGGAAAACCTATGGGGGTGGTGTTTGTAAAGTTACACGGTAAAAAAAGTAACAGCAATGATTAGTTGTATTTCGCCTCAGAGTTATTCATTCATTCATAAATGCCACAGATGCAAACTAAATATTTAGTTTAAAGCTAAATATTTAGTATAGCTAAATGTTTAGTTCATCTAAATATCTATATTTAGATGAACTAAATATATAAATATTTAGTTTGCAAACTAAACATAGCAATGTATAAAATAAAAATCTAGCTGATTGCTATTAAGTCATGAAATCTTAAAGTGAAAAAAGAGTCACATCTTGCCATTCATAGCTTTGGTAACATTAAAAAAACAAAGTAATTTTTCTGGGATTTTATGCGACACACTCACAAAAAAAAGTAATGGGTAACTGTGAAGAACTAAGAAAAGGATACATGTTTTTTCAACATTTGATGCAGCTGTAAAACCTTTGGGTTATGAACTCTACAAGCATTGCACATCTAGAGCAGGCTCTTGCAGAATTTGACGTAGACCTGGTCACTTAGACATCTGGCTGAGTAATGTGTGAGCAAGGATGGATCTAAAAGCTCCGGCGATTAAGAGAACCGATCCTGAGCGGCTTTTTTAACTATTCTTTGCAAAATAGCTCTGATTTACTCAATTTAGACATCTTTAAACAAAAGGACTCAGATCTGGACTTTGACTAGATCATGCCACATACATGTGATTTTTTTCTAAGTCATCATATAGTTAGTTGCTCAAGCTACATGTTTTGGGTCCTTGTCCTGCTGGAAGGTGAACAATTTCTTCCAGGACACCGTCACAAGAGCAACTGGAGATTAATTACCCTTTTAAGTGACAACTTTTTTAAACCCAGTGAACATAGTACCACATCTGAGTGTCTAAACAGAGACTGCCAACCTCCATGAAGAGGCTTGTTGGAGGGAAGATCCCCAGACAGAGGGAGAGGAGAGTCCAGCCTTGCATGCAGCTCTTCCTGTTCCTGTTGTTCACCAGCTGTTTGCAGATCTGACAGTAGATCTCATCCCTAAAAGTTCAAGAAAAGGTAAAAAAACCAAAACACCGCTATTCTCCACCAAAACACAATGTTTCGCCAGCTGAGTTCCACATTTTACCTGATGCCCTGCCGCGACAGGCCATATCCAACGATAATGTGCAGCTTTTCCAGCTGTGTGAGCTGTCGATCCAGCGTCGTGCTCTCTCCCACCAGAATGTCCTCGTCCTCGGTCAAGTTCTCTGGCTGCAAAAGATGAGAACCAAACAGAGGAGTTAGAAACGCAAATAATACCGAGAATAAGAACCAACTGGAAGAGAGACAAACATGGTTCCAACCTCCTCCAAGATAGCCGAGGCTTTTCTGTTCCCAGGGCCAAACTTTTTCTTGTTCTTCCTCAGGATTTTCTGTTCAGAAATGTGTGGATAAAGATGAAATAATGACCACTAAAAAAAAAGAAAATGTTTTTATTTATTTATTTTCTATTCTTGTTTCTCAAGAGCTTACCTGATCCAGGCCCACCAGATTGCTCAGCCTCCGGCCTTGCCTGTTTGGAAGCAGGCGGGACAGGGTGCTCTGGGAGATGGTGCTGGACTGCTGAGATAAGGAGTCTGCAGGCCTCTGCTCCAGTATGTCGCCCATGAACCGCATGATGATCCAGGACACGGTCAGAGACGCCTGGCGGAGGGAGAACACTGAATGTGAGGCAGACGTCTAGCAGACTCGGTTGGATTGGGGAGCAATCCAACCGTTACGTTTTCAACTGGCGCGGTTCACTTTCACACTGCATTGTCACACAGACTAAGCGCTTTAAAAAACCTGTTCCCCTCCTCGCCTGTGGGGGCGCTGCACCAAAAACCACTGAAGGAAACGAAGAACACCTTAGAAGAAAATTTGAACACAACTTCCTTCTTTGCAAAATGTTAACAAAAATGGAGTATTTTAGCGGTTGTAGGATTTCTCTTTTGTCATTGATAGAAGACAATGAGCTGTTTTCCAGCTAATGCTAGACTCTCATACTTGTTTTGGTTGTATTTAGCCAGAATGTCCAGCTCTATTGTCTGCTTCCTGCTTTTGGAGCAGTCTCCAGTCTGCTTGACGTTCACATATGCATTTGAACCGCACCAGAGTTCACCTCAACCAAACCTAGACCTAGGTTTGTAGGCGGACAAGAGTTCGATACGTCCTAGACAAATGAACTAGAGTTCAATTAAAGTCGACCAAACATGGTTGGTGCGAATACACCCCGAGATATTAATACTACGGTCTCGTCTCACCAGGGCGTCTGCTTCGTCCTCGTGGTGCAGCAGCGGCTGCTTCAGCCTCTGTGCGGTGTGCTTGTGGTCCTCGTCCTTCTGGAAGTGGCGTTTGCTGAAGTTGTAAAAGGAGAATATGTCGCTCTCGTCGTCAAAGCCGTCATCAATCTCTTCCTCCTCCTCCTCGTCCAGCGACGGCGTGGAGCTCGCCGAGTTAGAGGACTGCGTGACGACGACCGTCATCTGGTTCGAACTGCGAGGGCTTTCCTCGTTTGCCTCCCGAATGCCCTACTCAGAAAAAACAGAAGGTCAAAGGAAATGTAACGGACAATTAATAAAGCGCAACACGACAGAGTAGTTGCCTGACCTTGGCATCTGATCTTTTGTCTTCCATGTCTTCATCAGAGAGTTGGAGGTTTTTATTTGAGCTGTCCTCCGATTCAGAGTCACTGGAGCTTTCCGATTTACTAGATTTCTCAGATTCACTAGATTTCTCAGATTTGTGAGATCTGCCAGATTTTTGTGATTCTATGTCGGCTTGTTCTTCAGCGACTTGCATCAGCCTCTGATGGATTTCTTCTCCGAGATCCTCTTGCTCCTGCCTCTCCATTTCTAAGAGCAAAGCCTGATGGGCGATTTCTTCTCTCTTCCGCCGGCAGTCTTTCCTCGCCCGGTGGCCTCGCACCTACAGTCAGTTCAGCACAAGAAATTTAAATTTAAATATTTGAAGGGTGACATCCACCATAAATTATTTTACATATGAATAAGAGAAAGAGAAATACCCTATGTTTTCAAAGGCCCCATCGCAAAGAAAACAACGCCAGGATTACTTAAATGATAGGAGGAAGCCAAGTTAAACCTGCTTTGATGTGTCGTTCACGAGCGATTCGATTCTTTTTGATGGCTCTTTGCTAGTCTCAATTAGTGAGAAATGTAATTTGTTTTTTACGATTGTGTTGTTGTGAGTCAACTTCAAGTTAGGTGGTCTGCGAGTGTTTATTAAACGGGTTAAGTGGTCCTCACCCTGAAAAGGTTTGAGAAACACCGACTTAAAGGTTTGCAAAGTTGTATCTAAGTGAACCGCAGAACTTCTGGACGCAATGTGCTTTGGACAGATAAGAGCAGATCCAGAGGGCTGAGTCTGAAGAAAGCCAAACGCAACATATCGGCACCAACAAACACCGGTGAACTGTCAAAGGCCCTCGGCTCTTTGCAGTAAATCAACTGGATTTAGAATATTGAATTTCAGAAACAGTTGTGAGGTTGTCTGGTTAGCAAATGACGTTGGCGTCCAACAGGACAGTGATTCCCAAACACAGCGGCAAATCTATGAGAGGAAGACATGAATGAAAGTGTACTAATGTCAGAGTCGCTATCCAGACTTCAGCCTGACCTGAGCAGGAACAGATGTCTCCAAGACTCAATGGAGTCTAACCTAACCCTAACCCCCTGGGAAGGGTGGGACGAAATCCCTCCACAGTTTGTGTGAGACTGATAAAGTTGTGTTTGGCTTTATAAACGGTAACAGTGTGTAGTCTGCCTTGTGTGTTTGGACACCTGAGAGTAGAGTTCAATGGTTTGTAGAACCTTATTTATCTTATTTGTCCACTTTTGTCCTGATCCGTAAAGCTCCACATTTGGCAGAGGGTGCACTTAGGCTTGTCGTAATAAGCAATAAATTAAATAATTGTACTGATAAATTGAAACAAGCCCAATAATGCCATTTGCATGATGATCAGCTAGCCCCTTTTTTGAAGGACAACTTTGTTTACAGAAACTTGATAATTCATTTTATTTGTTGTTCCTATAGTTTTGTTTGTTATTATTATTGTTTTGGATATTTAAAACGTCTTCTAATTCCCAGTGCTAACAAGATTGTTCATTAGAATTTAATGTTGATTGACTTTTGAGAACGTCCTCTTGCGTTATTATTATGTCACTAGCTTTAGATTACTTGAAAATTGTTGTTTAACTTCTGGGACAGTTTATCGTCCAGAAAAATTTGTCATGGAGACAGGCGGGGGCGAGCTTTCTTTTTCTCATGATGGTATTCGGACCACATGCCTGGCTCTGGATGACGATGGCAGCCGCTCGCCGTCTCTGGTACTGAGACTTAAGCTTCCGACCGCGGACCTTTGACACCAGGCGCCCGAAACCCTGCTGAATCTGAAAAAAACCCCAAAAAACAAAACAAAATAGCTTCAAACAATCTGAGATCAACGAGTAAGGTCCACACTCCAAAGGTCGACTGGAAGTTAGAAACCATCAAACCTTCTTCTGCACTATCCTCTCTCTGTAAGCTCTCCATTGCTTCTGCAGCACCACGGCTGCGCCCCGTTTCCTCAGGAAGAGCTTTCTGAAAAAAGCAGATTCGATCCGTTCCATAAACACTTGTCATAATCAGCATCTTTTCACGTGTTCTTATGTAACATCTAGCTTATCCAGGCAACATAGAGGGCAGTAAATCACTATCTGTAGATGTGCTGAGGTGATATTCCTATCAGTTATTGCGGGTGGAGAGAGGAAAGGGGGGCGGGGCGGGAAAGATAAATTTAATTGTGCTGTTCACATTTCGGTTTAAGATTTCAGCTCTTCTTGCAGCACCTGTCTTTGATTCCCAGCATGACCCTCTGGATCACCACGGCCACCCTGCTCAGTTCTGCTTCCCGTAGATTTTCCAGAACAGCGTCGTGGGCATCCTGGGAAAAAAAACAACAACAACAAAAAACTAATGACTTAATTCAGATGATTCTGAGTTTTTTTTCTCAAAGAGTTTTGGATTCAGATAACAACGTTTCAACACTGACATAATCAGACAGAGCAAAGGGAGTCAAAATCATTTCATTTAGGGGAACACCAAAATGAACCCATTCACAAACTGCCGAACTTTGACTAAATAGCTTTCTTTTAATTCAAGTCTCTTTAAAATGAACTATTATTGATCGTCTTTTCACATTGATCAGGCCCTCTGGGATTTCACATTCTTTTATGCTAATTTTTTTTTTTTGCAATACTTTTTTAAAATTTTATTTCCAATATCTGTGCTTATATGACTGTAAATGTGACTTTTGTTGCTTTCCACGTAGATTACAGGTAGGTAACTTGACATCAAGTAAGGTTGATTTCAACCTGTATCAGTGTCATCAAAGTAAGAAATACTGCCCCCTAAAGGTGGGAGTTAGCAGTCGCTTAAAGGGCCAGTATTATATAAAATCGCCAAGTGAGCCAGCCTTTTTGGAGTTTTACGTCCTTTTAAAATGTTATTCCATCATCAAAAACATGCCTGGAGTATTTGCTTTGATTCTTTCATGCATGTTTGAGAAATACTTTAATCTCCATGGCAACCATTCAGCTCCTCCTCAGAGCTGCAGTTTCTGAGTTTCTGGCAAAAACATTAAATTGTTAATAGAGGAGCCATGTTGTGACGACTTCCTGAAGGCAACGTTTCAGAAAGAACAGAAGCTTCTTAAAGAGACAGAGGCTAAATTTGAAGGTGTAAAATTACAAAGTCAAATTTCTTTTAGGTCATATTTGATCGAGATAGCATTTTTATAACAGCTGAAGGTAACACAATTACTTTATTGTTCTGCAAAATGGCACTATGTGGCAGGAAAATACGTAAATTGTTTCTGACAATTTTTGTGAAAGACTTCCAATAAATCACAGTTGCACGCGAAAAAATGCGGGGATCTGTGTTGACATTACGTGAATTCGTGAAACACTGGAGGAACTGATTGCTGTAATTTGGCAATAAACAGATAAAAAAAACTGCAGTGATTTGACTGACGCATAAACTGTACACCAGATTTTAATCTTAGTCTTTTCGTACCTTTAGAAAAATTTTCTTCCTTCCAATTCTCCACTCGTCTCTTCCTTTGATTACAGCCTTGCAGATGGCTTCACAACAAACTGCGGCGTCGGTCTGTAGGGAGAGTCAAACGATTTTATTTTATGTACTCACATTCACAGTTCCCAAATACGGCCCGTATAAAACCGCTTTGGGAGAAAATTGTTCACAGTCCAGGAAGAAAATGGTGACTTAACGGTTCTGGGATTGCAGACGGTGGTCTTCAGCAGGACTCGGTAGCGCACCAGGAAGTCCTCAAATTTGTGACGCACGGGATACCCCAGCTTCCTGATGCGGATGGTGTCCATCATGCCGGAGTACCTCAGCTGGCGCATGCACAGCTCTCGGTCAAATTTCTGCAAGGGAATGGAGTGAGTGAAAATTCGTAGATTTTTTTTTTTGAAGCACCAAGAAATTGGTTCCCCGTCTGAAATCAGATAAATTTGAGGAAACGTGACGTGGCACCGCGTTGCTTCACCAACACTCTTCAGAGTGAATGCTGTTACTGTGCAAAGACTTGATGGATGCTATAGTTTCAGAATAAGTGAGGAATTCAAAATGAAAACCAAAGGGGCAAAGAGATGCGGCAGATCAGAACTTACAGCAGATAACACACGGCAGGTTTTATTGTCCGCTTCAACAATTTCTCAAAGTTTTCATTTCTTCCTCTTTTGAAAATTTAGTGATTGTTTGAAGGATTACAGTTATAACGATCGCATAACCTTGCTGAGGGCGCCACCAGTGGGACTTGTACCCACAGATTGAGAACCATGACACTAGAATATACTTAAACGTTTCAGAAAAAAAGATGAATTGTAACTAAAGACGCCAATAAACATTCGCCAGTGAGTTTAGTCTGGGGTTTGACATTTTCATGCAGTCAAAGTACGTACATAAATACCAATGTTGTGTTGTGGTAATAGAAAAAAACAAAAAAACACACAGCCTGCACAACTGACTTGTACTGAACTTACGAAACTGCATTTATGCTGCCGCAGTATTGCACTTTACTCTTTGCATTAGCAGCTTGAAACTGATCCAGGTTGCTTCCCACTTGTTCAACTGTCCACAATATCATAAGATTACATTAGTTTTCTTGGCATGTTGACTGGAATCAAGCCTCCTAATCTTTTATCTAAGGCACACAGAGCTCTGTTTATCCACGCTGAAGACCATCCGTGTGTTGCCGTGCGTTATCTGTGCTGCCGCGGCGGAAGCTCACTCACCTTAGATTGCTTGTCGTTGTTGGGTTTGAAGCAGCGGATGAAGAAGGGCTGGCAGGCGGACAGAGCCTTCATGAGGGAGTCCAGAGACACTCGGAACTGACCGCTCAGCGTCGGCATCTGCTTGCGTTTGTCGTTCTGCAGCTGCGGAGACGACAAAAGGAAAATGCCACTTATGACGCCAGTATCCGTGGTAACAAAATAATTTGGGGAAGATAAATGAGAAGTCAAGGAACATTAGGGGTTAACGAATCTGGCAGATTTTGATTTGATTTACAATTTTCATGATCGTATCGGTTATGAAGAGGACCTTAAATAGCCATTTAAATATCTTAATATATGCAGGTTGTATGCAATAAGATTACTCACTGTTAAATTAATTCAAATCTACCATCAGAATTAAATTTGCTGGTTTATTTTGTGAGTATTTTGTGAGTTCTGATGTCAAGTATGAAGCATGAGCTGAAAGCTTCCTACCCGTGGTGAGCTCTGCGGCGTCAAGATGAACTTTGCGGTTTTAGTTGCCTTCACTCCGTTGGTTGCCATGTCCTTCTCAAAGATGTCCCGGAGGAGCTTACTGGTGGAAACGCCGATCGTTTTAATGATGTCATAACTGACTCCGTCTCTGTTCTTTTCCAGAAATCCTACAGAGGGAAAAAATAATAATTAAAAAAAAAAAAAAATCTTCGTATTCCCAGAAGTCCAGCATCACAGATGTTTTTTTTTTTTTGCTTAGCGGTTTGCGTTACCGTTGGTGTTGTAGTAAACGGGGCCGGCAAAGTGGCGAATTCCAAAGTCTGTTTCGTGATTGCGCTTGGAACTGATGTAGGCCTTGTCTCCCTTATGTTCTCCGTTCAGCTTAGTCAGCAGGGTGGAGTCTGTCCCCTGTGGCGAAAACAGAGTGAAAATTGAGAACTGTTTTTTTAAGCATTTAAGAAGTCTAGGCCTAAGGCCCGGTCGGCGTACCTGCGGAAAGTGGCTCTCTTCATCGATCAGAGCGAGCACGTTGCACGGCTTCCCGGCCAGAAGGTCCAGGACTTTCTGGTTGTCGGTGAACTGGATGTTGTTCCACAGCACGCCCTCTTTCTGGTACTCTTTCTGCTCCAGCTTGAAGATGTGGGCCACAAAGAACTGCTGCAGCTTCTCGTTAGCGAAGTTGATGCAAAGCTGCTCAAAACTGGTAAAAGGGGGAAAAAAAAAGTACAAGATATACTGTAAGCGTAGCACAGTGTGTAAAATTCAATAGCAAGTTGGAAAATCTTTTCTCGCCCCGCCCCCGACCTGTTTGTTTGGAAGTTCTCAAAGCCGAAGATATCGAGCAGGCCGATGGACAGGAGCGAAGAACTGGGTTTGTCGGACAGTTTCTGATAGATGACACTGTTGATTTTTCCAACGATCCATATGAAGAGTTTGTTGTAGATTGCCTGTGAGAAAAACCACAGAATAAATGCAGAAAAAGATGTTTTTAGGGACGCGCCGATCCACTTTTTTCACTTCCGAAACCGATATTTGAAGTTTGGTATTGGCTCATACGGAATGGATACAGAAAAAATAAAGCTAAACTGGCTTAAAATGTTTCTTTTTTTTTTGTTTATTAAACCGGACGTAAATGTACTGAATTACAAATTAATTTAATAACTTTGCACCTGTGCAGCACATTTAAATACACATTTAAGCTTGTGTATTAAGCAACAGCTTAACAAGCTTGGTCAAACATGTAAAAACAATTTTAAGTTGTTCAGTCTGTGCATTTATT
Source organism: Xiphophorus hellerii (assembly GCF_003331165.1). Taxonomy (NCBI): domain Eukaryota; kingdom Metazoa; phylum Chordata; class Actinopteri; order Cyprinodontiformes; family Poeciliidae; genus Xiphophorus; species Xiphophorus hellerii. The sequence goes on along the minus strand of NC_045677.1, from coordinate 6,698,260 downwards.
AGTAAAACAGCCGATGTAAAAAATAATAAAGAAACTGAAACTGACAACAACAATAGTTATTTACATATTGGTAAAAAAAAAAAAGTAAAAAATAAACTGCAACAAACTTTTTTTCTAATGGTTCATAACATACAATTAGGAATTCTAAACATATTGTGAAAATAAATGTAATTAATTAATAAATTGTGTCTCTCAGAGCACAAAGCATAGAATTAGACTGAATAGATCTGGGCTTATGGATCACAATAATCAATCTAAAAAATGTTTCAATATCAGGAAGGATACAGATGTTAATATTCGATCGGCACATCTTTAATGAAAACTTCACTCTTTATCCATGAGAGCATAAAAAAAAGTCAGCTTAGCGATAAAATCACACTTCTTTATCTAAACGTTTCCCCGAAGAAGCCGATATGTTATTCAAGTGCAATATTTGTGTTTATGGGGCTATGATTGCTGTGTCATGATGCAACAGCCATACAGTCATCTAAAAAGAATGCAAATAAGTTATAAAGAGATTTTCTTTAACATTCCATTGAGTAGCTCCTTCCGTCAAAGCAGTTTGTGCTCTAAGACAGATTTGACTGGCTCCCTTTGCTTATACGATGGACCGTAACACAGTTGTGCCATTGTCGTCCTGATTTAGGGCTCAATAAGGAAACAGCCGACTGTGATTTAAAGTCCGTGGCTAAACTTTGGTACCTTCACAAAGGCGTCCCTGCAGTCGGTGGCCTGCTCGGCGCTGAGGGCCTTAGTGACTCGCTCTCTGTTGGCCATAAAGGACCGATGCGTCAGGCCGTTGGCCAGGACAGACCTTTGCACCTGTCGGGCGAACGCATGTTATAATCCAGCCAGGAGAGCCGTCGTATTTACAGACGTGTGAACGGTGGCCCGGCCGCCTACCTGCAGCAGCGACGAGGCGATGGTGAAACTCTCCGATTCGCCCACGTCACTGGTTTCCAGGTTGTTTATGACGGAGCCTGGTCGCATGCAACAACAACAAAAAAAAAGCCACAAATGACTGTAAATGACATGAACTTGAACGACTGCGAATTTTAAAGGTGTGTTTTATAATTTTACAAAACAATAAAAGATCAAACAGTAAATTTAATTCTATAAAACATTAAAGAACTTTCAGCTTGGTTCCTTTTTAAAGCTTACAGATACAGCAGGAGGGTGTAACTTTATTGACTACACTGTGTCACAATCTTTACGGGCCAGTAAAATTATGTTTTTATTGCTCCTAATGCAGGATTTTCTGTTTTCTGTTTTCCTTATCTACTTCTAATGAAACCATGAGGTAAAGCGGTGTGGTGCCGTGTGGACTCCCATCACCTTGTTTTAAGAGCTACAAGAATGTAATAGTTTATTTTATAGTTATTATAACGATGGTGCAACTAGAAACGTCAGTGCATGGTTAGGAGATTTAACCTTTGACCCATGTCAGCATAGGAAAGTGGCGAGAGTTTTTGTCCAACCCCTTTACAGTGAAACTCTTAAATCAGTGTGGACCAACGCTTTTGCCTTTTGTGCCAAAATTGTTAAATTGAGAGAACTCGAAGGCCCCATTTATTTATCTATTTATTTTTTTATCAAAACTGAAAAGATTTCTTTCTAAAGATATTTATTGTTTTTACCTCTTCAATAAGGTAAAAGTAATAATAAAATGATACTGAAGAGGTGAACAATACCTCTTCAATATTTCAACAGAGCAGACAATATTTGCTTTACAGACAATATTTCAATAAAGCTAAGTAGTCTGATTTTTGTAGAAAAGGAATTTGTAAATCATTGTTGATTCAAAATATAAACAGTTGCATATTTGCGGTATTACATGACAGGTAAATATTTTCCAAAAGTTTGGGGGTTTCTTTTTTACTCTTGTTTTTTCTTTCTTGTTTTTCTGTGTTTGGAGACGCATTAATCGCAAATTCGCTCCATTTTTTGTATTGTGGGCAGAGGGGCCAAAGAAAATCGTCCAGAGGGCCGCAAATGACCTCCGGCCCACATTTTGGACATCCCTGTTCTGAATCAAATATACTACAACAGAATGCCGGATGAGTAAGCAGAGACCACGTTTGTGTAAAGTTGTCAGAGAATGCAGAAGAAGAAACAGCAGACAGGTCAGCGATGAAACACAAAGCAGCAATAATTCTGAGTGTCACACCGCCGGACAAGACACATTTAAAAATAAAAATAGAATGGTGTAGTCAAAGTCCAGACCTAAATCTAACTGAGAATCTTCAAAAATGCTTTTCACAAATGCTCCCCTTCCAATTTGAATAAGACTGAGTTTTTCTGCAGGTAGAAACCTTTGGGTAGAGAAGCAAAGCTAAATACAAATCCAAGCCACACATTCAGTTTTTTTAAAATTGAAATTAATCAAATAACCTTTTCCCTTCCACAACACTGCTGTTTCCACTTTATGTTAGACTATCCGATAAAAAAAAAAAACCCAACAGAACGCGTCAAATTTTGTCGCAAGAGTGAAAAAGTTCCACAAACCTGGAAGAAACTTCCAGAAAACTGCAACAATGCTGAAACACTTAAAAGTTTCTTTAAATCAAGGCCAAAAACCCTTTTTAGAGCCGCCTTTGATTAATAATAACTGGAACATTGATCAGTATGTTTGATGTATATTTGCTTGACGATTCAGATGTAATGTTCAGTGCTTGTTTCACCATTGGTGCCTGTATGATGTTTCTGTGGTGTAAAGCACTTTGAGCTGTCTCATTGCTGAAATATGCTCTACAAATAAACTCGGCATAACTAGATGTGAGCAATATTAAAAAGCACTTCAAGTTTCCAGTCATTTATATTCATGATATTCTTAGTGTTAATTAATTCCGTTTCTGCTTCCTAAAAGACAGAGTTCCAGCTTTTGCCGTGATGTTGTGAATTTTGCGGTAAAGTAGACAGAGTGAAGCAACCACTCCCGATCTAACGGCGCTCACCCTTGAAGCTGACGTTTCCAAGGTGCAACATGGCCGCCAGCAGCTTGAGGATTTCCTGGAACTGGTCTTCCGAGAAGTTCAGCGTCTTCATGGCCAAGCGGATGCGGCTGAAGTCTTTAGCATCGTCTCTGCCTTCGCACACGATGCAGTTGCCCTAAAGGACACAAGAGACTTTGGTTGCGGGAAACTGGTGGACGTCAGCGTCGTGAGGGGTGAGTCTGTTTCCCAGAATGAAGGGTGGCCTTTATTTGGAATACCTTAGTAATGTAGTTATAGTCCTTGGAATGACCAAGCCTCAAAGTTTTCCTCTCTTCAGTGGTGATTCCTGCCAACAGGCAGTAAAATATATGGTAGTTTCGCTCCTCTGAGGCCTGGGAAAAATAAAAGTTTATGGCGACAGAAGAGGAAAGAAAATATGCTTAAGCCTTTCTGAGAAATCAAGAGCCGCATTTAGAGTGGATCATGATTAATAGCATGTTTTTCTCCCTGAGCACAGTTGTTTAAAAATCTCACCAAGCAGATCGAAACACCATCAACACACTCCAGAGGTGTCCTTCAGGGGATTTTATGAGCTTACAGTATCGACCTTTCCGGCGTAGAGATAACAGACAGGCAGGATCTGTTTGGCTGGAGCTACCTCACCTGATGGCACACTCGAGACTTTTCCAGGAGGTACTGCTCCACACGAGCGCCTTCGATCACCCCGTCTTTGTTGAAGAAGATCTCCAAGTACTTGCCGAAGCGGCTGGAGTTGTCGTTGCGGATTGTTTTGGCGTTCCCAAAAGCTGAAAGACGCAGGAAACCATGGTGTTTAAAAAAAAAAAAAAAAATCCACGACGTCTGCTTTTTTTGTTCACACGAGCCTAAGGGGAGCTAACAATGGATCGACACTAACTTTGTTTAGTCCGCCTTTTATAGAATGCTGGTTTGTTTGAATAGAAAGTCCGGTTCGTTTGGGGAGGTGTGAATGCACAATCCAATTCTGATGAGGACCAAAAAAAGGAAACTCCGGTCCACATCAGTCTGATTGAAGTGAACTCTGGTGCGATTCGAATGCATGTGTGAACGCCAAGCGAACCAGAGACTGCTCCAAAAACAGGCAGTGTCCAACAACGCAGGGCATTCTGGGTAAATAATACCAAAAACAAACGCTTGTGTCTAGCGATACCTTGTGCTCTTTTACCAATGACAAATGAGAAATCCTACAACTGCTCAAATTTGATGCTACTCTATTTTTGTTAGCATTTTCTGAAGGAGGAAGTTGCACTCAGTGTCTTCTGAGGCTTTTGTGTCGTTTCCTTCAGTGGTTCTTGGTGCAGAGGAGGGAAACAGGTTCTTCAATTAGTTTGGGTCAATTGATAGAGTGCAGTGTGAAAGCAAACCGCACCATCTGAAAATGTAACAAACATTCCAACACTGCTTCCCAATCGAACCAGGTCTACCGGACTACCAGTTGTAAAAACACCCTAAAGGTGCTGCTGGCGTACCTTCCAGAATCGGGTTGGACTGCAGGATCTGATTTTCGATCGATTGCTGGGAGAGTTGCCCGCTGACCGCTGCCAAGTACTGCAGGATCAGTTTTGTGCTCTCCGTCTTCCCAGCTCCGGATTCCCCGCTGAGAGAAAAGCAGAGAACATGGATGAACAGGAAGCAGGGGAATACAAGCAAGAGCAGCGTAACCCAAGGCAACGAGTGGCAGTCTCCGACCTGATGATGCAGCACTGGTTTCTGAGGTTGCGCATCATGTTGAAGTAGCAGGACTCAGCAATGGCAAAGATGTGTGGGGGGAGTTCTCCGAGCTTCCGGCTGTGATATAAATCCACCTGCAGAACGGCAGGATGTTCACACCGGGAACGTGATTGGTGGAGACGGCTGCAGGTTGTAATGGATGGAGATAAGAGGCAGAAACCTACCTGCTCGGGTGAATATATCGGAAAATCCTGGTAGGGATTCACTGCCACCAAAACGGAACCTATGAAGGTCTGGAGAACAAAAGAATAAAATGATCTGTGGTCAGCAGAAGAAAAATATGATTTGATATGAGGAGAAGGATCAAAGGTTTCTGATTTATGAATATATAAATTGCAAAAATAAATTGAAACTATAGAATAAATGCAGAAAAACAAAAATCCTTCACGCTGAGTGTCAAGAGCTTAGCTTGATTGTGTTTGGAAAACCTCTGAGATACACCCTTGTTGAGATTATTTCAACTTTTTTTTTCCACCTTCAATGTGACATATTTGTACAGTTCAAAACAGAACATGTTTTAATGTTTTCAGCATTCAGTCCTTTTGAGTTCACAGCTGCCATCAGTTACAGAGAATCTGATTAACCAGGAATAAAGCTAAACCCTCTGCTGGGATTTTTCTGAAATTTGCATAGTTGCTTATCTTTAGCTAAAGCTATTGCAGAGAGGTCATTAGCTATTGTTAGCAAGCAGCCAATAGCTGTTGTTATCTATTAGCTATTGTTATGGTTGTGTACCAGGTTGTGGTACACAACAATAGCTAATAGTTAGCTGTTAGTTATTGTTGCTGTCCCAATGTTCTAATAGCTAGCTGTTAGCTGTGTACTACAGGGCGTACACCCACACAACCAGGTTATAGCAGCCACATAGTTCTTTTCTTCAACAGATTTATTTTTCCTTTAAGTTGTACAGAGTATGTGTCTATTAAAAGATAGGGAAAGTGATTATTTTTTATTTTGGTCTCATCTTCTATTTTACAAAGATCCACTAAATGTATTTTTGGGTAGAAATTGTATTTCCAAAGAAAGACATTTGAGTAACTAGTGTGCAATGCCAGCCTGGTGGCTCAATAAAAATATTTTAACTAGGTGAATACTCATATAATTTCATTACCCAGGCAGTTATTCTACTTATCTTTCTGTAGAAATCTTTAATAGATGACTCCACATGAACAAACTGGTGTGTAAAGTAGCGTGTTTTCCGGAAACGAAAGGGAAAATCTTCCACGGTGTTTTTTCCTGAGCGAGCGTGTGACTCACGTAGATGTGGCCTTGCTTGTGTCTGAGCAGCAGGTTCCTGAGGAGGGCAGCCTCCGTCATGTCCCCGAGCTTGATCATGTCATCCACCCCCTCCACAGATGTCGGGTGCATGATCTTGAGCGAGGCTTCCTCCTCCAGGGACAGGCGCCGCTCCTGAGGGAACATCGAGAGAAAACACGCACAGTGGCAGATGGAGACATTTTTTATTTTTTTTCCTTCTTTTTCTCGTCATCAGTGGTTACGTACATTTCCCTCATCGTCCACCAGTAGCCTCTGACCAGATGGCGTTTCTTTGACCCGGGCTCCAATGGGCACCCCGATCTTTGAGTCCACCCAGACCCATTCTCCCTGGAAACAAAACAATGGCAAACTCATTGACAGCTTCGTGTAGTTTCTGGTATTCTACAGGCTACTGTGTGGCTAAGTTTTAGTTATAGACACAGAGGTGATATAACAGCCAGATCTGATAAGCTAACTTTTTAAACATAAAATATAAACACAAGACACTTCATAGTCTTACCTTTCTCAGCATCTTGAATTAGGCTTTTCCAGCTCCCTGAAATAAATCCAAATGTGAAATCCGCAAGTTTCTCAAGTTAACTTTGAGCTGTGTCACCGTAATTCATTGTGTTCAACGAAGTCCACTTGTGAGTTCCGAGTTAAATTGTCAAATATTTAGAGGGGGGGGGGAGAAAAAAAGAGAAAAATACACCATAAACCAAAAATAATTAGGAAGATTACCCCTGGATCCTTTGGTTCGTGATCCTCATTAAGCCTCCCGACTTGGCTTGAGCTCGTTTAGTAGCCGACTCAGTATAAGGAAGGAGGAAACACGGCTCTTCTATGACTGATGGACAGTTTATGATGCTTTGACTTTGGACTGGCTCTGACGGGAAGGAAATGAAACTTGGAGAGGTGAACAGCTGTCTTCCCCTTTAATGAGCTCTTTCTGAATCCGCCCTCGTCCCCAGGGTGGCATTTTGTCAATTCTTTCCCCCTCAACTTGAAAGAAACTTTTGCAAAATCACTGCCTTTGTTTGAACACCGTGCAAACAACGGTTGATTGACGCAGGGGAAAACGGGCATCCAAATGTTGAGACTAAATCTATGAAGTTTTAGTATAGAAAGCTGCCACGACATCAGCATCGATGCTTCTGTTACTTAATAGTTTACATAAACAGCCTTGACGTCGATTTTCCAGGGTCAGTGGTGAAATGAGTTTATGTGCAGCCTTTGGACCCTGCTTGTGTAAATCCAAGGAGGCATAAGGGAGCATCTCGCTGCCACACCAATAAAGATAAACGGCAGAGCTTAAAAACTCCTTCCTCCTGGCCTTATAGCTTCACTCAGGAGTTCAACCCTGACTGGTGACGTTTTTTCTGCTCACTGGATCAGCAAGTCAAATTTAAGACTTAAGATGTGTTTAATGCCACTTTGAGTTAAATTGAAGCCCCCAAACATATAAACATAGGAGATGGTTGGATTACAATCAAGCATGGCATATATTGATACATTTCTGTAGTATGTTTGTGGCTCCCGAGGCTTTGTGCTTCTCACACGGTGTGTCGTCACCTTTCTAAAATAATGGCTTACGTCATTTTTTATTATTTTTTTACCAAAAATAATTTGGGCAATAAATAAATAAATAAATCACCACCTCTTTTTTTTCCACAAGATTTTTTAGGCAAAAAAAAAAAAAAAAAATTGGCGAAAAAATATTACTCGGGGCCATTATCTTTATGAATGTGACGGTATGTTTCTTTACAGCCTTAACCCCCTAATGCCAAGCTTAAAAGTTGTTTTATGTATGCGCATAACTTCGTAACGTCGCTCAGGCAACTGGCTATAAATGTGTACTTACCCATAACAGACAAAAAAAAGAAAAAAGCCAGCTGGGAAGTGTATGTATATTAGCAGCTAGCGACCAGCAGCCGCAGCCGCCTCGTGTCACAGAACAAGAGTGAAGATGTCTGCGCGTGACTCAGACTTTTCCCTGACATAAAACTTTGGGAGAATATGCGAGATTAAATTGTGCCGCCACGACGTGTTTAAGATTTGTGATCAGCATGTTTAAGACCATTTAAGTTTTTTCATGACTTCTTATGTGGCACAAAAAGTGGGTATGCACTACGCAAGGCATACCCACTGCTCTACAGGGGGCGCCAAAACAATGATGGAAAATGATTCCTACTCAATAACGTGCTAAGGAAGGAGTTTATTTTTAATTTTTTTTATTTTTATTACCGATTATTCACCAGCGTCACTGTGATCAGGCTCTGATGAAGAACTCCCAGGAAGTCGGGCATCTGTAAACACAGCCCTGAATGTCCTAACATGCTAACAACAACAACAACAAAATGTTTACTTGAAGTATTCTGGTGGCTGCTGTAGCTGTCAGTATCTTAACCAACACACCCAAACTACAGCAGCAGTTTCTGTCCGGCTTATTGGTGAAGTCCCTCATCATTGTACATTAATATTGGTCCCTCCCCATTATCAGAGTGATACTGCACCACGGCATTTATCGCTAATTGATAGGAGACACACCTTGGAAACAAACATGGGTCTTATCTGTTTATCCGCTTTAAGTAAACAGCATAAGTATGTGTGCCAGCTTGTTGGCAGAACTGAGCAGAACTGATGACTGGATGTTCTCCCTGTCCTGGATTAGACATTGTATCCCCCTCCCTCTCTTCAGCGACTCCGCCAAAGACAAGTGAAACCTAAATAAAACAACACAGTTTGGGTTAATAAGTGTATTGTTCTGAAGCCACAAACAAAAAGACATTTGAATACAATCTTTGGGAGACAGAGTGCACAAACATTAAATGCTGAACATCTAGGTTATAAATGACAAGACAACGCTTTCAAAAGGTTTACAAAAATCCGCTTTTGGATTTTATTTTCTCCTGTGACTAAATCACAATTTTCTACCGTCACTTATGTAAAATTAACAATTGAAAATCATCCAGGTAGTTCTTAAAAAAAAAAAAAAGTCACAATGATAAAAAAAAAAGAGGCAAAAACAGTAGTCTGTGGTGCCCAGTCTCTCCTGATTTAATCATTTGTTTAAGACTCAAATTAATGTTTGATTAAGGACAAGTGCATTGCTGCTGCAGAAATCTAATCTGTAAATCTGTTAGAGCAAAAAAAAGAGAAAAAAAAAAGAGGAGAAGAAAGCAGTCGCAGCTGGAAGCACGCTTGCAAAGAAGAAATTCATTAAGGCCTCAAAGGCCACCCGCGTTTTAGCAGCTTTCACATTCAAGTCATTCCAAGGAGTTTCAGCTTTGGCTTGACTGGCACGCTGAACCAAGAGAGCGTGAAGTTTTGTTTAGACGGCAACAACACGTCAGATCCTATTTTATTTTATTTTTTTAGTAACTGAAATAAAAGTCCTGTGAGCTTCTAAACAGACACCTGCAGAGATCCTCTTTTCTTCAGAACAATAACACATAAAATGTAAACAGAAACTCTTAGGGGTTTGAAAGCTAAAAGTGACTCTTTAAAAACAAACCAAAAATGCTGTATTATTATTATTATTATTATTAATACTATTAACTATTCATTATAAATTCTAATAGGACTCCATACATATCAGTGTATAGCTCCTCTCAGAAGTTAACTTCCACTCATTGCTGGTAGGATTTTCACATTCACTTCAGAGTTTATCTGAAACTTTCTACTTGTATTGAATTCATAGTACAATATCCAACTTCAATTCTTCTGCAGACAACAACTGGGTGAATGAGTGGGAATTTAGAGAAGTATTTATACGGTTGATTTAAAGCCCACTCCCACTAAGATAAGGATAAATAACCCTTGGCACACTGCAGAGACACTGTGGCTTGTGGCATAATTCTGGGTGGGGTGTCCAAACTATTTGCCAAGTGTGTCAACATTGTAGATTTAAAAGTAGTCGCGGATCAAAAAAAACAAAAAACCCCAACCTAAAATCAGGCAAATAAAAGAAGCCCCAAATTCATAATAGATTCAAAACGTGAAAGCAATTTTTATGACGGTGTATTAGGGCCATTGTAGACAGGAAAAAAATTTATTCTAGAAAAAATTTCAAAAGAAATCCAAGATTTTTGTAGAGATTATTCTCAAAAAGTCTTCTTTCTGGCATAAATGTATTACTTTCTATTACTTTAATTGTGCAAGTTTGCTGCACTAAAAGAAAGACGTATAGTTTTAATTTTCTATTGGGCTTGATCAAATAAATTTATTTTCAAGAATTAGAACAGAGTTTGGGCCGCTTTCTTTCAAAATGCTTGCTATGTGTAGCCAAGCTTACGACAAAATAAAAGCTGGTTTGTGTGCAGTGAAGTTGGCTTTTTAGTAAAATAATAATAACTTGGTTTTATCTTTTGTTAAAACATAGTCATAAGAAGACAAATACTTTGTGTTATACGTTACATTTTCCTGTGTAAGAAAATTATGTTGGTAACAATTTTTACCCTGATTACAAATTAAAAGTCTCCATCTGCATCTACCGGCCAAATTCGTATCATTTTTGAACTTCAGTTGGGGGAACGCACAAAATCAGTCCAAGAGTCACAAGGGGTACATGGGCCGCACTTTGGACACCCCCGTCTTAAACGAATCCTCTCATCAGAAATAGCACTAGAATTGGTTTCCAGCACATATTACTCAAAAGAAAAAAGGAAGAGAAAAGAGAAGAGTTGCAGTCGGGGGAAATTTTTACAGCCTGATCTTTGTCCTGAAGGACCAGAGTCAGGCGGCGGAAAAATAGGTCACAATGTTCAGGAGAAACCCAGGAACTACAGAGGTCAAAGTTGACTGTAAGCTCTCGTTTTTCAATATTTTAGCATCTACACTGCTCATAAACCTAGTGTTGTTTGGTGTAGTTCCTGGTGCAAATATCTTGGTGTTATTGAAATAAGACAAAACTCACTTACATGTGACTTTTCAGCCAGAAACAGGAGCTTGATTCAAGTAAATAATTCCTTAATATTGATGAAAAAGTTCTAGTTTCATTGACAGATTATTTGACTTGTAACAAGATATTTTTTTCCCCATTTTATAGGTGAAACAATCTGCCAGTGAAAGAAATGTGTTTTCAACAGTATTAAGGAATTATTGACTTAAAACAAGCTCCTATTTCTTGATGAAAAGTTACTTGTAAGTGAGTTTTGTCTTATTTTAAGTGCAATCAGATATTAGCACTAGAAACTACACCAGAAATACTTGCAAAAGTGCAAAAGCTATGTCTGGACCAGGAAACCAACTATTTTAAATGAATCTGGTAAGAGTGGAAAAATATCCATCCAGACTTGCACCTGATAGATTTTCTACAAAGTCCAAAAGGGTTTTAAAGCAAATACTGAAGGGTGTGTATGAATACATTTGATCCAGTTTGAGTAAATTTGTATTTTGAAGGAAATGCTAACTTCTGTTTTAAAAGGAAAAAAAAAAGTAATTTAATTTGTACATGGTATCAAATATACCAAACATTTGCTCGTGTATGTAAACTTCTGATTGGTACCACATGTCAACGTCGACGTCCAGATGAAAGAGCAAATAATATGCTACAAGTTTGCTATCGTTTCACTATTTGAGTCATGCTGGTCAAAATTCGTCCGAGCGCAAAAGCTGGTAGAGTGTAATACAACGAGGGTTCTTGTGAGGGTGCGTCTAACACAAAAGCTTTTTTCCTCCCTTTTTTATAGAAAAATGTCACCAATGTCAAACTGAAACAAGGTTTCAAAATCTGGTTTCATAAACGAAACTGAACTAAAATCATAGCACGTCAAAACTGACCTAATCCGGTCAAAAAAATAATTAAAGATCCTTTCTGCCATATTCAGAAAGTTCCAGAAAAGTGTTTGAATCTTCCATGTACACAGAAACACTTAACACCTTTTAGTAAGATTCACACTGCAGCTGCCCATTTTCCAGAACACTAACTGGCAGATTCTGAATCTTTTAAAAAATAATCTAGTGAAATAAACAACATAAATGCCGTTTGTCCGATGTAAAGAGAGCTGAACATTGAAATATTTATGCTATATGGTGATGGAAACGTTTTCTAGGAGCCTACGACCTTGGAGAGTGGGCAGCTGCTGAGTGAGGTCAGTTAAAAAGACTAAAAACTAAACCTTCATGAAATCTTTTCCTTTCACAGGAATTGTGCTGAGGTTCGACTCTGATAGGACGGCGGCTACAACGCAGTGCCACATCTAAGCTCACAATCACACTCCTTCTGAACAAAACCAAAATGTGCAAGTCTCAATTTTCTGCAAGGTGTTGTTTTATGAAGCAATCTTTTCTGGCCTCTTGAGCAACGCGCTGTATTTCAGAGGCACTTCGTCCGTCTTGAGCTGCACGTCCACCACAGAGAAGATGGAAATTACCTGGGGAGAAAAAAAACAATACCATCGATTTGCTTCCATGTAATCTTGATGCATCTTTGCTTTTACGCCAACTGACTCAAATACAAGATAAAATGAAAAGACGTCACGCACCGATCGACTTTTTTCACTTCCGATGCGATAACTGAAGTTTAGTATCGGCCGAAACCGATCTGACACAGAAAAACAACTCGAAATTGACTTGACTTAAGTTTCTTTTAAGCAGACATACATATGTAATAAATCCCAAATTAATTTAATAACCCTGCACCAGAACAGGACGCTTAAATACTCCAACAGCTTCACAAGTTTGGTCAAACACGTAAAAACAACTTTAATTTGTTCAGTCAGTGCAATTAGGAGTAGAACCGCCAATGTAAAATAAATAATAAAGAAACTGAAACTGACAGTCGGTTACATAATCATGAAACGTAAAAATAAACTGCAACAAACTTTCTTTCAAATGGTTCAGAAAGTTAAATTAGGAATTGCAAATATAGTGTAAAATAAGTAATAAAGCATGACGTCGCTCAGAGCAAAATGCATAGAATTAGACTGAATAGATTTGCCCTTATGGATCGGACACATTGTCACCAATACCCGATCTACAATTCCTTTCAGTATCTGGAACAATATCGATATTAATATCGGATCGATACAAATACTAAAATCGGATCGGTGCATTTTAATGAAAACATCACTGTTTGCTCCATGAAAGAATCACATTTTTTTTAAATTAAATGCAGATAAAAAAAATAAAAAAAAGAATCACACTCCTTTATGTAACTGGTTTCCTGAAGAAGCCTATATGTTGTTCAAGAGCAATATTTGTGTTTATGGGGCTATGATTGCTGTGTCATATGATTGCAGTCGTACAGTTACCTAGAAAGAATGCAAAGTAGCTATAAATACTGTTTTTATCATTACTTTTATCATTATCACATTAGTGCCACACAATATTGCTCATTTATAAGCTGTCAAAATGTACAATTTGTCAGGGTCCTGAAACAGTTCAAGGCTAAAAGTGCCATTTCTTTGCTTACAAATGTAAATAACAGGGTGTAGATTTAATAAAAATGGATTTTCTCATCATTCGTTCCTTTGGACCTTTAACCTCATCAAGAAATCAGATTTGAACCTTTGAACACGACGCCTAATAACCTACCATTTGCAGTTTTCTATGCGGGTTTACTAATGCTAAGCACGTTAACTGTCAATATAAGAGACAAAGCTCTATAATTATTTTACTGAAGTATTTAATCATGCTTTTATCATCTTCATATTAAAAGAAGAGAAATTCAAATAATCAAAAATTGGCATCGGAAGGTAAAAGCCATAAAAATCTTTAGTGGATATCTAAACTCTAACATAATTTGTAATAAAACAATCAACATCTTAAAGATGTAAATAAAAAGAAATCATGAAGTAAAATATGAACATTACAGAGTTAAAGAGTGAAAATTATGAGCCAACAATCTGAACATTTGTTCAAACTTCTTAAAATGAGTCGTGTTACTGACACTGCGAATACAAAAATATAAAATGTTATGTTAAATAGCGTAATAATGTAAAAACTTAAATAATAAACAACTTTTTTTCTTTTTTACTGTTTCTTATCTAATCTAATTCCTAAAGACAGTTAGTTCAACTTATCTAAAGTTGCAGCAATAGTTTAATATTTTTTAACTTGACAGTTAAAGTTGATCTAACTTAACAGAGTTGAAGCAGCAACAAGGAAACTAGACTGACTCAAGTTGAGTCAGCAAATATTTTGTTGACAGAGTATATTTCACTGACAACCAGAAAACCGATGATATTAGAAACTCTAAATGTGTCTGTGTGGTTCTCACCTGCTCTACAGGGGGACTTTCTTCATCGTCACTCGTCCAGACCAGCACGAGCTGCGGGACCTTCTCCACCTTCCGGTAGCGGTACGAGTCCAAGCCCGCGATGGACTGACAGAGAAGAGAAATGATTTAAAAACCGCTCCATAAAACACCACTTATTACTGTAAAAATGACTCGCTGGAAGGTTTTACAGGCAATGTGTGAAAGAAATGGTCGTAATACCATCTCAAAAAAAAAAAAAAAGTTTAAAGAAAGTGAAATCTGGACTTAAAAATAATACGCAGCAAAAGCACATTTTTTAAAAATTGGGATTAAACCAGTATGAGTGATGTTGTTTGAGCTGACCTTGCAGTAGATGCGTTTCTGGACTCCGTATTTGATAACCAGAACGTCAAAGGACTTATCCAGCACACCCATCACCATGGCGTTGGACTCCAGTGGGCCACACTCCTGTGGAGCAAAACAACAAAATACTTACAACGCATGGACATGAGGACATTTATTTTAACACCCATTTCACTGCTTTACATCAGCACACTGCAGGGATCGATGAAGCATTTGGGCTGAAGAGTGAAAATAATTGAAAACATTATTAGGTCGTGCCTGAATTTGCCCTAAAGCGCCATAGGATGTATGCTGGACTCCATTTTATCTTCCCGAATAATGATTATATTGGCTACAGAAGGTCCACCTTAGTGTACTGGGCTATTTGATAAGCATGGTGGCGGAATGCATGGTATCATTATCATGCTGTTAATGTGTTGCACTGCCAGTGGTCCTGATGTTTTGCACAAAATAGTTTAAATATTTAACTCAATTCAATAAAAAAAAAAATTAAGACGGAAATTGTGGCCGTGCTAAAAAAAGTCAAAAAGCCGTAACATCATGAGAAGAGAGTCATAATATTACGAGAGTAAAGTCAATGTTTCAAGAATAAAGTTGAAACCAGAAGAATGTCGTATTATTATGACTTCATTCTCATAACTCTATGACTTTACTCTTGTAAAATTATGATTTTATTCTCAAAATTTCAGTTTTGAAGTTTGAAGTACAATAATTTTTTGATTATCGTTTCTTTAATGGAAATCAAAAACTTCACGTCGCCCACCTTCACAAACACTCCGAAGTAAAGCTCAGAGCTGAGCTCCTGCACTTTCTTGGACAAAGTCTTCTTGTCGTTGCAGTGCAACGCCCGTATTTGGACTTCCTCTGTCGACAGGCCCAAACGAGGCCCGAGGTCTGTGTGCAAACGTTCAGCAATGAAAAACAAACATTACAAACAAGGCGGATAAGGGAAAAGCACGTGAAGACGATAAAGGAGAAACAGTGGCAGACAGAAAACAAAACAAATGCATCGGGTGATCTGGAGGTCTGGGTGTGTTTTTCTGTCCCTCCTTCAGACAACAGAGGCAGCCATTCATATATTTTTCTTTGCGTCGTTTGTGGGACGTACTCAGAGACGCCGCCAGCAGCCGGTGCACGATGATGTCAGGGTAGCGCCTGATGGGCGATGTGAAGTGTGTGTAGAGGGGAACGTTGAGAGCGTAGTGCTGAAAATGTTCCCTCTGCAGCCTCGTACCGGTACAGAAGTACAAGGCCAGCTGAGGACACAAACAGCACACATCATTACTGCGTCTTCCTTTTTATCAGTAATGTTAATGGTGATGGAGCCATGTTGGAGAAATGTTCATTTAGAGCAAAAACACTTAATGAAATACTCATTTTTCATTACACAAAATGTTTTTCCTCCCTTTTAAAATCAGTGTTTTTTTTTTAAAGTAACAATTTTGGGTACTTGTGACAGCCTTACATGAATCTAACTGAAGCATCTGTTAATTGAAGCTTTAAATTGTTAGTGAATCGATGTTCTAGTTAATAATCTGAGACTTTCAGTTTCACTTGGGTCTAAATATTACGTGACACAGATGGGTCCATCTCTTTCATGTCTGGAAGTGATTCATATTCATCTTTAGATAAAAAAAAAAAAAAATCAATCTATAAAGCTCACTGTTGCATCTAGGCGCGGACTTTTGGAGGGCAGCAACTCTCCATAGCAACCAATACCTGCCATCAATACCGAGCGGTTGTCACAGAGCAATGCTGGGAAAATTAAAAAAAAATTTTTTTTTCTGTCCTACCATCACAAATGTAAAACATGGAGTTTGTGTGCTTTGGTTCAAGTTTTCCTATAAAGTAGCCTTTGGAATGAAGCTGCTTGTTTATGCCAATAATAAAACACTTAAATGAAAGAAGAATGGTGATTTGTTCTGACCTGCATGGGTCTGGAGCACATGTTATTAAGGACTTGTCTCCTGTAAACCGAGTACTCGTCATCTCCATAAATGGCACAGAGGCTCTTCTGTTGGGTGGAGAAACACCGGAGACATTTTACTGACCATCATCAGACAGATTTAGCTCATTCAGAAAAAATTAAACAACCGAATAGGTTTTCACCAATTCTTATTTAAAAAGCAAAGCTACTGACGTGTATGGTTCCTGCAGAGGTGAAGTCCATGTTCAGGCCCAGCTGGTTGCACAGAACCTCCAGCTCCTTCACCAGCTTGGCTTTGGGCGGCGGGTGGCGCCGCAGCAGCGCCAGCGTAGGGAACGCTCTGTAAATGTGGGTCGCTGTGGCCATGTTAGCCAGCAGCATGAACTCCTCCACCAGCCTAAAGCAACAAAACAAGACTAATTCAGAGATGTCTCTCCAAAAAAAAAAATTACAATTTTCCAAATATGAGGAGAAAAACAATTTGTGATGTTTGAACAATGAGTTCAATAGAGGATTCTCACTTGTTGCAGTCTCTGTATTCGTAAATGTAACAACCTTGGGGCGTCATGGTCTCTTTGTCAAGTGTGAAAGAAAGTTTCGGCTGAAACAAACAGAACATGAAACACACAGTTGGATCTGGGTTTGGATGATTGACTTCTGCCTCAATAATGGGTCGCTTTATTTAACTGCATAAAGAAATTTCTTGGGAGATTAGAGCTGGGACAAAAAACATCAAGGGTTGAGAATGTTCTTGCTCCACATGGCTACTGTTGAAGCCAACAGTGAAATGCGCTGACCTGGTCCAGTCTAAGAGCGCCCCCTAGAAAGCGTTGAGCTCGAAGGTTCTTGGCAATAGAGTGCAGGTGGAGCACGGCGTGGTGGATCTCGTCGACGGTGTGCTCGGCGTCGATGGGCGGAAGCTCGTCGGGAGGGAATAACCTCTCGGGAGCCTCGATCAATCGCTGAGCGTCGTCGTAGCTCAGCTTCACGCAGGAGTGCATGACCGAGCGGCCGAACCACTCGTCCAGGATCTAAAGTCGCAGGTTACGTTTGGTTTAATTTAACATTGTCAAAAACGCACTTTTGTTTTTAACCGAGGCAGGAACCATGTTTTCGTTCACGCATACCTTTCCCTCGGGTGTGAGTTTCCAGATGACGGAGAAGGTGAGTCTGTCGGTGAGAGGATTCAGGCTGCACAGCTCCTCGCACAGCAGCCTGGGCAGCATGGGCACCACCTTAAGCAAAGTCAGTTGTCGTTTGTCGTTTAGCGTGAAAAATTTCTACATCGTGGGAAGAATTTTGCTTAACCGTTTTCTGAATAAAATTTAAATTAATGTTACATAAATAAAAAAGAACCTGACGGTGTTATCAGAAATGTTACTTTTACTATTTTCATCGCTTCCATAAGAGCGTCAATAAATGTCAGTTAATTTGAAATTTTGATTAAACCCGGGTTATAATGTGCAATTTAAATCACACTGCCTTAATAAGTGGCATCCTGAAGAAGCCTATTTCAAATGGAAATGTTTTTTCAGGAACAGTATTTGTGTCGCTAAGCGGTTACCTAAAAAAAAAAGTAGTAAATTGTTTTTTCTTGCAATTTTTATAATTATTGCAATAGTGTCACAAAATATCGTGATAAAAGTCATAAGTCCATATCGCCCACCTCTACACCAAAACCTCAAATAGAATAGAGAATTTAAAAAAAATAAATAAATCAAAGAATAAAAAAGTCCAGTAAAACCATCTCACTCCAACAAATACACAACCAATGTCTCTGACGGACCTGGGTTCACTGCATACTAACCATTTGAACGAGATAAACGCTGGTGGCTCTTTGGGAGGCCATGTTGTCAAGCGAGGTGCCTTCCTTCACAAAATAGCTGACGTCAGCGATGTGAACTCCGACCTCAAAGTTGCCTGGGATTAAAAATTGCCTTTTAACTCTGCGTGCTTTCAGTATCACACACAAGCTGGACAGAAAGTAGATAAGTGGAGGAGAACTGAGAGAGTTTGTGAAAGAGCAAAAATGCTAATCTTTCTCTGGTAATCAGCCTTCAAATATGGTGTAGCGTGGAATTTATAACGTTGTGCTTCAATTGGTGTCATAAAAAAAAAATACAAGGATATTTCACATTTTATTAAGATGAACATATTTAAGTTCTCGGAGCTGCAGTTTCCAAGCTTCCCCTCTCATGCGACTCCCCCACTCAGCTCCTTCAGACTAGCCAGCAGCAATTAGTAAACACCTGGTAGAACTGAACATCTGCTGAGTTCATTATAGGAGCTACTTCTCAGTGCAATGCTGGTAAAAACGTTGCTAAACGGTTGATAGAGGAACCATGTTGTGATGACTTCCTGAAAGTAGAGTTTCAAAAAGTCGTGTTTGCTATATAGCATTTTTATAACAATTCAAGGTAAAAGCTTCTTGATAGTGCTATAAAATGTGCCTAAAAATACATAAAACTGTCTCTTTAAAAAAAAAAAGGGCTTAATTTTGGTAAATGCCATCATACCATGAAAACCTGGCATGTTTACTGAAGCTCATCTTACAGTGAGAATCTCATATTGACTCATGCCTGGTTATTATTATGAGAAACATTTTACTCTTTTCAGCTTACTTCTATGCAATAGGTCACATCTGTCCATCTGTGACTGAATTGTATAATAATAAATAGTCTAAAGCAAACAGATTGAAACTGTAGTTTCCTCTTAAAGGGGCTAACAGAGTGTGATGGGCAGCAGCGTACCGTCTGGGAGTTGTTTACAAGACAGGGCGTCGTCCAGGTCTCTGGCAGTGGCAGGATCGATCGTGAAGATACACTCCTTCCTAAAAAATATATATATATATATTTATATACAAGTAATATACATGTATGTATTCAACATCATGAGTCATATTCCCAATGAAAACAGAATTTGGGGTTCTACCGGAGGTCCCTCCTCTTTTCAATCTCCTCTGGTGGGATGGTCCACGGGAGCGTCTTAGGAAGACAGTCCAACACCTCTTGTGGGAACTCTGAAAAATCCACGTTGTACTCGATCATGATTCCTTCCGTCTCCGGCTCAATCTCTCCTGCTTGACCCAGGGTCTTAGCAAGTCGGCTAAAAGGAGAGAATAAAAGAACGAAAACAAAAAGATTAAAAAAATAGTAGGTAGAGCTTTCGAATACCAACAAGTTCCTTGCCATCATCTCAAAGTGATTCCTCACCCTTCGGCAAAGTTGCTGTCGGCTGCCCAGTCGGTGATCTGGCAGATCAACAGGGTCTTGGCGAAGTCGCCCGGGTTGGCTCTGAACTCTGCGGGACAGTCGTCGAGTTTGACGTTTATTCGTGGCACCCGGTGGTCTACGGGAGAGAACATGGCGAAGGGCTTGTCTGGTAGGAACTTCAGATGGCCTGTGACGGCTCGGGAGTGTTTTCTCTCAACGATGTAAACCACCTGGTAGAT
Source organism: Xiphophorus hellerii (assembly GCF_003331165.1). Lineage (NCBI taxonomy): Eukaryota > Metazoa > Chordata > Actinopteri > Cyprinodontiformes > Poeciliidae > Xiphophorus > Xiphophorus hellerii. Next base: position 6,678,359 of record NC_045677.1, on the reverse strand, counting down.
AAAGGTACAGGACTCTGAATTAATAAACTACAACTTTACTGACCTTGGGTAAATGTTGGCCACCTGCCAGAAGAAGCAAATTCATCTCTTTAAGACACACAATGATGCGAGTTTCCAATACAAATGTGCACAAAATACTGTCAAAATTCTGCTAATGTCAAAAAACAACTAACTAACTAACTTTGATACAACTGAAAGACAAAAATCACCTCATTTAGCACAAAATCCCTTGTCAAAAAAAAGTGTGCTTTTTTAAAAAATTATTCTCGTATTTCCATTAAGCAAATTTATTCTTGTGATTCCAATTTGCACAGTCACTAGCTGCTGAAAACGCAGCTAATGACGAGGATGATAAGGGAGGTAAAAAGATCCAGAGCTCACTGTGAGAGAACTCCTCCATAGTCAACATAGCAACCATTAGACGCTGTATATGCAGGAAAGCAGCTTTGGACTCCAGGTGATTATGGCATAAAACAAAGCATAGACATAAAGAAAACTCCTCCTGCCAACTGAAAGGTACAGTGGAGGATTTATGATCCTGTGGGCAAGTTCCCAAGCCTTTGAGCCCAGTGTAGAGGAGAACCCAGGAATCAGGACTGAAAATAAAAGTCTTTGCAAAGGGAATGTTTGTTCTCTTGGGAGGAACTAAAACACGAAGAAAGAAGCCAATGTAGGAAACCCGACGTACTTTAGCCGTCTTTTGGAGGATATCAGCGTTGGCTCGGGATGTTGAAGGATCTTCCAGATGTTCCCCTGAGACAAGATGAAAGTACTAGTACGAGTGTCGTAGTACACGCTTACAACAGACACATTATTTCTTTTACTGCAGCTGATTTGCACATGATCCCACTTCTCCACAGTACCGGTGTCAGCGCAAGAGACATCAGGACGGTTCCTAAGCAGTTCCTCCGGGTCGTTCGACTGGTCCTCGGCTCTGACATTAGGACTCGGGCCGTGCCCTGCGCTCTTCTGGGCCGTTCGCAGCACATGCTCCATCTGTGTGTCCGACTCACTGGTGCCGTCGCAGTCGGTGTCAGACTTCACCACCTGCAGAGACAAGTGTTCAACCTTTTTCAGCAATGGAATGGACTGGAGTGTTTAACCGAACACTGGAGGATGTTAAAACCTTAATGTGCTGTTGAAATTTATGAAAAAATGTGGGGCTGTGGCAAAGTTATAAAAGAATAACATTTAGTAACTTTTATATTCCATATTTATTGCGCTTTCTAGCTAGTTTTGTAACATCATAAAATATTTATTGAGGTAAATCTCCTTACCAACTTTTAACCAATTAACCATTGTGTTTTTCAACCAAAGAAGTCGATATTTTGTGTAATACTAACTACTGCTGATCGTATTCAATGTGTCAGTGGTGGAAATTAGGACCCAACTGATGTAAAATTATATCTGTATCCTCATTTCAGATTCATAGCCTAGTTAGCTTAGCCATCAGTGCATGCAACCACTTTGGTCGTGTTGTGATTGAAGTGGCTTATGATAAACACACGGTTTCTGCAGGATTCACCAACTCAAATTTAACACCTTGTTGGACCATTGTGAATGAAATGTAAGACCTGAATCACAACAAATGTACAATAAATACAGAGATTAATTTTGTAAAAAAATGTTTTACAGTACTTTAACTAACCCGTGATGAAAACAATAAATATTAGCAGCTACTTAGCGCAACCGCCTTGAGTCACAGAACGCAATGAAGATGTCTGCCTGACAGAAAAGTCCCGCGAGAAGAAGCTCCCCAGAAAACGACGAGTATATAAGAGATTAAATAGTTCCGTCACAACAAAATGTAACAGCTATGATTGACGTATTAAAGGTCAACATAAAAAATTCATTTTAGATCAATTTTAAACTTTTTAAGGATGCGCAGACACCCTGATAAGTTCAGCTGGTGAAAAACAAACTCACAAGTTTATTAAATTCAATCATCCTCCATCAAAACCATGTTCTGAGTCAAACAAAAATCAACCATAAATCAACATTTTAATCGCACAATCACCCCAATGACCATCTACATTTTTTAAATAGTAAAAGGATCACTGTTAGTCACTTGAGGTTTCACCTTCCACTGTTCCCGAGGGAGAATCTGAATCACCACTATGTCTCCGTTAAGCGCCCTGTTGCGGGCAACGACTCCGTCCAGGAATAGATCACGCGCGTCGTCCTGGAAACATAAAAACATGGCGCTGGTTTTCTAACCGCCTTCGTTTAAACATAAAGGATCCAAACTACACTGTAGTTCGGGGTCGTACTATGAAGAGGTTTGCATTTGAACTTACAGGAGACGGAATAAAGGCTTCATTGTAATTCTTGGGATTGATTCTTAATTGTCCCTGGAGAGGAAATAGAAAGAAATTACTCAAGCACATCAGTTAGAGATAAATAATCTCTAGTTGAGAAGAAATGCAGTGGGGCGATAGTGCCACCTTTTTGCGGCTCATACCTGGTAAAGCTCTCCTCTTTTCAGGCCATGGGAAACCTCCTCCAAGCTCATGTAGGACTCAAACACCTGCTTCTTTGATCTCCCGTCTCCTTTGTTCTTACCTTTCGCGCCTAGAGAATTTACTCCTGTAGCCGAAAAAGATTTCACTCAGGGACATACTGACCTAATAGTGACAAAGAAGATTTTTCTTTTAAGCAAGAAGGACCAAGAAGTCTCCTAGAACTAACCTGCAGGCTGCTGAGGTTTACCCTGTTTTGGTTTAGGACTCGGTGTTTGAGGATCAGCGGATAATTTTAAAACTGCCTCCCTGTTTTTCTCCTCCTCTGGTTTCTTCGGTTGGTTTTTTTTCTTCGACTTCCTCCCTTTCTCTTGCTCCTGCTCGCTTGCACCAGCGTTCGTTGTTGGGGTCTGAGGCCCGGCATAGACCTCGGCTGCCTTGAGGCCAGCGTTTTTGTTTGGATCATCCCTTTTCTTTTGCTGTTTCTGCTGTTTCTTTGGGCCGTTGCTTCGCGAACCGGCAAGCTCCTCGCCGGATTCGATGTCTCCGTCCTGGCTGGTGGTGGTGTCCCTCCTCTGGCCCCGTCGTCGTCGCTCACTCACACCTGGCTTCCTTTCGCACTCCTGCTGGTCACTATGACTGCTTAACTTCTCCATATATAAGGACAGTGAGCTCTCTTCCCCTTTCTTTTTTGAGGAGGACGGAGAGAAGTCGCTTGAGTCGGGGAACTCGATCAGCACATGGTCCTTTTTTTGTTGTGGCAAGTTAAGCCTGTCGCTGTGTGCTTGGAGCGACGCGCTGGAGTCGTTTTCCTCTTTTTGAGTTAACGAGTCCTGTGCGTACTGTGCTAGATAGGAAGTGAACATACTGCTGCGGTGCTGGCTCAGCAGCCTGGCGTAGGCATCTTTTGGAGGAGTCGCCGCCGACTGATTCTGGCTGCGCCTCATCCCTCGATGCCGCTTGGTCTTGTTGGACTGCTGAGCAGGATCCATAAGACAGTCCTTAAAGGGGCTTTTTCTGCCACGACATGAAAACAATGAACAGTTGATATCTTGGTAGATGTCGAGCAAAAAATTAAAATAAAGTTTAAAAAACAATACAGGAGATAAAAATATTTAAAAAAGGGCAAAGACATTTACGCCAGAAAAACATAAATAACCACAAAACAAGGGTAAATGAAGATTACTTTCTTGAAGACAATTGATAATAATGCCAGTAAATTAAGATATTATTTTAAAGTAAATAATTATTCAAATCTAACTTGTCATTGTCAAACCGATATGCTTGTCGGATGTGCCTGTTGCACCTAAAATCGGTGGTATTTTATTGATATTGTCAAAACAATTTAATATCTAATGCAATGTGACTAGGATTGCAAACAATCGACTTACTATTAATTGTTGATTAATGGTTTATTAGATTAAAATTTGTTCCAATAGAACCCTCTGGTGCTCTTAAAAGACCAGGTCAATTGGACCTTGCAAGCTTTTTATTATTTTTGTGTGTGTGTGGTTTCGGGAAGTGACGGTCTGACAGGATACATGTCCAATCTGACATCTACCGCAAAGATGGCGGTGCCATGCCATTCCAGAACGGGAAAGAGAAACTGGTCCAAACAGAGTCGGTTTGGGAAACATAAACACTCAAGTTCCTTGAGTTTCACCTTAATAGCGCTCATTCAGCCGAGATGCATTGTGGAGCAGCGTAAACTTCTCATTCAAAAATTATTGATGTGCTACGAAGGTGAAGATGTGATGACAGAAAAGCAAAGGGCATAACAGAAAAATTTTATAGTTAACAAACAAAAAACATGATGCCATTAAGCAAGGTTGATTTTGAGGGTTGTTACAAGTTAATACAGCTGGTAAAATAAACATTTATGATTTTTTCCCCCCTGTAATTCCACTGACAAATTTAGCAAAAGTAGAGTGAAATGTGTGGCTTAAGATTGGACCACAAAAACACCTCAAAGCAACCGTCAGCACGGTGATAATTTGCCATTGTTTTGCCCACACTTGAGACAATCACGACCTTATAGGTAGAGCAAAGTCCAGTAGAGCCAAATGTAGGAGCCATTTCTCCTACTGGTGAAATCGGGTCATCAACATGACAATGAAAGTGGCCCAGTCAAAGCCCAAAACTAAACTTGATTAAAATGCTGTGGTGAGGCACTAGAGGGCTGTGCATTCAGTAAAATTGAGCAAACCTCAGTGTGATATAAAAGCCCTCCTGAATGATGTGGAAGACATGCAGGTCATTATTTAACCTTCATTCAGGGAAAATGGCAGCAGCTGTTTGGCTTGCTTTTGTAACTTGGGCACAATGAAGCTTGTGAACACCTGCTATTCATTTGTCATATTTAAATTCAAGAAAACACATTTAAAAAAATAGTTAAACATGGACACTGGACCCAATAAGAGCCAGTAAACACTACGTTTTAATCGCAGATAACACGAAACATTCACCATTTGACTAACTCCGGTTTAAATGGCTCTGTTAGAACTAGCCTTTGCTAACAGTTAGCAGTGAATGAGCTGCTTTAAACGTCAAATTGTTGCTTAAACCTTCACTGCCGACGTCTCTTGTCTGAGAGAAAATGACACGCTTTGCAGTAAACAAGAAGCGAAACAATGTAACGACTGTCAACGTGTCTGATAAAGATATTACCTCTCGCTGACTGTGATGTAGGTTATATGAAGCTAGCGTTTGTCGCTAGAACGTTACAATACCGTGCACTCACTTCCTCCGTCGTCATTGGTTGGTTACATACGCGCTGCATTTGAGTGCTTTGGAAAATGTAGGAACAGTCGCGAACGTCACATTTATTGTGCGACCAGTACCTGCTGCAAAGCAAACGGAAAAACTCAACTGCATTTAGGGCTATCTAGTCGTTAGATATCTGGTATATAGGTTTTGAAAAAGCAGTTAATATTAATACCTTCAGGACAATGACTTCAATGAGTCTCCCTGTGGTATACGTCATTAACCTCTAGATGGCAGCAAGTAATTATTTGACGGTCAGAAATTGGAGGAAAATATAGTAATTTGTGCGAGTTGGTTGTGTAAACAGCATATCGTGTGATTTGAAGCAAACGAACTGAATGAAAACAAATGCCAGGAATATTATCATATCAGAAATGTCTTTGTGTTAAAGTTGAATGGGTGGTGAAATCCGCAGAGTCTTCTAAGTTTATCGCCATATTAAAAATGGGAGATTCCAGCTTTGTTCTGGCGAGCACCTTCCACGCGTGACTGTTCCTCCTTCATCGTACGAGGCAACTTTGAAGGCTGTCAGCGTGGGTGTGCTTTTGAGTAAACACGAACTAGGTGTATGTGTGGAATCAGATGAGCCATCTGTGAGTATTATGTGAATCAGAATCCCATCTTGTAACTTTAAAAGAGACCCAGAAATGCTTGGAAAGCCCACACAAAAACATTTACACACACGGGTGATCTTTCTTTTTCATCCTCTTCTTTTAATTCGTGATATTTGAAATCCCACTCACTATGTATTGCAGCATTAGATTCATTCTGCATCTACATCTGTTCACAATAGCTAACATGTATTGTATAAATGAGCTTCAAATTAAGAATTGGTATTACAGATATTTGTACTGAAGTAAAGTGAGAGAAAAGAAATCCACAAACAACAAAAAAGGCCTTACAAATACAACCAATAAAGGGGAAAAAAACATAATTTGGCACCTTATAATATGCTGGTGATGGACACTGACCATTTGACATATTAGCGTTTGTAGTTTTAAAATGACTTGTGTTTACTCCTTCCTTCTAAACTAACATTTTTTTCAGTAACACACAATGTCTTACCAACATAACATTACCCCTTACACTTCACAACTTTAGTGTGCTTTATTGACATTTTCTGTGATAAACTGAGAAAAAGTGAAGCTAGCTAGCTAGCGAATAGATCTATCTATCTAGCTAGCTAGCTAGCTTAACTATTTCTCAGTTTATCACAGCTAGCTAGCTATCTAGCTAGATCACAGCTAGCTAGATAGCTAGCTTAACTTTTTCTCAGTTTATCACAGCTAGATAGCTAGCTAGAATAGATAGATAGATAGATAGATAGATAGATAGATAGATAGATAGATAGATAGATAGATAGATAGATAGATAGATAGATAGATAGAGATTTCGAGTTAATGTGAGCAAAAAAAAAGTGAATTGCTTTAGAGAAAACTGAAAGGAAATCATTTTAATCTTTTTTTCTTTGTTTTTCCATTATTTCTTGATGTCCTTTTTGCTCTTGTTAAGCAAAAGTAGTCTAAAGTAGTTTGGTAAACACCTCATTTTTAAATTTTTTAAAATTTTGCTCTATCTTCATATTTTATGGTCTAGTGCATCCTAAGGGGGGAAAAAAAAATCTCATTGAATATCATTCATTCACCTTAAGTTCAGCTTTGTGAGCACACACAGAGATAATTTTGTGTCATGTTTTACCGCAGAGACTGAAACTCTGAAACTTTAAAATCATGAAAAGTCTACGTTTGGTGAACAAAACACAACTTTGTGAGATCTGGAGGTTTAAAACAGCGTGTCTGAGCTTGGTTCGTCGATGTTCCGCTGCAGCTCACTGCACGGATACACCAGTGAAACATGGCTGCTGCGTGCAGGAAAACAAAGTGTCGCAGGAACAAGGAATGTGCTCTGCCCCTCTTCTGAGCAAAGCTAAAAGAACCTCTGGGAGAACGTGGGTGAAAGAACGGCCGCCTCTGCAAGTGTTGCGCTCGTATGGGCAAAAGTTGGAACACATGCAGATGAAGCAGCAAATTCCCATCAAATATTTATCAAGCCAGGGGAGGCAGCAAAGCCTTAAAAAAAAGAAGATAAAATGGGAAGCAGGGGCTGTCACTTTGCACTCTTCCTCACCAAAACTATGTTCTCTCTAAACCTTTGTATTATTATCCATTAGAAGATGATTGACTATTTAGAGCTGGGGAGTGTAACTTTTATTAAAAATATGTGTTTTTACATATTTATTAAAATTCTCTTTATGGCATGTTACATTTAATCTGTGAAAAAAAGCTCCTCCTCCTCCTCCCCATACCAACTGCAGAAATACACCACTCAGTCAGAAACAACCAATCACAGCCAGGAGGAGGGTCTTAGTGCTGTCAATCACTCTCATTCTCACCCCGTCCCATTCCTCTATGCCAGGGGTCTCAAACTCCAGGCCTCGAGGGCCGCAGTCCTGCAGTTTTTAGATGTGCCACAGGTACAAAACACTGGAATGAAATGACTTAATGACCTCCTCCTTGTGTAAATCAGTTCTCCAGAGCCTTAATGACCTAATTATTCTGTTCAGGTGTGGTGCAGCAGAGGTACATCTAAAAGTTGCAGGACTGCGGCCCTCGAGGACTGGAGTTTGAGACCTCTGCTCTATGCTATGCTAAGAATGCTAGCAGGCATTCGTAGCAGTAAAAAACTCCTCACTGCATTGTAATCATCAGGTTGCTGAAAGTGGCTAAGTCTTCACACATTTTAAGTCTGTAAATATAATATCAGAGAATGTTTTGTAGTTTTTCAACGTTTACATTGTTTGTGTATGCAGTACTGGCTCGAGTTCATGTAGTCTGATAAATGGTAAAAACCTGCATAGAGTCACTTTTAGGTTTTATTTGGTCCATCAGCCTTCAAAGTCTTCAAGTAATGGTGGATGTTTTTAAAATCCTTCAAAAGTACATGATTTAACAAATGCAGTGCCTTGTAAATTTATTAACACTTGTTGAGCTGCATAGAGTCACTTAAAGCTCCTCCTGCTTCTCCAAATACCAATGCTAGTTAGCATGCTAGTTAGCATAACCACTGATGTCGGCTAAACGATTTTCCTGGAAAGGTAAGTTGCTTCTCTGCCATTAGCACATTTAGCAGAGAGTACATGAGGTTTATTGACTTCACTAAGACCCTCCTCCTGGCTCTGATTGGTTGATTTTGATCTGGAGCGGTGCATTTCTTTAGCAATAGTATAAGGGAGGAAGTCGAGGTGCTTGATTTTTACAGATTATCTGACTAATATTATACTGTCATGACATAGTGACAGTTTTGACAATTATGTTTAATAAAAGAAAAAATATATATATTTCTGTAAAAGTGCAGATTTTAGGCAATCTGCACAAAAAAAAAAAGGATTTTGCAAAAACATTCATCATAGTTACCTGGTTAAAAAAAGGAACAACCAAAAAACAAAACAAAAAAACATGTCTGGCTCACGTATTTTTAATCACACTATCATATGCTGTAATTGTAGGCAGCAGTAGACTCACATGCCCAGAGAGGCTCGAGCCCATGGTGCAGCGAGGACTCCGTGCCATCACCTTCCAGTGCCATGGCAACGGCCTGCAAGTCACCCCGGGCGAGCTGCGCTCTTTAACGCCAATTCACAATCAAGGGCTGACTTCTGATCATCAGCAACCCAGAGAGCGTTGGAGCACCGTGAGATTGATGTGTGCATGCAGAGACACACACACACGCACGCACACAACTAGAGATAACACTGTCTCGGTTTTCTGTCAGGCAGACAGTCAGGTGGTGTGTGTGTGTGTGTTGGGACAGAAATAGGCAACACAGATTGGCATCTCTACTATCATGTGGCAAATAAATAAATGGCTAATCACATAACTTCCACCGACCACTTCTGTGTGTATAAATTACATCAGTGTAGCTGTTTATGCACTGAATAGCTGCTGTGGTAATATGTGGCCGTAATTTGATGTAATTGTCTTAATAGAGACATTACGCATCCGGACACAGCGTCATATTTTAAAGGACATTTTGAAAAGAGAAAATTTTTCCACCCTGTAGTAAATTAAAATAATAATATTAATAGGACACTAAAGCAGCACACTGCTTAATATGCCTGTTTTTTTTTTTGTTTTTGATTTGTTTTTTTCCTAAAAAGGACCTCAAAATCATATTATCGTGTTATGGACGAAAAAAATGATTTGACTTCCGATGTGGATTATTGAGTGTCAAACTGTCATTTTAGTAACTGACGCAAGAAATCTCATCTTCACCTCAAATCAAATCAGGAATTCAATGCAAAAGTGAACGTAACTTAATTTGTGTGTGCTGTTTTGTTTTTCAATCTAGAACAAATTGTCCTTAAGTTTATTGTTGTTATTATTACCTTTATTTAACCAGGAGAGTCTCAGCTAGATTAAAAACTTCTTTTTCAAAAAGAGTCCTAGCGAAGAGGCAGTAATTTAAAACCTGTGTGAAACCTCAGTTAAAAAAGAAGTTCCTCTACCGCCTCCATCTTCTGGTCAGCATCAACCAATCAGATCCAGAAGGAGTGTCTTAGCGCTGTCAATCATCCTTGTGAACATGTTGTATAATGTGCTAATGGCGGAGAAACAGGAAAACTGATTATCGGTGGCCATGCTAACTAAATTTAGCATTCGTGGCAGGCTCGGTTGTGGTAAACCAGCAGAGAGAAAGGGGGAAGGTTGTGAGCTACGCTACACAAGCATGATTGACAGCACTAAGACCCTCCTCTTGGCTTTGATTGGTTCTTTCTCACCCGAAGCAGTATATTTATGTGGATGATAGAAGAAGCACGGTGAGGAGGCAGAGGAGATTGTGGGTTTTTTTTTTTCACATGACATGTCATGACATAGTTATAGTTTAAACAACTATATAAAAACAAGACCATCTATAATAACACATACTGTGTCTTTAAGTTACTATAAAACGCAGATCCACAATAACTGCTTAAAATGCAAAAGATAAAAAAACAAAAAAGCCAGAAAGAAACCAGCAGTCCCATTTGAGTAATTTAATCGCAGGAAGAAAAAAAGAAATCTGCTGTTCTGTGAAGGCCTCAGAGGTTTGTTGGAGGACAATGGAGAACAAATTGCATCCAAAAGACAGAGGAACACAGCAGACAGGGGAGAGGTCTGAAGCAGGGTCAGGTCATAAAAACAACATCACAGACGTCGGAGCTCTCACAGAGCTCTGCTTGACGACCATGTGGAATATGAGGTGCTTTGATGAAAGCTGAATGCTCTGGCCTCCGTGCACATCCCCGTGTGAGGCAGAAAACAAACCCGGCCCATTGTGTTGGCATCGTGTTGGCACCACTGAGCTCAAGGCCAGACTTTTCTTTAGCAGGGAGGCAGATGTTCAGAGTAATTGGAAGCAGAATACAGAGGAAACTTGGAGGGGAAACTGAGACTGGGGCATAGATTTACCTAGACCAGAAGACAATGGTCCAAATCACTTACCTAGAGATACAATTACAATAGTTTTATTGAAAGAGAATGGAGCTCCAACTTAAAAAAAGACAGTCTTGAGCATCTCACTTCACTTCATTCAGTTTGAAAATGAATTCCTGTTTCTATTTGTCTCCGGTTCTCCACCAACAACAGCCTCCTCCTGTCTTCCCCCTCAGGGAAGCGGTCTACTCTCAGCACCGGACAGCTCCCACTGTGTTCCCACGCCCCGCCCACCTCTCCTGCAGACGCGCGCTGAGAAACAACCACACACATAAGACGGCGCGCGCGCGCGCGCACCGTGGGCGACGCTTAGCATCGCTAGGTTGTTTTTATTGGGAGGGGACTGAAGTTCGGGAACATTTCGGTGCCGCTCCTCTCTTCCACGGCACCACTCCGCTCCCGGGGAGAAGTGTTCGTAGATTTAACGGAGTTCCGAGGATTTTTTTTTCTTCTTCTCTTTTTTCGGACAGCCTCTTTATGAAAGTCTACGCTTTCCTTTGAAGCCCCAGATTAGAAGTGGTGGTGACGGGGATTCCTGTCGTAACTGGCGACGTAATGGCTATAAAATTCAGGACCTTCTGTGGTTTGTGTTCGACAAAGACTTTCTAATAGCAGCATTGAGAGACACCGAGAGAAAAAGAGAGGCAGAGAGAGAGAGGGGATTTGGCGATGAGCGCAGCTTGCCAGGTGCCCGCGGTGTCTCCTCTGCGCCTGTGAGGAACCACCATGGCTCTCATCCTCTTCGCGCTGCTTCTGCACACCGGGCTCGTTCTGGGATCAAACTACGGCTACGTGGAGTGGTCGGATAACGACAGGGACGAGAAGCACCCGCCGGCGGCGTTCAGCACGCAGAGCGTCAACAAGGAGCCGCCCCACCGTCCCACTCCGCACCCGCTCCAGCCGACGGAGCGCGCGGTGGTCGCGCACAAAATCGAGGAGGATCTCCCCCGGGTGGTGACGGCTTTCCTGCACACGGGAGACTCCTCGGCGCTGAGGCAGGTCAACTGCTCTCGGCGGTATGAGCTGAGCAGCCTGCGCGGCGGCCTCCACGTCGCCTCCCACTACTCCCTGCACAGCGTCCTGGACACGGTGGCGCACGCGACCAACTTCCTCAACATGATCCTGCAAACCAACAGGTCCCGCGAGCGAACCTTCCGCGGGGACACGGGCTGGTACCACGCGCTGGTTCAGAGCATCCTCGAGGGGGACCCGAAGATCCACCGGGCGGTGGTGACCCTGCACGCGGACGCGCCGACGACCCCCGGCCCCCACGTTTTCCTCCAGGCGACCAGGACCGGAAACGAGGTGGTGCTGCAGGACCTCTCCGGGTCCGCGCACCGCCGCCTGAAGAACAGGAGCCCGGAGTCCGACTGGTTCCACGACTTCAGGGACGGGAGGAGACCGCAGGCGCACAGCGGCGTCCCCGAGGGCTCGGGCTCCGGCGGCGGGAGTTACCTACTGAACAAGAGCCAGATCAAATGGTCCGCACCTTACCTGGAGTGTGAGCACGGGGCTTTCGTTCCGTACTGGCTGCTCACTTTGTCGGCTGGGTTTTATGGACTGAAAAGCAACTCGGCGCCAGAATTCAGGTGAGAGAAAAATGCAAAAATATTGTTTTATTAGTAGTAGCAATATTACTGGTACTATTATTCTAGACTAGGGAAGACGTGCGACACTTAATGAACACACTGCCAAATGTAACATGTCGCAAAAGTTTTCACACCACTTGGACTTGTTAACTTTCCGGCGCTTTAAGCACACACTAGTTATATTTTATTAGGACTCTTTTTATGTGAGAAATCAACACAAAGTAGTTTAAGAAATTGCAAAGTAGGAAGAAAATTAGATGTTGTTTTCAAAAGCTTTAACACCAAACAACCTGAAAAGTGTGGCGTGGTGTGGTGTGGAATCAACACACACCACAGGGTCTGGACAAACCATTTCCATACGTTGCATTAAGGAGCCGTGGGAATTGGAAATGTCGTTTAAAAGAGAAAATATGCACACAACCCCCCCCCCCCCCCCATGTTGTCTCTTAAGGTTCAAAATTTCATTTAGTTTCAAATTTTTTCAGTTTTAAATATGTTTTTAGCATAATTTTTTTAAATCGATTTTTTAAAATTTACATTATATTAGAATGTTATTACCTTATCAAAACTGTACGTGGAGTTTTACCTTGATTCTTTCGTGCTTGTTTGAGAAATCCTTGAATCTCCCATGGCAACCATTCAGCGGTAGAAAGATGATCCTCATCCTCAGAGCTTCTGATCTTCTGCCTCACAGAGCAACCCTCCTCCGCGACTGCCCCACTCAGCTCCTTCAGACTAGCCAGCAGCAATTAGCAAACACCTGGTGGAATTGCGGATCTGCTGAGCTCATTATATGAGCTACATTTCAGCGCAACACTGGTAAAAACATTGTTAAAGGGTTAATAGAGGAGAAATGTTGTGTTGACTTCCTAAAGGCGTAGTGTTGAAAGGCCAGAAGTTTCTTAAAGAGACAGAGGCTCAATTTAAAGGCATTAAATACGATGTCAAATTTTGTTTAAGTCATATTTGATACATACAGAATTTATTTTAGAACATCTGAATGTAACATAGTTACTTGATTGTGCTATAAAATGCCACTATGTGGCTGGAAAACACATAGTGCTGCCCCTTTAAACAAATTTGATGGCCTCAATTTTGCTGCATAGTTATCCTGTTGACAGATTCTCCCACCTGAGCCGCTTCTCCAAGATTATTTCCGGATAGTAACATGATAGAATGAGCCCAGGGACTCTGAACGTGTAACTCATTGCATATGCGACAATAAATAATGACAGTCGATGCAGACACGACCCTGCAGGTTTTTAGCCCTGTTAACAGATGGGAGTAAAGACATCTTCCCAGACGCCAGTAGACCCTCTTCATTTAACATTCCTACCTGTCAAAGCACAACTGTGCTGCCTATAATTTGATGAACACTAGAGGATTTATACAGCGTGTCTTTATGAAGGCGTCAAGCTTAGCTGGTTGTGGACGACGGGGAGGAAGAGCAGAAGAGGGAGGGCAGCACTTACACACAACTGGCTCGTATTTCAAGCCGCCAGTCTAAGAGCGTCTTGAAACAATCGATACAATCATGAATAAACGATGAAATATCAGCAATTCAGAGCCACTGTCTGCTGCATCAGTGAGCAGAGGTGTATCCTTCACTTGTCTGTGTCAGTATAATAATTTATGATTAGTTACAAAGTAATCTCGGCCAAATACTTTGATAAGTATTAAAGATTATTGTGGCAGTAGTGGCCTGTTTTTTGGTGTTTCAGACAGAAAACAGGCAAAGAAAAGATAAATTTTGGCCAATATTAACAATCGATATCTTTTACCACCTTGTTGTGGACAGTGAAAGTAAAAACTATAGTGATGCAGCAGAGGATTGTGGGTAGTTTAAGTGAAGCAGAAAAGCGATGGTGAAGAGGGCAGTGTGGTTGTTTTTTCCACAAGTTGTCAAAAAGGGTAGTGAAATATACACAATATTGGTAAATACTGGTTATCGGCCGTAAGAACAATATTAAAATCACATATCAATATCGACCAAAATTTTTATATGGCTGCATCCTTAGAAGAGAGGAAGAAATGTGGCAAATGTCAGGAGTCGAGTCAAATCAAAATCAAAATGCAGACAAGAAGACAGAATGGTCATAGATTTTATAATTGAAGAAAAAACATACAAAATGGTAGTGAAGGTGGAGAAACAGGATGACATGGAGCCAACTGGAGTTCAATTGAGAGACCAGTGGAAGAGCTTTGTTTCAATTTACCACAAAATTGCGTGAGTTGAAATTACAAACAATAAATTTGCTTAATGGAAACATGCCAATTCTGGAAAAAAAAAGCTAAAGTTTTTTGATAAAAAGTTGTTGCGCTATAATGAGATGGCTTTTCAGCCGTGTTGAAATAGATATATTTAGCAAAACTCTTTTGGAAACACCTTTTTCACAAGTCATCTGATCAACAGCCGGATGTTACTACTGGTGAAAATGATGAAGGAGACAACAGGAAATAATAGGTGGATGATGGTTTGTTTTCGTTTTTTTTGGACAATGTGCAGCTGGCTCCAGCAGAGCTCTCACAAAATGTTGTGTGTCATTTGAACGTGTTGAATCCATAGCTCTTCTGTAAAATCACAGACTACACTTGCATACATAGCCGCTCCAAAGAATAAGGCAATTGTCACTCCAACGCCTGAATAAGACACCAACGTTTCCTCTGATGGCTGAAATATGAATATATTTCATGTAAGTGTTTACATCTATCGCTGCCATGATTTTTGATGAAATATTGCATGAACAATAGAATAGAATAGAATAGAATAGAATAGAATCGAATTAAGCTTATTCATGTGTGATTTTAATTTCTCTTTTTATTTAATGGAAACACAGCAATTGCCAAATTGTTTTAAGTTTTGACATTCGCAGAATATCGACAAAGATTTGTGCACCTTTTTAATGAAAATGCCGCTAATGTAACTTTAGTCCTTAAATATACTGATTAGAGAGTGGACATAACCAGACGAGCGAGTGACAAGTTAGTGGATGCAGCTGGAGAAAGGAGCAGGTAGAGGCAAATGAGGAAGAGATTAACAGCTGGGAAAGGGAGCACACTGGAAGGCTGAGGTGAAAAATAAGCCAATCCAGCAGGATGCAAAGGTGAAATGAAACCTGATCTAATGTACCAGTCAACAGAAAGAAATACTAATATAAACAAACAAATCCAAAACACAATCAGACTAACTGAACTGACACCTGGGGTACGTTAAGATCTCCCATAATGAAAAAAACCCCAATAAACTTTTGATTAAAATATGGACACAAGTGACACCAATGGATCATACCTAACACATTGAGGACCAACGCATAACATCCGCTCTGTCGCAACATCACACGCCTCTGAGATGTTCGCAAATCTTTTCAAATCAACGTTAAACCTAATTAACTCTCATACACACAAACTAGTCTTTACTTTGGAGAAACATTCAAACCAGGAAGTTCTGTTTCACGTCTAGGCAACAGTAGATCCGTCCGTCCGTCCGTTTAGCAGATCCCAAAAATGCTTACTTGGATTAAACCCTGGAATAATAAAAGATCAAACTGAACGAGTTGATCTCCACTCCTTCCTCAACAAGAGAGTTTTATTCTGCTGACAGAGCTCCCTGCCATCAGGGAATACAGTCTCTGTAAAGTTAAGGGATGCTTGACATTGTTAACATCCATCTAAAAAGCAGAGCCTCGGGTTTCTCAGCAGAACATTATCTGAATTATCAAGCTGCAAGCATCGTCTTACTTTATCTCCACAGTGCCGTGTTCTACAAAGTAGGTGAGTAACATGCTTGATTAGGGACATTCAGATAATGTAAAGGTTATTCCGACTCTTGAGAAGGGTTTTTTTCCATTGATCCAGGCAGGAGTTCGTACATACCCTGAAACGGTTGTAATTTCAGTGAATCGTGGTTCGACTAATTACTGATGTAGGGGATTGAATACAAAAACACATCACATATTTAACTGTAAAATAACCTGAAAATAGTGTTTTTCATTTTCATTCTAGTTTATAATTATGCAGCCTTTTGTGTTGCCCAGAAAATTTCCTACAGAACCAAAAGGTAAAAAAGCTCCAGTGATATGACAATTTCAATTGCGGTATGTAACGTTTATAAAGAACATGTTTTTTTTTTGTCACCATGTTGTTATAAAAACAACCAGTCAGAGCCAGGAGGAGGTTCTTAATGCTGTCAATCAATCTCATGTACTCACTGCTAAATGTGCTAACGGTGGATAAACTGATGACGGTTCATCTGCCGTCATCAGTGGGTATGCTAACTAGCCTTAGCATTCACAACAGGATTTGAAAAGCTGTAGCGGTAACAGAGAGCAGGGAGCAGAGAGATGGCAGGGCGAGGGTGATTACGAGATTGTGATTGACAGCTCTAAGCCCCGCCCCGTGACTCTGATTGGTTGTTTCAAGTTAGCTTCCCAGCGCTTCCAGAGAAGCGCTGGGAATCATTAAGAAAAGAAAGTAGTTTCTTTTCTTAATGAAAAGAAAGTCTTTCTCTTTTCGTTAAAGAAGAGGACTTTAATGAAAAGTCATTTCATTAAAGTCCTTTAATGAAAAGCGGGCAGAGAAGCTAAATTTTTTTCTCAGATTATTTCCTACCATGCTCTGACAACATAGTCACAGTTTAAACAACTATTTTAAAAAAATATATTCTTAACAAAACATAAATGACCACAGTTCCGACAAGATGGCTAGTGAAATCTTAACTGCAGCTGCAGAAGACAAGATATGTGAGGGAGTCACAGCCAACTTGTGGTTTAAGTATCTTTGCGAAACCACCGGTTTTAGCTTTTTGGGGGATGCTAAAACCAAAAAGCTTAAAGCTCTGTTCTGACCGCTACTTATGAGTTAAGCATCTTTCTCGAAGCCCACATGCGGTTTTAAACTGGCTGCAGCAGTTGTGCCTCACTGTGATGTTTCTGCTCGTCCCCGCAAATTATGAGCAGCCTGTCTGGGACGTCGCACAAATAAAACAATCGAGGGACTGCAGCGAGGGTGTTTATTATGCTGGGAGATGTGAACAACCTGCTTGCTTTATTTTATCCCGAAGACATCTGGAAAAACAGGGTGATTAAGTACATGAAGCGAACAAATTCATTATTAAATCAATCGACTTGTTTTGCCTCTGCCAAGAAAGGGCTGGGTGGGTTTAAATGATTTTGGCATTACACAAGCTGGCATTTAGAAGCAGAAAAGTCAGGCATTAAATCTAATTTGTATAGTTCCAGGTCAGTGTAGAGAGAGTGCAGCTATATAGAGCAGTAATGTAGTAAGACGCTGCATTTTTAATGGGGGGATTTTGAAGAGAAAGGGTTTCTTTTTTCCATTATATGGAAAAATGTGAGGAAAAAGTTAAACATTAACTTTTTTGCAGCATTTTGGAGCATTGGAACATTGAGGAGATTGTCAGGATCTGGGATTTTTTGAGTTATTTTAGTGTTTGTTTCTGTGTGCCTTAGTTTGTGATTTTCAGTAGATCAGTCTTATTTCTGTTTTTACTTTAGTTCAGTCCTTTCTTAATGA
Organism: Xiphophorus hellerii; assembly: GCF_003331165.1. Classification (NCBI taxonomy): domain Eukaryota; kingdom Metazoa; phylum Chordata; class Actinopteri; order Cyprinodontiformes; family Poeciliidae; genus Xiphophorus; species Xiphophorus hellerii. Next base: position 6,660,545 of record NC_045677.1, on the reverse strand, counting down.
TTCTAGTTTATGTCTATTTCTTGTGACTAGTTATTCTTTTTTACTCTTAGTTTAATTATGTTTACTGAGTCCTGTTAGTCTTTTATGTTAGATTAATTTTCCTAGTTCCCCTATTGTGCCATTTTCTTTCTCTCTCTCCATCTCTCTCTCTCCTCACACCTGCAACTTGTTCGTGAATTAGTCTGGTCTATTGTTTCAGTATTCACACTCCCAGTATTTAATCACCTCTCTCATTCCTCCTCACTGATTTCTCCTGTTGAACCTCGTTACTTCCCTGGATTATACTGCTGGCTTTTTGTTCTGGATTCTTGTTTTTGTCTGACTCTGGCTCCCTGTGTTCCCTGTGAAGTTCTTTTGTTCGTCAATTTTATTTCATTAAGTCATCATCATCTGCTCAATGCCTCTGCCTCTCTGCGTTTGGGTCATCTTTAAACAACACATTATTTGTTGTTTTAAGATGTCCTTATGAGCATACAGTTGAAACCAGAAGTTTACATACACCAGATAAAAAGACTCAAACCTTTTTTGTTTCACTAACAGGAAATTAGATCAAACTTATCTTGTTTTAGGTCAGTTAAAATTACTGAAATTATTTCTAGTCCAGTGATTCTTGGTGCAGCGAACCCCACAGGCGAGGGGGATTTATAGGTTTTTCAATTGGTTCGGTTTGTTGGACAGTGTAGTGTGAAAGCAAACCGCACCAGCTGAAAATATAACAAATCGAACCGGGTCTATCAGGTGTAAAAACACCCTTCAAACTGAAAAGATTAGGATGTAACCTTTCAAGGCAAGCAAACATTGGCAAAACAAAAAAATAAATAAAACACAGAAGTGAGGTGAATCATTGGGCTGTGTTTCCTTTGCAAAATTCAACACAGAAAGATTCATGTGTTTAAGAGCTCTCAGAATAAGCTGTAAGGTCAGTAGCCAAGCGGGGAAAAAGCACACCAAGACAAATTGAGTTCAGTGCAAAGAAGTTGCCAAAAGTGCCACACTCCCATCCTCTCTTGACTTTCTGTAATCCATTGGTCTCTGCAGCTTCCTCCGCGCCAATCCCTAGTCTTGAGATGAAGCTCCTAAAAATAGAAGCAAAGTCGGGTTCGGACGGAACATCACGAGCCGTTGCCTAATTCCACCACGTCTTCTCCACCCCGAATCAGCCTCCCTCTGAGTCGGCTTCACACGGACAGACCTTAAGGCTCCGTAAAGCCGATCAAAATTCAAGCGGAGACGTTTGGGTTTGTTGCGAAATGTGGAGGCATTACCGTGAGGAAGGGAGAGTGCCTCGAGGCGGCTGCTTAACACAGATTACTCAACATTCAGGAGCGCTGTTGAAGGTTGAAATGATTGCTTCCTTCAGGCTCTCTGCCAAGTGCCGGAGCTGACTGGAAAGGTGCAACAAACAGCAATCACGGCTCTTTCAGAAGCGAAACGTAGCTCAGACCTTTGAGTAAAATACAGCAAATGTGTCTCTGACAGACTTGGTAAAGTTGGACGAGCAGCGAAATAATAAAGAGCAAACCAATGGAAGGCCTAACATGTTCTGCAGAGACTCGTACGGCCGTACTTCCTGAAACTTGTGCAGTATTTTACCGTCCGATATCAACACGTTTTTTTGTCTTTCTCGATGAAAGATAGTGACTATCGCGTCTTGCCATGGTTGTTTGTTCCTCTTCCCAGCAGGCAGATGGAGATAACAGGTGTCAGGCTCCACATCACAGTAAAGGATAGCGAGAGTGTGTGTGATTGTGCAGCCTTTCTTTGTGATGGAGAAGGAGACAGCAGAGTGTAATCACAGAAGATTGAGCCTCCTGAATAAATGTTTGTGTGTGAAGAAAGAGAAAGACGGAGAGAGAGAGACAGTCACGGACGGATATAGAAACCGGGCTCGGCTCCAAACCCAGCAGGTTAGACGGAAAACGTTAAGCTGAACTAAACTCAATCGGTTATATAAGCAGGCCGAGGTGTATCGCTCAAGCTTTTTGGGAGAGTTCAAGCCCATGCATTTCACATTAAGACTCTCTGTTGCAAAGGTTTTCAGCCTCTGTGTCCAGAAATACTTGTTACATTGTGCTGAGATCTAGGAAACAGGACTAACAGAGACTTTGTATGTGAGGAATTGTGTAAAATCAACTTTTTGAGCTTTATTTCACACTATGTTATTCCGTCATCAGAAGCATGCAAAGAGTGTTACTTTGATTCTTTCATGCATCTTTGAGAAATCCTTCAATCTCCCATGGCAACCATTGGAGGGTGCCTGCACGCTATTTCAGCTCCTCCAGACTAGCGACAGCAGCAATTAGCAGGCCTGCTGAGCTCGTCATAGAAACACATTCTTAGTCCAACGCTCCTACGAACAGTTGTAAACGGCATCATGGAGGAGCATTGTTGTGATAACGTGCTGAAGACGGAGTGTCGGAAACAAACAGGCACTTCTTCAAGAGACAGAGTCCAATTTCAAGGTGTCAAACTGCAAAGTCAAATGCCTTTTAAGTTATCTTTGACACACAGCATTTTTATAACAATTGAAGGTAACATAATTACTTGATTGTACTATAAAACGGCAGTATGTGAGTGGAAAATGCATGATACTACACAATTAAATCTGAAATTGTGCTAATTCAGTTCAATTCAATTTCAGTTTGGTTTTCATGTTTGGAGACACTGGATGAAAAAGGTTGAACAGCATCCCAAACTGTGAGGCATAGAAGGTGGCATCTTTATTTTGAGTAGACGTTTCGCTTTAGGAGGGACTGGTGCGCTTCACAAATTAGATGGCATTATGAAGAAAGAATATTATGCATAAATTTGGAAGCCAGGAAGTAAAGGTTTGGATGTAGAGGGTCTTCGAAGTGGAAAACGACCTTAAGCATACCACCAGATTAGCTACAAAGTGACGTAAGGGCAACAAAGGCAATGCTTTTGAGTAGAAAACACAAAACTCTGATCTGAGTTGCTTATGTTGGAATGTAAGCAAACTGTTGCTTGTAGGATCATACCCAAAACATTTGACCTATGTTGACCTATGTTATGTAGTTTAAAAGGTAGCCCTAAATTGAGAAAATTTATTTAAAATGATTTATCAAAACATTTAGTATCTCTATTTGGCCTAAAGCAGAAAGTAAATGCCTAGTAGTGTGAAAAAACATATTTTATTTTACACTGTATTTACATCTCGGCTTATATTTCCATATATTTTAGCCACTATAGATCATTGTGACTTTGTGTGGATCAGAAAAACCCACAATAAATTAAAACTGGCCCACACCCAATTCTCTTTTCTCTGCAAAAATCCTTGAGGTTGTGTGTTACACAATCACTGCACCTTGGAAAAGAAATGGGTTGAATAAATCAAAGCCCAAAATTTCACTAAAGATGTGCATCTTTAAAAAGCCCACATTGATGTTTCGCAGAGAAAAATACAAGGAGGAAATGTGTAGGAACAATCAGTTTGCACAATTAGACATTTTGCATTAATTGACAAAGCATGCTCATCACATTAGTAGTTTAACGCCCCATAGACACCAATCCCATAAAAAACATAATATTTTTTAGCAAAAACACACAAAACATTCACAGCAAAGACGTTTCTAAATCATTTCAAAGTGATTACAGTTAGTCATTGTTAGTTACATCAGAAGATTACCTAGCGGAAAATCAAATTTAATCTGACTCCGGTTTTTATTCTGGAATGTTTATCTCTGCTCTTCGTCATCTTCATCTCCATCGCTCTGCATTTCTTTCCAATTTCGATCCACTTCTTTCAATTATTGCTGCCTCCAACAGATTTGGCCTGACTTCCTCTGAGAACGGCTCTTCTTGTTAATTTCCTTGTCTTTCATTCCAGCCTCCCGAGTCTCTGCGTTTTCCTCTGGCCTCTTGTCCCTCTTGTGATTTATCTAATCTAAAGCAATTTTGTCGGCTCTTCTTTGTCTCCCATGGTTCACTTGGGTCCTTTTCCCCGTCTACCCTCTCATGTACCTCAATTATTTCCCGTCTCATCTTTTATTTTATTTTTTTTTTACTCTTACAACATTAATCTAATTCAGCATTCTCATTTTCATTTTTATATGTCCTTTTGTCCAACTCCCCACTGATTTCCATGCAGTGATTTACATTTCCTTTTTCTTCTCTCTTCCTGTTCTGTTTTTTATTTTTTTCACCAACAGGGGGGTTATTCGTGTGGATGTGAACCTTCAGGATGTGGATATTGACCAGTGTTCCAGCAGTGGCTGGTTTGCCGGGACTCATCGCTGTAATCTCACCAGCATGGAGGTCAGTGTCCGCAAAACAAAAAGCAGGAGGGATTCTTTGTTTCACATTTTCTTGCTCTACACCACTACAATGTAGCTCTGGTTGTGTGCTTAGATAGTTGAATATTTTAGCTAAACCTTTCACGTGTGGATACTGAAACCTAACTTAGCATAGGCTTGCTTTTTTGGGGGAAAAAAAACAAAAACAAAACGCTAGCCACTGAAAAATTCAAGATGGCTGCCGTGGTCATCAAAGAAAATATATTCTTGTGTTAAATTTGCCAATATTTGCCACAGATGAATACTTTTGGTGTAGAATCCCACATTATTCAACCCATAGTAGTTATATTTACAGATACTTTTATAATTTTCCAAGATGGCCACCATGGTTGTCATGGAAAAATAAGTTTGCCCTAACATCACCTATTAGATGGATGTGTTTCATGTCAAATCATATTACATAATAATAATGGTGTCATAATCATAGCTTACATATTTTGAGCAATATAAATCATATGTATTTTCTTGATCTTTTGCTCCCATTTTCTGGTGGACATTTTTCAAAATGGCCACAATGGTTGTAATGGAGAACATATGTTTGAAATAGAATCCTAGAAAAAAGTTAGGTTTACTAACCACTAATGGACTAAATAAAAATCTTATCCATACTAAACAGCTAAACACATAAAATTAGCAGAAGTTGGTAATGCTAAGTCGGAAAACATAAAAAATGAGCTCCACCCCTGCTAAATTGCTAAGTATTAGCACATCAAATAGAAGCTAATGCTAACCACTAAGATGTCTATTTCTGTCACATATTCATCTCCTTCCAGCTGGCGACTGGTGTGAGACTTGCAAAGAGGAAAGCTCTCAGTTTCTGCTTTTGTTACATATTATTCCTTTAAAGCTGTATGAATAGAATGACCACAGCTGAACACATATATGGCATAAAATTCATCCAGATTATGAAAATGGGCAACCTTTTATGTCAATAATTGGTTTAAAAGGCTCAAATTGTGGCAATCTTGAAAAATGGCTGTCACTTTGAAATTCAATTCTCAAATGGGAAATATGAAAAAAATACAACCTGAGGAGTAATCACGCTAGTTTTTATGCTTGTATCCGCACTTGAAATACTTTTACAGTAACATGCTGCACCTTGTTGTCCTGCTACGAGCCTGGCTCTTCTGCAGGATTTAACAGGCTATCTACCATCCTGTATTCAATTTCTCTACCTTCAAATCAATTCTAATGGCTTTGCACACATTATATGACATCTGAAGTACCAATGTAAATGGAGGTTGAATACAAATTCACGGCACACCTTTCAGATTTTTTTTTCAGGGGATATAAATACTTTGAGCCACTTTGAGCCAGATCAATTTGTCATAATATTGGATCTTTTTTTATTCGTGCTCAGTCACTTTTGATCAAGACGGCCTGTACATGATGCTATGATTCAGAAAAGTCCAATTTATTGAGCAAAAGCTTAAAAAAGACATCTGGCTGTAGCTTTTTAAATGATTATTTTTTTGTTGCTTCACACCACTTTGCTCACTTTGAGAGCACCAGCTGAGAGAGCAAAGCCATCATTCTGCTGACGTAAAATGTGAATCCATGAAAGGCTGGGTAGGATGGAGGCTTTAAAGAGTTTTAAGATGCGCTCCTGAAGTATTTTAATAATTAACACCGTGTTTTGATTTAATCAAGAAGGTGTTTTTCTGACACAATATTCTCTGAAAGGTGCTTCACTGGAGGGTGTGCCCTCCCCACTTAAGAAACTAACAAAATACCAAGTTAAAAGTTGTGATGTCTTAATAAGTCATTATTCATTATTATTCATTACCTGAATTCATTATTTTTGGCATACACAGAGCCAATATGGGCATGAACTGTTTTTTCATTTGATCACATTACAAAAGCAAACAAAATGCGTTTTATTGGCATTTTATCTGACAGCATAAAGCAAAACGAGGCATTGTAGTAAAGTGGGAGGGTCATTTTGTTCAGTTTATTTTAATAGCGCCAATTTGCAAAAAAAAAATAAATAAAAGATGATAAAAAATAATAAAACTGGGCCTAATTAAAAGAGTAGAATGCATAAAAACACTATTCAGTATCTGGAATAAAGCCAATGCTATGAATAATCTTGAACACAGATCAAGACCAGATCAAAATAAAATTTTGAATCTTTAGCAAGATTTGAGAATTGATGGTCACAGATGATTACCATCTGATCTGACTGAGCTATTTTCTAAATCAGAACGAATAACATTTCCGACTCTGGATGTGCAAAGCTGGCTGACAGGGCCGGACTTAAAACAATGTGGGCCCCTGGGCCGGAGCCAGTTTTGAGTTTTGGTGCCTTGTGCACTAAGGAAAAATGATTTTACTGAAGCAGATTACAGGTAGTCTTCCACATCAGCATATAGAAATAGGTAGCCAATAACTCCATGTTGTTCCCAAAGAAATTTACTATAACATTATAATTTTCAAATATTTAAATATTGTTTATAGTAGTACAAATCCCAAAAAATATTAATAAAACTCACCTAATTTAGTAGTTTTATACTAAGTAAAATATTTGCAATATATGCATTAAAAAAATATATCTTTGGGCCCGCTCCCAAAAATCCGGGCCCTGGGCTACTTCCCTTGTGAACCCTTTCTATAGTCTGATCCAGCTGGCAGAGATATTACCCAAAAAAAGACCAGAATCAATGATTACATGCATTTCTTTCTAATGGTATTGGCTAAGTGAGACTCAATACAAAATGACACACTTTTTTAGACTTTGATCACCGCAAAGATAATAGAAATACCTATAAAATACATAAAAATGTCTCTCTACCCGACTATTTGAAACAATCTTGAGGTGTGAATACTGTCATTAGGCGCTGGACGTGGACGGCCCCTCCATGGGGGTTACGATGAAGAACACGTGTTGTCAAGGAGGGCTGGTGTAAATAAGAGCCGCTTTCAGCGTAACCGCTGAGCTGGAACCAGCGGCAGGCATACATCACGTTTTGCCACATTGACTGATGACAGAACGACATAACGGGGGAGATGGATGTGCATGTTTGGCGCGCTGGAGGAGCGGCTCCAGGCTGTTTATATGCGAGCGGATTCGCCCTCACCTTCGCTGCAGCGTGTCTGCAGCACAGCGCTGGTTCTGGATGAGGCGATGCAGGGGAGAGGGGCTGTGCAGGCATGTTGCTGGCATTAGGATGTATAATGCATGCAGCGTAACGGATTGCAGAGAGATGAGCTGAATAATTAACCACGTTCTTGGTATGTGGACCCCCCACATACCCATGTTTGTATGTAGTTAGACGGTTGATGGGAGGGTTTTTTAATGTTTGACCCCCTGCATTGTTTAAATTTTTATAAGCCACTCTCAGCTGGTGGCAGCTGTCTGCTCCAATATGACGGGTGCTGCTTCTGCTGCACAGATGGTGCTTCTGTTTGTATGGCATCTTCTGTCCTCATCACAGGGAGCTCAAAATAAAGGCTTTATTTTCTTCTTCTTTTTCTTCTTCTTATTGTTCTTCTCTTTTCACCAAACCCAGTCTGAGTAGCACATTGCATTCAGCAAAGAAAAAATAATAGACACCTTATCTCATAATCTCATAGTGACATGTTTTTTTTGTAACTATGACAAAAGGTGTCTATTTGTTTTCTTTGGTAAAAGCAACGAGCACAGCTCATATTTATGCAAGCCCCAACTACAGGTTGTGTTTCCTGTCGGCTGACATACACTGTAAAACTAAAAAATGCATTAATTGGTCACGAGTAATAAAAAAATAATAAAGTTAATCAAATTTACTTTTTGTGTTTAAAGTTAAGACATTAATTTGGATAAACTTAATTTGATTACTTGTGACTTATTTACACAATGTTTTGCACTGTCTTTATTAGGTGGAGGTTAATAAATTTGAATATCACCAAAAAGTTTATTTATTTTTGTAATTTAGTACAAAATAGATACTCATATTTACGTATAGTCATTCTGCACAGCGATATGGATTTCAGCTGATAAAATTTAGCCTCTCATATGTGAGAACTGTTTTTACTGTTGCAATACAGCATGCGTTTTTAGACTATCACTGCCTGGAATCCATTATTAGCTAAATTAACCACTATAAATACTTGAAATTTGTTACTATGTGTGTAATGAATCATTTCATTTTTAATTGAAATAAATTAGCTTTTTGACAACATTCTAAGTTTCTGAGATGCAGCTCTATTTGTGTATGGAATATGCATATTTGTAGATGAATCATTTCTCAAAAAACAAAATCGTGCTTCTCCAAATGTGAATAGAAAAACTTCAGACGATTCAGTTTTAGATGGTGTAGTAGAGTAACATTCACTACTGTTCTCTGATTGCCACTTTAGAAAACACGGTCAAACAAAAGCCAACATGAGCAGAAAATGAAACCCGGAAAAACCTAGAGAATTACGACCAGATTCATATTCACTCAGTAAGCAATAAGAGCAACAACTGTTTCTGGTACTTAGCTAATTAGTCCACACCAGATGTTCGCTGTGTTTAAACAGCCGGATGGTGATGGTTTTAAAGTGGGAGCAGAAATTAGTATTTGTTTTGCTGCTCAAACAGCGTCCTCTTGGCTGACAATGGCAGAAAGTTCTGGAAGAAACCAGCATAATAAATAGCAGAGGATATGATAGTTGGTTTAGTGGAGACAGGAAAGAAATGGGAGATTAAATTGGAAGATCAGAAATGTTACATTACACAACAAAGAGCTCTTTAAAGCTGGTTACTACCACTCAGTATGGCTTTTGCTTTTCTCTTTTAAAGCAAGAGAAAGGTCCAGGCTTTCATTTCTTCCCTTCTCTTTGCATTTTTGATTCCATCTCTCCCTTTGTGCTTCACTGCTTCCATTTCTTTCCTCAACTTGTTCGCTGCTTTGCGTGATCATTCTCTGAGTTCTGCTGTTTAGCCAGCCTATTACCCATACTTTAATGTGCTGCTTTGGGACCTTACCAGTGTTTTCCTATAGCAATCTGAGCCTGAACAGTCCAGTTGTTTCCTTATTTTTTGCTAAAACAGTCTGTCAGCAGACCACAGGCGCACATAAGACAGATCATTTCAGAGCGTTGTTATCTACAGTTTTTTTGTTGTTTTTTTGGGGAAATGAGCTGTGGAAAGTCAATGTGAGGCTCATTGCCTTCTCTCCAGCAGTACAAACATACCCCGAGGCTCAGGGGAAGAGAAACATCATAATGAGATTTTAGTAATGTGAAGGAGCCTCATGTGATCTCCTGAATTCGCTGCTCTTCCTCTCAGAGCTGACATCGCCCAGTGCGGCGGCTGCAGTACATTTAACTTGAAATTCTGTTTTTAGCAACATGAGCTCTGCTTGGTAAAGATGTTGCTTTTCTAAACCAGCAGAGGACTGGGAGGCTTTCACAATGTGCTGCTTTTTAAGTCTTCCCAGTGTAAAGTATTAAATTTGGCTCCTTTTCAGTTCGTATGAACGCTTAAAGGTAGCTTTTGCTATTCAAATGCTATTTTATCATTTGCACTGACTGTTAGGCATCGGCTCCAAAACATTTCCATGCCATGGCCTCCCAAACACCATTAGCCTCTGGCTGGGGACCCTCTTAGAAAACCCACAGACAATGCTATGAAATACAGTATGACACATTGACTTTTTCCTCACCTTTATTCACAAAACCTATCTTATAATTTTAACTTATATTTCATAATTATGATTGTAAAGCAGATTAGATTTTATGATTAAACAAAGGTTGTTAAAAATTCATGACTAAAATAAATATTAGATTAAATTCTTTTATTTGTGATTTTTGTTTTCTCATCTTCCCTCCAACTTTCCGAAGCCCCACTAAAACGTCCTAATGGACCCCGAACCTTTATTCCCCGCACCACCACCATCGTTTCAGCGCGTCTGTACGCAGCTTTCCGCATCGTACGCATCGTTCGCCGTCTTCCTGGACTGTTTCACGTTGTGCCCAGATACAGAGGGAACGGGAAGGAAGGTAGGATGTGTCCTACCAAATACAAAACCTCATGCATTATGGATGCAGTCAGTGGTAGGGGGAAGATTCTTACATAAGGATCCGCTGCTTATATAATTAGACGAAGACGCGAGGATGATGATTGGCGTGGGTGATTTTTGACTTGATGCATCTTAGTAGGTTTATGTAATTTATTTATTTTTTCTGTATATGTGAGTGTCTTAGAGTAGTACTGAGTAGTCGCTCAGTCTTCATGTGTGGTGTTTTTTGGAGCCGGTCGTGTGAAATGTGCCGATGGAGATAGCGGGACTTCAAAGCCAGAGCTCTGTTAATGAGCGTAAAATCCTGCCACAGCCAAAGAGGGTTACCCCTCTGTCTCTTCCCTTTGCCCTCTGTTTATGTTTAGGTGTTTTTCTTCTTCTCCTTCTTTCATTGGCCTTCTATAAACTCTCTCTGCTTCCATTTTTTTTCTACCTTCAAAGCCTTGCTTCTTATCTGAGAATCAAATTTCTTGAAGCAAATAAACTCCTCTGAGGGGTAAATAAAGACCAGAAGGAGATTATCACCCCATCTGCTAACATAGCATCATCTCACTTCTGCCAGCTTTGCACATGAAATAGTCACATGAACCTCAAGCGATTGTTATGTAATCGGTCTTCGTCATTCTTTTTTACTTTCCTATTCTGAACCTGTGAGCTCAGCGTATTGTTGATAACAGAAAGAGAAAGAACGATAATTTAGATTCTGCTCAGATTACTTTAACAAGGGTGCTGGGACTTGAAAACAACTTTAGGCAATTTTTGACGAAATTCAGCAATGTTGGACTGGGAAACAAGTAGATGTTGCCTTGGTTCCGTTTTAAAACAAGAATGGATGACGATCTAAGAAAAAGCCAATTTAGAACATGAATATAGTGATGAAAATAACTATTTAGTCCCCATCTGGTAAAGCAAAGTAAAGTTTACTTTACTTCATTGTTTCTTTCTTAAGAGGCTAATGAAAGAAAAAAACCCTTGCAGTTTTAGGTAGCATAATAAGTCCTTTGAAACTGACAGGTTCAGATTATTTTTTAAATGCTCCAAATAAATGGCAATCATGCCTGTGATGAGTGTATATAAGCTTTTGAGCAGAGCAGTAGCTGTTTAGATGTTGCACAGATAAATGCGGAAATTCTGTCCACCTTTCTCGCTCTGCCAAGAGAGAGAGAGAGTTTTTGTGATGCCGAGGATGTTTGTCAGGGTAATAAAGCCTTCTTCCCACTTCCCACCAACCAAAGAGCCACCAAAGGCAGGAAAGACTTCAAGTTAAACGACACGGTCTAAAACTGGTGCAAAATGGGCCGAAACAGGCCATCATGTCTTGCAAACTGAATCTGCGAACTACTTTATGAGAATGCAGGAGCTTCTGTGATGAAGAACATCAATATATCCCTCAAAGAATAGAAACTGCCAAACGGGATGAAAACCATTTTCTCTCTCTTTTTGAATAATTGACTTCATCATTTATACATCAACGTAAAAATGCATTAATAACTACAGTTTTATTCTTGTTCTGTGTTGAAATCGTGCCTTATTTGTGAATGAAGTAGCCAAATGATCAAATACATATATCTTTATAGAGAGCTAGATTGTGGATCAGTGTAAAACGAAGGTCATATTATCATTGAAATAATGTATTCAAAACAATTACACTATCAAATGAATCCTGTTTGTTAAGGATGTAGCAATACTTGCCAATATTTTAAAATGATACCAGAGTTAAATCATGTCAAACTGTCACCATGCGCCCTGCATTCCCTGACAGAGAATCCATCCTACAATATGCTGCAGAGTAATGGTTAAACTCTCTAGACGGCCGGCACATTGAATTAAATAGGAAAATAATTAAGTTTCAGCAGTTTGCTGCAGTTTGGTGCAGCTTTGAATGTAAATGCTACTGATGGCTGAGATGATAAGAATGAAAAATGGTTCTCAAAAACACACTGTTGTCGCCCAGTGGAGCAAAAATTGGCTAAATCTTTCAGTATTTATCTAAACATTCCTGTTGTGGAGCGCTGGCCTGAGTGCAATTCAGAAGAAGACAGGAAGGGGAATAAAGGGAGAGAAAGCTGCGTCGATGGCTGGTGGTAGTCTGGACTTAAATGGGATTGTGATGCAGTGACCTAAAACAGAACGCCTGTGCTCTAAAGTCTTCTAAAGAAGCTGAATTTAAGCGACTCTGGCAAGACGTATGGGACATAATTCCTCCGCATCATTGTAAAAAAGTTATTGCCAGTTGTCATCAACTCATCATGGTGTCGCTCATTATCGCCCAGAGTGGCAAGAAATTACTTGGAAGTCATTTTTCTGATTGATTTTTGGTTGATATTCTCACTTTATTTCTCTATTAGAAAGAAGCCATTATAAAAGACTCTTATTTGTTTGAAAGTTTATAATTTATATTAGTTTTGTTATTTATTGATTATTTGATGTAATTGCACTGAGGGGAGAACTGCCGCCCAGTTTGGTTGTGCTTGTGAAATGTACAATGACAATAAAGACTTTACTTTACTTTACATTTTTTGTTAATGTTAAATTATTTCTTTGCTGTTTTTAAATGTCCATATAAAACTCAGAACAGTATTCCAAATCTAGCATTTCCCCCCCATCTACTGGTAATCTTTAATTAGGCTGAAGTAGAAGGAAAAATGTGTGAGTATGAGAGTCACAGTCACCAAGGAGGTTTCCTGCTCCATAAACATACACTATTCACTTTCTAATCTAACGCCTGCAGCTTAATGGCTGCCAATGAAAGGCTGTCAACTCTATAGCAACCGTCAGATCTTTACTAAGAGAGACCCTCCAGCTCAGTGCGATGTGAAGAGCTGCAGGGACCGCCCAGCCAGATATCTGCAGCCCATCTGATAAGTTTTAAAGTCCTACATTCGTTTAACCAGGGCAGGGCAATATATCAACTTAATCGATTAATCAAATTTTCTGTTTTTGAAGATTTAATTTTTGGGAAATGTGTTTTTTTTTTTAAATCACCAATTGACTCCTTGGGTTTCAGTAATTCAGAGTGATGTCAGCACACCCATTACCTAACATCTTGCTTTAGAGTCATGCTTTATAGCTCGTATAAGAATGGAGCTATTCTTATAGCTCCATTCTTATGGAATGGAGCTATAAGAATATAGAATATAGAATTCTTATAGAATTCAAAACAACTCCTGAATTCAACTTCTAGGAGTTGAATTCAGGTCAACTCCTAGAAGGGATGATTGAAATATAAACAAAAATATTTTCTGTCATTTGTAATTTAAAAAGAAAGGAGAGAAAAAAAAAACATCTATTAAGATTTTAAATTAGAATGAAAAAATGTCAGAGACTTTATTTTTAGGCTACATCACCCAACACTCAGCTTAACATTTCTTTGTTTTAAAGATTTTATTGGCTCCAGTGGCCTTTATTTGACAGGAAAGTGGAAAATGGGAGAAGGGGGAAGACATGCGGCAAAGGTCGCTCGCGCCAGGCGAGGAATCAAACCTGCAACAGCCACGTCGAGGACTAAGGCATATGTGGGTTGTGTTTTACACCTGCGCCACCACAGCATCCTCAGTTTAACATTTCACTCCTGTCATGTTTTTCTGGCAGCTCATTTCGTGGAACATCTTTTTAAATAAGTTCAAAATTACAACCCAAAATGTGTAAAAACTAACAACGTGACTAGGGTAGGAAACCCAGCGTTTCCAGTCATTATCTTGAACCTGCACAAATTGGAATTACAAAAATAAATTTGGTTAATTGAAAAAAAAAATGTTTTTGCACTAGAATGAGGTAGTTTTTGAGCTGTATGAAAATGTGCGTATCTTGCAAAACTACAACGGAAACATTTTTTCCGCATCCCATGAGTCACATGGTCAACAACCGTCCGTTACTGCAGTCAGAAAACACGAAGAAAACAACAGGAAGTGGAAGGATGGTGGCATATTTTTTAATGACTTATCACGTGAACAAACTTATTAAAGTGATTTATAATACTGGAAACACCGCAATTGCGAAATTATGTTTTTTAACATTAGCGGAATATTATCAACGTTTTGTGCACGTTTGTAATGAAAGCTCAGCTAGGGATATTCCAGACCGACCAAGGTCTTCTGTCCTCCAGTGTTTCAGTGCTCAGTAGACTCTCTGTGAAACAACAGCAGGCAGCTTCATGTACACTGGAGACGGAGTGATTGTAATGCTTTTAGGGTTTATTGCTTCCAGTGTATTTATAGATCTCCAAAGGGTGCCGCTCTCATTCTCTGCCTCTTTTTCTCTCTTTCTAGCTGCCACCTATTGTGTCATGTTCACAACTTCATGGTGAGGAAAAATGTCAAAAACAGGCACGTCAGACTGCAAAGCAAAAATAAAGGTGTTCTCTAATAAATGTAAAGATGGTTTATTTTTTCAATTGCAGATTGCTTCTGGCAAAAGAAACCAGATATCGTACAATATTTATTACACTTCCCATATGAGAAACTCACTGGTGTTTTTTCAGGGCCCTGTAAAAATGTATGGCCGTTTCTTGAGCAAGATTTAAAGTGCTATATTTCTTGAGCGGTAAGATGGATGATCAAATCTGCTGTGAAGGTCTAACGCAGAAAGAGTTTAATTTTACCTTTGCAGCCATTAAACTCTGCAGAGTTTAATCAGACAGGTTGCTCTAGCTAAAGCTATACTTTAACCGGAGCTAAAGTATAGCTTTGGTTTGGTATCTGACTTTGATTTATCTGCTTTGATCATTTCTTCAAGTATTTCCAACATCTGATGTTGCACTTTTAGTTCGTCTCTGGAATACAGAATCTGTATTTTTTCCTGTGTGACGGCTGTACGCTGCTGTGGCGTCCATAACTCTCCTTCTGATATGTTGGCTGTTTTCTTCTGATTAAAAAGTTTTGACATAATTTACAACATAAGAAAAATATTACTGTAAAATTATTAATTATTATTATTGTTGGTACCTGTGGTGGTTATAGAGTCTTACAGCTGCTGGGATGGAAGGGTCTCGTAACGCTTATTTGTGCACCTAGGATGCAGCAGACTGTCACTGAAGAAGCTCTACTTTATGATAGGCTTCTCTAACCACGTCCTCTCAGCTGAACTGAAGACAATTTGAAGGAAATAATACAATGTTCTTTTGAGGTTATTCTTTTGGAATTTAGCAAATATAAATAATTTTGGCAAACCAACTGACCTAAAATAGGAAAACTTAAACTTGAAACAGTGAGAAAATAAAGGTTACATTTTCTGTTTTTTTGGGGGGTTTTTTACAATGTATGTAGACATCTGGTTGAAATGTAGTAATTAAGTGAAGATCATAAGATCATGACCTTCCTAAAATGATGACCAAAATAATTTTTTTCCAAAAGTGATTTTGAGGAAAAACAAAACAAAGCAAAACAACACTACTTTTAGTGCCAAAAGATGATTCAGGCAAAAAAAAAAAAAAAAATCACTTTTGGTAAAACTGACTTTGGCCACTACTTTAGAAAGGTCTGACGATATGTTTGGAATCCATCAAATTACATTGTTTTCAGCTTGTATTGCTAATAGAACTGCTATTTACCATCACAAAGAACATTATTTTAGGGTTTCCCCCAGAAAACCTGCTACATCCGATGGTAGTGAGCTCTAGGGCAGTCCACCAGTGGCTACAAGCTACAAAAATTTGGAGGCATATGAGCAGGCTTCATAATTTGGAAATAACAGTCTGTGAGGCCAACGGGCAGGTGCAGAAACAGCGCAATTGGTTTGCACTCCCCCAATGCATCAACTATCAATCTAGCTTGATCTGTCTTTCCTGATGGTGTGGGGCGAAAAAACCCTATCTAAAGTATACAAATGACACTCAGCCTGGTGGCCCACCAGGCTTATAATACACTGGGAGAAATCCTGCTATTTCTTTGGTTTGGTATCATTCCCAGCTCCACGTTGCCACTTCAGACTTAAATAAGTGGCCACTAGCACTTGGTTCTGGGTTCATTTCTGAAGTTGTGTCCATTGCTGGTTTGAAAGCTTGTGATCTTTTTAATTATGTATTGTGTTTTTTTTAACCGCCTTGCAAAGACAAAGGCACATTCCCACTGGCATTTATAGACAATAAAGATTATTATTATAATGATTATTAGCTTCAGTTTATCCTGAGAGATATTCAAACTTTCTCCACTCCAATTCCTTGTGAGTACTTGTTGTTCATAGCAACCACCTACCTTTTCACTGCTACCGCCACAATAAAATTGGCTGCGGTGAGTTTGGTGGAGTAGATGACAGGTGGTGACATTAGGCTGTCACGGCCAAGGTCAACCTGTGAACAGCCCAGGTAATTTTATGCAGCAGAGATGCAGGGGGATGATTCATCAGGCTGTGTTTCTACAATTGAAAATATAGCGCCTTCGCTTTAGCAATAATTTGTGTGGTCCTTTCATAGCTGTTGAGAATAAATAATTCTGTGTTTTCCTTCTATCTCTGTGAGCTAGTTGCTAAGCTAAAGCTATGCTAAAGCTAAAAGAAATGACATGTTAGAAAACACCCTCAAAGATAAGATTACAGAATACTAGAAGCAAGGGAACGCCCTCTTTGGGGCGTAACTTACGTAGAGGCTAACAAAGGAGATCACAACCCCTTCTGGGGGACCATTTTGACTTGCTTCCTCTTAAAGGTGGCATGTGAAATGGACCAGCTGTATTTTGGTATTAATAAATGGAATTCATGAATTCATACATCAAGACAGGGCGCCGTATAGGGGGGAAAAGTTAGGACAATTCCTAGGTGGCCCTCCACAATTTATTTATTTATTTTTTGTTCATAGAAATAAAAAAAAAATTGGGACCCTGTCAATTACAAAATTAATCATATTGTGTTTTCTACAATTGTTTTTAGCTGTAAAAATTTAATGTTCTCACTCCCAGACCAAAAAACACACATTTGCCCTGAACCCCCCTGGATCTGCATGAAATGGTTCGTTCCTGCTTGGCGCACTTGACCGTCACGGTGTTCAGCAGCATCCAGTAGAAGACAAGAACGACTGTGGCTGTTACTATGCTGCCTAGAAAAATTATAAAGTCAGGATTTAAAAATAAATAAATAAAATATAGAAAGAGAAAAAGGAAGAGTGTCAATTTATAACCCAGTTTTTCTCCAAGAGAGGTGGGCAGACTGTGTGAGATTATCAACCATTTAGCATAGTTAGCTTAGCTACAGACTATTGTTTGCCTCCTTTTCACAAGCATTAAATGAATTAAGGAAAAAAATTACCCAGGTATTCATATATTTAATTTGTCCCTTGTACCTTTTACCACTTAACAACAGATGAGTTAGTCAGCAGCAGCTCTAGTCCACATCGCTCCTGACCTGGGGGGGCCCAATAAAATTTTTTGTCAAGGGGACCAAGATTCCTGGCGGCGCCCCTGCATCAAGAACTCAGCATAGAGAACGGTTCATTCTCCACATAGTGCAGACTTTGTAATATTCAAACGGTTAGGGCAAAAGGGTCAAAAGGTTTGACTTCTCACTTGGAGACTGAGAGATCTTCAGTGACTGACTGTTTTCTCTTATAAATAATGGAAGCGAACAGGAGAAGTACTTGTTCAGATCTACTGTAAGTAAACAGGTCATCATGAAAAGCTCAGCTTTCATTTCTGAGACATGGAGTTTCTTTTATGGAGGGGGAAAAATATGAACCTGACTGCTTTTATATTGTACAAATATATCAAGCATTTTAGCTTCCTCTGAATGCCCTGAACTCTGTCAAACTAGGGGATTGCAGTAAATGTAACCCTAACCATTCTTTGAAAGGAAAATGCTCCTCTCGCCTTGAACCTGTCGTAATCCATCACCCTGAGACGTGTCAAACGACTGTTTCATTGCCCTTTCATACTTGCTAAGAAAAAAAAACAGGCTGGCCTTGTGTTGCTTAATTGCTGCCCTTTACAAGTGCCTCTTTGTGGGTTGCTACATGGTTAATTGGGTTTTCTGCTGGAAAAGTGACACTGGTGAAACCACACTTGAACCGACAGTGGAGAGCCAAAGGTTGAATTAATCCGAGTCAAAGCCCACGTCTTAAAGCGTCACGTTGGTGTTTTCTGTATTTCATTTGTATTTGTGTTTGGAAACCAATTTCAGATATCTGTGTTTGTAGCAGGTAGTTTGAGTCCAAAAAAAAGAAAGAAGGAAATAAAGTGATAGTGTTTCCTTGGAAGCATGGGGCGCAATAAAGTCTTAAAATAAACCTCATATATCATTTTTTGCCCACCCCAGAATCCCTGGGCATGTCTTATTAATGAGTCCTCTCTTTCTTTGAAGTAAGCAGAAGATGATGTTCATAATAAATTCTGGTGTGCTTCTCTGAGTCTCCCTCAGATAAATTCTCAATTAGAAAATGTGTTTAGTTTTGAAGTGATTTTAGAATAGCACTGAAGACAATCTTTTAGTTTCAATATCACTTATCAGATGGAGTCCTGTGCTAGTTTTGCTCCAACAACGCTCGCTTTGAAGTCGAAGGAAATTTTAAATTTCACTTTTAATATACAGTTTAAATTCAGCTGAATTGCTGAAACTTTGTTGTAAGCTAAAGATGCCATGTGTTTTGCACGCAGGCATCCCAGGTTTCTTCTTGCAGCTATCCCTGACTCCTTTCATTCAGCTCTTTCTCTCAGTTACCTCAAACATCTCAGTGAGATTAAAATCTGCACTTTGACTCAGACTTTGTCTTTCTTAATTCTCATCCATCTCAATTCTTGTCCAGTCCTTGATGAATTTACTGGTACGTTTTTGGGTCATTGTCATGTTGCAGGATCCTGTTCTGCTTCAGATTAGATTTTTATTTGAGGTGATTTTACATTTTTCCTATAACGCACCCATATTCAGTAGAATCTTGCTGCAGCAAAGCATCTCCATACCATGCCACTTCCACCCCCGTGCTTCATACCCAGTCTAACATTCTTTTCCCGTACTGCTTTATGTGGTTTCTGTCACACACGTCCTCTCCATGCCTAAATAATTCAGTTTTAGAATATATTTTTTACAGAAGATTTTCACTAAATTCCTTTTTCTATCACTATTTCTCCAGAAGTGATATTAAAAATCCACATATCACAACATATAGGCATTCTAGGGTGTCCTTTTTTTCCCCACAACTGTTTATGACAACGTCACTGTTTGGCAACTTGATACATGGCATTTAGTTTCTCTCTCATTGTCACTCAATCCATCCTCACTTTCACCCAGCATGAAGATTTAGCCTTTTACACTGTTTATGTGAAAATATTACTAATATGCTAACGAGAAGATAAAAAAAGTTCCCTTACAAAGGACTACTGGATTATTCTTACATTTCAAACATTCATTGCGTATTGATGTGAAGACCTAGCTCAGCAATATTTTTTAGGGTAATGGCATGGCGTGTTTTCTTGCAAAAATGGAAATAATGGAGGCATCATGGCACCTTTGGTAGAGCTGTTCCCTCGCAGCAAGAAGGTCCTGGGTTCGATTCCCGGCCCGGGGTCTTTCTGCACGGAGTTTACATGTTCTCCCTGTGCATGCGTGGGTTCTCTCCGGGTTCTCTGGCTTCCTCCCGCAGTCCAAAAACATGACTGTCAGGTTGGTCTCTCTAAATGCTCCCTAGGTGTAAGTGTGTGCGTGCATGGTTGTGTGGCCTGTCTGTCTCTGTGTTGCCCTGCGACAGACTGGTGACCTGTCCAGGGTGAACCCCGCTTCTCGCCCGGAAAGTAGCTGGAGATAGGAACCAGCACCTCTCGACCCCAATAGGGACAAGGGTGTTAGAAAAAGGATGAATGGATGCATCGTAACTCTCATGTCTGCCTTCCCTATCTCATGTGACAATCAAGCACTGATTTGCAGTTTATCCTGACAACTGTTTACTCTCCAGACCAGGCATTTACACCCTCTGCAGCACCTCCTTCTCGCTTGCTGCTTCCCAGTTTGGAGATAAGAGGCTGTTTGTCAGCTTTGGGAAATGATCTGTGCAGACATTCTGCAGGGAGCTTCAGCATGCAGAGTTCTTCGTGGACACAAATCTACCAGTATGTATTTTTCTAAATGGAAGATGAAGGGAGAAGAAGTCTCTAGAATAACTCACATATTTGTGCCCTTAAGCTGAATTAATTAGTGATAGATGTTTACTTCTATTCTGTTCTGGGACTCAGTGATGTTCTACACCAGCTTCTCTTGTGGAGACCACCACTTATAGCAGCAGTATGTGACTTATTTTTTTAAAATTATGTTTTATATATATATATACATATATATATTTGAAAGTATAGTATGAGACAGATAACCTGTGAAAAGATCAAGCTTCTCCCTATGGTCCGGCTGTCATCTGAACAAATACACCGCTCTGTCAGAAAACAACCAATCAGAGCAAGGAGGAGGGACTTAATGCTGCCAATCAGGCTACTGCTGGTTTACCACAACAGGAGTCTGTCACCAATGCTAAAGCTAGCTAGGCCATTAGCACATTAAGCAGCACATGCACAAGGATGATAGACTCGCCGTCAGGCT
The DNA here is from genome assembly GCF_003331165.1 of Xiphophorus hellerii. Classification (NCBI taxonomy): domain Eukaryota; kingdom Metazoa; phylum Chordata; class Actinopteri; order Cyprinodontiformes; family Poeciliidae; genus Xiphophorus; species Xiphophorus hellerii. The sequence goes on along the minus strand of NC_045677.1, from coordinate 6,639,748 downwards.
CTGATTGGATTGTTTTAATTGCTCATCTTTCCACAGATTACCCATCTCATATTATAGTGTCACAACAGATTGACAGTTTTAACAAATATGTAAAAAACATATTTTTGTAAAAGTTACATTCTGTCGTTATCAACGAAGTGTGGAATGAAATGCACCATTTAAGAACATTCATTGAAAATGTTTAATGAATTATTTAGTCACAATGCTTTGTCATGCAGGTCCACAGTTTGTTTCTGTACTGTGTGCGAATGTGGTCATGTTTACGATCCAGATGGTCAGCAAGCTTAAGTAGCTCCCCCGGTTGTCGACTCAAGCCGGAATTTTTACTGCCGCACTAAAAATCCGCAAACAACCCCTAATTCCTAATTTAGATATTAATTAGTTTCCCGGTTCCTTGTCAAAGCCCAGTGATTTCCCCTGATGTCGGGCATGTTTGCAAGTGCCCCGCTTGCAAACATGTCTGCAGCTTTTGCTCTGCAGAGGAGCGTGTAGAAAGATGCAGGAAAATCAATAACATGCCTGAAACAAGCTCATTACTGAGACTAAACACTGCAGTGGGAAAAAAGATCACAATCATCAGTGTGGACGGAGCTTTGGTTATTCAGTGTTATGTGAGATATGTGGCGCCCTTTGCTGTCAAGTGTGAATTTTTCACTTCATTGAGAAGAGAGAAAGCTTGCAGCCTGCATTGTATGGGTAGAGTTCCACAGTTTTAGTTCCTTTTTTTTGTAACAAAACAATGATTTATGGCATTAAACACATTAAACGCAAAGCTAAACGGAGAAAATCCAAAAATCCGTTTTCAAACAGTTATTTGATTTGTTAAAGGGAAAAAGTTATCCAAACCAACATTGTCTTTGAGAAAAAAACCCAATTGTCTTCATTATTCAATCATAAATCAACTGTAATTAGGCATATTTTTGGTCCAATTTCACCTCTGACCTTTGGAAGAGGAATAGGGCCACTGAAAAAAAAAAATAGAATTGTGACTTTAATCTCATAAGATTAAATTTAGAATTGTGAGAAAAAAGTCGTTTTTTTCAGTGACTCTAATCTTCTTCCATACTGATATGTAGAATCAAGAAATCATTTAACAACAAAAAATAAATTGCTTGTACTTGTGACAGTGCAATGACAGTAAAGTTGAATTCTATTCTATTCTTCTATTCTAAATCTTTCTAAAATCATGAAGCCAGCTAAGATATCTTAAAAAGTACCATTTCATGTCCCAATCTAAGAATAGAGCAGAAGCAATATCATTGACTCATATCTTTATTATCTATTGTTATTGTCATGTGTTAGTCAGAAAAGTGTGACAAAGCCATTCGTAATCCATCCAGACTCACCGAATCACAACGAGATCATTTTCAAACCTTTCTAACACTGAAAGTTGCTGACTTCCTTCTTCCCTCCATTATACGTAGCATCCAGACCCATGAACGACGTCGTTAGTGAGCGATGACAAAAATAATACACCCTCTCATATTTCACTGGACTGCCTTCAGATTTTGTTATGGCGTGCATCCACTCTGTAGCCATTACGTTAACCTTATGTCCCGTCCAGATTTGCCTTCGTTTTCCATCAACATGTTGTAGAGGTGATGGGAGAGTTATACCGCTACGGACCAACTCTCTCCAGTAATTTTCATGGGGTTAAAGATTGGGCTGTGGTGGATAATCCATGTGTGAAAGTCATGTCCAATGCTCCTTGAACCACTCCTGTACAATTTAAGCTCGATGACTCCTCGCATTAACATCTGCAGATATGCCTGTAGATGTCAGGGAAGAAAACGTTCACTGATGGAGCTGAATTTTATTCAGGCAGTCAGCTGATGCGTTGGCGTCATAATGTTGCAGAGGCCAGACCTGACCAACCCTTGATCATGACCATGATTAATTTGTCATTTTAACTGACAACCAATAGAAAACCGCACAAACAACAAACAATACATGATATGTTGTAAGGCTGCAAATAGTTTAACAAGCAATTAATGTATTGATTATTTTGATGGTTATCATATAAAAATGTTTGCCTAAAATGCAATAACAGTATTCCCTTGGTCATTTTGAACCAAATGAAGCTAAATCTGCCACTTGAGGAGTTTTGGCTGAAACATATTTACAAATGCATCTTAAATGCAAAATATACATGTATTCTTTACAGTTTTGGCTGCTTTGACGTGTTGTGTTATTTTTTTCAGCAAATGATCTTTTTTGACTCTGTATACTGCAGATAAACGATCAATCAATTACTAAGTTAGTTGACGACTATTTTTAATAATCAATTAATCACAATTCATGACGATTAATCCGATTAATCGTTTTAACCCTTGTTTTGTTTAGTGCTGCTACTTATTGCTTTTATGAAGACTGGTTGCTATATACATTTTCTCTATATAAAGCTATAAGGTGTATGTGGATAACTATGTTCCTTCTTTGAGGAAAAGCACATTAAAGAAGACGCCGTTCTTTAAATCAGAAACACTTAGAAGCTGAGTGGATTCTTTCTTCTCTCTCTGCCGGCATATGGAGGACTGGCTCAGTCAGTGAGGTAAATCGTTGTTTCTTGCTTCCAAACTTGCTCAAGGCCGAGACGAGAGCACACCGTCATCCGAACCGCTGCACCCCATGCAGCAGACAAATATTCTGCTGGAGGCTGCTATACGGAGGCAGCACTGCTGCATTAAGAGCATGGATTTCTAACCTTCTTATCAAAACATCACCCCAAACTTACCCTCATCCCTGCTCCCTCCTGTGACACGCTTTCTCATGACAGCATTTTGATCCGCTGTGTTTCTCTCTCTGTCTTTGTTCTTCCAGTGCACTCCCGTTGGCGGCCACGGATTTGTGCTGGACAAGTACAAGTGCCTGTGCAGGAAAGGATTTTACCATCCGAGCCGAGTGGCACTCAATGGCTTTAAAAGTAGGTTACAAATCTCGTTGTATTATAAAAATAAAGAATAATAATAATAATTTTAAAAAACTGGATTGTGCAATTTGCTGCCAGAACAAAAGACTGATTGTAACTCAGAAAAGAAACAATCCCCCTGTATAGCTGACAGGTACAGTATACCCTTTATCTGATGTTCTTTTCAAAGCTTAAAGTGTGTACTCGGCTTCTACAGCTGGGAAACTTCAAAGTGAAAAAGGGTTGTGACTTTGCTTACTGTGGTATTGCACCATGAGTTGGTCTGGACTCTCAAAGGGGAATAAGTGACATTTAACTCATACCTCGTCCACCATATTCCCTGTTACAACCACAACCTTCATGTCCTTAATTTTGTCAGTGCAATGATTGCTGACTATTTTGTGACACTGAATTTTATATATATTTATATATAAAATGTTTAGTTTGATTTTTATTTATTTAAAAAACCTAATATCCTTTTACTCCCACTTGACAGTCATGAATTATTTGTGATTTACAGCATACGATTCCATAGAAAATCTTAAAACTTTGTGGTTTTTATGTGACTAACTGTGGAAAAAATTAATCTCAGTGGGTTAAATTATTGCAAATGTTTAAATAGAAATTTACTTGTGGATTTTCCCACTAGTAGCATCAATTTTCACATTGGCAAGACGAGTTTGTGACCCACCTTAGTACAGACGGGCAATCGTCCTGTTGCAGTCAGGTGTATTAAACAAGCACAAGTAAAACCAGATATTTACACACACTCTGTTACAGTGTTTTGTTTTCTCTCAATATCCAACGTTAAAGTAAACTTTTCCTGTTTGAGGTTAAATTACCTCTATTTGCTAAATGTTATGACGCTCAGAAATGTTCTGGGTCAACATTCTATCTATCACTTCTGCTTCAGAAAGTCGTCAAATTTAATAATTTTCCTTTTCATTATTATTATTTCTAAATCCTCAGAACACCAAGATAAAATGGTATGCTTATGATAAATTAATTAGCAACATTTGAATTAAACTGAGGCTACCTCTAGTTTGATAAGGCAGTGCCTCAAAAGCAGCTTTTCCACTATAAATGTGCACAAAACTTTGTTAATATTCTACTGATGTAAAAAGCAAAGTACACACAGTTTTGCAGTTGATAAAAAACGGAATTAAAATCACACGTAAATAAGTTTGTTCACGCCATAAGTAATTAAGAAACACGCGGCATCATAATCTTCCCAGCACTTCCTGTCGTCTTCTTCGTCTTTTCCGGACAACATTCGACTGTTGATCATGTGACTGTGTGATGCAAGAAAATTGTTTCCATTGCAATTTTGAAAAATAAACCAATTTTGATACGGCAAAAAACCCAACATTCTAAAAAATATTGTCCCATTTATATGTTCAAACAATTATATGAAAAGTCCAAACAGCCAGAAAGTTACAATAATTTGGGGTGGTCACTACAAAGTCCTCATTTTAATCCAATTGTCTCTCATTTTTTTAGCAATAGATTTTGTAAGTTGTAGCCGATGTAGAGCAGGAGAGGTTTAGTTTGATTTAATGTCAGACAGTGGCAGGGAACAAAAGGTTATGTCTTTTTATATGCTGTATGTTAATTTCTGATTTCAGCTGCGCGCACACACACTGCGCTGTAAAAACGAAACCGATTTGTCCCGAATCATGCATTGCATTCAAACATCTTCATTCTAAGAAGCTGACTGAGAGCGGGGTCGTGTGGTCGGGCAGAAAGGTTGGCCTTGATGAGGAAAAAATTATCAGGCAGTTCTGATTGGTTCACACTCCCGACTCCAACATGCGGCGCCTATGGGAGGTTAATATGCTAAGCTGAAGTTTATTATAATGCCTTTTGATGAGGCGAGTAGTCAAGAGACTGCGTGTGGGAAGACAGTCATTTTCCAAACCCCCATGCAGACCGTCTCTTGTTCACAGCTGATAGCAACTTTGATTTTCCTGCCTGAAACCTGAGTTTTATTCTTTGCAAAAGAAAAAAGTAGATCAAAGTGGGAACAGGTTTTATGTTGTTCCCTGGCAACAAACTGAAAGAAACAGGGGGTGTCTATGGATAACCTTCCCTCTGTCTTTCTTTGCAATGTCTTGAAAGTTAGAGTTCATTTAAAGGGATAGTATTATTTAAGATTGACTTATTTTAACATTATATCATGTTGTAATGTTATTCCCTCATCAAAACATACCTGGAGTCTTGCCTTAATTCTTTCATGCATGTTTTAGAAAACCTTTAATCTCCATGGCAACCATTCAGCTGTGCAAAACATCTGTGTGGACCTAGCTCCACCTACAAGGATGAAGCTCCTCCTCAGAGCTTCAGTTCCTATATAAATGTGCACAAAACTTTGTTAATATTCCTCTGATGTAAAAAACAAAGCACACACACTTTGTTTGTGTGCTTTGTTTTCTCAAGTCATCTCAACTTCCGCCTCCAGGAAGTATAGATGAAGTTGAGGCGGAGTTTCAGAAAGAGCAGGAGCTTCTTAAAGAGACAGAGGCTCAATTCAATTTCAAGGCGATAAATTACAAAGTCAAATTTCTTTTGAGTCATATTTGATACATATAGGATTTTTATAACACCTGAAGGTAACATAGTTACTTGGTTGTGCTATTAAATGCCACTATGTGGCTGAAAAACACACAATGCAGCCCTTTTAAAACATTGCTGATGAAAGGTGAGCTCAGCAGATCTTTAGATTCAGAACAAAAAGGATGTTTTTGACATAATTTAGCTTCTTCACTGACTTCTGTCTTAAATTTACCAGAACATCTTATCATGGAGATGTAACTCAGTCAGTTTTATCATGTTTTTTAGCAGTTAGAGGCTCAGTTGAGGATAGAGCTGCTTCACTCGCTTTTAGTTTGTTCATGGTGCTTTGCTCTCAAGTCTCGTTTGCTCTGTGTATTTTCCGTTTCTGTCTTTTAATGACTTTCTCTTGTATTTTCTGGTCTCCTTGAGTCCCTTGTGAGTTCTTTTCCTTCCTTATTGTGCTTTTCGTTCAGACATTGCCTCGACGCTGGCTTTAAATTATTTCCTGTCATCGCATTGGTCCCCGTGTCTGTACTTTATTCATCATCCTGCCATTTGTCAGCTTGGCTGTTCATCACCTCTGTCATTGCACGCACATGAGGCCTCACTGTTTCTTAAACATTTATCAGGTGGCTTTTGGATTTTCTCTTTGATTTTTTCCACACTGTTTCGATTCACTCTAAAGCACTCACTGCTAGCATAATTGGAAAGTGACAAAATGTCAGGACCCATTTACCAGATTGTTTGATAGCAGAAGGCAAGACTTTTCCATTTCTTTTAACTTTTTACCAATACAGTCGTGCAGAAGAACCACAGTTTTATATTCCCAGGAGTCTGAAGCTCCAATTTTTAAGAGCAGGTGTCCTGCAACTTTAAAAGCGTCTCTCCTTCAACACATCTGTCAAATAATGAGGTCATTAACAGGACTCTGGAGAACTTGACAGATGGCTAGGTAATTTTGCCATCTGATTCAGGTGTGTCAGACCCAGGAACACATCTAAAAGTTGCAGGGCAGCTGACCTTAACGGCTGATATATGAGCAGATGTTTGCTGCTGGTATTGCTTGCATGCTCAACAGGATTACTGCACCAAAGCTACGTTCACACTGCAGGTCTTGATGCTGTTCTTGAGTGCGGGTGGCAACAGAAGTGAGTCAGTGACAAAAACGAAAGTTTTAGCCCAACTGGCGATAAATTTGCACTTGCCCATAATAGATGCAGAAAAGCTAGCTAGCTAGCAAGGGTATATTAGCAGCTACTTAGTGGTAGCCTCACCTGGCTCAAGTCAGAACTCAATGAACAGGTCTGAGCTGACTCAACTTTAGCCTGACAGATAAAAACTACTTAAACAAGATTAGATAGTCCTGCCTCGACCAAATGTAAGACCTGTCATTAATGTATTTAAGGCTACATCACATTTTTTTTCTAAATTGAAGTCATTTTAATGGATTCATTTTAGATACATGAAATTAAGACTTTTCAAGAATCTGTAGACTCTCTCAGTAAACAAAATCCAAAACTATAAAATCTGCAAATTCTGATACCAACCTGAATTCTCGCCAATTCCTGCTTGAACTGTATTTATTGATTCCAACAAAACCTCCATACAACTATTCAACAATCTGAATCATATTCTCTGGCCAAAGATATGCTTTATATTGTTCAGGCATACAATGTGGTGAGATTAGGATTTTAACAAAGGTATAAACAAAGATTTTTAACAAAGGTATAAATTATAATTCTTTTCTGAACTAAAAGTTGCTTTCAGTCCCACTATTGGAGGAAGTTAGCCCCAGACGCTTTTTTCTTTTATATTTTCACACAAACACAGGACTATTTACATTTCCAGTGCACATTTTTCCAAACATACCTCTACTGTTTACACAACTGCTTTCTTATTCTTCCACTGATTAAATCAATTCATTCCTTTTCTGTACACCTTGGTCCCTAGTGGGGTCGAGAAGCGGGGTCACCCTGGACAGGTTACCAGTCTGTCGCAGGGCAACACAGAGACAGACAGGACCCACAACCATGCACACACACACACTCACACCTAGGGAGAATTTTAGAGAGACCAATTAACCTGACAGTCATGTTTTTGGACTGTGGGAGAAAGCCGGAGTACCCAGAGAGTACACACAGAGAACCCACGTATGCACAGGGAGAACAAGCAAACTCCATGCAAAAAGACCCCAGGCTGGGAATCGAACCTTCTTGCTGCAAGGCAACAGCTCTACCAACTGCACCACTGTGCAACCCCCATTGATTAAATATTACTTGAAATATTTAATTGTTTTTCTGGGCTGGACCTAAATTATTCTCATTGGCAGAAAAGCCTTTTTGTGCAAAAAATTAAAAAAGTAATGTATAGACAGGACAGTTTTCTATATCTGATATTCACATGCAGTCTGAAGCGCTATACAGATTGCAACTGGCACAAATTAAACTCTCTGGAGAAGCGAGGGCTAGAGATAAACAATCTCATTGATTTGCAGCAAAAATGGTGCCGATTTTTCATTACGATTACCTTCTGCCCTCTCCTTTACAAAAGTCTTAGACTCAGTCACGCTCTCTGCAAGAATCAAATCACTTTGTTAAATTAATAAATTGTCTCTTGCAAAAAAAAAACAACTGAGCCAAGGGTATTGATTATGTCTTGATGTTGAACACATTCTCATGGAGCAATTCTCCGCCAAAGTTACAGTGGGAGTTCTTGAATTAGGATCAGTTTTATAAATGTTTTTTCTGTGTCTTTAAATGTTCTTTATTAAATCCAGGGCTCAAAATACTCAACCACGAGGACGTGAAATGCAACAATATTGTCTGCAGGTAGAGCTGGTTAACAAATTTAAAAATGACAGGTGCTGGTTTAAGAAAGGTTATTAAAAGCAGCAGGATGACGAGGACAGTTTCATCGTGTTTTATCTTCTTTTCATTCATTGTTACCTTGTCTGCTTAATTAAAAACGGAACTCTTTTAATCATCGCCCAAGGCTCTGGGACTTATTGGGCTAATGATTTTTAATCTCCTACACTGATAAACCGAGCAGTTAGAAAAAGTCACAGTGGAATGAGAATAAGCGCACTAATAATCCTCGGAAATCCTACTGTATATTAGCCATGAGACGTGGTAGAATATGACCCTCGTTAGCATGTGTGCAGTAAAGCTGTCGAGATTTAAAGGAAATGATCAACGTGTCCTCCCTCCCTCAGACCGGGAGCACAGCTCCTACAGAGACGAGACGTCTGACGTGTCCAACAAGTGTCTGCCGTGCAGAGAGGGCTGCAAGTACTGCCAAGACGACACCCCCTGCCTGGTGCAGGAGGACGGCGGACTGCGGCTCGCCGTGGCCTCCTTCCAGGGCCTGTGCATGATGCTGGACCTGGCGAGCATGTTGGTGGTCTACCACTTCAGGAGGAACAAGGTGAGTGGGACAGCAGGGCGTCGGGGAAGAAAGCTGGAAGTTCACTTTGATTCGTAATGCGACTCTTTTGGGCTGTGAATGATTACATTGGAAAGTGCTTTGGAGTCCTCAGTCTTGATAAACACTATACCATTTACACTTTCATTTGTTTCACTTGTTTCAGATGTTGCTTTGGGTTATTTAGCTAAACTTAGATACAGTCAAAGAGCAGACTTTGGGTTTACAACTTTAGGCTCCATGATCAAAGTTTGATCTGCCAGTTATGATGAAATAAATTTGGATTTGTTTGTTTCCTAGCCTTGCTGCGGTGAGTTGCATTAAGTATTTCTATTAGGAGCAGACGAACATCAAGAGCAATCATAGACAATAGAATAAAGAGTTCATATTTCTAGTTATTTTTACAATCTTATCTTAGTGATTGTCACGATTAGCGTTAGCCTGGTAAAAAACAGCGGCCTTGTTCTATGTTTTTGCTAGAGTGTCTGGACTTTAGGCTATTAAGAAACGATTGCTTGCTATAGGTGTGGATTCTGTTGAGGTTTTAAAATGTACCCAATCACTAAGGTTTGTCTGTGATGTATGTAATGTGCCAGTTGGACTTTATGAAGCTTACTGGAAATGGCCTATGCCAATCCAAATGAGGTGGCTGTTAATGTTGATTCAAAATTTGGAGGCATGGCCAACATGGACTGAACAACTTTGTTCACTTCCTCCGCCACAGGCAGACTACAATTAAAAACAGCACAGAAAATTGAAATCATCGTTCACCACTTCTCCGTCTGATCGCTGATTCTTTGAAATTCCACCTGAAGAAGTCAATGGGAGAAAGTGTAGATGGAGCAATGAAGGGAGATGAGAATCGAGTAATATTGCTTTGGAAGGCAATGGCCAGGCTAAGTTAGCTAGCATTACATAAATAGTAGTTTCTGCGTCTGTGTTCATTATGCAAAGTGTAGATCATTGGAGTAGTCCAAATATTTTGTCACATGGGTCAAATTGAAAAGTATCAGAGAGGAAAAAAATTAGAAGATCATAAAAACTCCTATTTTTTCACCTTCTTACCAAAAAAAATTATTTAATTGAAACAAAGTAGCCTGATTTAGGCAGACAAGTCATCTGTAAATCCTTATAGAGAAGAGCTACGAAGGGTCTTTGAGGGTTTCTTCCCTTTTTTAAGGAAAGCGGACAGATTCCTAATTTTGGGGGGTTGAATGTGTTCTATTTTTTAAAAAAAATTAAGCTAATTTCTGCAAAAAGACTATATATGGATCACTCTTGTATTTAACCAGGTGTAATAAATAGGTCTGGTTCTCAATCACTGAGAAGCAATACTGGACTTTTGTGGACCTATACAATGAAAGTAAAATGAAAAAGACAAATACCTTTTTTCAGCATTTTACATTTTCTGTTTTAATCTCGCCCGAGAAAATAGCAAAAAAGTATCCATCTGCATTTGTTGGGGGACAAATCTGTGTCTTCACTGAATGAAAATTGTTCCAAGGACTGCAAACAGTCACCCAGCTGCACTTTGGACACTCTAATTATAGATCCTTACCTTACCACAGACGTTTCCAGACAATTCTGAATCTAAAATGTCTCATGACAGACAGAGGCTGAGAGCTTAAAAGGAACAAAATATATATAAAAAAGAGCAACTTTGCTTCACGCCATTCAGCCTTGCTGTTATCTGTTGAAAGTCTTGCTTTCTCTCACAGCCTGAAGAAACAGCAAACTAGAAAATACAGTTTCCCTTTTAGTGGTTTTATGTAATGCCATGCATCCTGCGACATTACTTTAAACATTTTACCATTTAGTCACTTTTCCCCCCTCTGTCTAACAGCTGGTCAATCAAGCTGAAAATCAGCCACTTGCAGTGACCGGCTGATTTCTCTGTGCATCTCTTCCTGCCTCTACTCATAACTTCTCCTTACTTTTCAAGCAAACAGAGGCTAATCAGAACAAATGCTAACACTTATTTCTACATCAGAAATCTACCTTTTCCTACTTGTTCTTTTTTTTTTTTTTTTTAAGAGTTGTGATTAAAGTTTCCAAATCTGCTCTCATTCTGCTGCTCATCAACCTCCCACTTTCCTAAGTGCCAAAAACTACTAAGGGCAATCAAAAATGACTAATTGCAGGTCAAATCAAGACATAGAGGTGAGCAGGAAACAGCAATGACTGTAGTTTGAAACGAATATACAATTAGCCAAGTGTGTTTAATGCTTTATCCTTAGCCTAAAGAACAAAGGGTCTTTATGAAGTACTTTTAATATTATTCTAATCCACAAATATTTAACTTCCACTGCACATAAGGCCTTGTTTCAAGTTGTTGCATAAGATGCTCTTTGGTAGCAGAAATGAATTAAACACTAGATCCTCCCAGTGTAGCTCGACTCCAACCAGCCTTCAGGCAAATATGAGCTGGAACTTTTATAAGTAAGCTAATTATAGATCATCTGTGTTATTCCCTCAGAATCTCCCAGTTTACTTTCAATTCGCAAAAAAAACAAACCCACATACACACACAAAAAAAAACGCCCCTGAGGGCTTTTAGAATCACACAGCAGCAAAGTCCTCAGTGAGTTTTATATGGATAATTAAATGCAACCCAGAAAAATTCATTTTCCCCCCCGACTCCCTTCCCCGTGCTGCTTCAAGATAACACAAGACGTTAAATAAATATATATTCTGAAACCCTCCTTATTCTGTTGTTTGCTTTGAAACAGGCAATTATTTTGTTTGTCTTTTTGGTTTTTTTTTTTTTTTGCTTTTGCCTGGAAAGAAACTGAAATGCAAATCGGTACTCATTACGGCTGAATCGGAGGGTTTGATTTTAGACAGCACAGTTTAAGAATTAAGTTGTTGAATGTGCAAAACACTGAAGCCCGTACACTGGGTTAAATATGAAAATGTTTGTAAAAAATCCGTTGTTTTTCTGCAAAAACAAAAGAGCTAGATTAGAGACTCTGCAAACAGGATTAGTCTCTTGAGACTTCTCATGCTGCAGAGTACTCAAACGTTCACTGTCTCCCATCATGTGCTAATGAACATTCGTTTTGTTCTTCCTTTACAACAGAGCATCCGTACTTCTGGTCTCATCCTGCTGGAAGCCATCTTGTTTGGGGCGTTGCTGCTGTACTTCCCAGTAAGTCTCTGGTTTGATCTTAATGGGACCCGACCTTGCAGAAGTATCCAAACCCTTTGAATTTGGGAATATTTTGGCACATTAGAAGCACAAACTTAGTGTATTTTTTTGATTTTATGTTATGGACCAAGACAAAATTATGCCTAATACTAAAGTGCAAGTAATATCATAAATTGTTTGGAATACATTTTACTGATAAAAATTCAAAATCTGAAGCTTGCATCCCCTTAGTACTGGTACTCCTAAATGAAATCCGGTGCAGTCTATCGAACAAACAGCAGCATAAAGAGAAAAAAACGTTTTGGAAGCAGGATTAAGTTATAAATTAAGATCACAAGCTTTTATCACCCACAAATAGAACCGTTTGAACATAGCGCCACCAAAATCTTAAAAGATGTGGTTATGCATTTACTAACAGGTCACGTCTAGCTTTAGTCAGAGAATCAGCAAAGATGTCCTTGGCAACTCTACATATGCTACAAAAATTCAAAGCTCAGGAGGAGAAATCTGTAAACAGGACAAGATTTAGTCATGGATTTAACAAATTTGACCTTTCTGAAAGCAAGGTAAGTGGGAAGTCATTGTTCAAAGACATCTGTTTGCCTCAGTTCATGTAAAGGAAACAGGAAACACAGGATGGTGCCTTTATGCATCTCTGAATGTTCGGAGTCACATAGAGATAATTAGAAAGTCGGTCTTCTATCTCCTGAGGAACATTTCCAGGATTAAAGGACTAATGTCGCAGCAAGATCTAGATAAACTTATCCATGAGATTAACTTTAGTCTTATTGATTACTGCAACAGTGTCCTCACAGGTCTGCTGAAAAAAAACAACCAGACAGCTGCAGCTGATCCAGAACGCTGCTGCTCACTAAAACCAGGAAGATAGAGCACATCACACCAGTCAAAGGAAACATCCCAGCGCAACTTCATGTTTCAAAAGACAAGTTGGGCAGGTTTTACTTTGTTTTTGACCTGGAGCCTGTCAGTCAGATCAGATCAGCTTTATGGTTAACCCTGGAAGTAGCCTCTTTGTCAGAGGTATCACATCCATTGCTTCTGATATGGATGATTCTATAATCATAAAACACCTCATGTACTGCTGCCTGAATCCATTAACTTCTTCAAAGTACAGACAAACAACTAAGTAGGCCGAGGAGCCTGCGTATAGCATGGAAAGTACAAGAACAGCACAGTGTGGATGCAACCAGCTGAATCAGAAGCACCACCCACAGAATCACTCATCAGATCTCTTACATGTGGCATGAAGTAGCAGCAGATATGGAGCGTTGCTGTGATGAATCGTCTATGATTTTAGATTTGGCTGACATGTAACTAGGCCGCTTTTCAACTTTTGCTAAAGCTATTGTGAAAAAAATTGACATGTTTTTTACTTGACAATCTAGTGAATGCTGAGCGGATAAGCCGAGTTGGAAACGGACGCAGTTTGAGATGTGGGACAAGGTGACTCATGTCACATTCTAGCTAATGCAGTTCTTAAACGACTTGTTTGTGTGTTTTTGTTAGGTTTGTGTGGGAGACGAGTGGGAGGATATAGCAGAATGTCGCTGCTGACTTCACTGTTACTTTGTCTTCTGTGTTGTTTTTCTTCATTTCTGTTTTGTTTCACTTGATGCTACAAAGTACTTCGGGTCCTACAGCACTTTTGTTTTTTGTGCACCGATCCACTTTTTTCACTTCTGATACCGATATACTGTAGGTATCTGAGGGTTAGTATGGGCCGACAGCGATCAAACAGAAAAACAGTGCTGAATTGACTTAAAACATTTCTTTTTTAAAACACAGACATAATGTACTTTATTACAAATTTATTTAATAACCCTGCACCAGTACAGCACAGTTAAATACACCAATAACTTAACAACCTGATTTGTTTAGTCAGTGCAATTAGGAGTAAAACAAATATTGTAAAACAAATGAGAAAGAAACTGACAAAGACAATAGGTTGACTATCTTGGTCAAATGTGTAAAAATAATCTGCTGCAAACCTTCTTTCACAAGGTTGAGAAAGTTCAATTTGGAATTATAAATATAATGTAAAATAAAAAATAAAGCATGACCTCACTCAGCGCACAAAATATAGAATTAGACCAAATAGATCTGCCGTTATGGATCGGGCACATTCTCACCGAAACCCGATCTAGAATTTTTTTAAATTTCAGGGCCGATGTTGATGTTAATATCAGATCGTTTCATCTCTAGCCCATGAGTCTCATACTTGAGAAACACTAATGTGTAAACTATATCTTCAGTTTCTATGTGACTTTAACTAAACAAACCTTCAGTATCACCCTTTCTCTAGCATGAGCGTTGCAGTTTATGCCACATACAGTATACAGTGCAGCTCATAAGCTCCACTGCTACGTAAATGAGACCTGATCTGATTCTAACTTATGCAGACTCTCTGTCTACATTGATGAAGATTTGTCCTGGCCTCTCACAATGTGTGTGCAGAGGATTAAACAGTTGCCTATCATTAAGTATGGGGAAAAACAGAAATTTTGACCCCCATGGCAAAAAGTTCTTGCATACTCATATGTTGTACAATACACCCCAGAGCGAAATACACATCAGTACATTTTATTATTGTAAGAAGTTCAGACATTTTGTAGATGTAAAACAATTTAGCAAGATTTCTTCAGATAGAATTGACATCAAAATGATCAAGTCAACCTTACCATTTAATGGAAAACGTTTATTTTAGTCAAGATAATCTGTCTGGATATGCAGGTTTGTGGATGGTGATGGGTAGCATCCACATACTAACCATATATAAGTAAAATCGTTTAATGGCAAAGAAGATAAGAAATCTTTACCGGTATTGTCAAACATAAACTGCTTCATTGTAGATGGCAAATAACAATAGGTTTGTTTTATACATACTTGTACTGTGATGAGAGCTAATTGTGGGGAAAACCAAATGTGGAGTTTTTGCTTCATACTATTACATAACCATTGCTGATCTAAACTGACACTCCGGGCATTTGAACAAAAGACAATCCCCTATGGAGCTGAGAAAGACAAAAACATGGAAATGGGTTTATATTTAACACAAAAATCTGCTGGAAGATAAGCATCATGTTGCACAGTCGGTTAAAAAAGCACAACTTGTGTAACTAGTGATAAAGAGAAAGGACTGTGGGGTGCTGACCTCAGGTGGGACACGGCCAATAAAATCAAGTGTGTCGCCATTGCTCATGAAAAACTAATTCAAAGTCCAGTGCGTTAGAAAAGTTTTCATGGCCTTAAAAAATTTTCAGATTCTCTTATGTAACAATAACAAATGTAATTTATTTTATTCGGTTTTTATGGGACTTAATACGAAAGGAAAAGGCAAATCTTTACTGTCAGTGTGCAAACATATAACGGGCAGTAGAACAACAATGTTGGAGTATTGAATCGCGAAGAGAGTCACAAAGAGAAATGGTGTATGAAAACAGAATAAAATTAATAGTGCATAAATACTGCAGTCATAAAAGAGAGAAAAGCTGAAATGAAGACAATGTACCGCATAGTTGTGAAGTAGAAAGGAAATTGTTTAGAATAAGAATCTGAAAAGTCTCATGCATTGAGACTAGAGTCTACAACTTTTTCTCTTCTTTGGAAAATATCCCAAACTCAGTCGGATTGGACAGAGAGTGTCTGGGTGCGTCAGTGTGGAAGTCTCGCCAAAGATTGTTGGATTTGAGTGTGAACTTTGACTTGCTCGTTCTGTTTAGCTTCATCACTTTGGTTGATCTATCGCATACAATTCATAGATTGATATGTTTGGTCACTCTCTGACAAAATGTCACTTATTCAAAAAGACCTGCCTTCTTGAGCTGCGGCCCACTATCCATGTGCTCAATGTCTGTCTGGACAATAACAAAGAGCAGGGCAGCTTAGCTATGAGTGTTCCTCACTTTGTGCGTGGCTTAGCCAGGCTTTGTGGTGGGTGGGTGCCATTGTGCTGTGTGTGTGTGTGTGTGTATTTACCGTTGTGCCCACAGAGCACCTGCTGTGCTGAATCAGAAGCTCATCTTTAGAAGGGAAACAGATGGAAGAAACCTGTGTGTCGTGTTAACAGTGAGGGAATTCACTCTCCTTATCAGAGAGCTCTCCTGTCTACCAACAGAAAGCTTATTGGCTGGATGTCAGCCATTTGAAGGAAAAATGGTAAATCCTTTGAGAAAAGAGCTTCGTGATATTTGTTTTGTTCTATTGAAAAAAGTTACAGTCAAGGTTCTTATGTGTTTCATAGTAGAGTTTAGATTTATGGTCCGAGCCCAACCCAAATCCATCAAAAATTATTTGCTCGAAGGTCGGCTGGTGTTGGGCTTTTGTGTTGTATAAGCCTGCAATACATACAGCAAAGGAAAAACCAAATGAGAATGTGCAATATAAAGTTGTATTAATCTAATCATTATAGTCTAAGTATAGACGTAACAGGTTAGTAGTTTAACCAAAGAAACATAAAGTGAGTAGACTGCGACAAGCTCAGTGAACTGCGTGCACACACAACTCCGCTCTGCTAGGATCCTTTCAATCACACATTCCAGAAAATTTGTATTTGATTCATCATGTGGTTGCAACAAGCCACAAAGTGGAGCTGGAAGATATGAACCAAAAGGTAGAAACGGGAGAAGTTACACTGCTTCCTTAAAGGAGCTGCATCATGTGAAATCTGCTTTTTTGAGTTTTACATCATGTTATGTTATTTCCTCATCAAACAAACCTGTAGTGCTACTTTGATTCTTTCATGCATGTTTGAGAAATCCTTGAATCTCCCATGGCAACCATTTGGCTGTACAAAACACATGGAGGGACCTAGCACCGCCTTCATGGATGAAGCTCCACCTCAGAGCTAAGTTTTCAAGCTATCAAGTTTCTGCCTCACAGAGCCTGTCTCCCCCACGACTTCCCCACTCAGCTCCTTCAGACTAGTCATCAACAATTAGCAAATGTCTGGTGGAACTGCACATCTACTTAGCTCGTTGTACAACCTCCTTCCCAGTGCAATGCTGGTAAAAATGTTGATGTGTTGACTTCCTGAAGGCGGAGTTTCAGAAAGAGCAAAAGTTTCTTACAGAGACAGAGGCCCAATTTCAAGGTGTTAAATTACGTAGCCAAATCCCTATTAATCTACATTTGATATATACAACTGAAGATAACACAGTTACTTGATTGCGCTATAAAGTGATACTGTGTGGCTGGAAAACACTTAATACTGCCCCTTTAAATGAACATCTAAAAACAAAATGCAAAATTTTAATTAAAATAACATAATACTAAAGTGATTTAGTAGGGTTGGAATGGGCTAGGATACATTGCCTGTAGGTTTAGGTAAAGTTGGATTTTTTCGACCCGATCTTAACTCTATTTCATAGTGGCATTGGAATGGCACTACCCCCAAACAAGCAGCCAAACTTCAGGTGTATGTTTGGGTGTTTGTTATGAAGTCATCGGTGAAGGTAGGTTCATCCTTATGAGATCAAACCTATCTTGTTTTGTTTTTTTTAAATCCACCTACTTATCCTTTTCTCTCTGCACCCCAAGGATACCTCCAGTCCCAAAAATAGCTGCACTAAAATTTCCTGCCACTGTTATGTTCACACAGTCGAGTGTTATCTCCTCCCCGCTATATCTCACCATCTTTTTTTTTGCTGTACTTCGCAGCATCTTCCCTGCTTGTCTCAAGCTTATCCCTGCCCTTCACGTCCTCCGTGTTTCTCTTTTATAACCTCGTTTGCATGTTCCTTTTCTCTCTGCGTCCTCATCCTCCAGTCTCGACATTTGTTGCCAGAGCTTATTTCCTTCTCCTTTTTTTCCCTCCTACTTCTTTCCCTCTGCCGCTACAAGTCTTCTCAGCTGTAGCTGTACCACTCCGGTGCTCAATGCATTTTTAAACAGTCCATCAAGTTCTGGCACAACTTGTTTTAAAAATACCCCTGCTGATTAATTGATGGAGGAGGCTTCAGAGGTTGGAGGCAAACCAAGACAGCCACCTCCTCTACTAGATGATATTAAAAAAAAAAAAAAAAAGAAGCTGTCTGCCGTTTCAGCATCCTGGCTCGTAGTAATGAAGGGTTTGATCGGGCTTGGGACCAAATATCTGTGTGTGTGTTTTGGAAACAAATCGAAGGCGTTACATATGTAAGTTCAGATGAGTTGACTGGCATCAAATGGTAAAAGCAGAAATAAACAATGGCTAAGAGCAAAGAAAATAAGCACAATGCTTCCTTACTACAGATTTCGTAAAGAAAATGTCAAAATTAGAAATTTGCTTTCTGAAATGATTTGTTTTAGATTTATTTCTGGTTTAACATACAGACTCAAAGGACAAGGTTGCCTCCTCAGCATGGAAACAGGAACTTCAGAGTCCTGCTAATGAACTAATTGATTCAGAGACACAACTAAAGGTTTTCATGTGATTTAGATAACCCTTTCTGTAATAAATACAATCAAAATTTTAAAAATTTATTTCCTATTCCCACAAATGATGCTGTTAAAATTAGTGGCAATTTTTAAAAGTAAAAAACAATATTTCACAGCAGTGAAGATAATGATATTACCATCCTATTTTCTTGCTTTGTCAAGTTTGATTTTGATTGTAACAGCAACAACAAATGACAAAAGTATATCAAAGTCAAGCAATAAGTAAATTTCATGCTTTCAAAATCTTGTCATTTGGGTTTATATTAGCTTGCCACACAATGACCGCGCACAATCACTGAGGCATACTCTAAGTGCTGTGTAATTAAAACATTGTAATCCTTTAGCTGCTAAAGGTGGGAGCCATTTTAATTAGCAGCACTTTGAGTGATGCTCATTAGTTTAAGCACGTCACTTTTCAGGCTCACCTTTTTAAAATTAAAAATGGAAAAAAAAAATGAGTTAATTTGTATGGCACATTTCAACAACAAGGCAGTTCAAAGTGCTTTACGTAGTAAAAACATCAATTTGAAAACATCAATTATGCAACGAGCAATAAAACATACATTTTGTTAAATGCCATCAGCAAACTCACATACATAAAATGAATTAAAATATTTTCTAGCTATTATTAATCAGAGGCAACAATCAGGGGGGTTTTAGCCTTGATTTAAAGGAACGCAATGTTTCGCCTGTTTTGCAGTTTTCTGAAAGTTTGTTCCAGATTGAAGGAGCATAAAATCTTAATGCTGCTTCTTGTAACTGTCTTTATGTGACTCTGAAGGTCCAGGTCAGAGTTCATCACTACACCCAGATTTGGAGCCTGGTCACTTGTTTATAGCTGTGATAATTGAAGGCGTGTGCTGACTCTGTGTTGTTCCTTTCAGGTCCAAAGAGAAGCTAATTTAATTCTTAGTGTCAGAGAAGCTGCGATCGCCTTGGTGTACTTTCCTCTCCACTGTAAAGTCTGACTTTGAAATATTAGGAGATCATTTTATGAGACTCATTTTATGATGTTCCAGTTTCTTATTGTTGTACCAGTTCCAGCAGCTTTGACTCTGTCACGCTCCTGCTGAGGAGCAGCGCCGGCGTGTCGGAGCCGAACTTGGAGCGAACACGCCGACGACTCAAACAAGCAATATTGTTATGACAGTCTAACTGCTCGCTGATCTACACTTTGGCAGCATGTGTGAAATCCATCCCGCCAATTCCACGACGATAACGAGGAGGAAATAAGCTTTGGATTAGTTCACCGCTCACGATCCTGTGACATTTGCTTTGAGTCATCTTTTACTCGTAACATCCTCCGTAGCTGCATAATATCTTGTCAGATTTAATATTTTTTTCATTTCATCATTTTTGTCTTCATCCCACGGTCTCTGAGCCGCCCTCCCGTCGGCCCGATGGAGCGCGCGCGGTGATTCATGTTCCTTATCTCGCATTAGCTCCCCTTGTGTCCTAATGCATCTCTCAGCCAGACTGTTGCTCTCCCAAGACTGGCTCCCTATTTTGTTGAATTTGTCACACATGTTCTGCTTCTTTTCAGCGGAAAAACAGCTTACAGGTGTTGGTGTTACTTAAGCCTCATTACACAGTATGCTCGGCGTCTCTTGAATGCCAAGACAGGAGGGGAGCGGAGATTTTCCAGTTCTTTCATTTCTCACTTTATTCTGTGCAGTTCGTGCTGCTGCTGATGTTGCTGCAGTCGTGACTTCGGGTTTCTGCAAAATGTGACATTCGGTGGAAAAATCCGACCGTACGATCAAGGCCAGCCTAAGTCTTTTTGGGGCCCTAAGCAGATTTTTACTAGCCGGTCCCCCTATACCAACATGTCAATACAAGATGCTTTATCATTCCAAAGCTACTCTCTGTGTGAAAGATACCGATTAGAGTAATTTGTAATTAGCTTACATCATGCCAGTGTTTATAATGGCTATTGATTAATAAACTAAAAATAATGATTTGGATTTTTGAAACGCAGAGTGGTATTTAAGTGAACCATATTATTTCAACTATTTGAACATAACATCAACTGATAAACAATGCATTTACAGTAAACAAATGAACAAGTTTCATATCTTTTATTTCCCCCAAAGTGGCAGCAACCATCCAAAGGAAGAAATTAACCATTATTAGTGTAAGAACTGTAGTAACAATACAGTGAACCCTCGTTTTTCGTGGGGGTTACGTTCCAAAAAGAACCCGAGATAGGCGAAATCCGTGAAGTAGTAACCTTTTTTTTTTTTTTACAATTATTATACTGTACAATAAAATACTCAATAGTACATTGAAACCAAAGAACAAAACCTTTTTACAGGCCCAAGCATTTGTTTAACAAATAAAAATACTGTATAAACGTTTTTTTTTTTTTACAAGTAACTATTGCACTGTAAAATAATAATTTTAATCATCAATACGAACTGAAGGCTTCAAATTGCGGAGATCAGCGCCGCCCCACCGCGACACGAGTCATTTAAATTAGAACAGGAGAAAATGAAAAATGATTATGACAAAAAAACCAAAATACAGCAGGACAATTAGTGACTCACGTGTATTTCACTGCTTTTTTGACTGAGCCGCTGCATCCTGACTCCGCTCTGTTTTTTTCTTCTAAAGCCCGCGGTGCAGGTGTGTTTTTTCGAGAGAAGAACATAATTATCGGTAGTTGTTGTCGCTCTTTTTTCTTCTGGGCAAAAAGATTCTTATAAACCGACATGCCACCATCGATTATGTTAAATTTGGCAAGCTGTTTTACGTACGTGTACATATTAAACCGCAACGTTGTTAAGACACACAGGTAGAGAAGAAGCAGAGAGACTGTTTAGCCAATCAGAATGCAGAACACAATGCACGATGCAAATCCGTGAAGCAGCGAGACCGTGAAAGGTGAACAGCGATATAGCGAGGGTTCACTGTATAGAAATTGCTTTTCCATGTGAAATAGCATTTAGTTTGTATTATTCAGTGTTGTTTTAAATATAAATATATTTTTTTATTATGCTAGCTTGGGGCTCTTGGGGGCCAGTGGTGGTGCGGGGGCCCTAAGCAGCTGCTTAACACACACATGTCTTGGGCCGGCCCTCCTCACACTAATTAAAATATAAGTAAATAAAAAAAGTCAGAACTAAACGAATGAAATGCTAAATTTCTGTTTGTGGAACAAATCTTGTAACGATACCAAAGAGAGTAGATCCATTTTTACTTAGAGGAAAATGATAAAATATAATTTTCTATCTCGGTATAATGAAGTATATCGATTCAGTAAAGTGCTGTATCATTACAGAGATAATATATGTTGTTTTCTTCTTTGTTATCATTATTTTTATATATACAGATTGCCTGTTTTGTGTTTAAATATAAAACTGTGTGGATGGTTCATTGTACTTTAGTTGTTTATGGCATGCTGAATTGACTTTTGAATGAAGGGGTGAATTATATTAAAATGTTTCCCATTTCCATCGGTGAAATCTTCATTACAACTTAATGTTTACTGATCTTTGAGAATGTGTTCTTGTATTATTACGCCACTACCACTATATTACTTGAAAATGGTCTCAAAACAACGTTATAATTTATTGCAATAACTTCTGGGACAATTTATCATCCAGTGAAATTTGTTATAGTCACCGCTGCCTACAATTAACACAGTCTATATTATGACCATTATATTATGAATAGTAGGCTGGTCTCCTTTCAAATTAGATACTTTATTTATCCCGAAGAGGGAAATTCACAGATCCAGTAGCATCAACATAAATTGTAGAAACACTAGAAAGAAAATAGAATCAATACATATAAGACACAATAATAATAAAACTACTAAATACTACTGATTGGTTGAGGCATGGATCTTTCTAGAATCCTGACGGAGATTTAGTGGCGAATGTTTCATGTCCTGTAAGCTGGATGCCCTTCATGCATCACGTCTGTTTGCACAGCACATCCCACAGATGCACAACTGGACTGAGATGGGGAGAATTTGGAGAGCAACACTTCAAAGTGGATGCTGTTTCTGAAGCATTTTAGGTTTCTGGCAGGGTGTGTGTTTTCCAAACAGAGTCGACAGCCGTCAGGGAATATCGTTTCTGCCTTGACTGATCCCCGAAAAAGAAAATAAAAAATATTACTCCTAAAGAGAAGGGAGTTGTTGAAGTAACTCCCGCTATCTAACTTTCTCCAAAGAGGAGGCCGTGGGCAGGAAGTGTCTCCTGTCGCAATCTGTGATGCAGCAAATTGGAAGAAGCTTCTGATTGTAAACACTTTTACTAAATTATTATTCTGGAAAGAGGATGCACTGGGTTAAATTGTTAAATTTGTGGTACATTAAAAAGGTGTAATGCACTGTGTATTATTTTAAACTTTACCCAATGGCTAACTTTTGGCTGTTGAGTTCCTAATGCGCTAATTAGTGCTATGAAGCTTACCAGAAATTTTCTGTCCTGTAAACAACCGTCTTCCACTGCGAAGAGAGACGTGCCGAGCCAAACAAGATGGGTGCCGATGTTCATTTAATATTTTTAAAACATGGCCAACATGAGCTGAACGGCTTTGTTAATTTCTTCTACTGTCATTTCTAAAACTACAGTCAGAGTACAGAAAATTGACCTCATCGTTCACAACTTATCCTTTTCACTGATTGGTTGAAATTGTACCAGAGAAATCCAAGTCAATGGGAGAAATACAAGACAGAGCAGTGAAGGGAGATGAGAATCAAGCAGAACTGCATAGGAAGGCAACGGCCAAGCTAGCTTGTGAGTAGCTATGGAGTCTTTACAGCACCAAGACCAATGCTGTATTCTGTTTTTCTGGCTAAACTTTCTAAATCAAAAGTTTTTTTTCTTTTCCAGCTCTCAAACTTTGCTCCAAGTTACCTTACATTTACCTCCGGACTCTGTGATCTCCTACAGAAACTTTAACAATCACCAACTTCCTTCCAAACATTGCCTCAGGGGGAGGAAAAGGGCGTGGTAATCTTCTTCAGACTCCCCTAAACAGCAAAAATAATGCAAATTCCTGAAAGGGTCATGCATAAACGGTCAGGAGGGGGGGCGTACCAATTAAGTGGCTGATCCAAGCTTCATTTAGTTCAGAATGGTGGCCGCTGGAGATTTAATACATGGCGTCCTGCTGAGCTGCACGCTAATGAAGTGAAATGCAGAAGTGCAAAGGGAAGCTGTGATTTTTCTCGGTATGCCAGACTTGCCTCCATTAGCCTCCATCGCACCCTACTTCAGGTAATAGTTGCTGGGGGGAAAAAAATCTTCACATCCGAATAGAAAAAGGTGAAGCAATAATTTATGAACTGTCACCAAATTCAAAGCTTTGTGACAAACTGGAGAGACGATTCGAGACTGGATCAGGTCAGAACATCAATATTTATTTCTGGAAAAACAGAAGAAAAAGAGAAGAAAACGCAGAATTTTGAGTGAGATTTAATGTCGTGCCCTACATATAACCCACATGCTGCTTTCAGTCGATGTGAGCTGTGGAGGCGTGAGCTCTCTGTGATGCCAGGTCTGCCTCCAGCTCTGCTTCTCTCTTAGTGAAGACTGAGTTTCTGTTTGTTTTGGATTTTTTTTGTGAACTACAGAGAAATGTGATATGTGTGACATTATATCACTGCAAAAACCCAACATTTTCTGGTCTAGTTTCTAGTGTA
The DNA here is from genome assembly GCF_003331165.1 of Xiphophorus hellerii. NCBI lineage: Eukaryota > Metazoa > Chordata > Actinopteri > Cyprinodontiformes > Poeciliidae > Xiphophorus > Xiphophorus hellerii. The sequence goes on along the minus strand of NC_045677.1, from coordinate 6,615,628 downwards.
ATTATCTTATTACATTTGCAATAGTATACTATTGTTTTGAACTAGTTGCTTAAAACCAGCACTAGTTTTAAACAACATTACTTGTTGAAAAAGATTATTTCAGATTATTTATCTTATAACGAGACATTTTTTCCATGTTGTAAGTGAAATAATCTGCCAGTGGAAGTAGCACTTTAAAAAAAATCAATGTTAAGGAATTATTGACTTAAAACAAGTACCCTGATCTCTCTGGAAATGTACTTTTAAGTTAGTTTAGTCTTATTTTAAGTGTTTTTCAAAGTGGGGGTAGTCAGAGGGCGTTATGTTGGAGGGAAATTGAAGAATAAAAAAAGCAAAAATAAAAAACAAAACTGAATTCTTAAAAATTTTTAAATCCATTTTTCATTATATATATTTTTTCTATTCTAAAATATTTTTTCTTTCTTTTTTAAAATGAAATGTAAGTTAAAGTAGCTTATTTCAGTCTTACTTCTGACGCTTATCTTCTGATTGGCTGCCGGTTAAAGTCATTGAGCTGCTTTGCTTCTCAACAAATGGAAAAGTTTCTGACAAGAAAGAGACTGAAGGAGCTCAGCTGCGAAGGACATATAGCTGCAAAAATCCATAAGAACTGTGGGAATAAAGTACAATTTGATGTTAATTTCAGAGGATTTTGATGAAAGCTTGTATTATCTGGTAAAGTTATAGTATATAATCTGATAATAAAATTTTGAGCCACAGAATTTGTGGCCATTGAAATTCAGAATGAGGCAGCATTTATGCTAAACAATTGTAATAATTGTTGAATAGTGAATAAAGAAAACAAAGTTAAACTTAAAGTTTGGGTTTCTTTACGGATTTTGTAGCATTGTCTGTGGGCTTGCTTAAGGGGTTCCTGAACAAAAGCTAGTGCTGTTAGGAGGGGGCGTGGCATGAAAAAGTTTGGTAACTCCTAATCTAAACCAGAATTTGAAACTAAACCAAAAATACTCTGAAGATTTAGCGTTTTTGCAGAAACCCCGGCATGACCCATAATGCTGGTGTGTTTGTCTCTCGCTCCAGGTGATGATCCTGTACTTCAGCCCCAGCGTGTTTCGATGCATCCTCCTCAGGTGGGTTCGCCTCCTGGGATTCGCCATCGCGTACGGCACCATCATCCTCAAGCTGTACAGGTACGGCTGAGTTAACGACAACAAAGAGCGTAATCTGTATCTGAGATGTTTCTCTTTTTCCTTTCTTTTTCTATGAATTATTCTGATGGGGATATTAAATTGAAAGCAAAAACTAAAAATAGGCAAACCCCACTTCTCACTCGACGTCTCCTATCCTACCATCTTCTCCGCTCCTTTCTCTGTTTCAATAATTCAGCTCCCTCTCAAAGATTGCGTGCTTTTTTTGGCCCGTACGGACATTTAAATTTCACATCAGGTCTGATCTTTGCGCGTCTGCCTGCATTCATACTCACATACACACACACAGCCCCACTCTGGCTTCCTAATCTGCAGCTTGGAGCGAGTATTACTGAGATGGGAGAAGGAGGTCAAAGATTGGCCAGAAAGTTCTCTTGGCAAAATTACCAATTTGACTTTTTTTTTTATTATTTCTTTTTGCGAGCTTGTTAGATGGAAAGTGTGCCTCAGGGGGAAAAACTCTTACAGCCTGAGCGGCAAAACTGGATATCAGATGAAACGGATTTGTCACAGTCCGGACTGCCAATGAGGAGCATTATAAACAGAGAATGACATATTTTTCAAACTTCACTGCTGATTAAAGGCATTGAAATTTTGAGATGCAGGCCGACACAAAGTTATGCAAAACTGTATAAGAAAATAATACATAAATGAAAAAGTACACTTGCAAACCCACCAAGGCTTGGAGGTTCACTGTAGCTGGACTGGAGAAAGTCAGTCAGAAAAGCTCGAAAGAGAAACTGCAGAGATTTACAGCTCAGGTTGAGGTTCAACTCCGGATCTGTCCGTAGTAGAACTATGAGATTTGCAATTCATAAATCTGGCCTTTGTCGAAATGTGGCAAGACAAAAGCCTTAAAGCTGCAGTGTGTGACTTTTAGAAAGAAATGTTGTTTTGTTTTTTTAACATATTTGTTAAAACAGTTTCCATGTACAGACAGTAAAATATAAGACAGATAATCTGTGAAAAGTTTGAGTTCCTCCACCTCCTCCCAGTGCTACAGTTGATGTCTGAAGAAATGCACCGGCTCCTGGTCAAAATCAGAGGCAGGGGGACGGTCTTAGTGCTGTCAATCATGCTTGTGTGCTTTTGCTAAATGTTCTAATGGCGGAGAAACAATTATCGTTCCAGGAAAACAGTTTTTCATCATCTGTGGCCATGCTAACTCGCCTTAGCGTTCACGACAGGCTCTGCTGAAGGGGAGACGCTGTAGCATAGCAGAGAGCGAGAGGGAGGGTGTGAGCAGCATGTATACAAGCTTGATTGGCAGCACTAAGACCCTCCTCCTTGCTCTGATTAGTTATTTCTAGTTAGCGCAGGGAAACAGCAGAGGAGCTTGATTCTTTCACAGATTATCCATCTCATACCAAACTGTCATGACCCAGTTTTAACAAATCTGTAAAATATTTTTTTATTAAAGTTACTTACTGCAGCTGTAAGAAGCGCTGTTTGTAGGTTGTCAATCAATGCAAAGTACAAAGCAAACGATTCCTTTCCGACAGCAGCTCCACAATTACCATCCAACCACAAATCCACCACTGTGGATAATTTCCTTCCCCCTTCGTTTCATACAAGTAACGTCGCAGAGCTCCTGGGCCGTGTGAGCTTTCAGAGCGAACGGCTGGGATTGTGGAACCGAAACCAGTGTGGGTTACGACTGCAGCACTCACCGGAGCAACATGCGTGAGTCATGTGTGGGAATTTCTCACGGGCAAATCCACCAAGACCTGACGTCTTATAAATAAACCACCCATGCATTGTTCCAAACACATGGGTAGCGAATTTGTACTAAAAACAGATTCAGATTGTTGTATTTTATATTTTATGAACAAGAACATTTCTTCCTCTTGCTTTCCACTTCATCCCGTACAGGAGCACAGCACGCTAGATAGACTTAAATACATAAAACCGAAATGGATATGTTTCTGTTCATGTGGGAATGTCGACCGAAGCAACAATCTAATAATACATTTTCAGTTCAAGTAAACTGAAAATGTCGGATAAAACATCTACTTCTCAGCTTTGGGAAATAATCTTGGAGTTTTTCCAGATTCAGACCGTGTTTCCTTCCCCCAGGGTCCTGAAGGTGTTCCTCTCCCGCACGGCCCAGAGGACGCCTTACATGACCAGCTGGCGCGTCCTGCGGCTGCTGGCGGTGATTCTCCTCATTGTGCTGTGGTTCCTGGTGGCCTGGACCTCGGCTGTGTGCCAGAGCCCGGAGCTGAGTCGCAGTCTGATAGTCGCAGGCTTCACACCAGAGGGAATGCAGTTCAGCATGTGCCTGCTGGACCGATGGGACTACATGATGGGAGTGGGTGAGTGTGTGTGTGGGATTTTTTTTAATTTTTTTTTTTTGGCAGTTTGGTCAAGAGGAAAGTCATTGATTGGGTCAAATCCGTGACCCTGACTTCCATGCCTGCGAGTCAATTGTAATCTCGTTACTTTACAAACAACTGCTTTGTCATGGGAGTTCAGCTGAGAAATGTTTGGAGAAATATAAATCTAATAGAAAAAGTCAAGGAGTATTATTTGTGTTTTATTTATGTTTATGTTTATTTATGTTTGTACCTCAGGTTTTCAGGTTTTGTGTCCACTGTGAATCGATTTGTACCTGCCAGTGGGCTTCTTTCATATCCGCTTTGACAAGCAACAATTTAAATACATTTTCTTTAATCTACTCACCACCTGCGGTAAGGAGGTGTAACGATATAATTAGAATAATAATAGAAGGTAATACAATTTTTTCAGATGATAGAACTTGAGAATTGTGCAATTTAGTGACCATTTTTCTCCATAAATAAGGCAGTTTAGTACAAGCTTTTGCCATGTAGATAAAAAATGGTTTATTTTCAGGAATGAAAAAGTGGCAGGAAGGGATGAAATAGAGATGTGGATATGTGTTGGCAAAAGGCAAAAGTGAATTAAATCACCTGCTCCACATAGCTGGCATATTTACTCACTAAAGGATGCAAACATTTTTCAGTCGTTTCGATCACTCCCATGTTCAAGAGAAAAACAAAAAAAAATTTTTCACCAGAATTTGGTATACGTGCACGTGAGATATAAAATAATCTGATCACTCCCGTAATGCCTAGTTTCATTGTTGCCTTTCCTCTTCTCGTATGTGTGATCTGTTGTGTGTTTGGCGCCGCCCTCTGACTGAGGTTACTGTTGGAATTGGTGGTATAAATTACCTGTAGTAATGTCAGTCATTTGCCTTTTTATAGGTCTTCTACTCTGTTTCCTTCATATTTGTTGTAAACATGATGTCGTCACTTATTATGTGGAGGTGATGATTCCAAAACCAAACATCCCAGCATATAGTCACACTTACAGGTGACACTTTAGTTTGACTTCTTCTAATTACCTGCAAAACTTTACAAATTGGAGTCTTGTTCAAATGCAGCAGACATTAACGGGTACCATCGTGACCTCCTCTAAATCTGATAAACCTCTCTGCTTTCATGTGTTTCCTTTTGTAGATAAAAAAGAGCTTTTTATTTAAGAAAGACTCAAAGGGCTCCAAAACCTACTACCTCTTTCAAAACTGACAATTTCAGGCTGTAATTCAGAGCACTTTCACAATTTCAAAATTGAATATAAAATTATATATTTCGGGAGTACAATTTACCTTTTCTCCGCACAAGTCTCTTAATAATTGTTATATGATGGAGTAATCCTTTCAGGGCTCTTTCGCCCTGAAGAGCAGAGCTGGACTGTTAATCAGGATGCTGGTCCAGCTCACAGTTCACATGCTGCATAAGTGGCACACAGCAAACAAGTAGAGCAGAAAGGAAAAATGTATTATAAACACAGAGGGAATTCTCATAGGTAAACACAAGTATTTATAGTTAACATACTTACACAAATGGCTAAAATGCTTCACTATGGACGGCAAACTTTGTGATTAGCGCTCAATTAGGAATGCACGTCTGCTTTAGACTGTTTGATATCAGATGTTGAATTTAGGCAGATTTTATCTGCAGCACCGTCTGCTGTTTGGGTGAAAATCCCAGGAGCACAGGACCCCTCAATCTGGAAAAAGTCTAGATTTGTCCCCCCCAAATAAATCATAAAAGAAACATTTGTATTTAAACAATATAAATATGAAATAGCAAAAGAAATCCACTATTGATCAAAGAAAAAAAAAGTAAGGATGAATTTTTAACTGCAGATGGACAGAAGCATGTTTGTCAATCTCAAATTTTTTGTATAGCACATTTAAAGTCAACTATGAAGCCAAAGTGCTTCACAGTTTACATTGGGCTCAAATGATTAATCGAAATAACCATGATTAATCGATTATTGAAATAATTGTCAACTAATTAAAATGTATATATTTTGGATTTAAGATAAAAACTAGCTAAAACTCCTCTAGTGGTATAGGTTTAGTTGTACCCAGTTCAGATTTAGTAAAGGAATTTTGCAGTTTTGCATTTTAGAAAAAAACCTAATGTTTATTTTCTTATTTAACAAAAGAATTAAATTTTTCGTTCATTTGTATTTTTATGTGTTTTGAATAGTGCATAAAAAGGATTAAGTGGTTAAGTGAAAAATCTCTAGGAAGTGTTTATTGTTTTTCCCGATTAATCGTCAGAATAGCCGGTTAAATACTAACTAAAATAATCTATAGCTGCAGCCCAGATTTACAGCAACAATCGTAACAGAGGAAACAGAAATATATACGTATATACCGTATGTGTGCGTGTTCGTGTACTATTGATGTTTTGACAAATGGCATTGTTTTCGTTTCATAAGAAGTGCGTATAGAGAATTTCAGACCATAACTCTTCTTATATAACCACTTTTTTGAAAGCTTGCTTACCATCTTATCACCAACGCACATACATATTTAGGAGAACTGCGGAGAACATGTACCAAATAAAATCGTCAGGGCCTCATTGTTGTCCTGGATTGTGTGGGTAAAGATTCCTGAGTTCGTACCTTTCTCCCTAAACCACACCGCTCTCATCATAAATTGCAATAATTCTTGGAACCCTGCAGTGTTTCTGTTCAAGATGACCCAGATGGCCTTCAGCTTGTGTTACAGTGCTTGTTCTTCGGTGACTGATTCTAGAGGCAGGAGGCAGCGATGTGCACCTCACTGGAGCCAGTCTGGCAGCAGGGGACACTAATCCTGTTTGGAAAGGGAAAAACGATGAATCCCTCAGAGATCCTACTGAAAACTGACAGACATGCAGACTGAGAGACTGGAGGTGGCAGGGAAAGAAAAGACGGAGTGAGGGAGGGGAAATGCTGGTGGGTAGTAGCCATCGATGCGGAGAGACATTTCTACCACCAGAACTTCAGAAAGACAAGCATGTGGAGGGAGAACAGCTAAGGACACTCTGGAGACGGCACAAAGTATCTACAGAGAGGAAGTGTGTGTGTGTGGGGGTGTGTGTGTGTGTGTGTGTGTGTGTGTGTGTGGGGGTGTGTGGGGGTGTGTGTGTGCTTCTGCAAACCGCCGACATCTTCAAACAAATGTGCGCACTCCGAAACGAAGCGCGCACAGGAATCCCTCCGGTTGTTCCTCTGAATGTGTGTAGACAAGCTAGGAAAAGAGGAAGCCCTGCTGTTTGCTCTGACAGCCGGAGAGAACGCGCCGACGTGCTGCGGAGGCTGCAGAGGGACAGGGAGCACCTTCTGAAGCAGCTGCGGAGCATTTCATCAATGCTGCATGACACCCCGTTTTTGAAAAGCAGTCCTGTTTCTCTTCCTGTTTTTTCTTGCTTTTTAATGTTGACAAGTGTTGTAGAAAAGCCCTTTTTGTAAAAGAAAAAAATGTTTGTGTGGATGATCTGTATGTACCTGCATGATGCAATAGTTATTTCTTCCTGAAATATATATATATATATATATTTATATGACTTAAAGACTTAAAGACCAAAACTCTCCAGGCGTTATAGCTGTAGCTTTACCCGGATCAGATTTACTACAGGAATGCAACGGTTTTGCATTTCAGGCAATAAAATATTTACTTTCTTGTTAAAAAGAGAATTGATTGTTTTTGTTCATTTGTATCCTTTAATGTATTTTAATATAGCATAAACAGGCTTAAGTGGTTAGGTGATATTTCTGTAGAATGTGTTAAAAATTTTTTTTACCCGATTAACTGATTAATCGTCAGGATACTTGATTAATTGATAACTAAAATAATCATTAGTTGCAGCCCAGATTTACATCAGCCATTGTAGAATAGCAAACAGAAATATATGTGTGTGGGCGTGCACTGCGGGTGTGTGTGTGTGTGTGTGTGGGTTCTTGCATCATCATGTTTTGACACATGAATACTTTCTGTGTAGTTAGTGATGATTTAAAGACTGTGGATATTCCTAAATATTAATTAAAAATAAGGTTGAGATTTAATTCCTCAACCTGTCACAATAAGCAAAAAAAAAAACAACAACCACATGATAAATTAAAATGAGCACACACATTTTTATATGGACAACAATTGTTAAAGCGACATTCCTTCTAATATTTTTGCAAAGCCGCCATTTTCAGAAACATTTGTCACCCAGTACAAAGTAGTCAGTTTGCACTTTCTGGCACCTTTGCCTGTTTTTCTTGTGCAAACTGAATGGTTATTATTATTTGAAGTGCAGTTTTGCTTTCCGAGACTTCACAATCCATTTGTTGTTTTTGTTATTTAAAATGTTTTCCAGCCCCAGTGTTGTGTTCTTTTGAGACCATTTTTTCTGTATTGTCCAGCAAAATTTGTTACAGTGACAAACAGAAAAATAGAAAAAAAAACATTATCTAAAAAAAGTCAGTGAATCACTTTGAGCCTTATTGGAAAGTTCACAAAAAGGGTGTGCAAAATTACATTTATATTTCAAATGACTCTGTTTCTGCCAGTGATAGATGATGCTTTTATGTTTGTGCTAATCTTTGGGGATCATACTCTATTGATCCAGAACATAATTTCACGGTGCAGAGACAGACTCCGTTGCTTTGCACGCTACAATAATTACGTTAGATTTTTTGATACTTTAAAATTTCATTAGGTGATAATGAGCAAATTTGCAGCCACACACTGGATCGCCTGTTCTGAAATATTGTCCTGTAACAATGAAGGCAGGCGTCTCTTCTCAACGTCCTCTCTGTAAATTACCCTATTTTATAACTCGGCTCCATGATAAGAGGATAACAAACACTGCCGTCATGGGAAGAGGATTAATTTATAATTCTTTATTGCTTTATAATAGGATTTGGAGGAGGGGTTGAAAGTTTAACCGTATTTAAAGCAGTATATTGCTGTGTGAAGGACTATTCATACCCTTTAAACTTTTTTCTTTTTACTTTTACACCCGTCAATTTCAATGTTTTTTAGTAGGATGTGCTTTTTTTATATCGTTTTTCACAAATACCACCATTTTGGGCCATATTGAAATTGGTCTATTTCACAAACCTACACTGGAAACATTTTTGCACGTCACACAAGTCACATGATCAGCAACCAGACGTTGCCACTGGTGCAAACCACAAAGAAGACAGGAAGTAGTTGGAGGATGATGGCGCCTTTTTTTTTTATAATGACATCAGATGGACAAACTTATTAATGTGTGATTTCTTAGTCAAACGAATGTCTTTTAAGTCGTATTTGATATGTGCAGCATTTTTATAACCGAAGGTAACATAGTTACTTCAATGCTCTGTAATAGGACACTATGTGCCCGGAAAATACATAACACCGCCCCTTTAAGGTTAAGTGCATGTGGTTACTTCACCTGTAGCATTTGATTGTGAATTGTTTCAGGTGTTTGGAAACTATTCTCCTCACTAATGTGGCGCTACATTTCCAGTATTCCTGATGTCCTTCATGTTAGGAGAGCTAAAGAATAATCCCAGTAACACGACCACAGCTGTCTGATATAAGGACTGTGGACGGCTCATTACAAGCACAATGGATACAATGTTTTCCTGAAAGGCACATATTGCAGAGGCTTTCACAAAGATGACTATTTCATGGAGGGAGTTAAAGGTAGGTGACAGAATGCCTGCAACTACTCAGAGAATTATATACAATATGGTCACTAATGGAAAAGGCTTTTTCTTGTTTGGCCTCAAAGTTCATCCTGGGAATAGTTAGCAAAAAGGGCTTTATGAAGAGCACAGTGGTTTGCAACGGCAGATAACAGGTAATCAGCTCTGTGATGTTTTCATTTCTTATACTTTGTGGCAAAAAACTGAAGTCAATCAAAGTGAATGTTGAACTTTGGAAGCGGAAAACATCTGAAAGATACAATGAAGGCATCGACAAATGTCAGTTATCAGTTCATGTTTTCTGAAAAGTATCTAAGATTGTGAAAAAATTAGCATACCCCATAAGACCATGTGTTTTTATAACACTGTCATAAACTTTTCCACAACTTCCCTTCCCTGACTGTCTGCTGTGTTTCTCAGTCTTCATGATGCCTGTTTGTTAAGTTCAAGTTTAAGTTTTAAATTGGGACAATACGTAATAATATACGTGTAAATACAAAAGATTATAGCCAGGTGGCTCATTTCCATTTCTAGTCCCAGTGGCAGGTTGATGTTAAAGCACAAAAATATTCTCTAATGAACCTTTACAGAACATCTGGATTTGTACTGAGATAAAGAAAAAAACACATCCGGTGGACATCAAGCAGATCCACGCTAGATATTTATTTATTTATCTTTTTTTAATTTAGAAAATGAGTACAGTAATGCATTTGACATTCAAACAACTTCAAATCTGGTGAACCTTTACCAGCTGGCCTGTCTTTGTTTCAGCTGAGTTCCTGTTCCTACTGTGGGGTGTGTACCTGTGCTATGCCGTCCGCACCATCCCTTCTGCTTTCCACGAGCCGCGGTACATTGCTGTAGCCATCTACAACGAGCTCCTCATATCAGCCATCTTCCACATCATCAGGTGGGTCAATGTGATGGATCATCAAACTATTCCCTCTTCATTACGTGTGCTTCAAGCTGGAGTATGTAACTTTTATAAACAATGTGGGGTTTTTTTGCATATTTGTATCACTACGTTGTAACACTGTAATATGAGACAGATAACCTGCGAATGAAATTGTCCCCCTATACTCCTGTTGTCATCTGAACAAATACACAGCTCTATCAGAAACAACCAATCAGAGCCAGGAGGCGGCTCTTAGTGTTGTCAATCACGCTTGAATGCTCTGCTCACAGCTTCCTCTTTGCTCGCTGCTATGCTACAACCGGTTCACCACAGAACAGACAGACATGGACGCTAAGGCTAGTTAGCTTTACCACCAATGACTGCGGATTAGCTGTTTTCCTGGAACAGTAAGTTGTTTTTCAGCCATTATCACAATTTAGCAGCACATACATGAGTGTGATTGACAGCACTAAGACATGCCTCCTGGCTCTGATTGGTTGATTTTGACTGGGAGCGGTGCATTTCTGCAGATGACAATAAGAGCACTGGAAGGATGCGGAGGACCTTGATCTTTTCACCGATTATTTATTAGTATTATACTGTCACAAAATAATTTAAAAATATGTATTTACATATTTTTATATTTGTAAATTTACATACCCCAGCTTTAGGTCTTATCAGATAATTTATGTGACAGTATCTCGCCCGGCTAGCTAACTAGATAGATATACCCAGATATCTCTTTATCTAGCTAGATAGACAGGTACCCATCTATGTATCCATCTGTCTATCTAGCTGTCTAACTATCTATCTATACAGTATATCTATCTATATGGATAGCTGGACAGCTAGATAACTAGCCAGATTGACAGATATGTTTTTGTCCCCATAGGGAAAATTTGTCTTGGACATCTTGTCCTTATAAAAGCTGCTACCACAATTCAATACACTAAAAAAATAGAAACACATGACTAATAATAAAACAATAAAATCAAACTTTGTACAATAATGTCAAGATCTTTATAAATTTAATATTTAACCACTTACATGTAGATATCTTCTTGTTGAAGCTGTACGGGCACATATCATCTCGGGGAAAAGAAGACATCTTTATGCAGCTCTTTCGTCAGGGAAATGAACAGAGTCAGCAGAGTACAGGGTGAGACAGTTTAAAGGATAGCATAAATTATATCTTCCTCGGGGAGAGAAAAAGCAGCGATGTACTGTGCCAGAAACTAAAATAAACTCTGTTTTTCACACGCTGTTTGTTGATGTCAGTCCCTGTCGCACTGAATTAAGCAGTAGTTCTTCCACTGCTCATCAGGTATGCACATAACTATTTTGAAGTTGTAGGTTAATCAAAACTAATCTGCTATATGCTGGATTTGAATACTAAGGTCGTATAAATACTCCTTCCAGTTTGTCAGAGTTTTCCTAAAATTAACAGCTAGCAATGTTTCACTAACCAGGACTGGTTAGTGAAACACTGGTTAGCAATGTTTCACTAACCAGGACTGGTTAGTGAAACATTGCTAGCTGTTAATTTTAGGAAACACAGTGAAACACAGAACCGGAAAACACAGAACCGGATTGCTAGAGCTGGGAATTTGGATTCATGATGCATCAAATTCCCAGCGCTGCATCAAACCTTCAGGTTTATTCAAACCAAACAGTCTTAAGAGCTCTCCTGAGGGTTTACGGGGACTAAAGGATAACATGGCTTAAAGGGATTTTTTCCCCCTTAAACTCAGTTGCACAATAGATAGAAACAGTGATACTGTGATGCAATGGCTTGTCAGTGGTTGTAAAGTTACATTCAAGGTGGAATTCCTCAGTAAATGCTTGGGTTCACTGTTCAGACATTTATCAGTCTTAGTTTTCTTTTTTCTCTTCTGTTTTTATATTGTATGAGCAATTTTTGAAGCAGCGTTTGCATCATCCAGCCATCCATCCTAGCTTAATTTCGTTTGGAGGTGCAGTAGTGACCTGGGTCATGGGGCAAGAGGTGGAGTCCCTCTTGGGCCGGTTGCCAGTCCATCACAGGGCAAGAAAAATACAGTGTTACAGATAACAATTCATACATACATATTCACACCTAATTGCAATCTACAGTGGCCAATCAGTCACTTTGATGCATCTTTTTGGAGACAGTGGGAGGAAGCAGAGGTAAACCCAGGCGTAAAACTGGAAAAGCATACATAAAACATAAAACCCTCGGGTGATATTGACTGTTGGCAACTTTTCTGACCTTTAGTGACTTAAATAAAAAATGAAAAGAAACTCTTAACATATCTTTTTCCTGATTCTATTGAGGACTCTACACTTCAAACTCCTCTCAGTACAGTGTGGGCGTAAATGAATCACGGATGTGGGGAATAAAACCTGTTGCTGAATGATGCCATTGATGCTTTTTGCTTCAGTCTCACACATTGCTGTTGACGAGGTTTTGTTCTTGAATCTTCTTGATCCATTTAAATCGTTGATGTAGACAGTTTACAAAACATAATAAAATGCCACATTGTTGGTGAGTTAGAGGTAAAATCAAAAACAAAACCAGTAGAAAATCAAAAATTTATAAAGGAAGCAAAGGAATATAGGCCTGTCAGTAAAGAAAAAACTTATGTTACCTTTATGTCATTTTTGCAAATCCTAAAGTTTGATAAACACAGAGGATCGTTAGAGTAGTGACATTTAAAAACATATATCTAACATGTTGACAAATGGAAATTATTCAAATTATGTTTTGATGTCTTTTAGTGATTTCTGGGTAATTTTTTGAACAGACAATAATAAGTTTTCTAACTGAGGACTTGGGAGCACTGATAAGATTAAAAATAGATGCGCGTTCTTGCTGTTAGGCAGAAGCATTAAAATGAAACAGTAACGCAGCACTGATGAACATTTATATTTTAGATGCAAAGATGCAGTCAAAACTACAGTGCCTTGACAAAAGGACATAGAGATTTAAAAAAATCACACATCGTAGAATGAACGTCCTGTTAGCTAGCTTCTAACTTCCTGTTAGTAGCCAGTTGTACCAGTCTAACTGGTAAGTTAGAAACATATCAATTAAAACTTTGACTACATTTCATATTAGCAGGGATGCACGATCTTGGATTTTTGGTCATTGTCCAATATATTAAAACTCATTTGGCTGATACCGAAATTTTTTCCTATACATACTTACTGAAACTATCTGGATTTTTCTACCGTGGAAATAAAATACTGCATTGTCTTTGAGAATTTAGCCTGCTACCAAATACATATGCTACAAAAGGAGGCTGAAAATGATGCAACACTTTCAACTTACATTATGTTTAGTGTCAAATTTATTCAATGTAAAAAAAAATTATTCTCCACGACAATGACGACACTGAAACAGAGCGAATTTGACGTTGTGCTGAGCTGCAGGCACCATTGTCACTGGTTTGTCATATAAAAATAATGCCTTTTATATCGGGGAGTTATTTCGACGGAATGGCCGATATTAAAATTTACAGCTAATATCGGCCGATACTGATACCATGCCGATAATATTGTGCATCCCTACATATTAGCATTGTCTCTGTTGGAGACCTGGAGTACCCAGAGAGAGAACTTACAGAAAGACCCCTGTCATGTAAAATTTAATATTTTGTGATAAATGTGATCCACTTACTCTGCAGCGCAGTGTTTCTCAGCGATCTTCGTCTATTTAACTTTGAAAACAGGGGAGTTGGCTCTTTGAAGTTAGAAAAATCGTGACTGAAGAAGGCTTGAATTTCAGCAGTATTTATAAAGCAAAGGATGTTTCATCTGAGTCACAGCAGGAATAAAACCTCAGCTGCTGTTTGCAGTTAGTTGCCTTGGGAAATAGGTTTCATTTGTCACACATTCTGCTGTAAAACTTTCTGTGATTGACTTTTCTTTTTGGTGACCCGCTTTGAGCTCAGCCAGGCAGAAGGGAAAAGATCATTTGTTTAAATTTTCACAAAATTGTACATTCTCTTCCACTGTGCAGGCATTGAACAGCGGGAATATCGTATAAAAAGCTGCTTTCAGATGAAATTAAAAGCAGCACAATCCAAACTTTAACTAATTTGAGCTGCTGTAGAACGGAGATAAGACTGGATGTGTTTGTTCCTGTGAAATCAAAGACTAACGCCAGAATCGTCTATTTTAATGTTTTCTTTTATCTCAGACCGCGCATTATTTCTTAGTAGTCACGACACAGCCTAGAGCTGGACAAGTTACCTTTTTAATTTATCAGTCATGGTAGTCCTTTCTACTGGATATTTGAATTACTACAGACATTTAGAGTCTTTTTTTAAGCAATCCAAGCAAACTACAAACATTTAATTAATTGGGCTTTAACAATTGGAACGTGACACAAACAAGAACCTGCTGCAGGTTCGTTACAGGCCGCCAGATGTGACCAGTTGGGACTCAGTGTTTCACCCACAAAGTTTCCATGTAAGCAGATCAAAATCAAACTACATAATGGAAAACTAGATCATTTAAAAACATTAAAACACAAGCAAATAAATAAAAATGAATACCACAAATCTTAGACCTGTTGTTTGTCTTGTAAATATACTTTTTGTATATTTATGTTCTTGGTTTTATGTTCTTGGCTTTTTGTCCGCCATGCGACATTTTGTCGTAGTTTATAACAAAAAATAAAAAAAACATGTAGCTGTTCAGAAATATTTACAATCATGGTGTGAAAATCATTACTCTTATTGAAATCAAAAATTAAGCTTAAAGGAGACTTAAGCATCAAACCTCAAAAGAATCAGCAGTGAACATTATTATAACTGCAATAGTTGACCAGTCCTGTTATGTGAATAGCATTAGGAATAATTATCACGCTGCTGTTTTAAATAAAAAGCTCTTGGTTTGATGTTTACCTGCAGGTTCTGTCTGGCTGCAGGGCTTCACCCGGACTGGATGCTCATGCTGTTCTTTGCTCACACTCACCTGACTGTGACTGTAACTCTGGGGCTGCTGCTCGTTCCAAAGGTAACAAGACGGTTTTACAAAACATGTCGACTACCGTTCCGAGTCGGGGCTCAACTCTGATGTTGTCAGCGAGGCCAGATTTATACTGTGTTTTTATATGAATCCAAACATTTTTAAGTCTTTTAAATTTGATATATTTTCCAGTGGTGAAGCAATATACAAAAGAAAACTTTATTCAAATGTGAAGGAATTCTGTTTTACTCTAATTGCCAAGGATTGAGAGCTTTGTTGCTGTCGGTGCATAAAACAGGCTAAAAAAATTACATGAACCATACACACGAAAGAAATAAAGCGACACATTTACCATTTACCATCATTACCTTAAACTCAATCAGACTGTTTAAGTGGTTATTGTAATTTAGCTGAGTACTCCTGCGGGTGTCTTTAGGGCTGATGGGAAACGTTTCTTTCTCCTGCTGCGTGAGAAATGTTCTAATTTTTTTCTTTTACAAACTCACTTTGATTTTCAGTCACTTGAATGGCCTAATAAATCTTTCAATGTATTTTTTCTTAACTTTAGATTTATGGGGGAATATTTAAAAATGTAGTACTAAGTGCAGGACTACTGATGAATACTATCACCCTTTTCATGCCTGATATTTCGATGGTTTACAAAGCAACTGTTTTAATTCTGTTATTTTATGGAGGTGTTTTTTATTATTATTATTATTTCACCAACAAATGTACTCTGACAGTAATAACTTATGGATTTATATTGCAGCATTTCAGCAAATGCAGCTTTTGTGCACTGATCTGATCACTTTGTATTAGTAGGCTTCTTTTGACAGATTTCTACACCAAATAAGAAAAATCTAATTTGTATTTGAGTTGCAAAGGATCCGTTTTCAAGTGTCTCTCCCAGGGTTTGCCTCTGATGACCCTAAAGCAAAGATGAAAGCTGCTGTTAACAGCAAAGCTCTAGCAAATACCAATGATGAGAAATATTGGCTTCAGAAATGTTTTAAATAGATTTTAATGCAACTTCACCACCTGTAAAATAAGTCAACGTGGTATTCGCCGTGTATCACTGTAAATAGTTATGTAGTAGTTATTTTCTAGGACAGTGGATTTGATTTAAAAAACAAACAAACACATGTAAATAAAGAGGAAACAAGAAAATAAAAAATGAATTTTCTCTAAAGACGCTTTGCCTCGTGTGATGTCAGCAGAGGCATGAGTGTGGAAGTTTTGTAGGTTTATTTCAATTAAATAGTAATTTACAAACCATATAAAAAACTAAACACCTACTGAAGTTTAGTAGGTGACCTTCTAAACATCAAACAAGTCCAATTGATTTTACATAAAAGTGCAAATTAGTAGCGGTAAAACCGTCTTTTCCACACGAGAACACAATCAAATTTCTTTCTCTTTGTGCTTACTTTTTATAAATAAAACAAAGTGAAACCCTGCTCTCAAATTGCATAACAGCCCGCTCATAAACTAATAATATCGGACTGAGAAAATGTTGCCGCTGTATTGGAGGATGGATAGCATTCAAAAACAAATCTCCATCGAGGAGGCTGTTCTACTAACGCGCTGTAAATATCCATTTACGGCGCGTTATTCATCAGCCTAAGTCCATTTGATATCAGCAAGCTGCGACGCTCAGATCCACACTGGCTCATTTACCATCATTACCTTAAACTCAATCAGACTGTTTAAGTGGTTATTGTAATTTAGCTGAGTACTCCTGCGGGTGTCTTTAGGGCTGATGGGAAACGTTTCTTGCTCCTGCTGCGTGAGAAATGTTCTCCCTGTTTTTTTATGCTTTCTTAATTAGGCTCCTCAGAAGCGCAACCCAGTTGAGCACGCTGGGATAATTGAGCGCAATGGGAGGACGTTAATTTCATAGAGCATCTGTTCGTGGAGCCCGACTAAATATTTGGACATCCTCTCTGTCCCCGTATGTGTAATTCCAACAAAGGTGGAAATTTAATATCTGTTTGTTGTGTTGTCGTTTATATTTCTACATAAATCTGATTGCCTTGTGCACAGTTTGGAAAAAAACCCTGAACAAACGCTACAGAGTGGGGTTTTTAATAATAATCAATCCTTTACGTTAAGAATCGCTTCATATTTTATTATTAATAAATACATGACATAAAGCATTTTAACATTTCTTTTGTTTTAAAGTTTTTATCTTTGTTTTTTGTTTTAATTTTGATCCGTTTCCTCATTTCCTGGAAAGTTAGTCCTACTGAAAATTAATCTTATTTTATTTAATTTGTTTATTACCAATACAATTTGTTTGATCTTGCTTTTTGTCTTTTCAACATTCTTAATTTCACTAGTTTTTGCAAAGAGTCAAACGCGGAAAGTCAAATTGAGATACTGTACATACTCATCCTTTCTGCTGTTGCTCGAAAACCTTGCGTCGTCTGCGGTATATTTGACCTCAAGCAGTTAAAACGGGAGAAAATACATAGTTGTGATGTATTTATTGACAGAAAAAAAAAATCTGTTCAAATATTAAATAAACAAATACCAACATCAGTGTGCATTTTTCACACCCTGCTGTTCATATTCTCTCGGGGCGATAAAAGTAATTTGCTGAGTATTAGCAATAACAGCACTGGTCGAGGAGGCAAAAATCTATGGGGAAAAAAAGCAGTTTTATTGTGCAATCATTACAGTTAGATTTATATAAAGTTATAACACACATTAAGACCTATACTAATGTTTTTGGATGTATCAAAATAAAAAAAATGAACAGGAAGATGGTAAAGTTAAGAGTTCAATGTTCCTCCAATCCCACAGACATAACTTAGAGACCAGGAAAGCATTAAATAGAAGATAAAACTAAATAAACACAGACATCTTTTCTGATGCACCTCCATTTGTTATGAGACCAGATTTTATATATCTGTGCAGAAAAGAACATACTGCAGTTCGCCTGCCCCAAGACAGCAACCCTATTAACTTTGTAAGTAGTAAAACATCACTTAATGGTAAAGGACCGTTAGACCGTCAGTTCCCGAAACCACACACACACAAAAAAAACCTCTGTCAGTGTGACCCCGCCGGACAGTACACACAGTAAAAACCAATGTGGGGTCTGAATGACCCCGTCTCTTAAGACCGCGAGACGATTCAGCTTAGAGTTAGCTTATAGTCACCTTCTATTTAATGAATTAATCTATTAAATCTGTGATTTTTCCATTTGGTACATGAATTCCCCTTCATCTTTGAGATTGTAGATTCTGATTTAAAACAAAAAGTGAACCGTAAAGTGTTTTGTTGTGGGGTCATACGAAGCCACGCCCACCTAGCAGTAAACTCTCGCCATTCAGATTAATGAAGTAACTCCTGCATGCAGCACATTTTTATGACCCCACTGGAGAAGGACCAAGTCCTTCTCCACTTCTAATCCATCAAAACAGAAGAAAAGACCAAAAAGTATTTACATACCAGATTGTATTAGCAAATGAAATCTAGGTTTTATATTGATTTGACGTGTTCAGTGCTGTCCCTAATGAAAGGTCTCTACTGATTCTGTGAACTTTAGTCAATCACTTTCATTTTCAGTCGTGGTGCTTTCAGGGTGTCCTTGTGTTTTGGATTCTGATCACTGTCACTGATACCTGCGTATTTAGTGTCATTTCCCTGCCTGTCTCTATATTTCTCTCTATCTCGCTGCTTTTCCCTACAGCTGCAGTCTGTTAGCAGCCTCTCTCCTGCTCAGCATTTGAGCAATCGGCCCTCCCTGGCATTTAAGCCTCTCTATTGAGCCATTCCCTTGCCAGATCCTTCCTCTGTCAAACCTATTGTTGCTCCTGTTGTCCTGCTGTCTTGTGGTCTGAATTCGCTTTGTGCTTCATGTCTTGCCTGGTATTGTATTAGTTTTGGTTCTTCAATGCCTTTGTTTCACCATTCTTGTTTCTTGGCACTTAGTTTATGAAAACAAAGCTTTCTATGATTCTTACATCCTCCTTCCTGCATTTGGGTCCTCCTATACGTTAATGAGAAACTCTTGACTTTCATGGCTGAAGGTTTTTGAAGTACAAAATGTTTTTCTGGTTTTTCTCCATGTTTCAAAAGTTTACCAAAGAACATCAAATCATTTCAAGTTCTCAGGACTTTTGTTCGCAAACACATTGAGTTTTTACAACAAAAAAAAACTAATCACAACAGAGAGATGAATTAAATATACTTGATGGTTCAGCATTTCATTGTTCGCTTTTCTTTCTGCAGCTCAGTCTGGAACGCTGCGACTCACCTCCTGGGTCAGATCCTGACTGATAGTGACTCATTCTCATCTTATCGGTGCTTAGAGTTGTTCAGCCACCTGCTTTGTGAGCGGCTCTCGCTGGGGTTTTAATCTTTGAGCCACTTTGTTATCTCTTCGGCTGCATTACGCGATGCTCAATAATGCTTGAAATACAGAGATCCTCACCAGATTGTGTCTGGGCTGTTGGAAGAAGTTCCTCCTTGAGGACATTTTCAATCTATTCTGTATTCATGCGTGCTTTTTGCCACAGCCATTGGAGAATGCACAGCCTTGGATGAAAATCCACCTCACAGATAAGCTGTGTCAGGATTCTACAGCGTGAGTCCAACGCCAATCTGATGGTAGATGTCACCTTAACTTCTCCATATTCCAAACATTCAGAAAAAAGACATACATTTTTCACCAGCTTACCATTGTCTGTTTTTTTCCTTCTTGCAGAATTTCACTAAGTGCTAGATTTTTATTTTTTTTTACAGAATTTTTCTTTCAGTAGAGGTGTTTCAATTACAAATGGGCACAAAAAAGAAATACAATTTTGCAATTGCGGTGTGTCCACTGAATAAGAAATGCAATTAAAATCACATGTGAATATGTTTGTTCACATAATAAATCATAAATAAAAACATGTCGCACCACGATTTTCAACCTACTTCCTACCGTTGTGGTCTTCTTCGTGGTTTGTACCAGTAGTAACACCTAGTTGTGACTTGTGTGTTGCAAAAAAAGTTTTTTGATTGCAGTTTTGCGAAATAAACCAATTTTGTTGCGGTATACAAAGCACCTAGAGCCAGCTTTTTATCAAAAATCGACAGGTTTTTCGAAATTGGTGTGTTTCCATTAAGCAAATTTATTTTCAAAATGTCAAATTGCACAGTAATATGGTCAATGGGAAGACAGTTTTTGCTACCTTTCTTGTCACAAGGCCATTGTTCAAAAGTCCTTGACATAATATGTGTTTAGCAGGGCTCATACTCACTTCCAGTCAAAACTGGGCAAGTTTGGACCTGTAGAGCTCTCCTCTAGCTTGCTGGGTAGTTGTGAACGTCCTGAAGTGTTTCTGACAACTGAGTCTCTGGTCCTAAAGTTATTGATGATGTATAAATTTATGCTTTCAGAGGTAATGTTCTTAAGTGTCCTTACACAAGAGGCCCTATTGTTTTTGCAAAGGTGGGTCTACATTGTTCTAACTACCTTAGCAACTACTTTTTAGACTCCTATTCTTCCAAACCAGAAAAGGAATTAGACCAGAAGATACTTACTTCTACTTATCTACCAACCCTGAATAGAAACATCTAGTTTATTTACTTTGGATCAACAGTATAGCTTTTTCTTCTTTTGCTCTTTCTTTTGGTTTGTTATTTTGTTTGTATTTCCTTTTAAATCTTGTAAAGCACTTTGTATTGCCTTGTTGCTGAAAATGTGCTA
Source organism: Xiphophorus hellerii (assembly GCF_003331165.1). Classification (NCBI taxonomy): domain Eukaryota; kingdom Metazoa; phylum Chordata; class Actinopteri; order Cyprinodontiformes; family Poeciliidae; genus Xiphophorus; species Xiphophorus hellerii. Next base: position 6,594,921 of record NC_045677.1, on the reverse strand, counting down.
TATCAATAAAATTACCTTTACCTTCTCCAGTTGTATCCATTGCTAACAAATGACAAGAAATCTTTTAAAATGATAGTGATTTCAGCTGGACATTTTCATTGCTTCATCTGTGCTTCTAACTGCAGTGTAACAAATGAAGGGGTCCTTGAGCAAAATATACATCTGCTCAGTCTGCATATTATCCTAAACCAATGGGAAAGTTGGGGGGCGGTACACGGTTATTCCACTGTGGACTCAGTCTTAACACTTTGTTTCCATCTGGTCTAGTTCCTGACCAAAAGCACTCAGGCCCGAGACGATATCGCCACTGAGGCCTATGAAGAGGAGCTGGACATGGGAAGATCTGGCTCTTACCTGAACAGCAGCATCACGTCCGCCTGGAGCGAGCACAGCTTGGACCCAGAGGACATACGGGTGGCGCAGCTTTTAAAATCATGACCAGAAATGAAACTTGATTTTCAATGCTTTTAAAAAAAACGGGATTTTCTTTAAGCACTGGATTTCATTCAGAAGTCATTTTGAAATAATCCTTTTAAACTCGCATCTAATCGTACAGGTGCATAAATGTAACAGGACATTAACACAATTCTCATACAGGAAGAGCTGAAGAAGCTGTATGCCCAGCTGGAGGTCCACAAAAGGAAGAAGATGCTCGCCAACAACCCTCACCTTCAAAAGAAGCGCAACTCAAAGAAAGGCCTGGGTCGCACCCTGATGAAGCGGATAACAGAGATCCCAGAGACCATGCACTTACACCGCCAGTGCAGCCGAGACGACGGCAGTGAACATGGCAGCAACCGGGGCACCCTGAGGAGAAACCAGCTGGAGGCGAGCCATCAAGGTAAGTTCACAGATACAAATCTGGATGTAGGCTAGCAGCAGGACGGAGGAAACACAACCTGGTTTTCAATTAATGTCTTGTTTTTAAACTTGATTTTAGCTTCATATCTGTCAGGAAAGCAGATAAAAAAATATATTAAATGCTCTTTAATTTCTTTGAGTAATGTTAAGTAGTCTTCTGGAAATGAAACACCATTTTCTGGAAACTTCTCAGATCTTCTCAAATGCAGTTCTGGTAGTCAATTTACACACAGCCGCCATCAGCATGAATGTCATATTAATAAATAAACAGTTCTTAGTGACTTCAACATTCAATGATTTTTATCCAGTACTAAGCTAGTTTTCATCCGAGTTATGTGCGTTTTTAGAACATTAGTCATTGTTTCATAGTTTTGACCATCATCTCACCCACTCTGTCACCTTCAGATGTCAGGAAATTGATCAGGTTCAGGAAGAAGCAAAGAACCACAAAAGCTCACTGGAGATCATTAACTGGAGGATGCTGGGATACCAGTGTTACTGTCGTGAGGGAAGCTAGAAAGAACGAAGCCCCTGCTGCAAACTTTACATGTTAAAACATAAAAGAAACATACACCTGCCAATATGCCACAAACTTTATGCAATAATGTTCTGTGGTCAGAGACCAAATGAAGCTATCTGGAAAGTGTTGGTAGCGTCACGATAAAAGTTTATTTTATCACGACTTAACTTATTTTGGTGAATTGCACAAAATGGATGATATAAAGTAGGACTACCTTCAGTTTCTTCAACGTAATTTAATCAACACTTAGTTCAGCAGGAACAAACACACTTGGCTTAAATAAAGAAGGCTAAAGTGAAAGCTTCTGAAATATTCCTGGCCTTTTTAACTAATCTCTATCACTTCTGATAAGGCTGGTTAAATTTCCAAAAGCTGAATTAATATATTCTGCACACATTGAGTTATGACCTGGTAAATCTGAACACTGATAAACCCTAAATTACAGCATAAAAATCTGAATATCACATAGTTTATGCTTTCTGTTTTGTGCACATATTACACGGATCCTTACAATGATGAGGGAAGTGGGTTTTTTGTCTGCAACTAAGGAAAGTAATGACAGACAGTGAGTCTAACCATCTTTGACGAACAATAGGTACCTGCTTAATTTAACATCACAGAATGTGACTTTCTACGCTACTTTTCTTCAGGAAAACTTCAAGACGATTCCCTGAAGAACAAACTCACCGGTCTGACGAAGTCGCTCAGCTTTGACCATGTTTGTGAGCAGGATGCAGAAACAGCGAGTCAAACCGGCTCGGTTCCAGGAGACAAAATGACTCCCGTTGGAAGCGGCGGAGACGGCTCTCTCCTGGGTTCCCTCATCGGCCGCAGATACACCAAGAAGCAGCTGGAACCGGCCAGCACTCTGCCGAGGCTGGAGCCGGCCGAGTCCACAGAGTCCGTCCCGCTCTTCTGGAAGTCGGCCAGCGCCCACAACCTCACTCACGAGAAGAAACCCGTCCACCTGCGGACCTCCATCATGCAGAAGTCCCTGAGCGTCATTACGAGCGCCAAGGAGAAGATGCCGGGACTTTCCAGCAAGACGCAAAGTGTGGAAGACGCCAGTAAGAAGGGCCAGAAGGGGCCAGAGGAGAGGACTCTGTCAGAAGTGGATGAGACGCCCGAACATTTTCCCAAAATGATCATCAGCCAATCGGTGGAGTACTCAAAGACTCCCATGAAGATGGGAATCATGAAACAACAGGTAAATCTGTGCATATGTGCAGGTAACTGATGCATGTTGAACTGGGCCATGTTTTGTCACAAAGCTCAGTACATTTTATTTGAACTTTCTGTGACAGACCTGCTTTCTATTTGTCTTTCTGCTTTGTTTGGCTGTGAAAAGACTATTAATATGTGGCTAAATGAATTTAGCTCTAATTCATTATCTCTTCAAGATAACAGTTGTGTGTTTGAATATTATCTTAATATTCAAGTCGAATCATTTTTTCTTTGTATGCTGCCACATTACAATGGGAAAAGAATTAAAATATTTAATTTGAAGAGGTACTCATCGAGTGCAGAGAAAGTATTAAGTAACTAAGTAAATATCAGGTTTTTTTAACGGCTACTTTTATCAATACATTCTTCCACAACCGCCTCCTTGTGGACATTTATGATCCTGATGTGGTCCAAAATAAAAATTTGTTTGACATCTTTAAAAGATTTATTTATTTTTATTTTGGCCCATGTGACAAAACGTTTGTACATCCCCTGTTTTAGAGCCCCACATTAACTCTGAGATTTTCCTTACAGCTACATGGGGACGACTTTTTCTCAATGGGTAGCATATTAGATTCTAACAGTCCTCATTATTTATTATTTTAATTCTATCAATATCTGAAAGATGTGGGTTTGATTCCAGTCTCTTCCTCATATGTTGCACTCTAGGCAAGGCACTTAACCCTCAGTTCCCTTGACTTGTGTATTAGTATATAAATGTGTGTGAGTTTGGGTACAATTGGATAAATGTGGCTCTATAATGTGCTTTGAATGGTCAGTATTACTTCAGAAGCACTTTAGTCAAGTCATTTTATTTCTATAGTACATTTCAGCAACAAGACAGTTTAAAGTGTGTTATGTAATAAAAATAGTCACCAGTTGCGAAATAGGTAATAAACATTATATTTTGTCAAATTATCAAAATCATCAATACACCAATCCCCAAAAGCTCAACAGTTTAAGAAACCAATCTCATTGTTTCCTCATCTTTGATTGTTTGTTTTTTCAGGTGAGTGGCAGCCAGCCGTCCATTTGCTCTGAGACAGGAAGGAGTCTGTACGACGTGTCTGAGGTTTGTCCCTGGGAGCTGGATGAGGCCCAGACTCCTTCTGAGGCAAAGACCCAAAAGCACGTGTCCATCGCTCCGGTAGAACCCGCCGCTGGCCGGAGAGGCAGCAGCAGCAGTTCGGGAACGGCTAAAGTCAGCCGGTCTCAGCAGAGACAGAAACCCGGGCAGTCTCCGTCCAACAGACGGCGCTCCAAGGATAAAGGAGGAGAAAGAGAGGACGGTAGGGAAACGAGGAAGTCCCGGCCGCCCAAATCGCCTCTTCCTCTCAAGCCGGACGTGAGCCCCTGGGAGTTCGACGAACAGCCCATGGTGGGAGGAGATGCTGACTCTATCTCTCCGGACAGGATCAGGAGGAAGAAAAGTGTCACCCCCACTGATGGGAAACCCAAAGGGCTCCATTCGGACCACTCCAAGTCCACAGGGAGCCTCCTCCAGCCCCCGTCTCTCATGGTAGAAATTTCCCCATGGGATTACGGAGGGCCACCTTCCCCCAAGCAGGAGAAGACCTGCAACAGTCCCACCACACACAAGAAGAAACGGAAGGGCTCCTCCTCGTCGAACCACAAATCCGACAAGGACCGAGCGAGGGAGAAGAGCAGGGAGAGGCGGAGCTCGTCCAGCAAGCCGCCGTCGGAGAGGAGACGGGTCAGCCAGTCGTCGGAGGGCGGGGGGCCAATGGAGCGGCGGAGGAGCTCGACCAGAGACGCCGAGGTTTTCTCCCGAGACGCCGAGCACTCGCATGGCGGCCTGGCTCAGACTAAAAAATCCCCCGAAAAGAAGAAGGAGAAGTCTTTGCGCAGTAGTTACAAACCCGCAGTTCTAAGTGGCGCAAAAATGGTTGACGTTTGCCCCTGGGACTTCCCAGAGAAGGAGTCGGGGGAGAGGGCGTGATGACTGCTGGTACGACTTGATCTTTTTGTACTCGCTGACTGAAAGCTCGCAGAACAAAGGGAGGCTAAAAATATACCAGTGTGTTTGGTAAAAGGCTTTTCTTTTCCCCTTTCATGTTGTCTTGGTGAAGAGGGTTTTGGGAGCCCTTTCCATAACGCCGCTCTGAATGCAACCTTGTCACTTTTAAGAGGCCATTTGTTTTCTCTGCACACCTGCTTACACATCTGTGAGAGTTTGTATGTTTTATCACCTTTAAATACATCTTGAAGATTTTGTAAACGATTCACGCCTGCACTGGCCAGCCCAGCAGACGAATGCACCAGTGAGTTCTCTGCATGTCGAAGACGCACGAGGAACAAAAAGATAAACTTCAGAAGAACGGAGAGTATGGGCTGAGATGCTCTGAGACGCAGGAGAAAAGCTGCTTGTCTTTGGGCTGAATGCATAATTAATGTCATGAAGACGATCTGTTCGATCAACCAATCGTGGGAATAACAAAGGTTTGCAGCACAGCTAAATGAGGAAAGCTGTGTCTTTTGGCAAAGGTTCTCCATTTACAGCGCCTTGCAAAATTAGTCATATCCCTTAAAACTTTTTCACCATTTTCCATGTTACTACCACAAACTGATGCATTTGTATTAGCCCTTCTTTATCAGTGTGTCTGCGCATCTTTAAAAAGTCTTAAATTCAAGTCTTAAATTAAATTAAGGACTTAAAACACCTTAAATTTATTTAAAAAGTAAGTTGGTCTTAAATCTAGTAATCACTGGTTTTTTTTCCCTCTCAAGACTTTTCTGTCAGGCAAAAGTTCGAGTCACACTCAGACTTTTTCATTGCCTTCTGTGACTCAAGACAGTTGAGGCTATACCGCTAGCTAGCTGCTGACATAGCTCTTGCTAGCTAGCAAGCCTATTTGCATTTATCATGGATAAGTGCAAATTTATTGGCTGTTGGTTGGACAGAGTTGATACATTTCTGTGGAGATACAGGTCTTAAATTCCATTCAAAATAGTCTTAAGTCTTAAATTTGAGTTGTTGAAACCGTCTGACACCAAGGTTTATTTAAACCTAAATGAAAAACTGTCAACTTTTGTTCAGACATCAGCCTATTTGTATCTAGAGGAAGAACTAGATACAAATAAGCTGAATATGCAGCAAAATGTATATAATGAATAAAAAACTGTCAGTATTTCAACCATACATTTCCCTTGCACTTTAAAAACATGTCTTACTTTCTGTTGGTCTGTCATGTAGAATCCAGATAATTAGACGCATTAAAGTTTATGACAAAATCTGAAAATGCTCAAGGGGAATGATTCATTTTGCAAAGCTCTGTGTATTATTTTATTTTTTACTTAATTCATTAATTTATTTATTTTTACAAAAACCACCGCATGTGGTAAAACTATCCAGCATCAAATAACTAAATGTTTACTGGTGAACTATGACAGTGGGTGTTTCGATGTTGTTGCGTCCGGTATTTGTCCACTTACAAAGCACACGATGCTTTTTGAAATGGCGTGCATTGCTGTGTCAGAGTCCGCATTTTCATATGGCATGCCGTTTAAAGTTGAGCAGTACTGAAGTTGGTATCTATTTGGTGTTTACTCTCCTGGCTGGGGTGTCATATTTTTATATGGATAGAGACACTCTATCTATCATTGGCTGTAGTTTTTTTTTTGTTCTTTTTCTACACATGCAGTGAAAAACAAAAGGACCAAATCTGAATCTGCCTATCGCAGATGTTGTGAATAATACATTTCCTCCCCTCCTTAGCTCATTTCATCTGCCTGGATGCACCTCTCTTCAAAACTGCACACTTATTCAGTCGCTAAGATCCCTTCGCATGACTATTTTTTTCTCTTTCTCTCTAACAGAGAGAGTAATTAATCATTTTTGGCATCGTCTCCAACATAAACAACAACAGTCAGCCTGTCCGTCCTGCGGTCAGCCACCCACTACTGACAACTCATGCCACTGTGTCACACACAGCATTCAGCTCAGCTTCAGGACGGTTGTGTGTGCATGACAGTGAGAATATGACCCCATAAGTTCCCTGGAAGCATAAAATAATCATTGCATATCTTATAAAATACTTAAAAGGATACTTTCAAGCACATTTATTTAAATTTTAACTGTATTTATCATGCACTTTGATGTGTAACCTGAACGGCTTCATAAATCAGAGGCCTTTTTTTGTAACGGAATGCCATCGTTTGCCCACTACACGTTATTTAATGCTTGTTTATGCAGTATATTGTTGCTCCGGCAGCTTAAAAATGGTTGTGCCATCCACATGCGGTTATTTGTACAATGTATTCTTATTGTGTTGCATGTAAATAAAGTAAATAATGTTCTCAATTTGAAATTAAAGATTTCTAGAAAAGCCAACTTGCAGCGACTTTCAGCTCTTTTCAGGACTGTAATGGTAAAGCATCTGTAGTTAGCCATCGTTGGGATGTGACTTTCTCCATCACAAACTCAAAATTAAAACAACCGTCGCTTGCCGCAGAGTTAAAAATATATATCTCAGTACAAAACTACATGCTCAAGCTGCTTCTTCAAGTAAAATTGTTTTATATAAAATATACTAAATCTACTAAATTGGAACTGTCATGACAACACTGCCACCATGTGGTGTAACAGGTTTATTGCATGTTGTTTACTTGCAAGTTCCCTCTTGCCAAAACTGCAAGTCCATTGAATACTCATTTTTTATAATTTTGTAAGTTAAAAGTCGGAATTTCATAATTTGTTAAAGGGACAGAACTCTACTGTAAAAATGATGGGGCGCTTTACCAAAGATGAATTTAGTTATCACATTGATTTATGAGGTACTTTTTAAACATGTTGGTTATGAGGTAAAAGTGGTGTTTGCATATTTAAAAAGAACTTATTTAAATAATTCGGTTAAAAAAAGAGAAAAGCTCATTTATTTTTAGGTGCAAAAAGTGATAGGCTTATATTTCAAGCAGCAAGAAAAAGTAGCAGAATATTTTACTACCCTTGATGCGAGAGGCGGCCATATTGAAACGTGAAGTCCGCCTTGTAAGTCGTAACTGGGAGTAGTAAGAGTTGCTCCTAGTTAGATTTTCCAGTTTATTTTTCTGACTTGGAAGGCGGAATTTCCCAGTTCCGAGTGCAACTGGAACTGGGAAATTCAGCCTACAGGGCAGGGAGGAGCTGGACAAAGAATCTTGGTTAATTAAAAGCTAAAGTTTAACAGCTGATGCTGAATGTAACTGATTAATTAACACAGGGGAGCAAAATAAGGATTTAAAGACACCGTAAATCTAGCAGGAAAAAAAACATCACAAATTTAAGAGAAATAAAACCCAGACAAGAGCAATATAATAAGATTATCATCGATGTCCACACTCCAGTCCGATAGGTGGCGGTGCACCCTAGGTTGGTTGCCAACCGCCAATAAAAGCCAAAAGAAGAAGAAACACAAGAACGACTTAGAAAGTGAACACAAGTAAACACCCAGCAAATTACCAGAATAGCAGCACAGCAGAAAACGGAAACCCAAACACCAGAGGATTGTGACAGTGTTCGTTTTTAAAAGGATTTTTAATAGACATGTCATGTCCATGTTCTGTGCAATTATGGTGAAAACTGCTGACTTCACATGGGTCACAGTCACTGTTTCTGTGTACAAGCGGGGTAAGTCACAGACAATGCTGCACACAAGCAGACTAATGGGGAATAAAAACGTGTGGAAAGATTACTGAAGGATCCAGGACAGGAGCTACAGCTGTTTCATTCCTCGCACGAAACAGACCTGAAAAAGACAACACTACTCTGCTGCACCTGAACGCACAGAGCTCGTGTCAGACTGAAGGACAGAGTCACATCAGTCACTATGGACAACTTCCAAGAAGGCCTTCCTCGCCTTGTGGACCCACAATTAGATTAAAGAGTGCTACAAAAATGGCTCCCTCTAGTGGTCTGATTCTCGCCGTGCTGTGTTAATGTGCCGGTACTGCTCTGATTTAGTTTGTGGAAATGACATAAACAGAGAAAATATAAAGTTATGTGAAGGTACTGGTACTTTAGTAAGATTTTTTTAAAAATAGTAAAGAGACACCTGTAATAAAAAGTAGTTTGTGTAATTGCCTCTTCAATATACACAAAAAGGGACAGAGATGAAAATTTTAAAAAAATGAAACAAAAAACTAATCCAAACTTTATTGTATTTCTTAATCAGTTATCTGATGACAGAATGTATCATCGGGTCTTATGTATGTCCAGTTTCCGTAAATCCCCATCTGATTTTGGTTGAACTTACAGCTAAAGACATTAAATTAAAAAAAAAACAACAACATCGATTTATTTGTATGGCACATTTAGCAACAAGGTCAACGTGCTTTACATCATGAAAACAAAAAAATAATAAAATGTCATAAAAACAACACACAGTCACAAATAGAGAAACTAACATTACATTTTGTTAAGCATCAAAATCATCAGTGCGTCACAACATGTTGGTCCATGTTCCATTCATCACGGTTCAAAAGAACTCCAAACAGGTGAGCTTTTAGCCTTGATTTCACATGTTCTGCGTGTTTTAGATGAGCCTCTATTCCAGAACGGCTGATCCAAATGACCTTTTGACCTTCTTCTGCAGAAGCCTGTTAATCACCCACAGATTCAATCCAGGTGTGTGGCAGCAGGGAAACACCTAAAACATGCAGGGCAGGAGGGCGTGAGGACCGGATTGAGAAACACTCATTTAAAGGAACTTAAAACATCAGTATCAGCTCAGATTAGTTGGTAATAAAACGCAGTTTGCTCGTTCAATTGACTGTCTGTTGCTCCATAAATTCCCTTTATTGCTCCTGGTGCCTCGTTGGTATTAAAATGTTCCATTCAAATTGACTATGACGTCCAAGAACTAGAAAAAAGTTCCCCGCGAATTTTCTCCTCTTCTTCTTCTTCTTCTTCTTCTTCTTCTTCTTCGTGTGAGAGGAGGGTGTTTGAGGAAGAGCGGAAGAAGAGCGAGTGAGCGAGTGATTGAATCTTTTCTATCTTTGTTTTTTTCTTACTGTTTTTTTTCACTGGGTGTTTGTGTTACTTGTTTATTTGTAATTTCGTGTTAGCTTCGTCGCGTTTTAAGGGGTTTTTGTGGGTTCGGGTGTGGCCGTCAGGCCGGCGTCTTAGGACGCCATGGTAGTTGTTGGTGGTGGGTCTTTCTCCACGCTGACACGGAAGAACGGCATCAAGGTGGGTGCTGGTTCTCCGTGCAGCGTGGAGGAAGTTTGTTTAGCTGTGGGTGAGGTGATTGGGCACGGGAATATTAGGTCGGCGGCACGAATGAATGGAGCGGTGGTGTTGTTTGTTGAAAAGGTTGAGCAGGCTCAACAGTTGGTGGAGGCGGGCGTTTCCGTGAATGGGTTGTTTCTGCAAGTGTCGCCATTAACACTGCCAGCGACTAAAGTGACGCTGTCAAATGTGCCACCGTTCATCAGCGACGATTTCTTGGTTAAAGAGCTGTCGAGGCACGGTAAGGTGGTGTCACCATTAAGAAAAGTTCCTACGGGGTGCAAGTCACCTCTTTTAAAACACGTCGTCTCTCATAGAAGACAATTATTTATGATTTTAAATCGTAAAGACGAGGAGCTAAATCTAAGATTTCATGTTAAGGTAGATGAGTTTGATTATATGTTGTTTGCCACATCGTCTAACATGAAGTGCTTTGGTTGCGGTAAGGAGGGCCATATCGTAAAGATGTGTCCCGACAGGGCCGGGCCGGCCCCGCCGGCCTCGGCGAAGCAGCAACCCGCTGCTGCTAAGCAGGTGGGGGACCCACCTAGTGAGGCTGAAGCGGCGGAGGAACCCGCGGTGGCGAATGCGGAAGAGCCCGCTGCCGCTGCGGAGGAGCCCGCTGCCGCTGCGGAGGAATCCGCTGCCAATGCGGAAGAGCCCGCTGAGGAAGAGCCTGCAGATGGTTTGGTTGAGGAGGTGTCGGTAGCGGACAGTGTGACGAGTGTGTGTGTGAGAAAGGATGGGGGCACGGTGGTGTGTGGTGAAGGGGTGAGTGGTGGTAATGGTGAAAGTGTGGATGGAGAGAATGTCGGTGTGCAGGTAGGACAGGAGGAGGAGGTGAAGGACAGTGAGGAGCATTTAGTGTGTGGGGATCAGGGAGGGATAGGTGAGGTGGAGGTAGGAGGACAGAATGAACGGAGGAACAGTGTAGAGTCGGTTTTGGGAACTGGATTGGAGGGAGAGACAGAGGAGGTGATGGAAGTGGAGGCTTCTGCCCCGGTAAAGAGGCGAAGCAAAAGGAGGAATGTGGTGGCTGCTGTGCAGGCCAGCAGGCAGGTCAGCAAGCTGGCTGGAGAGAGGAGGGAGGTGTCGGACAGCAGCGACGCTGAGAGCTGGTTCTCTGACGCCAGCGAGGCGTCAGTGACTCAAACAAGTAGTAAAGAACCAAGATACCCTGTCGAGTCTTACAGAACGTTTTTAAAACAAACTAAAGGGCTGAAAGGAGTAAAGATAGAAAGTTATTTTCCAGATCTGAGAATCTTTTACTCCTCTGCGAGACATCATATTAGGAACAACGAGGTATCGGGTTTTGAAAAGACGGAAATATTTAGATTAAAGAAAGCAATGTCAAAAGCGAGAAAACTTTTTTGAGTAAAAATGATGCACAGTGATTTTTTAGTATTTTTATTATTTTTTTTTTTTATAGTCTTTTTGTGTGTTGGTTTTAGCTTCTTACCCAATATGGATTCTTTTAAAATCGCAACTTTGAATCTTAACGGGGCGAGGGAGGCTGAGAAACGGGCTTTGATTTACCAAACGCTGAACCAAAAGAAAATCGATGTTATTTATTTACAGGAAACTCATAGCGATCATTTAATTGAGACGGACTGGGGCAGAGAGTGGAGGGGGGAGGTCATTTTAAGCCACGGCACCTCCCAGAGTGCAGGGGTGGGCTTCCTGTTCTCTAAGGCTTTCACCCCGAACTCCACAGAAGTAGAGCATGTCGTTCAAGGGAGGTGTCTTTTAGTTAAAGTAAAGTTTGATATTTTTAGTCTGGTTTTTATTAATATTTATGCTCCGACCACCAATGCAGAGAAAAAGCGTTTTTTTGAACAAATTGGGGAAAGGTTGGGTGATTGTGGGTCTGAGGATTATGTTTTTATAGGCGGGGATTTTAATTGTACAGAAAATGAGATTTTAGATCGTAATCATGCAGAGCCGCATCCAGCGGCCCAACATGCTCTGCGGCAGCTGGTCTCATCTCACGGCCTGGTGGACGTATGGAGGAGGATGCATGCAGGCTCCAGGCAGTACACATGGTCCCACATTAAAGAAAACCGAATCTCTTTAGCTCGACTTGATCGTTTTTATTGTTTTAAACACCATTTTAATGTGTTTAAAACATGCCAGATTTTACCGGTGGCTTTTACCGATCACTCTTTGCTTTTAGGTAGTGTTTTTATTAGAAACATTTTACCTAGGAGCGCTTACTGGCATTTTAACGCGGCTTTAACTTATGATCAGGGTTTTAAGGAGATTTTAGGTTATTTTTGGACTGGTTTTAGACAGAGAAAGGCTGATTTTACTTGTCTGAGACAGTGGTGGGACCATGGCAAAGTTCAAATAAAACTGCTGAGTCAGCAGCACACTCTCAATGTTACCCGTGACATTACCGGATCTATCAGAGATCTGGAGATGAACATTGTGGAATTAGAACGACTTAGTGAATCCACAGGAAATCGAGAGTATATTGAAGCTCTCAGATCAAAAAGGCTAGTTTTAGCAAACCTGCTGGAGAATAAAGTCCAAGGCGCTTTGGTCAGGTCCCGGGTCCAGAACATCACGGAGATGGATGCTCCCTCTAGCTTCTTTTTCAGCTTGGAGAGGAAGCACGGGCAGAGGAAGCAGATCCACTCTCTGCTGTCGGACACGGGGCAGCCACTGAGTGAACCAGTGCAGATCAGGAGGAGGGCTGTGGAGTTTTACCGTTCTCTGTTCCACAGCGAATATGAGGAGAACGAGGAACGTTTAGAGGAGTTCTGCTGTGAACTGCCTCAGGTCTCCGAAGAGACCAACACTGACCTGGAGCGCCCCCTGGGGATCCAGGAACTCCACACAGCCCTCCTCAGCATGCAGGGCCAGAAGTCCCCGGGCATTGACGGGCTCACGGTTGAGTTTTACAAGGCCTACTGGGATCTTCTGGCCCAAGATTTGCTCGACGTCTACAACGAGTGTCTGCACACTGGTTCACTCCCCTTGTCCTGCCGAAGGGCGGTCATCACCCTGCTGCCCAAGAAGGGGAACTTGCAGGAGATAAAGAACTGGCGCCCTGTGTCCCTCCTCTGCACCGACTATAAGATCCTCTCCAAGGCCCTGGCCACGAGGCTGGGGAAGGCTATGGAGCAAGTCATCCACCGGGATCAGACCTATTGCGTCCCCAGCAGGTCCATGGTAGATAACATCTACCTAATTCGGGATGTTTTGGAGGTCTCCGGTTCATTAGGTTTGCAAATTGGCTTGATTTCACTAGATCAAGAAAAGGCATTCGACCGCGTCGAACACGGCTTCCTCTGGGAAACCATGAGGAGGTTCGGGTTCGGCGAGGGTCTTATCGCCAAGATCCAGGCTCTGTACAGTGGCATTGAGAGTGTGCTGAAGATCAACGGTAGCCTGTGTGCTCCTTTTAGGGTGTGTAGAGGCGTTCGACAGGGCTGCGCGCTCTCGGGGATGCTCTACGCACTCTCCCTGGAACCCCTCCTCCGGAAAATACGCTCAAGTGTTTATGGTCTGGTTTTACCTGGTTTTAAAGACAATATGGTTTTATCTGCCTACGCTGACGATGTTGTTGTTTTTGTAAAAGATCAGCAAGATGTCACTGTTTTAACCAAGATCACTGAAAAGTTTTTTACTCTGTCTGCTGCGAGGGTGAACTGGGGAAAGAGTGCAGCACTGGCCGTCGGCGAGTGGTCTGCAGGGCTCCCAGTTCTCCCTCAGGGTCTTTTATGGAAAAAGGACGGTTTTAAATATCTTGGTGTGTTTTTAGGCAGTAAACATATTGTGAACAAGAACTGGGACGACATTGAGCAAAAAATAAAAAATAAACTGTCAAAATGGAAGTGGCTTCACCCACAAATGTCCTACCGGGGCAGAGTGTTGGTATTAAACAACCTTGTCGCTTCACAGCTGTGGCACAAGCTCGCTGTTTTAGACCCACCGTCTGGCTTACTGGTAAAAATTCAGTCAGAGATGGTTGATTTTTTTTGGAATGGTCGACACTGGGTGCCACAGTCCGTTTTATTTTTACCGAGAGAGGAGGGGGGCCAGGGCCTTGTCCACCTGGCCAGTAGAACAGCTACCGTGCGTTTACAGTTCCTGCAAAAGTTTCTCACAAGATCTCCTGTATGGAAAGATGTGGCCAGCTGCATCCTCAGACGTGTGAATTCTATGGGGTTGGATGCTGCTCTGTTTTTAACTGATTTTAGTCTTTTAAAGTTAAAAGGGTTGCCTCAGTTTTATCAGAGTGTTTTTAAATCGTGTGCTTTTTTTAAACTGCACAGATCGAAAACGCATAATTCTCTGCATTGGCTTTTAGAGGAACCGTTGGTCTGTGGAGCAAAAATGGATGTCCGGGATAGCACCGTGCCGGGCCTTGCTGAGGTGCTGTCCAGGTCCGGGACGGTGACCGTGCGGCGGCTGGTGGAGGTGGCTGGACCGGACTTCAATAACATCCAGGAAGTCGGCCAGCTGCTTGGGGTTCGGTCCGCCAGACTGACACAGCGCTTCCTGGAGCTGATAAAGGGGCGGATGACGGCCGAGGAGAGGAGGCTGTTGCAGCTGTATGCCATGAAGGAGTGCCTGCCTGACTCAAAAGACATGTTCCCGGATGTGTCCCTGGTCCCAGATGTTGAGGAGGACAGTGGTCCCTTGCTGCATTTTACGGACTCGGGGGCAGACTTAAATAACAGCAGCGCAAAAGTGCTGTACAAATACTGTGTAAAGATCCTACACAAGAGAACTCTCTGCAAAAGACCCGTCAGCGTGTGGAGCGACAGACTCGGAGGACAAAAACCTCAATGGAGGACTTTATACAAGCCTCCAATCAAAAAACGGACTGGTGATCTGCAGTGGCGGATTTTGCACGGCGCTATCGCCACAAACTCGTTTTTATCGGTCATCAGTCCTGGGGTTTTAAACGAGTGTCCATTTTGCAGTTTGTCTGAGAGTGTGTTTCATGTTTTTACAGATTGTGTACGGTTAACTAGTTTTTTTAATTTTTTAATGAGCGTTTTTAGCCTTTTTGGCATGGTTTTTACCAATTCCCTTTTTATTAATGGTGTACATCACAGCCGATCCACAAGTTTTAAATCTCGTCTTTTAAATTATTTAATAGCCGAAGCCAAAATGGCTATTTATATAACTCGACGAGACAAAATGCAGGCTGGACCTCAACTCGACGCGGTGGCTCTGTGGAAGGTCAATATTAAGGCCAGGTTGAGATTAGAGTTTTGTTTCTACAGAGCCACCAGGAATCTGAGGGGTTTTTTAGAACTGTGGGGTTTTCATAATGTACTGTGCACCATTTCCGATCAGGGAGACCTAAAATATAATAAGCTGCTATTGTAACTATTTATTGGGTGTTTTAGTGTCCTTTGACCTGATCATGTAATGTTTTTATTGTTAAAATATTGTGCAATAAATGTTTTGTTAAAAATCAAAAAAAAAATCTTCTTCTTCTTCTTCTGTTGCGTTTTATGGCAGTTTACAGACTTTGTGCATTACCGCCATCAACCGGACGGAGATGTAACTTCAGAAATTAATTTTTTTACTATACATCTTCAAATCAAAAAAATAAAAAATAAAAAAACTCGCACACACATACATACTAAATCCTCTCAGCTAATTTTGTATCTTTTAAATAAAATTTTCTCCTCTATGCCGGGAGCATAATTTGAATATTGAGTATTGTGACTTTAACATACCTCCATATGTGACGCCATCCTTGAGCCAGCCAGCGGACATTGCCGAGCTGCGCCTCGGCAGCCCCCGCCCCTATCCGGCCCAGCCCGGTCCGGTCCGGTCCGGTCCGGTCCTGCCCATCCCGACTGCTGCTCACGCCACGCGTGACACATCACAGCACACAGCAGCAACACATCAGGACGCAAAAAGCAGCCAGTTCATTCCCCAGCCGCTTCACAGCAGGGATCCGTGCGCACAATATGGGCAACGTGCAGGTAGGTAGTAATCTTTTTTTTTTATCCCCCAACTTGTTCTGCTAATTTACGCACCTCTGAGTTAGAATCCAATTAAAGTGACTACTTTGAGAGGAGTAACATTTTTGATTTTTTTTTTTTTTAATAGTTTGTTTAGAAAATGGAATTTGATCAGTTTTACGAGTAAAAATACAAATAAGAAGCCTAAATTTCACACAAAAAAAGAACTCAGCTTTGTCATTTTCTCCAATTAGTGGAAACCGCATGAAACGCAAGTGCGCAGTAAACAGGGAGTGTGCTCTGCCAGAAGCGGATACATCAGGGAATTTCAGATCAATGAGGCTGCATTGTGTTGACGAGAGGGAGGGAGAGGAGAGGAGGAAGAGAGCAGAGGAAGAGGCTGCTGCTGCTGCTGCTGCTGCTGCTGCTGGCCCATGACTCAGCACAGGCAGCAGCACCCTGCTCCCGCGGGAGAGACTACTTCCTGGATGCAACACCATAACAAATCCTCTGCAGCGTCTCCTTTTAACTGTAGTCACTTTGTGATTTTTTTTTTTTTTTTTTTTGCAAATAAATATTTCAATCATCTGTCTGTGTTTTCTCCCCTCAGCCCACCGTAGTCCCATTTGAGGACTTTGACGTTACGGCTGACATCAAAGACATTAGAAAAGCATGTAAAGGTTTAGGTAAGTACACAGAAACCAAAAAAAAAAAAAAAAAAATCT
This sequence comes from Xiphophorus hellerii, assembly GCF_003331165.1. Taxonomy (NCBI): domain Eukaryota; kingdom Metazoa; phylum Chordata; class Actinopteri; order Cyprinodontiformes; family Poeciliidae; genus Xiphophorus; species Xiphophorus hellerii. Next base: position 6,578,433 of record NC_045677.1, on the reverse strand, counting down.
TTAGGAACATTGTTAGAAAATCTTTTTAAAACTGGAACGTTCCTAAAGGGGCAATACTATATAAAAGTAACTTTTCTATAGCTTTATATCATGTTATATTTTTATTCCCCCATCAAAAACACACCAGCAGTGTTGCCTTGACTCTTCCATGCATGTTTGAGAAATCCACTAATCTCCCCTGGATGCAGAAGACGAGCGGCTGCCTTCCCCACTGAGCTCCTTCAGACTAGCCAGCAGCAATTAGTAAACACCTGGTGGAAATGAGCATCTGCTGAGCTCATTATAGGAGCTACTTGTCAGTGAAACGCTGGTAAAAACGAAGTAAACGATGTAAGAGGAACGTTGTGACGACTTCCTGAAGGTGGAGCGTCAGACAGAGCAGGAGCTTCTTAAAGAGACGGAGACCTGAAGTCTCGTTCGATATTCACAACATTTTTTTAAAAATAACAACTGAAGGCAACATAGTTTCTTGATTGTGCTACAAAATAGCACGTTGTGCCTGGAAAATCCATAACACCGCCCCTTTAATGATTAGTTGCGTGGGAGACGCTCTAGTTTCTAATTTCTGTGTTGCTTCATGTTTTCCAGGCACAGATGAGGAAGCTGTCATCCAGATCCTGGCCAACCGCTCTGCGGCTCAGCGTCTGGCAATCAAACAGGCCTACTTTGAAAAGTATGACGATGTGAGTGCCCCGCCCTCCTCTGTTCTGCTCTGTGTGTGTGTGTGTGTGTGTTTGCCCTCTGACGCAAACCCGGCTGAGCTGTGTTGTCTGTCAGGAGCTGGAGGAGGTGCTGAAGAAGGAGCTCACCGGTAGCTTTGAAAACGCCGTGGTGGCCATGTTGGACGTGCCGCAGGTGTTCTTCGCCAAGGAGCTCAGGAAGGCGATGAAGGGGGCGGGAACAGACGAGGCTGTCCTGGTGGAGATCCTGTGCACGGCTACGAACGAGGTGGGCAGCGAGTTGGGTTGGTGGTGTTGAATAAAAGGAGGAGTACGTTGTGTTTGAGCTTTTGTCCTTTTTTATTAAAAAAAACAACAAAACAAACAAAACTGTAGAACTGAGATCCGGTGTGTTGTAACTGTGTGTTGGTGTTGACTTTCACTCGGCCTCGTCTTCGTTTATCCCACAGGATATCATGAGCTACAAGGAGGCGTACGTCCAGGGTAGGTTTTCAAACTGTCTACCAGCTTTGGTTTTCTGTTTGTTCTGAAAAACACAGCCAGCTTAACGACAGGAAGAACTTTGTCACATTTGGTTGGGTTCCGAAAATTGCTACAAAGCAAAAATAAATAAATAACTAAATTCTGCTGGAAGGCGAACTTCTGCTCAAGTCTTTTGGTAGCGTGCGTTTGGTTTTCTAAGTGTTGTTTCCTTTCAGTGAACGAGCGCGACCTGGAGGCGGACATAGAGGGCGATACCAGCGGAGACGTTAGGAACCTGCTGATCTCACTGCTGCAGGTACAAAAACCGACCATTGTTGGGGTTTCGGTTGTCGAATGAAAGCGCTCCCTCCGGTCCCGCCCCCCCTGAGTCTGGAAGGAGAGTCCAGGCGGGAGAAGAACGCTGCTTTTGTCCTTCCTCCCTCAGATTGTTTCTCAGAGTCATTGCCGGTGCCTCGGCTCGCCCACTGCCACATTCGTCACATAGCTTGGCACGCTCGGGCCTCCATGCCCCCTCCGACTCGGCTTCCTGTCTGTTTCCTTCCTTCCCTCGGGTATTTAAAAAAAATAAAAATCAGGACAAACAGAGAGAGTGACTCACGTTTTACAGCAGTGCCGTTCTGGGGAACTTCAGTGGCCTCCAACAGTTTCCTATTTATGAGCTCCAGATGACCGCTATCCCATTAAACGCCTGGTGTTGTTCTTGTTGTCCACTCTCTTTGACTTGCCCCTAACGCTCTCTCTCTCTCTCTCTCTCTGTTTCTCTTTCCACCCATCTTTCTGATCCTCGTCCCTCTCTTTGCTCTCCCACGTCTTCCTTCGCAGGCGAGCAGAGACGAGGGCTACGAGGTGGACGAGGGTTTGGCCGAACAGGACGCCATGTCTCTTTTTGAGGTGTCCAGCACAGGCTACTCATATACGTTACATTCAGCTCAAGAAAAACATGAGAGTGAAGTGGAAAGAAATGGGCTCACGGTTTCAAAAGTTCCTTTCGAATACAGAATCAGAAAAGCAAAAGGCATTCAATCAGATTTAGGCCCCCGCAAACCCCGACGCACCTGAATACAATCCGGTTCCACCAACTGCTTTCAGAAGTCACCGACTCGGCAGATGCCGGTGTAATTTTCCTTCTTCATAAAAATGCATTACTTTTTAAAAAAATAGAAATTCATCACCTCTTCACGATCATTCCTTAGTCCTCAAAGAACTTACAACCAGACTCCTAAAACTATAATGTCTTCATTTCTCCAACGCCTGGCTGAGATAGCAAATAACCGTGAGCAAATAACAGTCCGAGAGAGACATCCAATACAACTGCAGACACTCGTATATGTTGCCGTATTGTCTTCGTTTTGTGTACACAACAGGCAGGTGAGGGCAGGTTTGGTACGGACGAGTCGACCTTCACCTACATCCTGACGCACAGGAACTACATGCAGCTTCAGGCCACCTTTAAGGCCTACGAGTCCGTACGTACCGCACCGTAGCGCACCTACACCAAAAAGAATCCGTACGCTTCCTTTCATCAATTTCACGCACGTTCATGCTGCCTTGTTCGCATGCAGCTTTCGGGGACGGACATTTTGGACACGATTGACGCCGAGGCGACGGGAACCCTCAAGGATTGCTATGTTACTCTTGGTAAGCAGAAGCTTTTGATCACTTTATTTCATTACGACCGACGCCTGCTGATTTCATGTGTGTGTGTTTTGACTGACAGTGAGGTGTGCCAAGAACCCGCAGCTGTATTTTGCTCGACGCCTTAATGCTGCAATGAAGGGACTTGGCACTGATGAAGACACGCTCATACGCATCATCGTAGGCCGCTCCGAGGTAAAGTGTGTGTGTGTGTGTGCGTTTGTTTGTAATACCTTATGGGGACCATTTTCCTGACACATACTACGTTGTGGGGACCAACTGCTCTTTGTGAGGACCGAAGCCTGGTCACCACAAGGGGAAACGCTGTTTTTGGGTCAGGGGTCAGATTTAGGACCAAGTTGTGAATTGAGATTTGGTTAGGATACAGGTAGGGTTTAGGCTGTAGAAATGAATGGAAGTAAATGGAAAGTCCCCACAAAGATGGCCCCGCAAACGTGTGTGTGTGTGAAAGGTATGATTGCGACGCTTCACTTCTTGCAAAAGTGCAGTGCTATAAATGTTTACTGCCTTTCTGTACAGAACTTTAGTCATACATGCCTAGGGTAGGTAATCTCTAATTATTAAACGTTTGATTCTTTGATTTCTTCTTTTTCTTCTTTTTTGCTAAACGCATTTTTACTCTTGAGTCATTTCTTGGACAGCTACTTTTTACTTGAGTAAAAATACAGTTAAAGTAGAACTTGAGCACAATTTTTGGCTTCTCTAGCCATCCCTCTAGTAAAAGACAATAACTTTTTACACCGACTTGAAGAATTTTCCATTCATTTGATGGTACATTTATGTATTTTGAGTCATTGATGATGCATCAAGCAATAAAAATATAAATATTATGGAATATAAATGTTATGTATGCACCGCTGTCCTTGTTTCCAACCCTCAGATCGACCTGGAAACGGTGAAGGACATGTACCTGGAGAAGTACGACGTCACCCTGAAAGACGCCCTGGACTCGGAGTGTGGGGGAGACTTTAAGCGTCTGCTCATTGAGATCTTGCACTGAATCACACATTTACATTCACGTCCACGCCTCACCCGGCCTTATTCCGCTGTGACGTAACAGGATGCCACTACATGCTCTGTTTTCTATCACTCTTCACTCTCTACTCTAGCCTCTCTCCGTCTCGGAGAGTTCACTTTACAGCGCGGACCAAAAAAAACCAACTCGACGTAATCCAGTTCAGTGTTTCGGCGTGTGGTAATTTTTTTTTACAGGCTTTGTTAACACCTTTGAGACTTTTCAGAAAATCGGCTTAACTTGTTGCCCAGTTACTCAACAACACGGCAGGAGAGCGGAACCAACAGCATCACGTTCGTGCGTCTTAAAAGTTACAGCGAAGTCATCGTCGTCTGGTGTTTTTCTACTTTCAGCTGCGATCGTTAAGCGTCTGCTAACAGAATAACGGGCGTTCGTCTCTCGTCGATTCTTCACGTCACTAATTGATGCAAGTTACTTTCCGCTGCAACACAGAAGTGCCCGATTACCTTTAAGACCCGGAAACATTTGAGCATTCTCTTAGAACTTCAAATATTGGCACGTCTTTATGAAAGGCTCGGTTGCTTAAGGGATTCGCTGCAGGCTTTTTGGTCGCGTATTTCAAAAGACTAGCGAGACGTGCAAGTGCTCCAAGTCGTTTTTAAAAGCTCACATGTTGCCTTGTTAGATTTCTAGACGCTCTTAGACTATTTTTTTTTTTTTTCCGAGTTGCATTGAGTACTTGCATTCACTGCTTGAAAAATAGCCCTAGTTGATTGAGACGACACTGATCAGGACGTAACTTTTGAAGTGCAATGTTCTAAAGTAGTCTCACTGAGACTGAGCTCTGTTAAGTAGACTAGTACGAACGCTTTGAGGCATAATTGAAATATTTCATATTACAATATAACTGATGTAACTGTATACATGTAACAAAATTTAGCTGATGTCTGTTAGTGTTTGTACAATACTGGTATGTAATAGATATTAATAAATTTTAACCACCTGAACTGAGTTCATTTTTCCTGTAGAGGGCAGTGTTGAACCATTTCCGTAATGGAGGGGGGGAAAAAAAACAACCAATGACACTAATGATGTAAAGTCAAATATTTTCAGCCCCACGTAATATAAAATATAACAGGGTGATAATATTGTTTTGAAGATGATGTTAGTTGCTCTTCTAAGTGACGTGTGTTTAACGTCTATATTTCAGGCTTGCACAGAAGTTTCCGTCAACAAGTTTGACCCCAATCACCTTTTGATTTATACCAGAGTAAAAATCCTGTGTGATGTTGCCGGCTGGGTTGAAACTGGACAGTAAAAAAAATAAATTCAAGTATCAAATGATTCCAGATGTGCCGCTGTCACATAAACAGCCAGTGTCTCTCCCTCTGCCGCTAGATTTCCCCCCGCCCCCCCATCTCTTTCTCTCCAAACTTCTCATGGTTTATTTCACCAGTTTCAGAGACCAGTGTGCACCTGTTTTCTGTGCTTTCTGTATATATGCTTCCAGTCTGTGCACCATATGTGGCCTCCCCGACTCTGGCTGGCCATTTATTTGTCTGGCTGAGACGTGTTGGCCCCACCACATGTGGCTGCAGATAAATAGAGAGGTTCGGGGTCTGTAGACACCAGTCTGGTGCAGGATTCTTTGTTTTTTTGAAGGGAATCAACACTTTTGCTGTTCTTTTTGTTTAAAAACGAGCTTTCAACGTTTATGTGCTAACACATGTGATTAATCTACAACGTTTACCTCGTCTGTAGCTGCGTTTCCATTTACCATAATTGTGCAATTTAACATTTCGAAAATAAATTCACTTAATGGAACCACACCATTTTTTTCGATAGTTTTGGCGCTATGATGTTTTTTTTTTTACCGTACCGAAATTGGTTTAGTTTGCAAAACTGCAGTGGAAACACATTTTTCGCATCACACCAGTCACATGATCAACAGCAGGATGTTGTCGCTGGTGGAAACCACGAAGACAACAGGAAGTAGTTGGAGGATGATCACGCAGCATATTTTTTAATGACTTATCACTGAACAAACTCATTTCAATGTGATTTTAATTCCATTCCTTATTTAATGGAAACATCGCATATGCAAATTGTGTTTTTTCGACATTAGTGGCAAATTGACAAGGTTTTACAGACATTTGCATATAAAGCAGCTCCTGTTGCATAATGCAGATTAATCGTACTACCTATTTTGAGCTAAAAGCGTCAAGTACACCTCGCTGCAGCAAACAGAAAGGGGCAGGGACGGACCACTGTCAGACTCATACCTTATATGGAAACGGGTGAAGGAGCTCACACTTTTTAACAAATTGTGTAGCTTTCGGTGTACTTCTAAATCTCCTCCTTAGTCGCATCTTTTCGGGCCTGCTACTGCCTCTAGTGGCGAAGGGGTGGCAACACATCTAATCTAATTACGTTACCAAATCCTCCTTCATCGGGGCATGCGTTGGAGCCCAGGTGTGAAATAATTAGAAATAAATGCTGTAGATGTATAACATTGTGTGCAAGGAATCCATATGGAGGCCAACTTTTAATATTATTGAAATAAATTAGCTTTTTGATTTACTCATTCGAGATGTGGACATTTACAGTTATTTAAATCAAGTTCTGAATAACTTTTTTTTTTATATAGAACAAATCTGAATGTGTTTTATTTTGCCGGTAATTATGATATCCTTCTGGTTTGATGCACCAGTTAGTACTGCACTTTGCTTTTACTTTTTATGTGTATTCTGTCTGTTACAAGTAACTTTTACACACAACAGAGGAGATTGTTTTAAGTTAATAATTCCTTAGCATTGATTTTAAAGAAGTATTAGTTCGACTGGCAGATTATTTCACTTATGGGAAAAATATCTTGTTAAAAGTTTGATCCGTCAGAGGAACTAGTACTTTTTAAAAATTAATATTAAGGAATTATTTACTTTGAAAAGTAAATAATTTTTAAATAAAAAATTTAAAAATGAATTTAAATTCATTTTTAAATGAAAATGTCTTAATAACTTGTAGTTAGTAAGACAAAACTAACTACATGAAGTTAGTTTTGTCTTACTTCATGTACTAAAAAACTAGACCAAAACTACTTGGTCAGAGTTTGTGTTTTTGCAGTGCATTTATTACATGTTAACAGATCAAGAAAAGAAAAAAAAAGAAGCAATTGGCTGAGTTTTATTTTGGAATATTAGAATGTCACACTTTTCAAACAATTATAATGAAAAACTGTTCAAAAAATTCTTTCTGCTTAAACTTTGCAATTATGTTAATTAAAATTCAAACAAAATACGCTGAAGGTTGTGTTTATAAGGCAACAAAAAGGAAAAAAAACCCATTTAAAATCAGTGTAAAAGCTGTGGCGTCTCTCAGCTGCTCCTCTGTGAGGGCAGCCAGTAAATGCAGGGAACAGTTTTAGTGTTGCGAAACAAATCGTCCAGCAGCCTTGCAGAAGAATCCTCGGCTATTTTAAGAGGAAAAAAAAAACAAAACAGAAAAAAAAGACAGAAGTTCAACAAGAATTTATCATCAATCACACCGTATCCAGAAAAAAGGATCTAACATGAGCCGTGGTTCTGACCACCTGTGCTGCCTCGTCGTTTCCTACCGCAGCAGGGATAAATAGCTCAGTCGGTGTAAGATGTTTACAAAACGAAAACTATAGCAGGCTGTCTTAATGTTAAATATGATCATTTCTGATCACTCATTTCTTTATGTGACGAGACTGAAGTGGAAGCTTAGAAGTTGTGCTTAGCATAACATTGGAACAATTTACACGACAAAAACACAAAAATATCACTTCATCAGAATATCCTACCCGTTTAAAATGAAAAGCTATCGCAGATGTTTGCACTAATCCTTTTATGAGAACTCTATATTCAAGAAAGAATTTGATGTAAATTGTACATTTTGTGATTCATATCCTTAAACTGTTGTCCACTTGTTTTGGCGCTGTAACTTTGTTGATGCCTTTTGGCAGAATCTGTGTGACTTTATCCACAACAACATAGAAGCACAATTTATTCTGTTATGGGAAGATTTCTTACTTGGCCTCACTAAAATCATGCTTAACAATTCTGAGTTTCTCATAAATCCTTTATTGCCACTAGCTAAATATCATGTTCATTGTTCCAGGTAAAGAAAGCCATGCCTTGCTGCATTTTACAATGAAGTTAAGTTTTATATCCTGACTATCAAAGACTCTGACAAAAAATAGCTACTAAAACAATTTAAATCTGTACTGCTTTGAGTTGGGAACCGAAGCCCCTTAGCTTTTTCTTGAATATGTTTATCTGTATTTGTTTTTCTTGAGGCATAACAAATGTTTCACTCTGTCGTTATACAGTGTATCTGAGAATAAAGTTTAAAAAAAAACATCCTCCCCCCCCACCCCCCCCCCCGCCCACGCAACAGACTTCTTGTGGCTTTGATGTGAAGCAGTGATGTCACTCATCCTGTCTGTGACATCACTGGTCACTGTCTCTGTATTCCCAGATTCCACAGAAAAATTCATTTGCGGTTTTAGGTTCGACACGAAGAGACAAGTACCATGGCAGAGAAGGATTATTTTTTGGCAAAAGTAAAGACTACATCAATGGGAGGAAACGTTTTCCTGGTGGAAAGAACAAGCAGTTTTGAGAGGAGCTGCATGAAATACGAGCGCGAAAACAAGCAGCTCAAAGACATGGTGGCAATGTTGAGGAAAAAAATCGGGTGTCTCCAACATAGCCAGAGCAAGAGCGACGTTAGAAACTGTCAAACAGTGAATGAGATGCTACGATGTCGCAATGAACATTATGAACATAAAATCAGACGACTCAATTCAGATTTGGACGAAGCCAGGAATATGACACAACGATTACAAACTGACTACGAGGCCGTGATGAGAACCAATGTGCTCCAGGAACGGACAAACAAAACCATAAAAGAAAACGCACGGGATTCTCTGAGGAAGATGACTGAAAAGATTGAATGGCTGGAAAGGGAAAATGATCAACTTAACAAAGAAATTGTTGTATTGAAAATGAAGCTGGACAGAGCCAAATCCAGGACAGCAAAAAAATCAGAGGATGAGATCTTGTTGTTGGAAGAAACTCCAAAGAGAACAATATTTCAGAGAATCGGGCGCACTTTTCTGGACATATACGAGTCGGGAACGATAGGGAACTGGTTGTCTTTTAATTTCTAAAGTCTTCTGTGTCCGTTCCAGGAGCACATTGGTTCTCATCATGGCCTGATTCTACCCCGGAAAAGGGTAGAGTGCCTTCTTTGGGTCGGGGTGGGGGGCGTTGTCCTGCCCCAAGTGGAGGAGTTCAAGTATCTCGGGATCTTGTTCACGAATGGGGGAAGAAGCGAGCGGGAGATCGACAGGTGGATTGGCACAGCGTCTGCCATTAAGCGGGTGCTGTACCAGTCCGTCGTGGTGAAGAGAAAGCTGAGCCAAAAAGCGAAGCTCTCGATTTACCGGTTGATCTACGTTCCCACCCTCATCTATGGTCATGAGCTTTGGGTCATGACCGAAAGAACGAGATCGTGGATACAAGCGGCCGAAATGTGTTTTCTCCGTAGGGTGGCTGGGCTCTCCCTTAGAGATAGGGTGAGAAGCTCAGTCATCCGGGAGGGACTCAGAGTAGAGCCGCTGCTGCTTCACGTCGAGAGGAGCCAGTTGAGGTGGCTCGGGCATCTGGTCAGGATGCCTCCTGGATGCCTCCCTGGTGAGGTGGCTCGGGCACGTCCCACCGGGAGGAGACCCCAGGGAAGAACCAGGACACGCTGGAGGGACTATGTCTATATGAGGGGCTATAAACAATGACTATGGCCTGGGAACGCCTTGGGATTCCCCCGGGAGAGCTGGAACAAGTGGCTGGGGAGAGGGAAGTCTGGGCCTCCCTTCTGAAGCTGCTACCACCGCGACCCGATCCCGGATAAGCAGAAGAAGATGGATGGATGGATTTGCAGTGAGTAGCTTTGTCCCATGTTTATTAAGATTGCGTCCGCCTCTTCCAAAAAAGGTGAAAGCGCTGCCAATAGATCTAGAGGTTATTGATGAAGGTCACTGAGCTGGCAGAGCAGGTTTTAATCAGCCATTTGTTTATCATGCCCAGCCTGGAGTGTTTTTTGTCTGATGGAATTGGACCACTGAGAAATAACTTCATTTTTAACTTTCCCATAGTGTTCAGAAGAATATTAAAGTCCTTTTTCAGAAGTTTCTGCTTTGCCAGATTGTTGGCTCCAACATGCACAACTAAAGTAACATAAATATTTGGCTGATCAGCGGTTAGAGAGAGAACTTTGCGAGTTAAATCAGATACAGTGTCACCAGGAGAAGAAATCACTCTCATTTTCTTGTGATTGCAAACATGACTGATTCCATTTACTGCCTCATCTCCAACAATAAGCACTTTTGGGATACTTTTCGTTTAGCTGGTGGTTTACCTGCTTTGTCCTTTGGGGTTTGGGGGGGTGGATGTGTTGGTATTGCCTCATTGTTGATGTTTGAAGGCGAGGTTTCACTCAGAGGCTCAGGCTGGAGTGCAGAAAATCTGTTTTTCAGTGGGATTCCCACAGAATCAGAATGTCTTGAGGCCCCGGCGGGTCGCTCTGTCCTTGGGAGCGCGGTCGGTAGAACCGTTTTGGTTGCAGCTGCTTGTTTGTTTTCTTTTGGTTTAGCAGGTGTTGAAGTTGAAGGTGGGTTTCGGCTCAGAGCCGGCCACGCCGATTCGTCCAGGTGAGGGATTTCTCCCTGTTAGTTGTCTCCACGGATCTGCAGTGTGAGACTTTTGCTTCGGCTTGGCACCCAGAGCGTTCCAGGGTGAGCTGCTTGATGCGAGGCGTACGGCCTCTCCGTTGATTTGAGGAAGAGTTGTCTGATTTCCACAGGTAGCGTTGATCTCAAAGTTCACCTCCAGCTGTTTGATCTTCATTTCTATAGACTGAAGTCGTTGTATAATACTGCTAATGTCCCTTGGGGTTAGCTGGAGGCATTTTGCCCTGGTTCAACTTGGATATGAAGAAAAGTAAGGTAAAAAAAATAAAGGTAAAAGTAAGAAAATCCCCCAGTCCGTAGGTTTGAAGTAATCCAGTTATCATGTCGATAATGTAAATATAACTATAAAAACTGTCACTTTAAAAAGTAACTCACAGGCAAAGTTATCAGTAAGGACGAGAGAGAGCAGGATAAGCTGTTCCTCCTTCAGCTACCACAGCACAATATGTCAAAATTTAATCGATAGAGTGATTTATGACCTTAATAATTAATTGCTTTTAATTTCTGGTGACTGGATGCCTCTCTCTCTCCCCCTTCTTAAAAAAATAATCATTCTTTTGACATCTGTTAATCCCATCTTTGTGACACTTTGTTTTCATATACTCCTTCTCACCTCTATGATTTTTTAAAAAGAATACAATTAAGTATGAAAAACAATAAGTGTTAACACTTAATCAATAATAATATATAGTATATATTATACCTAGAGAAATGTAAATAGATTTGGAGTGTTGTAATACCTCTAGTTTTAAACAGATTGTCTTCCTGATACACAGCGTGAAGGGGAGAGGGGTGACCCCTGCCCTGCTCAGCACACCATCTGTGTGTCTGTGGGTGTTTCTGTGTGTGTGTGTAGGGGGCGGGGGGCATTTTGACATAAGGGTGACTCTATAGTCTCTATTGTTCACTTATTTATGTTGTTGAAGGCTGATCCTAATGCTGTGAAGCATTATATTTAGTATCTGGGTTAAGGTGTAGATTAAGTTTAGACTGAGGTTAGGAGTAGTTTTGTGTTCTGGTAACGTCAAGGTTTGGGGTTGTCTAATGGTGCGTTCACACCAAACGCGTTACGTCAAAAACGTGCCCAAAGCTTCAAGTTCGACGCGTGTCCACTTTGCTGCGTTCACACCAAACTCGTTTTGAGCGTCAGGCGCGTCTGGTTTACAGTCAAAGTCTATGTGGAGGCTCGACGAAGGCCATTGGGCGTTTTGAATCGTTTGGAGCGTTTGAGGCGTCAAGAGCGTCCAACGGAAAACAACGGCTAGAGCTGACGTGCCCTCGACGCGCCTCCACAGTCTTTTAATGTACACCAGACGCACCAAATGCTAGTTGTCAAGCATTTGGTGTCAAGCGTCTGCATTCAAAGTGCACAGGCGTCGACCTTGAAGCATCGGAGGCGTTTTTGATGCAAGTAACGTGTTTGGTGTGAACGCACCATTATGGTGCGTTTACCACGAGGCAATAAACCACTTTAAATATACAAGATTACAGTCCTGTTTCCACTAAGTTATTGGTATGATTTTCATATCTGTATTGACACATTTCGAGCTGAAAAACAGGGCTTGCAAATATCGGCAGGCTAATAATTTGCTGTGCCAAAATAAGCATCCCTGCTAACTCAGACACATAGTAAGGCTTTCTGCATAATCACACCTATTATACAAACTACTGGTATGAGTTTCATATCAATAAGATTATATTTGTGGGAAGTAGATAGGCCATGTATATATCGGCAAGCTAATAATTAGCTTTGCCAAAAAATGCATCCCCCTCTTATCTTGAAGAAATAAGGAGTTAAGTGGGATTTCACCTTTTCTACATAATCACACTTGTTCTCTAAACTACTGGTATAAGTTTCATATCAATAGGACAATAGACAGGAGATGCAGATATTGTCAGACTCAGACATTAAAATGAATCTTCTCCTATATTAATAGACTGGACAGTTAAGGGCGATATCAAATGTCCTACATAATGGACCTCTGTTTTCTCATGCTTTAAGTCAGGGGTGTCAAACTCACTTTTTTTAGGGGCCGCATACAGCTTAGTCTGATCTCAAGGGGGCCACACTAGTAAACTCATTGCAAGATTAAATAGAACTAAAACAAAAGTGGACTTGTTGATTTTTATATTAAACAAATTTCACTTTTACAAAATATATTGTGAATAACCTCAGAGTTTTTAAGAAAGGTATGGGCAATTTCAACAATACTTTTACTCAGTTAAACGTTTATTTAAGTGCATTATGCATAAGAACTGATCACAGTGATCGCACAATGTTGCAAAAACATTTATTCATTATTAACTTAAAACATTGCCCTGCATGACAGAATACATTAAACAGATACAAATTAAGAAATGATTTAAAATCAATTTTCCACATCTGGGAAGCAATTTGAACAAATTATTTGACTTCACACATTTGAAGTCTTTAGTGGCAGCTGTTTCAAACAGACGTTTGATTAAGTAGATTCCTCACCTTTCTTGTTGATGCACAAAATGTATACATATAGAAAAACTTACATACATAACATGTATATTTTACTCAACAAAACTCTTTGTTGTAAATCTGTTGCTGACTAGCACTAACTTTAACAGAATGAATTCAGCAAATATTCAAAGCTATATTTCTTTAATAGTGCAACATTGTCAGTAACATTCCATAGGATTTGGTTTTACTCAGTTTTTGCCCCTGAAATTTGGCATCTTTTATCCTGGACAAGAACATCAACATCAGGCATCATGTCCTGAGCAGCAGCCAGTTTCAGAATCTCATTAAAGTGCTTATATGTGAGCTTTGAGCGCAGCTTTGTTTTATTTATATTCAATAGTGAGACAATTTGCTCACAAAGGCAGGTAGTCCCAAACATGGACATTTTTGCAGCCAGTGCTGTCAATTTAGGACAGCCTGGTAGGAGACACTTGTAAAATGTGTCCAAGCCAACTGATGCAAATTTGTCCTTCAATTCTACATCACTCTGAAAATCAATAATTTCAAGTTGCATGTCAACGGGCACATCAGAAGCTCTGACTGTGAGCGGTGAGCGAAAAACTGAGAGTTCTGTCTCGAGTTCGCTGAACACTGAAATGCAGCATCGCTGTATTTCACCGCAGCATCACTGGCGTCAATATCATCAACATCTTTTTGTTTTATTCTATTGTTATTTTTAAGAGCAAATATGCGTTGGGTCTTTGCGTCCTTTTTGGTCAGCAGTAGTTTCCCCACGAAAACTCTATTGCGGAGTTCCAATTTTTGCCAGTGTCTCCTTATTGTTGAGTCGTAAGAACTGAACTCAACCCAGGGAAGATGGCTCGTCGTAGATTGCTAGTTGGTTAGCCTAATGGATGAGGCTCTGATGCAGTATTAAAAATGTTGTTAGCTGTAATACGAAGGTTCCCTGCTGTTCCACGTTTTCTCCATCCGTAGATAATGTAGATAATGACTCTCACTGTGGTTCACCAGAGTCCTAAATCCCTAGCAAAGGCTTTGGAAGCATTTTCAAGCAGATACACATCAGTTTGTTTAGATCCGGGGAGTGATGCGTTACTTTTTAAGATGTTTTAGCCTACTTTATGTTATTTCTTAAATCTAAAGGTCTGGCAGTAATTAGTAATAAAAAATAAAGTTTTTGATTTAACAAAGGGGATTTAAATTCAATTCTATATTGGGATTTGGTTTGTTTTGAAATCCTTTTCCACCTGATAAAGTCCGTCATTCGAAATCTGCGTCATGGAAACCTGTGAGGGAATGTCAATTGAAGTGGCCAAGCTACAAAGCACTGCGTTTGCAACATCTGCTATTTTATAGCACAGCTCATGGTAAAGTAGCTCAAAGTTCTTCAGTAATAGGAAAGTTGCACGAACATAAAAGTTGCACAAACTAACACCTTCGTCTCTGAAATGTCGTCCGCCTTCCATTTACACCCTGCCTTATAAATCACGCAGCTCCATAATTAGACTCGACAGCCAATCTGATGACAAATATTTTTATTGCGTTAACAGCAAAACATCAAATATACACGTCACTGTCCGTTTTAAATAGGCTGTTTGTTTTTACATGGCCTCAGTCTTTCTTTCTCTTCATATTTAAGCCAAACTCTGCATTATTGGTACAGTACACTCACAGCAACAAGACTGGCATCTAATGTAAAACACATGCCCTTAAAATGAATAGAAACTAGTGTTAAACAACTGGAGTTATCTGGAGGCCCTTTGGCATAACAAGAGTAGGCTGTCTGAATTACTTAAATATACAAAAAGAAACAGCAACTAAAAACATGCAAGCTGAAGACAATTTAGAACAGAAAGCTGAAGCTTGAAAGACTGTCTTATGGGAATAAGTGAACAATAACTATGTACAAATAAACCACTGGTTTTCCATTATATAAAAGATCAATTCTGTTTCATTAAATATCCTGTAGTTCATCTAAACAGATTTTAAAAAGTAAATTGTAGCTGACTACATCATCAAGCAGCTTATGGAAGAAAAAAAAAAT
Source organism: Xiphophorus hellerii (assembly GCF_003331165.1). Lineage (NCBI taxonomy): Eukaryota > Metazoa > Chordata > Actinopteri > Cyprinodontiformes > Poeciliidae > Xiphophorus > Xiphophorus hellerii. The sequence continues at coordinate 6,563,370 of NC_045677.1, read as the reverse complement.
TAAGAGAAATGTAATTTCTTTGTTTTGCCATCAGTAGGCGATATTTACAAGATATTTTCCAGATGAGAAAAACTCTGGGAGCGTCTGCTACACAGCGGCAGAATGAAACGGTACGGAGGAAACAGCGGGCTTTTGCTGTGTCCTTTGAACTTCAGCGGGGCGATGAACTCTGACTTTGTGCTGGGGGGGGGTGAACAGTATGGTGCTTACTGCTGACGAAGTACAGACGCTCTAGTTTCAATGATTTATGTTCCACCGCATACTTCAGCGTGAGCAACATCCAGTTTAAAGGCCTTGACGTTGTTGGATTAATAATTGTGAGACTGTAGGCCACTCAGTTTAATAGCTGATCAACCAGCTTTAAAACTGCATGTAAAATTAAATTAATATGAATAGTTGGAGTGGTAGGAAGTTTACTTTGAAGCTGGTTTATGTAACTCATAAAAGTATTTTCACCTTCTTAAAATAATAGCCAACATCATTTTTTGCCAATAAGTGATTTAAGCAAAAAAAGAAAAAAAAAAAATCAGTTTTGGCACCAAAAAAAAAAGACTCTGTCCATTATTTTTAGGAAGGTGAAAATATTTGGGTTTTTTTTACACATATTTGTTAAAATGATCATTTTGATGCGACAGTATAAGCTTAGACAGATGAGCTGTGAAAAGCTCAAGTTCCTCCATCTCATGCCGGTGCTGCTATTGCCGTCTGAAGAAACGCACTGCTCCGGTCAAAAACAACCAATCAGAGCCAGGAGGAGCATCTTAGTGCTGTCAATCATGCTTGTGATCGACAGCGACATCCTGGGTTTGAATTCTAGCTTGGAGTCTCTTTCTATGAAGCTTACCTGTTCTCCCTTTGCATCCTTAGATTCGCTCCAGGTTCTGCTTGGTAATAGCTAATTGATGAATGGATGGCTGGAAGCTTTATGCAATAAATAGCCATGATAGGAGTTAAAATTGAAGCCAATTCCACTAGATTCACCTCCTGCTAACAGATGTATTTATTTGAGTCATATAATTTTTTGTTCTTAGAGTACTAGATTATGATTACAATATAGGAAAATAATGAAACATCCCCACTGGATGTGGATTGAGGCATTGCCAGTACAAAACCTCCCAGAGTAAAAGAGGGGATTCACACCAGAAAAGTGACAAATGAAACATCTAACTGAGCCAAATGAGTACACTGCAAAAACACAACATTTTTGCCACGTTTCGTTTGTCTAGTTTCTAGTGCAAATATCTTAGCACATTTGAAATAAGACAAAAACTAACTTACAAGTAAATTTTCAGCAAGATATAGGAGCTCGTTTTGAGCCAATAATTCTTTAATATTAATGAAAAGGTAGATTATCTTACATATAACATGGGGAAAATGTCTTATGCGAAGTAATCTGCCAGTATTTATTAAAGTCAATATTAAGAAACGACAGACATGAAACAAGTTCCTGGATCTTGCTGAAAAGTTACTTGTAAGTTGGTTATGTCTTATTCCAAATTTACTAATATATTTGGATGAGAGACATAAAATACTTGATAATATTTTCTGTTTTTGTGGTGCAGCAACTTTGTCATTTAACTTAGAGGTATTGATGCAAATGTTAAGTGAAACTTTCGGGTTAGCATTTATTACCTTAAATGACAATGCGTCTGAGTAAGATTATGAATGTCTGTGGCCTTATTGTTAAACTCAAATAGGAAGAATCAATATGGGAAGGTTTTGCCCTTTCTGGCTGTTTGTTATCATGCTGCCACCCAAACCGCTGACACCCCACTTCCTGCCTGGTGACTGATTTGATTGACTCGTCCACGTACACAGTCTAGGATGAAGAAGACAGCGGTGCCATTATAAACCTGAAAGGATGCTCGTAGACTCAAGCTGGCCCACTGGCACCCCTCAAGCATCTGACCCGCCACCTGCTGGGCTATGGGTACAGGCCGCAGACCCTCTGCTTCACGGCCCCCTTCAGAGTCACTCCGCCTCAGCAGAGTCACCTTGACCAAGTTGCAGGAGTGAATGAGTTTGAAGTCCAACGCCACACTGACTGTGCCACTCTCCCTGAAGACAAAGTCCTTTTTCTGATTCGGAGATCCTTTCCCCAACAGCCCCATTTGCGGCACCTGGGGGCTGGTCTGGTGGAAGAACAGAGGCTTGTTCCGTACTGCTCCAGATGGAAGGCCAGTGTTGGCCACAGAAGCAGTCATAGAGGATGAGATGGCAGCAGGGACCCAAAATAGACTGAGAAGACTGATGCCAGACTCATCGCCAAAGAAGCGTACATTGCACTGAGCTGGAGAGAGGATCTCAAAGCCAATGGCATCCCCGGGACTGACTGTGGCGGCTCCAGACAGAGATATAGATGTGTCTCGGTAGTGAACCCCTGGTTTGAAGACCCGAAACATCTCAGTGGAGGTTCCATTTTTGTTGAGATATGCCACGAGCTGAAAGCCGTCACTCACACAAGCTTGGCCCATAGAGTACAATGCTTGCTGGAACACAAAACGCACAGATCCGTTCTCTGCGAAACGGATCCCTCGACTGTCGTGACTCAGCCCCACTACGTAGGGGTCAGAGGTGGAGGAGATGCGGAAGGCCGGGCGGTAATTTGTGTGGTAATGTGCAGAAACCACGGCCTGTGCTGTCATGGCAACAGCCCCGGTGTCGTGAGAGAGCCAGAGGAGGGAGAGCATGGCTGCAGAGGTGTCGTAAAGCTGCAGACCTTCGCTGCTTTGGTTGCAGTGATGGCTGGCGCTCCGAAGAAACAGGGACATAAGGTGACCCGGGGCGACTTCCGCGACCCCACTGATGCTGACGCCTTGAAGAGACCTTCGTTCCTGGTGCTCCACCCGTATGCCGCTCAGGTCACGGCCGTCGGTCCCGTCTGTGTGATTTACACGTAGGCAGACCTGGATGAAGCTACGGCAGCCGTGACCAAGCGACAGAACTCCGTCGAGCCAGACCAAACCGTGCTGCTTTAGGACCAGCTGCCCATCCTCAGCTGAAACCAGACCCATGTCGTCTCTTCCCTGTATGTGAAGCTGCGCGCTGGGGAAGGCCTGACCCAGGATCTGGCCTTTTGGACCCTTCAGACTTATGTCTCCAGACCAGGAGAGCGACAAAGCGGGAACATCGGTAACGGAGCCGGAGCAGACAGCGTCTGTGACTAAGGTGCAAGGGGAAACAACCGGTTCCCCATCGCACTCGTTGCAGGCCTGACATTCATCCATCTCAGAGTTGTAGAAGTAGCCATGGCCACACATTCCAGAGTTGGCGTCACGTACCGTCATGCCCTGGCACTTGAACCCGCCTGGTGATACGACAGGAAGCAAATTGGACAAGTAGGAATAAAAATCCGTCAATCGGAAAAAGGAGAGAAAATATTGCAATGTCGATAAATAAAAGCATGATTCATCGTACCTGGAGTGTTAATGCACTTCTGTTTATCTCTGCACAAGTCTGATATTTCAAGACATTCATCTCGGTCCTGTAATAACAACAAACTTGTTGGAGTCACTGGTTGCAGTGAGCAGATGATGAATCAAGACTCTGCCTGCTTGTTCCCTTTACTGGAGAAATACAGTTCAACCATTATTTTATGTTTCGTTAGCACATAATAGCCGACAATAGCTGTGTTTCCATTGACAGTGCAATTATGGGAATTGGAACTGGAAAATAAATTTGCTAAATGGAGACATGTTAACTTTGAAAAAAACTCACATTTTTCGAGAGAAGGTTTTTACGGATGAGGTGGCTTTTCAGCAGAATTGAAATGGGTGTGTATTTCACAAATCTCCAATATAAACACTTTTTTGCATCTCACGAGTCATGTGACCTGTGTGACGTTACTACCGGTGGAAAAAACAAAGAAGAAAAAAGCGGTAGGAGGATGACGGTGGGACATGTTGTTTTTTTAACAACTTATCACATGAACAAGCTTATTCACGTGTGATTTTAATTTCGCATCTTATTGAACGGAAACACTGCAATTCCTAAATTTAGTTTTTTCGACATTAGCAGAGTATTGGCAAAGTTTAATGTTCAATTTTTATTTTTTTTTAAAGTCCAAACTGGCATGACTCAGTTGAGTTAAGAAAGCCATTCGTCGAAAGCGTAAAGTTGCAAACCTGGCAGATCCTGTCAGCATGGACAGAACACTGGGCGACCAGGAAGAAGCCAGGAGGGCAAACCGTGCACTTTTCACAGCCAGGATGTCTGCTGCTGTAGCTGCAGTACTCCTCCGGACCGCAGCTCCCACAGGCCAGCTGGGGTTGTCTCACCTGATCACATTAAATGCAGTAAAGTGAGAATCCCTGAACCAGTAGCAGGAACGAAGCGTTAATCTGGTGCGATGGTTCAGGAATCTTCCCTTTTTTAAAAAAAAATTGAGGCAAATCTAGATACCTCAATGTCTAGAATAACATGAGCTCACCTCCATCACACTGGCCTCCATGTCCATTTTATGCAATGACATAGCTTGTTGTGTTCGATGGGGTCTGACTTGCCCACTCAGGGTTTCCATGTGACTGTCCAGCTCCTCCTGAAGGTTCTGGAAGGACGTCTGCTTGACGGTGTCCATCAAAACGCTGTACTGGGCTTTTACCTGCACACATAAATCTCTTCAGTTCGGTGTGATCATTAAACAGACGTCACACTTTGAACACAAAGATGCAAAACAACACATCCATTCAAGGATTTAGAGAGACTTCAGAAAGACTGGGGCTGGACTCAGTGCATCAAGAGACAAACAAATCCTACACATGGGCTGCAAATGTTACATTTCTTGTGTCAGGCCTCTCATAAACCAGATCTGGACTGTTGCCTTCTTCTGACGAAAACAAAGTTTGTGTTTTATTACGTCAAGTCGAGGTCCCAGAGTCTGGAGGCAGAGTGGAGAGACACGGAATCCACGTTGCTCGAAGTCGAGTGTGAAGTTTCCACAGTCAGAGATGATTTAGGGTTTGCCATGCCATCTGCTGGTGTTAGTCCACTGAAGTCCTCTGCGATGCAGCTGTCTACCCGGAAAGTTTAGCACACTTAATGCTTCTCTCTGCTGACACGTTTTGTGGAGATGCTGATTTAATTTTCCAGCAGGATTTATCACCTGCCCACTCTGCTAAATGTACCAACATTTGGTTAAGCGACCATGATGTTACTGTGATTGTCCAGCAAACTGGCCTATCCTGAAACCTAAAGAGAAGCAACGGCGTACTGTCAAGAGGAAGACGAGGAACTCCAGACCCAACAGTGCAGATGACCTGGAGTTTGCTGTCAAAGCAACCTGGCCTTTCAGCACAACCCAGCAGAACCACAGACCAGTCACTTCCATCCCACATTGCTTTGATTGATTCATGCAAAAGGAGCCCCAACCAAGTTCTGGGTGAACAAACTTCTCAGAAACCTCACATTTCTGTTTAAAATATGCTTCTTTTTTTTTTTCATTGACCTTATAGATTATCCTGAATTTGTGAGACACTGAATTTTGGGTCTTCGTTATCTCTAAGCCATAATCATCAAAATGACAATAAATAAGGTCTTGAAAATTTTACCCAATGTGTAAAAATTTCCACACCATGTCTGTACATTCAAAGTAATGCTGGAAGAACTCTTAGAACTCAACTTTTAGATACATCCCAGATCCAGCGCACCAGAACCAAGTTGTTGAATTATATCATCAGCTTAGGATCAACTTATACTGGGTTCTGCTAATGACCTTCTTTTTTGATTTAGGAGTACTGAAGAGTGGAAACCTGAAGGGTGCAGGAAACTGAGGATTAGGGTTTCAAAATTAGATGTTACGGGTTTGAAAAGAGACTTGGGATGAATGTTTACAGATGTTTTCTATCCAGCCTCTCTGTCTCCAGCAAACATTCTTCTTTACAAATTAGTTCAGGGTCAACCTCCAAAGGATCAGCATGTGCAATTGCATTGAGCGCTGGTGCTACGCAGAATTGATCCCTGTGAGCTGAATGCAAATGAACTTAGTACTTTTCATGAATTTGTTTTTTTTTTTTGTCTCACATGAAAAGCCAATAAAGTACATTCCAGTTTGTGTCAAAGTGTGAAAAGTTCAGCGGGCGTGAATATTTTTTTTGCAAGATTGATACTTGACACAGATTCACTCCTGGAATCAATCGTTCTTTTTTAGATTTTTTTTTATTTTTTTTTTTTAGATCTGCTCTTCTTATCGCCAGTAACCAAACATTAATCATTCCTCATCGATCGCTGCAGACATACTTGCTCCATCTGATCGAACATCCTCCTCTGTTGCTCCAGTATTTCCCTCTGCTGGTTAACGAGCGCCCCCTGCTGTTCACTGAGGAGTCTCTGCAGTTCCTTGACCTCGCTCTGTTGGCCCCTGAGGGCCTCGACGAATCTCTCCTGGCCCTTGGATAGCTGCAGCTGCAGGACAAGAGCGTCCTCTGATGGAACCTCGTTGGACCCTGTGGGGAAGAAAGAAACTTTTTATGCGACTGTATTTTTCCCCCCCGGATTAAGAGGCATTTTAATGACATAACATAAATCAGACAAAGTTCAGGGCTTCCTCTCACATGTGATTCGGCCATTGTTTTAGGAAGGTGAGGATATAAAGCCTATATTTGCACACTTATGCTAACCACAATCAGAGTTTGAATTGAATTTAAATATCATGAAACGTGAAAACTTCCTTGATTTTGATAAACCAACCCCGCCGGCTGCAGCCTATCTGACTGCGAAGTTGGCTACTGTGCGCTGCGCTGCTCTGAGGACTGAAGGAAAGCCAGAGATGTAATATTTAAATATTATTAACCCTTTCCCCCAACTCCAGACAGCCTTCCATCACAAGTTTTTAAAAAAGTCCTAGTGGAAGTCTCCTCTAACACTCACCTGGCATCATGTCACATGCCAGCTGTATCCAAGCTCCACGATCCAAGCCAAAGTCCGGGAGCTCGCCGAGAAACTGTGCAGCCCTGTCCGTCGCTTGAACGGGAGAAGAGTCTTGCCTCCCGTCGTCTCCAGCATGCGTCCTGCAGCCGCTCCCGACGCACTGCTGCTGCTGCTGCTGCTGCTGCTGCTGCTGCTGCTGCTGCTTTTGGCTCGCCCTGTGGGGCGATCTGCACCCAATCCCTTTGCACTCTCCCTTGTCATCATCGGTCCCACGATGAGAAACGGTGGTCGGACAAGACCCACCGGAGCAGCCGGGATGAAACACCTCCGCCGTGATAGTCCTGGGGTTCGTCCTCCTGGTGCCATCGGTTCCAAAGCCTCCGTGTTGACTCTGGACACCGCTGTAGGAGGATATCGGGGTGCTTTGAGCTTGGTGGCGATGGCGGAACTGACCGTCTTGCTGGTAGCTGGGATAAACCTGCCCTGTCCTAGATTGCGCAGCGTGGTGTGGTTGCCTTCTGGGAGCGGACGCCTCCGTGCGCCCCTGGCAGTGCGCTCCGACGCACGGTCTGCTGCTCCACTCCTGGCCTGGGAAGCAGCGCGTCCCCCGGCACCCCTCGGGTCCGCTCCCCGAGCAGAGGGCAGAAATGGAAAGGAGCACAAAAGTCGCACAGGCAGTCTTCATGTTGCAGTTGTTCCACGGGAGAAAATGTGCAAGGGGGCCACGTGGGGACGGTGGCCAAAGTTTTCAGGCGTCCAACTTCTCAGATTTATGGGCCCCGTTTGATCATCACGGCGAGGAGGGGGAAGAAAAAAAAGGAAAATCTTTCTGCGCAAATATCTACATAACTCAACTTTACTGCACTGGTTCAGTTTGCCTCCATCGCGCACGGCTTCTGGCTTCTATCTGCCTCTGGCCCACATGTGGCGCTCACTGCTCCTAATTGGCACCAGGCTTTGCTCCTAGTCTTAAATTAACCCGTAGCTTTCCCGGACATACCTCTCTACCGAGTCACCCCGTCCCCCAAATATCCCATTTGGTTGACATGTTTAACATTTGTACCCATCGTGTCCAGACAATTACAACTTCAAAAGGAAAGAGGGACTTTTCAGGACAACATTTACCTTCTCTCTTCACGCTTTTCATTTTGATGAAAGGATCTATTTTGTGGGGGGGTTAACAGGCCGACGTGCTCTAGGGATTATAAACTCGTAAGGCCATTCAGACTTTCATCTTGCTTGAATTCAAAAGGCTGCGGTGGGACTTTTGGAACACTGTCTTCTTAAAATTAGAGCCAAAACTGTTAAGTCATTTTTATGACAGTTCATTACCACTCTCATTTCCCTTCACTTAAGATTAAAAATTGCTTGAAAATGCTTTATTACTTCTCATAAGCCTTCACACAAGTCGTCATTCTTCGAACATCATTACTATAATCAGTTCTAATAATAGTAATAGTAAATGCACACTAGATGCTGACGTAAGACTGATACCGCAGTATACTCATAGTGGTCAAGTGATTCAAATATATTTTTACAATTCCTTTGAACTGTTAACTTTTTTAATATGAGGCATAGGCCTATATATACACAAAACAAAAAGTTGGTGTCAAAATGACAGTTTTTAAAATTTCCTGCAGATTTTCTCTAAAACAGGCACCACGTTCCTTCAGTTCATTTCCATTCAGTTTTATTCGTCCCTGATGGACAACGTCACGGTACATGAGTAGTACAAATAGACTCAAGTGATAACTCACACGACCAAATTCATAAAATTCAGTTCAAATTCAAAAATACCTTATTGAGCCCAGCCAGAAAATAAATTCACACATGCTCATAAATAAATAAGTAAACATACATACCGTAGGTAGTAAAAAAAAAAAAAAAAAGTGCAATGTGACCATCAGTAATAAGGGCAAGTTTACAACATAAAGTAATGCTGTACAGTTATTAAAAATGGCATATTCATATTTCAAGGAAGGTAATTTAAAGGGGAAAAAAAGCACAAGTTGTGCATGTGCACATAAGTGTGTAAAGAAACAACAGCCTATTGACAACAGGAATGTGCAGGAATGTTATTTGAAATGAGAAAAACTGCAAATATAAAGATTTATAAAGATTTATTGAGTCTGTTGGGAGTTGTGATGGTTACAAAGAGGAAGGGTCTGACCTAACGCTCCTTCGTACACCCAGGATGCAGTGTTAGGTTTGGAAACCTCCCCTTCTCCACAAATTTATTTTTGAATTATTTGAAGAGCACATTAATACGTTGAGATATTATTGTAAGTTAGTTTTATCTTATTTCAAGTTTACTAAGGTATTTGCAGTAGAAACTAGACCAAAATACTCTGTAAGATTTGGTGTGTTGTTTTTCTTTTTGTGCATCCCTTGATTACATTTATCCTCTCACATGACAGGGAAGCCATTCCTCTTAGCCGCTCTCAAAAATGGGGAAAAACAAGAAAACAAACCATTCAACCCAGACAGATTTGTGTTCTTTGAACCTTCCAGATCTCTCAGGTCTTCTGGTTGTGGTTCTGCTCTGCAACCCCGGAACCAGAACCAAACGTGCAGAAGCAGCATCCAGCTTCTATGCACCCCAAATCTGGAACAAGCTTCAAGAAAACTGCAAGAGTGCTGAAACCCTGAGTTCCTTTAAATCTAGACTAAAAACCCACCTTTGAGCCGCAGTTACTGAAGCATTGACCAATATATTTGATATGTATTGATGATTTATCATGGCACACATCGAGCAGTTATTGACTTCACGATGTGTCTTTGATGTTTTTTATGTTTTCATGAAGCAGAGCGCTTTGAATTGCCTCATTGCTGAAATGTGCTGTACAAATAAGCTCCATTGGTTGATCGAAAGTCGGAAAATAACTTGAGCTTGTCTTTATCTGATGCCAGGTGAGTATTTAAAAGAAGCAAATAGCTGCAACTTAGACAAACAAGCCACAAAGGCTATTTGTGCACACACAGAGAAAGCTGTATTCAAATGAGACTTCTCTGCAGTGGTGGCGTCACACAGGCGTGAAGAAATGCCCGACTCTATCTGTGGTGCAGAAGCACATGTAAGCAATATGTTTAGAAAAAGAAAAAAACTAAACCTCACAGGGTTTTTACTAGAGAAGTTTGATCTACTTCCTGATTCCTCAGGAAGTTCAGTGAATGTCTGCTATGAGTCATGTGGACATGTGGTTAGATTATAAAAGTGACCTGTGGGCTGCTCATCAGTCACACTCACTTGGTGGTGATCGCATGTGTGAAAGGCAGAAGAGGTAAGAAGGTTACAACTATAGTTCGCAGAGATGTGCATGCGCACGTGGGCGTGTGTGTGTGTGTGTGTCTTTTCAGTTGATTTTTAACTGTATGTTGCATTTATAAAGCAGTATTTGTTTTCTGTAAGTTTAGTTTATGCAGATGCAAAGCAAAGATGCGTAGTGTGAGAGCCGTCTTTGAAACAACAACACCTTTTACCTGTTTGCATGACGAAGAAAAATGGAAATTTCTTCCGTGAACGAATGTGCTTCAGTGGGTCTGAGTGAAATCCCGCAGCGGACACGACTTTAGAACTCGTCAGGCCTTTTCTGCGAAGCAAAACTCTTTTAGGTCCATCGGACCTCCTAAGAGTTAAATACCAGAATATCCACGTCAGCCTCGATTAAGTCAAGCACATGTTCGCTCACAGGAGCCAAACACATGGGACGTGCAACTAATTAGGAAACACCAAGAAGCTCTCAGCCACAAAAAAGGGATCAAACATGACAGTGGCCTGTCAGCAGTTTGCTGTCGTCGTGTTCCTTCCGAGCGCACAGTCTTGATGAATCGTTTTCTTACCCAGAGTTTGGGTTGAAGTCGATTGCTTACGTGCCCGGCGGGTTCGCAGCCGTTTCTCGTTTTGTTGATGCGCGAGGTCGATGCCTCCCACCGAGCGACAACTCTGACAGGCCCCATGAGACGGGGGCATCATAAAAGGCCTGTGGGTTTGTCATGAATCATGCTCAAAAACTCCATTTATTTATGTATTTGTTCCTGAATTCGGTTCTTCAGCTGAAAAGCAGTAGAAGACAGAAATCAAATCTTAATTTCCACATCTGGTGAAGGCGCAGGTTTGGACAGAGTTTTTCACTTTCATGCGAAAACAAGACTTGGCGTCCAAGGATATGTACCTGTTCCCCTTCACTCTGTTAAAGCAAATGGGTAGTCTATTTAGCCGAGCTTACACATAAGAAGGACAATTTCAGTTTGTCTGTATGTCTGCAGTGAATTATTTGCCTTTTGTTTAGAAATGATGATCTGTTTCTGCAGAGAAAAATCCTGGATTTATGTACCGCAAACACTAAGAGATGGTTTCATTTATTAGCATTGTGTAAAGTTTAGATGATACAAATATTTGTTAGTAAGTCATTGTGAAGACATTGTTTGAAATGGTGTAAAATTGTAATGAAAAGCACCGAGGACCCAAAATTCCAGCCAGATGCAATCAGTGATCGTTAAAAGATTTCCGAAAGTGGAAAAGCAGGAAACCGCCAACTGCAGATTCAGGAGCCGCTGGGGGGGGGAGGAGATAAGTTAGTGGCAGATGTGAGATAAGTTTCAAAGAAACGAAAAATTAAAGCCACTAACCTTCTCAGAATCCACGAGAATCTGAAATTCAGCTCCTCAGCAGTGGAGCGATGAACTGGTGGCGGCGTAGACATGACATTGGGTTTGACTTGGAAGACATGTAACGTGGGGTGAATCCTCAAGGACAGCCACTGGGTCCACAGTGTTGGAAACGAGGAATGGGCCGATGAAGTGAAGTGCCGACTTACAGTTCTTAAGCTTAATCCTGAGACTCTCGGCTAAAGATTCACCCATTTATTGTGTATCTGCTGTGGAATCAATGAAAACTGAGACATGATGGGCTGAAGGAGAGATCAACATGTTGGCTGGGAAAAAGGTAGAAGATTAGCTAGACACCTTGCCAAGGTGTAGAGCTCTCCTCCTGTCAACTGAACCTGCTCTTTTAACAGACAGAGACCGTATGGCCCTTGGCTCCACAGTAACAATAAAGGTCAAGTCTCCTCCTGTGAAACTGTTTCCCCCACAGAAAGGAGGAGAACAATCTCTAGGTTCTTGGACTGGTCTTGGAAGTCTGGGGAAAACAAAATAAGCCTCTGAGTGTTTCTTCTCTATCCTTTGTACTGCTAGTCTGAACCCATCCGAGTCCAAATCGTTGCGTGAGTTTGGGTAGTTCTGGGTGGCCCGATCATCTTTGATGTCATCATTAAGTCATTGCATGAACACATCCATTAATGCATCTTGATTCCAGGAAGTGTTTGCAGCGAGCAAATGGAGGTCAATTATGAACTATGACGCTTTTACTGCCTTGCTTAAGGGATGGCTAACCCCTAGATGCCTCCCAGTCAGGGACTGTGGGATCAAACACCCTGAAGAGCTCTTTAGAAAAAGATTGATATGCACAAGAAACAGATTTGTCCTGCCACGCTGTAGTTCCCCATTGTTTAGCCTTAACCAAAAGTATTGAAATGACAAAGGTCATTTTTGATCTCAGTGAGGAAAGAAGAAGTCTGTAACTGAAAACATATTTCCCAATGAGTCAACAAAGATCGGCACTGATCCGGATCTCCTTTTAACGTCACAGTTATATTGTCGAAGGGTCCATTATGGGCCAGATTTTGTGGAAGTGAGAAAGTAGGAGATCACCGACAGCAGATTCAGGAGCCTCCGAGTAGAGTTTGAATAAACAGGGCTGGTGTGAACGTACTCTAACACGAACGTTTGGGGGATGCTTTGTGGCTGCAGGATGTGTCCAGCTCATTGTCATGGAATCTGCCTTAAAATCCAGGTTCCTTGTGGACAATGTGAGCGCATCTGGAAAAATCAAAACTAAAACTGAAACAAATTGGGACCAGCAGCGTGACAGCGACCCAAAACGTACCAGTGAATCCAACAAGAACTGGCTGAGAAATATGTCATAAAAAAATAAATAAAGTAAAATAAAAGTTAGTTGCAAGTTTTATGATTGTGTGCATTGAACTTCTTCAGTCACAGACAAAACCAATTTGTAAAATCAAAACGCAGATGGACTATGACTGTCCTTCTTCGCCGTTTCCCTAAACCTTGGTGGGTCTGAGCCCCTCTCTGCAACACTTTCACCAAGTTGGCAACCACAGAAAGCTCATTCCTCAGTTTGCTTTTTGAAGACAATCCACATGAAAGGTATATTTTTGATCCTGGGAGCTGGCAAGACGACGCCTCCATATGGAAACACCCAAACGCTGAGTTTTGTGAAGAGTTGTCCGCTTCAATAAAACCTTATAGCAGGAATAATAAATGCAAAGTATTTCGTGCCCTTTAAGCAGAAGCTTAAGTGAATGCTTTTGGACGAGGTGTGAGGATAGAAATCGACGTGGGACACCGTCTAGATTGAGATCCCACCTCTTTGATTCTGGGTTTATTGGGGGTGAAGCACACTGGGCTGTGATTAAAGGCACTTTGTGTTTGTTTACAGCCAGAGGAGCATGGAAACCATTTCTGCTCCGCTCCTTTACAGCTCTGCATCATCCGCTCTGGAGATGCAGAGCGTCGCTCAAGATGCCCAACGTTCTTTTTTTTTGTGTGTGTGTGAAGAGAGTGATTAAGCTCAAACCGTTTCGATTTTCGGTGCTTCTTGCCTGAAACTGATTTTAAACTGAACTGAAAGTGTCGGTGCGTTTTCAGTTCCTGACGTGCTTTGCTTTGTAATCTAGTACATATTCTCTCTCAACTTTTGCAAAAAAGTGTACATATCCCTTCTATTTTTACTTTTTTTGAAATTTGCAGACAAAAAAACATTAGTTTATTTTGTGCACAACAGACCAACACAAAGTAGCGTATATTTGAGAAAAGGACAATAAATGACACATGGTATTCTTATTTTTACAACTAAAACCTCGTCAAGTGAGCATTTGTCTTTTGTCTCATGTCTTTTGGTCTCTTATCACCTATGCATATCTGGAAACTGGCATTCCTGCCTGTTTGATTGGAGTGGCGGCGTCAACAATCATCAGTTGTCAAGTATTGCCTCAGAGTCTCAATTAGACTCAAGTTTGCAGTCTGACTTGTGTTGAAATCGAGACCACAGCACACCGAGACCAAGACGCTGAGGAAGGCTGAGACCAGGGGGAAAAAAACAAAACAAAGACCAAAGCAGAGTTGAATTTACTTTACAAACTCTTTAAAATCGTATTGAAATAGTACAGGCACCTTCTCTTGTATTAGATTTACTGAAAACATTTGGGCTGCTTGCGCAGGGATTCAGGCAAACAAAGGGGGAAATGCTTTACACACCTTCACACTGCTTAGCTGCAAGCTAGGACTCTTTTGGTTCCACATTCCCATCTACATGCTCTGAAAGCACGTGGACTCTATTTACAGATAAGTTGACTTCTGAGGCCAATTTGTTGCACTCAATTACATTTATGAAAATCAGAGCAAAGGGGGTGTGTTACAAACACACATCACACTTTTTTAGATTTTGATGGTTATGCCCTCTCCGTTCTGTTGGTCCGCCATATAAAATCCCAATAAAACAAAAGTAGGTTTTGGGTTGTAATATAATAAAATGACAACAAAAAAAAAGGTTCAGTTGATAAGAATACTTTTGCAAGGAGATGTACAGTATGTAATAATAATAATAATTTTGCTACTTTTGGCAGATGGACGAGATCGATGCTATGTTCAGTGACCTGCTGGGAGAGATGGATCATCTCTCTCAGGTAAGTTTCTTTTTCTTTTTCGAGGTAGAAAGTACCGATCTTGTTTGTCTGAATGTTAATGTGCAAACAAGCTAGCTGGTGGAAGACTGTCAGTTTGATGCAAGTCAGTCAGCATGTTGGTGTCAATGGAAAGAAATGGAAAACCTGCCTGTGACAGAATATGCTGAAATTTGGAAAAACAACAGTTACAACCCAATTATTTTATTTCTTTTATCATTTTTTTCACCGTACATCGCATTATGTTCATTTATTTGAATCGTTGAATCAATGAAGAAAATCTGAAAATACATCAATGCGTGAGAAAAAAAGGCTTTCTGATAGATTGACTGCAGCATTAAAGTCCCAATATGCAACAAAGACTTTTTTCTACATAATGCTGTTGAAACAGTATTTTGAGAAAGTGAAAGCAGCTTTCATAAAAAAATAAAAAAAATTAAAAAAAACATCTTGTAAGCATGGAGAGGGATCAGTTATGCTTTGGGCTTGGAGACATGGAGAAAAAAAAGTGTTTGTGTCTTTTTTTATATGTATGCAAACTTCTGGTTTTAACTGTAGGTAAGGTTTAGCTAGCACTACTCATGCAGGTGGTCCGTCTGCATTAAGAGGTGCTTATTCGAAGTGTTGACTTGGTGGAGATGCCCACCGCACTTTTCGGATTTTTATTAGCAAAAGAAACAAACAAAAAATAATAATCCAACGCAAGACGGTTTGTGATTGTGACAATTCATGGATATGAATGATTTGGCGAGACGATGTTTCCCTGATGTTTTTGGTTGGTTTAAATTCACCAACGTTCTTGTGCGGCTCAAAATATTAATTGTAAATGTATGGCCAAACGACTCCTCTTCATTTTTCGATTCACATACTCTTCTCTAAACAGCTGTTTACAGATAACTCCCTTTACCTAACAGTCTGATCCTGATGACATCATCCTTTCTTCAGGATCTCTTGACCTTCCTAACTGGTTTGTGTTGGTATGTTTCAGGCTCCTGGGCATCAGCAGGTCCGTTTGTTTCTGACTGATTTGCTGCTCCTGATGGTTTTGCCTCTCGTAAAATGAGCTGCAGCCTCCCATGTTTATGGGTCGGCTCAGTTAAAGGAGCAATCCCACAGAACCAGATACCACTGATAAATGACTTTGTGTCTTAATAAAACTGTGCTTCAAGTTTTAAAGGCCTTGCAGCCGTTTCTTCTGCAGACGCTCTACTTTAAGTGTCACCAGAACGGTCAGGAGACGGTTCCTTTCTCTGCTCAAATCCACGTTTGGGGAATCAGTTAATCGTGCGATGTACGCCGCGTTTGTCCGGATGATATCAGATTACACCGGGCGCTTTTGTGTTTGGACTCTGCAGATCATAAACAGAATGAAAACCGAAGCATCTGCATGTGGGTCGGACATCAGGCCGCAGAGACGACGTAAGCTGCTCATCATAAGAAACTGCAGCTTCCGCCAAGAGCATACTGATGTCTCATGGAGACTCAGCCTGAGGCATATTTTACCATTCTCCGTCTCCGATGCCTGCATAGAAGCAGGAATAGAGAGCAACGCAGAGAATAGGATCAGTCTGTAGTTCATATCAGATTGACTCACACTGATAGTTTGGAGCGCTTTCTTTGCAAAACCATAACTGCAAAAGCAATCTCAAACAAGAGGGTGTGAATGAAAAGGATATAAATTAAAGTACAAACATCCCTTTCATTATATTAATTATCTGCTTCAACTTAGTTTGGGGAAGCAGAGCATTAAGTAATTTAAACTCCAGCCTTGCCTTTGCCTGTCACTTCCAAAACTGTAAAATTACGAACATCCACAGCCAAGCCTGAGCTTGAGCTTCAAAACTCTGAGATGCCAAAGGTATTCTCAAACGCACTACTGCTGCAAAATGCATAAATACATGCTCAAAGCTTTCAAAAACGAAGGACCAGACAGGTGCATTAATTAATCTCGTGTTGCTCTATGCAAGCGCTCCATCTTCACTGATGAAGATTTACTCACCTGAGCATGCTGAATGCTTTAAGGGGCTCCAACTGACAGCAGCCCGGCCCACTTTTTGACAAAATCAGCTAATGGTTATCGGATTGCTCTAAGGCTTTCACCCACTGCAAAAACACAAAATCACACCAAATATTTTTCTTCTAGTTTCTCGTGCAAATATCTTAGCATGTTTGAAATAAGACAAAACTAACTTACAAGTAACTTTTTAGCAAAGAAATAGGAGCTTGTTTTTCAGTCAATAATACCTTAACATTGATGAAAAAGCACTAATTCCACTGGCAGATTTTTTCACTTATATAAAGACATTTATCCCATGTTACAAGTGAGTTCAAACGTAACTAACTAAACCTTCTTTATTCTGTTAGTCTTCTAGTTTGCTCACTATTTAATTTGAACCCTGACCTCCGGTCCCTGCACGTCTCTGCAGAGTCTAGCAGAAGCCACAGTTTCATCAGAAGTGGATGCGACTCCGCAAGAGAGCTCCTTCTCCATCGGCTTCAACAACCTGAACGGCAAGTTCTCCATCATTCTCGGCTGTTTCATCTGAGACGGCGACGATGGCAAAACAGATTTTTGTTCAATTTAAAATGTAACAATTTACAATTGAACCCGGTATTAGCTGAAGCTTAGCGGGCTTTTGAGCGAGCTACACTCCAATATAAAATGTATTCATCGTTCAGCATGCAAGATTCATATTTTTGTGAAGATTAAAACTGTGATTATAAATTTGCTGTTTATTTCTAATGGGGGGAAAAAAGCTGATACTTTATGTAATTTTAGCCAAATGTAGTTTTTGTTGTGAAAATTCACAACAGAAAGACTGATTCAAGATTCAATGCATACATTTTTTTTTAAAGAAATGTATTAATACGTGAAGGAAGAAGTCTTTTTCACTCTTATTTTTGAGCTTGCACAATTTCAGCCAGGTCTTATCATAAGCATATGCACGAGGGTCAGATAATGTTGTATTCATTTCCTCCTGTGTTAGCAACGATTATCTCCAGGGAAAAGCATGCAGCCCTTATCGCTTTGCATCCAAATGAACTCTCATGCCAGAACCTGATGCTAAAAATAATGCACATGGATGACGTGGTGAAAAATTTTATTGGCAGAGCAGGTCAGAAGTAAATCTCTTTACCAATCTAAAATTAGTTTAAACAAACTACCAGAGTCTCTTTTTTTTCTTCTTTAAAAAAACTTCTATTAAGCTAAAAACATCTGGAAATATGAAGTATTTTTTACAAAACATCTGATGTTTTTTTGGCAGACATGTTTGGCAGAGTCAGATTATTAAAAACATAAGAAAATAGAAAAAAATACCGAACCCTCTAAGTGTTCCAACATTTAACCACAAACTCCACGTATCATCACAGATGTCATCTCACAGACAACGCGCCAGAAGACTGTGTCACTGTGTTCAAGGAGAAACCTCAGAGCCGACACGCTAACTACGCTACAAACTCATCATCGTCAGAAAATAAAGCATGAAAGTATTTTCCAACGTAGCTGCCTGGAAGACTAACGTTTCAAAACAAATGTTTGGTCTTCTTCTTCCTTTAACTAAACCAATATGGCTCTCTGGAAGCAAAATTTTGCCCACCCTGGCGCCAAAAGCTAACTGCTAAGCTAACTTGTAGCAGATGTGGTATTCTCTGAGTGCGTGGCATCCCAGTCGAAGTCCCTTATACTTTACAGACTTTTGTAGGTTAGAAATAACAAAAAATATATTTTAATATGCTGTTTGGAAGTTAAAGGTAATAATGATAAAGACACCAGTAGGCTAGGCTTAGCGATGCAGGCTGCTAGCATTCGCTGGTAGCACAAAGCGTACAGTAATCTTACTGTGGTGACAGAACGTGTAAAGCTAAAGTACTGTCTAAGCCAGGGGTGGGCAACTCCAGGCTTAGAGAGTTGCTGGTCTCCTGCAACTTTTAAATGTGTCTCTACTTCAACACACGTGAGTCAAATAATGAGGTCATTAGCAGGACTCTGAGAACTTGACTGCACTTGGGAGGTGATTCAGCTATTGGATACAAGTGTGTTGGACCAGGGAGACATCTAAGAGTTGCAGGACACCGGCCCTCGAGGACCAGGATTGTCCACCCCTGATCTAAGCAAAGCTTTCCTTTAACATCCATCTGCAGAGTCTCTGAATGAGCTGGAGGACCATGATCTGGATGCTCTGGTGGCCGATCTGGAGTCAAAGTCCACTGATCAACAATCTCCCACACACAATGGCAACAGCAACCCAACAGGAAATGAAACCGCACCACCTGCCGTTTATCAAGAGTCCGAGCCTGTGGTGACCTTTCCTGTGGTCACCACTCAGTCATCGAGAGCTGTGAAAATGGTAGGACTCAAAAGTTTCACAGGGCACTGCACACGTGAAATTATTTAAACCTTAAAAAAATTCATTTTTAGTTCAAAATAGCTCAACATTGAAATGCTCTGTAGACGTCTGGGCAAACGTACACAGACATGTGGTTTAATTCTGTTTTTTTTTTTTTTTTTAATGTCTGGAATTGATTTTAGATGCTAGAAGTTTAAATGTAGATGTGTTTTAGCCACTATGGACATGAAGCCTTGAACTTGGAATCTGTCAGGACTGAGTTTTTGGTTTTGGTTTTGCTTTTCATTTTACTTAGCATTATGTTTTAGTTCACTTTAGGTTAGCCCGTCATGGTCCTTTCAGTTTTATTTGAGGTTATTCAGTGTGATTAGAATTGCCTTGTTGTTTTCCTTATTTTCAATCCTTCATAGTGTTTCTACTTGGGGTTATTCTTTAGTTACTTTAGGTTCTGTTATTCTTGTATGTCTGAGTCTATGTCGAGCTTTCTTTAGTGATTATAGTTTATTTTTATTTAATCCTTCTAGTTATTCCTTATTTCAGCCTCCCTGTAGTGTTTCTAGTAATGTTTATTTCTTTGTTATTTTTCATCACTCCAGGTTCAGTTATTTTTACATGTCTGAGTTTAGGTTTACCTTTGTTTAGTAGTTCCAGTTATTTCTTATGTACTTCTATCTTTCCTCAGTAGTGTTTCTAGTTTTCTTATTTTGTCACTTTAGGTTTAGTCAGTCTTTTGTCTGAATCTACAGTATGCCCATCCTTCTTTAGCGATTCTAGTTAGGTTATTTCTTTGTTTAGATCTTCTAGTTTCTAGTTTGTAGTTTTGTTAGTTAATTTTCTTCATTAAAATAAGTATCCACATAAACTACGTCTACTGCCTGCTGCGATTCGGTCCACTCCTACACACATCATGACAGAATCTGTCAATTACTAAGGAAGTGATTTACTATTTATAAGGTTATCTTCACCATAGTATGTACTTCACAAATAATATACAAGTCAACCACTGTTTACCTGTTTCTCCCAATTTTTCACACACAAATAATACAGAATATTTTCCAGACACTGATAGGACTGGCGCCACATCGCAACAACAAAAAAGCTCAAATTAGTTTAGAATATTAAACCAAATGAAACTATTGTATAGTTTCAGTTTTGTAATCAATTCAAGACAGTTTTCTTATACAGTGTAACACATGTCGCCTTAAGGCACTGTTTACAATAAAACACTGCGAGTTAAAATGAACTGCTATGGCCCAGCTCCCTCTACAAAGTCTATCCTGCCTCTTAAAGGGGCAGTACTATGTATTTTCCAGGTGCATATTGCCATTTTATAGCACAATCAAGTAATTATTTTACCTTCTATTTTAAAAAATGCTACATATATCAAATATGACTTGAAGGAATTTCAACTTCCTAATTTAACGCCTTGAAATTGGGCCTCTATCTCTTTAAGAAGCTCTTGCTATTTCTGAAACTCCGCCTTCAGGAAGTCATCACAACATGGCTCCTCCTCCTTACTCCTTTACTTACTCCTTTAACAACATTTTTACCAGCATTTCACTGAGAAGTAGCTCGAATAACGAGCCCAGCAGATGTACAGTTTCACCAGGTGTTTGCTAATTGCTGCTGTCTAGTCTGAAGGAGCTGAGTGGGGCACCTTTGGGGCTCGAAGGCGGGGCTAGGCCCAACCAGGTGTTTTGCACAGCTGAATGGTTGCCACGGGAGATTCAAGGATTTCTCAAACATGTGTATGCATGAATCAAAGCAACACTCCAGGTGTGTTTTTGATGAGGAAATAACATAACATGATATGATGTTAAACAAATTGATTTAACATCATACTGCTGGAGATATTAGCAAACACCTGATAGATCTGTGAATCTGCTGAACTCCTCCTCCAAACTACTTCTCACTCCTAAGAACAGTTGTAAATAGCATGATGGAGAAACGTCATGTTGACATGCTGATGGCGAAGTGTCAGAAAGAGCAGAAACTTCTTAAAGAGACGGAGGCCAAGGCATCATCATGTGGATCGTAGCTTTCCCACTGTTGTTCTGATGTTGCACTTCATGCTTTCCAGAACGAACCCCAAATGAAGGCGGATAAAATTAAAGTGGCTCTGGATAAACTGAAAGAAGCCAAAGTGAGGAAGGTAAACTCAGCGCTCAGTGTCTCACTTCCACCCTGCAGTAGCACAGCTCAATTAAACCAAGCACTCCGCCCCTTGTAGTTGATTATAAAGGTCCTGATGAGTGACAACAGCTCTAAGACCTTGATGGTGGACGAGACGCAGACAGTCAGGGACGTTTTGGACACTCTGTTTGAGAAGACACACTGTGAGAGCAGCATTGAATGGAGCCTGTGTGAGACCAATCCAGATCTGCAGACTGGTGAGACAACCAGCACACACTGAACATCCGAGCTGAAGCCATGTAGGCACTCATTCAGGCAGCGTTTTCCTCAAATTGTCTCAGAAAGGGCCTTTGAGGATCACGAGTGTCTGGTGGAACCGCTGTCTGCTTGGAGTCGGCACAGCGAAAACAAACTCTACTTCTTGTCAACGCCTCAGAAGTACATGATGTTCACAGAGCCTCAGGTAAGCTCCGGTCTTGAGAAATGCCTGAGCGCTTTACCTACCCTGACCCTAACCCTAATCCAATTTGCAGATTTTTTACATGTGGAAGAAGAAGAAATCTAGCAGCGATATGAATAGCCAGGCCAAAGAGCTTCTTATCAAGGTTGGTTATGGGAAAACCAAATCGGTCTTCTCTCCATCACACATTTTAACTCAGTTAGCCGAGAATTACCTTTGCGTTGTTTTTCTTTTCTTACAATAGGAGCATTTCGGAGGTTCTACTACTATTGTCCCTAATCTCGAGGGCGTGTTATACCTAAAAGAAGATGGGAAGAAGGTTTGGAAACCTCGCTACTTCATGCTTAGGGCCTCTGGGATCTATTATGTCCCCAAAGGAAAAACGAAGGTATGACACATAAAGGAAAGAAGCTAAAGGGGTAGTGTCATAAAAAACTAACCTTTTTGAGCTTTATATCATGTTCTAATGTTATTTGCTCATCAAAAACATACCTGGAGTGTTGCTTTGATTCTTTCACGCATGTTTGAGAAATCGTTTTATCTCCCATGGCAACCATTCAGCTGGCCAAAACACCCGATTGGACCTAGCCCCGCCTTCAGAGCTGCAGTTTCCAAGCTTCAGAGCTTCTGCCTCACGGAACAGCCCTCCCTCACTCAGCTCCTTCAGACTAGCCAGGAGCAATTAGCAAACACCTGGTGGAACTGAGTATCTGCTGAGTTCATTACATGAGCTACTTCTCAGTGAAACATTGGTAAAAATGTTGTTAAAGGGTTAATAGAGGAGCCATGTCATGACGACTTCCTGAAGGCGGAGTTTCAGAAAGAGCAAGACGGCCTCTGTCGCCCAATTTCAAGACTAAATCCAGAATTAAAAGTCCTTTTAAGTCATATCTGGAATATATAGCATTTTTATAACAACTGAAGGTAACATAGTTACTTAATTATAATAAAAAAAACCACATAACACAAGCCTATGCCTGGAAAACACATGTTACTGCTCCTTTAAATCTAACCTCAAGAGTGTAAAAACACATCATTATTTATAGAACTAGTGAAAAAGTGCTTTAATTATACTACTGCATTGCTTCTAAACTATTTAAGAAGTAAAGTGAGATCCAGGTGGTTCAAATTGAAAGCAGTGGACTATCTAATCATTCACAGATGGGTCGGCGCATGCAGATGTGTGTTAACACAACACTAAGAAGGGAAGACATCGGCATTGACCTTGGAGAGCTGTCTGAAGTCCATTATTCTACAATAAGATTATGAACAACAGGAAAACATTTATGACAGCTAAAAATCTTCTCAACATCTCAAGTTGCCAAGAAATATCACTCTCTCCAAACAGAATGAAGCAGTATTATTTACTCTGGCTGGATTGCATCTGACTATATAACAAATTGTTGAAGAAGGCTCTTTTGACAAATGGGGGGTGGTTGAGGAAGTAGAGAGATATTTGACTATAATGCACAGCCCCCTGTTTGCTGAAACCTAAACATAGCTTGTGAAAACATCTTGCAGAACCTGTTAAACACAGAGGGGAGAGTTGATGATCTGGGCTTGTTTTGGTTGACTACTAACTTGCCCGAACTCCGAGTCACGATGTTGAGCAAAAACTGAGTCGGGCTACAATGAAATGTCCCCAAACACGGCAGCAAATCTACAACAGAATGACTGGAGATGATGACTCGGCGTGATGCAGCGAGCCAGTAAAAGCCCCGATCTCAACCTGACTGACATGCTGTAGTGGACCTTATTAGAACATCGAGTGCAGAGAAGCAAATACCCTAAAAACTACATGAATTGCTGTTGTAAAGAGGAGTCAGCAGCAATTTACTTCACAACAATATGAAAGACTAACAGCTACCAGTAGTTTTTGCTCCTGTTGGTATAAGCCACTGCTCTATAGTCTTTCCACTATAGTTTAACTTTTCTAATGTGAATAATTACAACCTGGAAACTGCTGACTGTTTTTCTGCTCTCTGGGTTTCTTTTTAACACACCTGTTTACTGTTTTTTTTTGCTCTTTGGGTTTATTTTAGAATCTGGTAAAGAGCAGATCATTTTTGACATCAGTTTATGCTGATGCGTAAAACTGTAGAACCGATACAGCGCGACATTTTTATGCCGCGACTGTGTCGAGTTTGAAAATAATTTTATTTAGAACTGGGTGTTTGCAGGAAACAAGTGCAAACACTCACACTCAACCCCCACGTCCAAAAATCTTCTTCGAGATCGTTGACGAGCAGATTAAGGCTTCGTTTTAACAGAGACTCTTGCTGTGAAAAAGTTGTATCCTTTATCCAGCCTGTCTGTTTAGTTGGACATTCAGATTGCAAACAACTGAGCAAATGTGATGCGCAAATGATTCAAAATTGTATATTAGTTTGTTTAGATTTTGCAAACAAACAACTTTTCTTTCTATTGAAGTTAACAGGATGGAACTTCATCTGACCCTGAAATGACGATCTGTCCCATCTTCCTGCAAGCAGGAGTTTGGCATCAGTCACTTTCAACCTCTTCTAAATGTAGATTGAGACAGTTCATTGGTGATTTGAATGCACTGCTGTTTAATGTAGCTGACATATAAACATGAATGTCATCAGCAAAGAATGAAAAGCGCTTCCCAAAACAGATACGGAAGACAAATTGTACAAAGTGAGCAATGGACCCAATGCATATCCACGAGGAATCCCAAAATGGATCGGAAATCATTACTGCTAGTCAAACAGTTACTGTTAGCATATTTGTTATACATATACTCTAGATCATATACAGTAGAGTCTAACTTAAAATAACATTAACTGCTAAGTAGCTAGCAACGGCTAGTGCTAGCCATGATTAACATTAACACTTTGACCAAAGATCTGTTCACAGAATCTGTACAGAAAGGTAATAACTAAATGCTGAAAATGAATTGTGTTGACTCAACTCTACTGTGTTAATAAACCAAGACTTGGATTGATCATTGAAACCTTGATTAGACTTGATTTGCAGGAAAAAACAAGAAGCCTATTTTGAGTTGATTTACACCCAGCAGTTTTTAATGTGCATCTGGGTGTTTCATTGTACGTCACATTTTATATTGAGGCAATGGTGGTTGGAGTTTCTCCTGTAACTGGTGGGTTGCCATTTCGGAAACCGGCTCCATTTGTTCCAGCCGTGTCTTGTCCTTGGGCAAGACACTTCATTTGCCTTACGTTTCGCCAACGGCAGCTGTGGCTGCGGTGTAGTAGCTCGCCACCATCAGCGTGTGAATGACTGAATGTAGAGTAAAGAGCTTTGGAGTCCTCTGAACTCGATTAAGCACCATACAAGCACAAGCCATACACCATTTGCTGTATCCCCACATGATCAGGCAGTCTTTCTTATGAGCTGATACGAGACTCTATTTAAAAGACAAGTAGTGGAAAGATGACTGAAACTCATTGCAAAGAGAGAGATAAATAGCAGCCAGTCAAAATGCTTCACTTTCAGGAAGTCACTAGGCTTCAACTTGTCACCAACGACCCCGTGTTTGTCGGTGAGGGTAAACATGTCAACATTATTCTCATCTGCTGAGAAAGAAAATAGGAAGAAAAGTTGTAAGGTTTTAGTTGCAGCTAAAACTATTCAATCCCTCTTACAAATAGATTTTATTTGCCGAATTCAAAATTGTGTAGGTGCTTCCAAGAAACAAATTACACAGGAACTGTTAAATAAAAGTAACATTTGCAATATTTTGTCTAGATTTATCCTACTGTCAATGAATACTCCATCAATATAATTGTCTAGTATCTTCAGAGAAGATTCTTACCTTGTACAAACAAGAAAAAAGGAAAGGTTTGCCAAAACAAAACAGAGCTTGTGAATGTTCCTAGAGATACCGCTGAAAGTTTTTAGAGTTAAAGTTGAAGGAGCAGTGGCTGCACCACATAGTTGGGGTAAAAACAGGAAGCAATCACCGACTGCCAAGGGCCATGAGAAAGCAAGTGGTAAAAACTAAACGCTGAAATGCTTCTTCATTGAACTCCAAGACACACTCTACCGCAGGCCTAACAAAACCACAACAACAACAAAAAAAAATGGTTCCAGTTTCCTCACAGCTCCATAAATGAGTCAAAGAGGTATTGGGATTCTGAATTAAAACTGAAACTTTTCAGGTCTGTGAATTAGAATGTCTAGCATGTCTACAGTGAAGCATGGTGATGTGATGTACGGGGCTGCTGTGCTTCGTCCGGTAGTGAAAAACTGCTAGATTTAATCTCAGGATTTCAAATCCAGGCAGAAAATGTCATATTAGTTGTACGCTACCAATTGGTTACAGAAGACTTCCTACAACAGTGGTTCATAACCCCGACCCTCAAGTGCCATTAGTCACAGTGCATGTTTTAGGTGTTTTCTTGCTGCCACACACCTGACTTAAACAACTGAGTGATTACAATAGACATAACAGAAGAGGTCATGCAATGATTTGAATCAGGTGTGCTGCAATAAAGACACATCTAAAACATGGAGAAGAGGAACACCTGAGGGCAAGGGCTGGGAACCAATGTCCAAAGGCCTTTTCACATGAGGAGAAAGGTTAGATTCATCAGAACGCTACCAGCATGTAGTGCCAGACCACGAGTCACATTTGCCGTAGCTCATGACCGCAAAGAGGTGCTGTGGATACTTGTCTTGAAGGAGTTGTGACATCCTTTGTACATCTTCCAAAGTTTTCAGCAACGCACATCCTAAACATTTCTGTTTCTCTCCAAAGTCTTCCACTGATCTCGCCTGTTTTGTTCGCTTCGAAAAAGTCAACGTCTACACCGCCAGCAGCTACAAACAGAAATACCGAGCGCCCACAGACTTCTGTTTCCTGTTAAAGGTGAGATGCTGTTCAAGATTTAAAGAGCTCCTTTACTCTTCAGGTGTTTTTTCTCTATGAAAAGTACTTTGATCGCGCACTGGCGGAAACTACATTTTTCGTTCCTAATGTTCAAACTGGTCTTGAGGCGACAGCAGCTGATTGTAGTGACTGGCATTAGGAGGACTTCTGATGACAACAGTTGCTGTTAAGTATAATAAATGCAGGTTCATGATCAGCTTCGTACCAATCAGTTACCACTTGGGGCTATTGAAGCTTAACAGATGTCTTGCATTCAGAGTTCACAGATGGGTGTATTTTTAGCTCCCCTCATACTTCATGAAGGTGCATATATGAAAACAGCCAAAGTGAAAGAGGAAGACGGCGCTCAAAATAAGGAACAGAGGGCGGTGAGGTGGTGCTCTACACTGGAGTGAGCTGAGGTGTTTTTGTAGTTTCAGCTGAAAAGATCCGAGAGAGCAGCAAGAGGGCTGGTAACAATATGTGGAGTCAAATATCAGGCTGCAGGTTTAAGAGGTCATGCAGGCATATTTTTTGGCTTTACACAACAACAAAAACAGCACAGCTTAAACTCTCTAAATATGGGTTAAAAAAAACCCCATTTAATAGCAAATGCAGTCCCTTCTTTTTTCAGTTTTAGCGAGCCCACACTGCCCTCTGCTGGCTCTATTTTTGTACTACTCGTTAAAGAAAATAATGAAACCATTTCCTTCAGCGCCTTATACAAGGCATAATAAAACACATTCATTGTCTGTGTAGCTCTAAATGAAAAATGTCAACAATGTCAGCATGCTCATCTCAGCTTGACCCAGTTTGGAAAATGAGGGGTTGTAGCACAACAACCGAGGCCGGTGGTTTAATCAAACAAAGGCACATTTGTTGGCACCTGGACGTGTCAAAAGTCTTAAAATAAATCCAGCTTTTATAGTGGCATAATCTCACGATGACAAATTGATGCAAAGCCAGAAAACATTTATTCAGTGAGGGAACAAAAATCCCATCGAAAAATATCTGATAAATAAGCAATTTTTCGCCATAGTTATTATTTTTTTAATAATTTATTAATCTAAATCACCCAGAATCAGAGTCATCGCTTGTACAAACTCCTCTTCAGCTCACCGTGCAGATTTTCTTGATAAACCATTTCTGTGCTGATTTGGCCACGTTTTGCAACATTGTCCCACTGAAAGACTCACTGATGACACTTTTTTAGTTCACCAGATTTTTTTTTTGTTTCAAAGTATTCATGAAGCCATGCACTCTAGCAAGGGATCCTTGGAAGAAAATCAGGCCCACAGCATTACAGATCCTCCACTGTACATACACAGTATAGACATGAGGCGCTTTTCCACGCATTCCTTTCTTGTTTCACGGCAAACCTAAGTGGAGTGTTAAAGTGAACTGAAATTTAAAGTTGTGGTTTTCAAATGCTCCAATGTGAGGCTATCCTTCTGCAATAAAATACAAATATACTCAGAAGTTTTTCTACGTCTTAGCATCCCTGCATCCAGAAGGAGTCTCCCTACATCAAGATCCTGTGCTGTGAAGACAAACACGCACTTCTGCTTTGGGTCAACTCCATCAGAATAGCAAAGGTCAGGTTCATCGCCGCTCGCTGTGATGTGCGCATTGTGTTGCGTGTTCACAGATGTGTGTCCTCTGTGTGTGTGTGCGTTTCAGTACGGTGCTGCGCTGTACAAGAACTATCAGGCTGCGGTGACCAGAGCATCCGCTCTGCAGATTCCCTGCTCAGCAGCAAACAAAGGTGAGAACCCAGAAATGCAGAAGAAACAAACGAATGGTTTGTCTGAAGCAGCTCTGTCCAAGCTAAATCCTCCAAATCTCTTTAGATATCGCAAATGTAGTGCTACAACAATCAGGCAGGAACAACTTGTTGACTAAACGTTTCAATTCAAAAATGGGAACTTCTTTATATTTCTCTGCAGAGAAATCTAACGGTGCTACCTCCCTGGAAAGCCCATACCCAAGTTCATAAGCCAAATCCACTGAAGCTAAATCATCACCTGACACCTGACATCTTCAATCCTCCTTCTGGACAAGAATATCTTTGAAACAAACAAGAACTTCCCTCAGCACAGCATCTTGCCTGGAGTTTGCATATTTGTGGTAGGAGGATGTCCAAAATCACTTAGTGGGCCGCAAATTGTCCCTGGGGCCACACTTTGGACATCCCTGACTTCAAATAAACCCATTTTTATTTGCACTGGCATGACCTTGTACTGTAAGGTGCGAGGTCATGCCTGTACCACATAGTATATGCATGACCTTGTACTATAGGTCATGGTTGTACAAAGTCAGAGAGAGGAATTCTGTGTTAATCCCATTTAGACTATTGTTCTTGAGAAATCTTCTCGATTTGCTTCCGGTTTCCTGTTGATGCTCATTTAACACAAAGGATCCGTTTGGAGGCACTTTGGCACCATCACCGTCCAGTGGTCACAGTGTGAATGACATATACTTGTAAATACAATTTATGATTTTCTTAAAATAAAAATGCAAAATTCAGGCAGTAAGGGGTTAGGAAACTATTGTTTACGAAAAAAAGTATAATAAGTGCAATCATTGGGAGTCCTGCTGTGGACATTTGTCCTGCTCCCCCTTTCCAACAAGACATTATACATCGTCTCTGAGGTTGGACCATAAAGAGACAGGGATCTTTGACTCTTTGTACAAACTGTGTGGTGTACAAACGTTTTGCCAAGGTGGCCAAAAATGTAAAGCTGAAAGTATTCCATGGGCCATAAAGTTTTTATTGTTAGGGTATTGTTTTTATTAAAGCTGATTTAAGATGGTGTTTGTCCAGATTTCTTTTGTGCGCGTATTTTGAGCAACAAGAGCAAGATGTGGCTCGCGACTGCATTATTTAGCCTATGAAAAAAACTGGTTAGCATCTCGTCTTTTGTGCGTATTTAATGTTGCTCCTGTATAAGGGTAAACGCCGTTTATGACATGGGGATATAAACCATGTGGTGTGAATTCAGGCAAAATTTGATTAACACATCAGGAGCTTATGAAGCCTGCTGGAAATTGCCCTTGCTACAGCAATCCTCCACTGCCAGAAGTGAGCCGAGAGATCGCTGAACGGCTCCGTTCACTTCCTCCGCTGAAACGACAAACACGTTTATGTGAAGCGTAATCAGCAGCAAGTTATTAATATCAGAAGAAATGTACTTTGCTACAACGTAATACAAAAAAGTAAGTTTTTTTTTAATTGTTATTATTTTCAGGTAAAAAGAACCTAACTTAATGCTACCTTCAACCAACCACAGAAAAAAAGTGCAAATTTATACTTTTCTGTCTTTTTCTGACCCAAGAGTGTCAATACACGTCACAATAAACATCTATATGACGCCAAGGAAAATATGACCGATTTTGAAAAATCTGGAATTTTACTTCCATTTCATTTTGGAAAAAAAACTACTTTAAAATTTGTTTCAATGAGTTGTTTATTACAAAAAGACTGTACATAAATTTCAATGAGCACATTCTATGTACAAACTGAGAGGAGGACAAACAGATTCTATTCCCATGAACATTTAAGTTACACGTTTTTTTTCCTTCTTCTTCTTATTCTTGATTCCACGTTTGAGCATATGAAAACACGTTGGAGAAACGGTGCCATGTCTCGTGATGCCCTGGCATTAGGGGCGAGTAAACATTTTCTGCCCGCCAGTGGCCAGTTCATGATTTCCAAATAACAAAAAGGGTATAAATAAAACCTTCACATACAAACTGCGAGCAAACGCTTCTCTGCTGTTTCTCACGTACAAAAAAACAAAAAAACAAGTCAAATGGAAAGTTAAAAATGCATCATGTAGAAAAAAGTTGTCTTCTCAATTAAAAAAAAAAAAACCCACAAACGGCCTCATGATGTCAAATACAATCCAGACAGAGACGCACTGGAGAATCATAGTCTATAAATGACACACGATCATGCAGAGAGGCTGAACGAATACTGCTCACATCAGGACATTCTCTGTTAAAAGTAAAAATGACGAAAAGCCATCCCTTCAAAGTACAAACGAGTGTGTGATCAATAGGCTTCAGAGATATGTAGGAGTTTTACTTCCACCGACAATCATTTTGTAAGAGCAGGGTTTTCTTTTTAGAGAGGAAACTACCAACAGCCCTCATTCTTTAGACCGTAAAGGTGTAGTTCACATATTGTTGGAAGTGAGGTTCCTTTACCTGCAGCAGAGAGATATCAGAGTGTAGAGAGAGTTTGTAGAAGAGTGAGAGTGGTAGGAGGCTAACAGCTAGTCAGTTACACCACCTCTCCCCCGTTTTATCGTATTTCGTCCATTTAAAACAACGGAAACTGAAAAATGTTTATATCTGTGGTGTACACTGCTACATAAGTGGATATTTATTGTCAACATTTCACAGGATACCATTTCCTGCTGCTATTTTCTCAGGCATACAGTATCTGTTTTACTACATTAAACTCTGCTGACTGAGTTATGGTTATTTACATGTGAACCCTAACCCTACGTCATATCCTCTACTGTAGCATTGTATTTGAAGGGCAGTGGGTGGCTCTTGATCTGGGCACTTGCACAGGGCGACATTAGAAAAGGGAGGCACTGAAGTATCAGGTGAAAAGACCAAACATGTCGGTCATTTAAGCACTTTCTGTTACTTTCACGCAAGTGCAGTCAATGGGTAGTTAGCGCCCGCTTCTGTTGAATAGGAAGCAACAAAAATAAGGAGCCTACAACATTTGTTTTCTATGGGACTGCGCTGCATCCATCACACCCCAGGTTTTCTGATCATTTCAAGCATTTTAATTGGCTGGGAGACAGCAGCAGAAGATTAGCTGAAACAATGACTGACTAGCTGAGGTCTTAACTTTTCCGCAAACTCACTGGAATATTTCCTGTCTCTACCGCAGGTAAGGGAACTACTACTCAAAATTTTCATAGAATGTTAGCTTAGCAAAGCTAACGTATCCCTTTAAACATATTTTCTCAGCAGTAGCTAGAGATGTTTAGCACATAATCTTGGACCAAAGATCAGGAGTGACTGACAGCGTGCTACTGCTGGTTTGCCTACATTCACATTACAGATATGATTGAAGGAATTTACAATCAAAAAGCGAGCGACGTTGGAAAATAAGAGACACGCCTCTGCGTCCTTCGTTACAATTCTCCGTTAAGCAGTGTCGTACTTGAGGTTGTTCGGGTCGGTGAGCACCAACTGGAAAGCGCAGAACCAGCAAATGTTTGCAGAATAAACGAGTTCTCCCGGGGCGTCCTTCGTCGCTCCCCGCTTGACGGCGACTGGCGCGCCGCAATCAAACGCGAGACGGAAAATCAAAGTCGCTACAGTCGTTGATAAGTATCAGTGCAGCTACGACACAAAGGAAAACAACATGAACAGACGCAACAGTGAGTCCTGAAGCCGGACAGAGTCACCGAATGCAGCGGCGACGACCGAATCAGAACGGAACAGACACAATCCCTTCGCCAAAACGGAAATGGCGCCGTGACTGTTGAGGACAAAAAACTGGAACATTCAAGTAAAAATGAGCTAAACTGAAAAAGAAACCCAACCTTGGCACCGCTCACCTCCACTGACGAAGCACACCGACAAAATGTACTGAACTGGCAGTTGGTCACGTTACACGTTATATACACGTTAGAGTACAGAAAGAAACTCCACCAGACTGAAGAAGGAAATTGTCTCTTTTTTTGTTTTCCGCCTATTGATGCATTCTGTACAACCTTCCTTTGTAATTCGACACAGAGCGTTGTAAATACACACACCTTCACACTCCCGCTCGTAAACGTTTTCGTGATTTCGACAGGGTGGAACATTCAGTCGTGTCCTAACTAAACGCACTTGTTGGCGTTTTAGTTGTCCGTTTGAAGCGGAGGGAAGAGTCGCTCTGGTGGTCCGCAGTGCAAATAATCAGGTAGCAGTTTGAAGCTAAAGGAGCCTCGTCTCAGTTTTCAGACTGAATCTACTGTATTTTTCACAGTAGTTTGAAATGACAAACGTATGGTTACGGGTAAATTCTAGTGAGGCTCCTCTTTTTGTATTTCCAGTGTAAATTAGCAGACCGCAGCCTGTCAAATATTAAACTCCTTCCGCGTTTTTGTGCAACATTCGTATTTTAGTAGACTAAATAAATGCAAGCACAACTCGCGCGGATCTAAATAAAATCCTTTAAAAGAAAAAGAGTCACCATGGCACTTTACTCAAAATGGGAGTTTCGTTTCTCGTCACACGGCTGTACATATGTAGATCTATATTTAGAAAAAACTGAGCTCCATCATTCGTGGAGGTTTCTCTTCGCTTTTTGGGTTATTTTCTTTAGTCAGCGTAATGCATGATTGATTCGACGTAATTTCCTGGGAAGAGTCCGGTGACGCCGTTGCAGACGCCTTCGAACCATCCGTCGTCGTTCTTTTTGATTATGTAGATGATGGCGCCTTCCATGAAAGACAGCTCGTCCTCCTTGTCCTTCGTGTAGTCGTAGATGGCCACAACTGGGTCAGAAGAAACATAAGATGCTGTCTGTTTAGTGAATATAAAGGACTGGGTGAGTACAAATTTTCCATGTCAAAATTCAAGACCTTTCCATGCTCAACATCAGCCCACTTTTTAACAAGAATTACAAATGTTTACTATGCACTTATATAGCAGATAATTCATTATGCTAACTAGATCATTCATTATGCTAGCTTGACTTTGACAACCTTACCATGTAGATGTACTGCAGAATTCAGTTAACAAAAAAAAGTTGACCCACGTGCTTGTTCTCTGACAGATCATCAGCAGAACAGGCATTTAAATTAGCTAGTTAGCCAGAGCTAGTGTTATATTAATAATTTCAAAATAAGCATAAAGCCTGAAACCATAAAACTGTAGCGGACAGAATGCTTTGTTTTTTGTTGTTTTGTTTTTTTTGTGGGGGAAATATTTGCGTGTTTATTGGTGTAGAAGATTTAGGCACATTTAGGCTAGTGGAGGTGATGTCAGTCGGTTGCCAGGACAACTGGTATGCATGTGGAGTAAAGCAGATTCAGAGAAGAAGAAAAAAATTTTGTGGTTTTGAATTGTTTCTCAACAATTTTTCAGCATTTCTTTCGCCTAGCTGTGGCCGTGTAATTTCTGGAGGTTCAATAAAAGACAAAAACTAGACTAATTGCCTCGTTCGTTTGTTGATTGTGGAGATATTCATAACAGTCTTCATATAGGATGAATTAATTCGTAAAGTATTTCACAAACTACGGCTCCTAAAGCGGGAGTTATGTAAAGTGAAATTAATTATGCAATAGAAAAAAGAAATTTGCTTAGTCCTCTTTGCATCTTGACACAAACCAAACCGAACTGAGCTCTGTATGTACATTGTCAGGATCTGTGTTTTCTGTGTTCATTTAGAGTTTTTTGTGTCCTTAAGTCTCTTCGTTGTCCTGTCCTCCCCTTGATTGTTCCCAGGTGTGTCTCGTCTCTGTGATTACCCTCCTGTGTATTTAACTCCACCTGTGTTCCTTGTTCCTCGTCGGGTCCTCGTCAATGTTAGCTTCTGTGTCGTCAGTGTTTCCTCGTGCCTGCTGTTTGGACAAGTTATTTTCATTAAATCCTCATATTTTTCATCATTCCTGGGTCCGCTGCCTCTGCCTCACCACCTCACCCGCACCACTTCTTGACAGAAGGACCCGACCAGACCGATGGTGAGACAGCAGCTTATGGCCCAGCATGACCCGGAGGTATGGTTCCAGCAGCAGTTGGAGTTGGCTCAGCGGGATCTCTACAGGGACGTAGAGATCCTGCCATCTCCGCTGCTGCTGGAAGAGTTGGGACTGGAGTCGGACTACACCCTGGCGATTAGCCGCCAGATCCTACCAGTCACCACCCCAAAGCCCTCCGGATTCGGCCCCCGCCGTTACTCACGCCGGGGGAGACAGCGACGTGAGCCGCCGGTGAACCCGGCCCCTCGTCGCCTTCCGGATCCGTCACCTCCGCGTTCAGCCCGGAGACAGCGACGTGAGCCGCCGGCAGACCCGGCCCCTCGTCGCTTTCCGGAGCCGCCACCTCCTCGGTCAGCCCGGAGACAGCGACGTGAGCCGCCGGTGGACCCGGCCCCTCGTCGCCTTCCGGAGCTGTCACCTCCGCTGCCGGTTCCCAGGCTCCGCTCCGGCTCGCCCCCGCAGCCGTTTCCAAGGCTTCGCTGCGGCTCGCCCCCGCGGCCGGTTCCAAGGCTTCGCTGCGGCTCGCCCCCGCGGCCGGTTCCAAGGCTTCGCTGCGGCTCGCCCCCGCGGCCGGTTCCAAGGCTTCGCTGCGGCTCGCCCCCGCGGCCGGTTCCAAGGCTTCGCTGCGGCTCGCCCCCGCGGCCGGTTCCAAGGCTTCGCTGCGGCTCGCCTCCGCGGCCGGTTCCAAGGCTTCGCTGCGGCTCGCCTCCGCGGCCGGTTCCAAGGCTTCGCTGCGGCTCGCCTACGCGGCCGGTTCCAGCCAGCGTTCCAGCCGGCGCACCCGAGGCCGAATCAGCCGGCGTTCCAGCCGGCGCACCTGAGACTGAGACTCCCTGTGTTCCTTCCGAGACTCCCAGTGTTCCTTCCGAGACCCAGACCCCCAGCGTTCCTTCCGAGACTCCCTGCGTTCCGACTCAGACTCCCTGCGTTCCTCCAGAGACTCTCTGCGTTCCACCCGAGACCGAGACCCTCTGTGTTCCACCCGAGACCCTGACCTTCTGCGTTCCTCCAGAGACCCTGACCTTCTGCGTTCCTCCAGAGACCCTGACCTTCTGCGTTCCTCCAGAGACCCTGACCTTCTGCGTTCCTCCAGAGACCCTGACCTTCTGCGTTCCTCCAGAGACCCTGACCTTCTGCGTTCCTCCAGAGACCCTGACCTTCTGCGTTCCTCCAGAGACCCCCAGTGTTCCTCCAGAGACTCTGACCCCCAGCGTTCCTCCAGAGACCGAGACCCCCAGTGTTCCGACCGAGACCCAGTCCCTATCCGTTCTGACCGAGACCCCCAGTGTTCCA
This sequence comes from Xiphophorus hellerii, assembly GCF_003331165.1. Lineage (NCBI taxonomy): Eukaryota > Metazoa > Chordata > Actinopteri > Cyprinodontiformes > Poeciliidae > Xiphophorus > Xiphophorus hellerii. Next base: position 6,527,938 of record NC_045677.1, on the reverse strand, counting down.
CCCGAGACCGAGACCCCCAGTGTTCCACCTGAGACCGAGACCCCCTGTGCTCCGACCGAGACCCTGCCTCGGGGGGCTCGTCGTCGCCGTCTGTGGGCGGCCCCCGGGACTCATCATCGCCGCCTCCAGCGCCGCGGACGGCCGCCGGACCGCCTCCGTGGTTCCCGCCTCCAGCGCCGCGGACGGCCGCCGGACCGCCTCCGTGGTTCCCGCCTCCAGCGCCGCGGACGGCCGCCGGACCGCCTCCGTGGTTCCCGCCTCCAGCGCCGCGGACGGCCGCCGGACCGCCTCCGTGGTTCCCGCCGCCGCGGACGACCGCCGGACCACCTCCGTGGTTCCTGCCTCCTTTGCCTCCGCCCACCCTGTGGGTAGTTTTTTGTTTGTTTTTGGACTCTTGGCCCTTCTTGTGTTTCCGCCCACGATGGTGGGTTGTTTTTTGTTTTTCTGGACTCTGGCCCCCCGTCCAGCGCCCCTCCGCCCACCCTTGTTGTGTTTTTGTTTTTTCTGGACTCTGGCCCCCCATCCGGCGCCCCTCCGCCCACCCTTGTTGTGTTTTTTTTTTTGGGCGTCTGGTAGCCGCCCTTGAGGGGGGGGTACTGTCAGGATCTGTGTTTTCTGTGTTCATTTAGAGTTTTTTGTGTCCTTAAGTCTCTTCGTTGTCCTGTCCTCCCCTTGATTGTTCCCAGGTGTGTCTCGTCTCTGTGATTACCCTCCTGTGTATTTAACTCCACCTGTGTTCCTTGTTCCTCGTCGGGTCCTCGTCAATGTTAGCTTCTGTGTCGTCAGTGTTTCCTCGTGCCTGCTGTTTGGACAAGTTATTTTCATTAAATCCTCATATTTTTCATCATTCCTGGGTCCGCTGCCTCTGCCTCACCACCTCACCCGCACCACTTCTTGACATACATAAATGACACTCTATCCTTTCCAGTCTGTGTAGGGACTCTGAATAATATTACCTTCCCCACTGGCACTGACCTTTCTCTAAGAACGCCTTGGGAGCCCAGTGGGGGTCTCCATCAGCATAGGGATCGCTGTAGTGAACGACGGCAGCTTCCTCTTCCTCGTAGTCCACAGGCGGAGGAGGTGGAGGGGGAGCAGGCTCCTCAAACACACCTATGTCTTCTGGGGGAGGTGGAGGAGGCGGAGCTGGACTGTCTGTTACTGGAACACAAGAAAATGTAGAAAACGATTAGTTTTTTGGTTCAATTTGATCTAAATATGCTGAGTAAAAGTCGTCACAAACCTTTCTTTTTAATTTAAGAACGCAGCAAAGAAACGATGGTGGGAAGAAGCAAAAAAAAAAAAAAAAAAGAAAACTGTATTTCATCCAGGATAAAGTGTCCATTTAGTGCAGAAGAGCTCCTATGACTGGTATTCCTTCAGGATCTGTGTTCAAAAGAAATTTGAACGCAGCAAATACTCTGACCAGTAGAGGGCAGTGAAGGATCCTGACTAAAAATATGTTTGTCTGGCATGTAGGTCTACATCACATCTGTTTTCACATGATGCGTTTTTATAAACAATGTCTTGCTCATGTACTAAAGCAACTCTTTGGTTCCAACCTCCCTTTTCTTATTGGTCGACCAATTGACTCCAGCGATGTTTTAAGTTCACAATTGAACGACCCCGGACAGCAGTTTTATTACCTGCAGTAAAAACTCCGGATTTAGTCAGACTTTAAGTATATTTCTGGCAAAGGTTTCTGTAATAAAACAGTTTTAAGGATGATACGCGGAGCGATAGTAGTGCCTGTTTGAAATGTCCCACCCTTTGAAGCTCCCTCTCCAGGGAAGCTCCCTTGTTAAAATACGTGATTCTAACTTACGGCCTGCTATTATCTATTCTTGCAAATACGGTAAGCTTATTTTATTTAATGTATTGTGAGCTTTAGGCACAGAGCAACAAAAAATTGCATCTAATTGCAATGTGTTTAGAAACCATGTACACTTTCATCCCATTGAGCGCTGGTGATCTTACCGTGAACAAAACTGCTTTAATGTTCCAAGTGAGCGAAATATGACGGCCATTTTTTCTTGTCATTTATCCACTCACCTACATGCGGTTTGGCTCTTTAAGACGTTTCTCCTCCACTGATGTCAATTTGGTGGCATGCCTTATTTTATCTCGCTGTGATAAACAGTTGTATTATGCCAACAACATGCTGGATAATGTTAAAACAGCAAGGTAAATGCAGGTAGCCATGGCAACCCATGCAGTATCTGCAGTCAAGTTGCGTATTTACAAACAAATAATCCCTCTATGCATCTGCAGGTATGAACCCAAGTAGGTTTAATATGTCATCCAGCCAATCACTCCTTGTTGTTGTCAAAGTAATCGACTGTAACCTCATAATCTTCTAATAATTCTAGGATTTGTTTCTTATTTAAAAAAATAATTCCTAAAATCTTACAACTCACATAATTTTGGCCTAGGAGTTTTAAATAAAGTTTTATACAATATTTTCAAAACACACATTCACACATTCATAGACGTGTAAATATGTGTGATGTGGGACATATTTGGATGAGACAGTTTGGGGTAGGATTTCATAAGCTTCGTCTTCTTTCCTCTCCTTTGTCAAACTGGGTGTGGAAATTTTGTTGTCTTATGTTTGATTGTTATTGTAATATATATTTTGTTTTCTTCTTCAGTATTTAATTTTCCTCTGACATTTTACTTGATAAAAATAAAGATTTAATTTAACTTAAAAAATCTTTGGGGCCACCCCTAAAAGTTGGTGCCCTGGGCTACCGCCCATGTAAGGCTTTTCCAAATTTCCAGATTAAATGTCTGCAGATGTTTCCTGCACTCTAAGCAGGCAGACACAGACAGGTGGAGAATTCAGGACAAGCCATCACGTCACATTTTCCACCTTTTGATGGACAGACATTCGAGGATCCGGGCTGATTCATCACCATGGCAACCCCCCAGACATCAGAGAGGGTGCTCCGCCAGCGACCTTGCTAGGCCGCGCGAGTAAAAGCTAGCCCTTCTGAAGCCGGATGTGTGTAAGCGTGTGTGTCCTCGCAAGCGGCTGGGTGTGATGCTGTACTCACTGCTCTCCTGCATTCTGGCCACGAAGCCGGTCAGGGGGATCTGCGGGGTCAGCTGGACCATGGGGGGAGGAGGCGGAGGATTCACAGACACTGAAGCAGCGACGCCCAGGCGAGAAAGCAGAGGAAGCGACAGAGACACGGAGAGAGACAGGGAACGGAGGTGGACAGGGAGAGTGATGGAGACGTGAAACAGGACATGACAAGAGCGTGAAAGTCAGCGTGGTAAGAAAGACTACCAAAAAAATAAATAAATAAAATAGCCAGAGATGGTAAAAATGCGCAGGACGAAATGCATTTCGGTTTTCCGGTCTAGAGTGGAATTTCTTCTAATCTCAGTTTGAGGATATGCCTCATCAGCATCTGTTTTTTTTATTAAAAAATAAACTGTACACTGCAGAAAGCTTCAGACACAGTAAAAAGAAAGCAAAGAGCTGCGGAGACCCAAACACATGGCAGCGGCGCAAGCTCACCAGCTGATTAATCGTCAGAGTCAAATATTCTGACGATTAATCGGATAAAATAAAACAATTTTATTCCACCTCCTGCAGATTTTTCATTGCAAATAAACAGATAATTGAATTTCTTCTTTAAATAGCAAACAAACATGTTATTGCCTAAATGCAACAACATATTGATAATTTTTTTCAAAGAATGCATCGGCATCTAAAAAAAATACTACTAACATCAACATATGAAAAATCAATCCAGAATACAGCTGAGCTGTTGATTATTTTTGGATTAACAGATTAATAATTGGAGAGCAAAAAGATATTTAAGATAAGATATTTTTGTGCAGAATTTGAATGAGGTGAAAGTAAAACTGGGGCACCTGAACATAGTTACAAAGTTTATATATATATATATATATATATATCTTAAGTGCAAAATGTAGATATTGTTGCATAGGTTTGGTTGAATTATTGCTCTCGTTGAGTCTGCATTCTGCAGTTAACGATTAATCAATTAATTGACAATCATTTCAATAAAGTATTCATTGTGGTTAATCCGATTAATCGCTTCAGCCCTACTGAAAAGCATTCAGAAAGCCACAGCATTTATAAGTAATCCAGGTCATTTAAAGAATATAAATTGTATCATGCCTGTATAAGAAAGCAGTTTAACCCCCACCGTCTCAAAAAATAAAAATAAAAAAGAGAGAAAGCGATAAGCAGACAGGCAAACAGCCGTCCCCACTCAAAGATGATGTCACACGCAGACACATGCCAGCTCTGACTCATAAATCACATGTAATGGAAGGGCGTCTGCAGTCTCGCTGCGCTCCAAAGCCTTATTGCTGTCCGTCTGCGGCTCAAACGTGTCAGCTGCTTCCTGTAATCGCCACCGACCGCCGCAGATCCAGGAGTCACTTTTAGTCCGGTTACGCTACACCGGCACAGAGGCTGCCTCGTCCTTCTGCGTTTTCTGCCAAGAAAGATGGTCGTCCTCGGAGGCAGGAGCCATTAGAGGAGAATGGGGAGAATAAATCCAACTCCCTGGATAAGAAGGAATGGGTTTCCCCCGTTGTCTGGCGGCCGTTTGTGTTTCAGACCCACTTTGTCTAAAGAGTAGTAAGTTTCCTCCAGGTGATTTAAAGGTTTGTCACGTAAAGCGGTAAGAAGCAATGATGAAACGAATCAGAACGGAAACCGGATGGTTTCGGCATCCTAGGCCTGAGTTAGCACGACTCATCATCTGCAGCGTCTTGCATAAGTATTATAAAGCCTAGAGAGCTTTGTATTTTTGTATTAGGTTGACACAGAGTAGCACATATTTATGAGATGGAAGGAAAATGATACACTGCTTAAAAAACATTTTAAATAAAAAAAATTGCACTGTCTTTAATTCAGTCGGTCTGGAACAATACTTAAGAGACCAAGCCTCAGCTAGAGATACAGTCAGAAGGTTTTTTCTTAAGTTTAGGGGGGGAAACAGCTACAGACATAAAGAACATTTTGGAAAAAAGTCAGATAGTTTTTTGAGATATCCCTCTGCTAATTTTGCACTTGTAAAAGTATAAGTTTAACAACAGATATTTATTGTTTTTAATCTGTTATTCAACTGTCAGATTGGTCCAAGGTGTTATTCTACCCAGGAACCCCTGATAATTTATAGAACTCCTTTAGAAATGAGGACGTTGTGCTACAACGTTCTGCTACATGTTTAGCATGTTTAGCATTCAGGTGCTATTATAGGCTTTAATAGCTTTGCTAATAAGCTAACTCTGCTAAGCACAACTTTAACATAACAATAGTCTTTTCCACCGTCCCATTAGATTGTTTTTGAAGAAAAAAGAAAAAATGAAAGCAAAGGTTCTGCCTTGAGACTTTTGTATGTTAAAAACAAAAAGAAAAGAAAAAAAAGATTATTTGCGTTAAAGTATTTAACACATTAAAATCAGTTATTAATTCATTGGAGTTACTTAAAGTTCGGGCCCTAATTATTATTTTTTGCATTTATTCCCATTCAATGACATAAAATCCCAGACAAAAATGTGCCTGTGATGTGACAAACTAGAGAGATAAACATAACTTTTAAATCTCCTCAACCATTTTCATCCCAGTCAACAACGTAAAAAAATCTCTGATTTTACAGTTGAAATGCAAGAAAGAATACTAAAGTGTTTCCCTCCTAAAGTTCTGACCTACCTGCGTTCTGTTGGAACGCCGGGCCCCCGTTGACGTGAGGCTGCTGGGAGGAGACGGAGGGCGCGCGGCGGTAGGTCCCTGTGGCTGACACCATGGAGGCCGAGGAAGTGGTGGAAGAGTTGTGACGGGAGATCTGGCGAGAGATAGTGCCGAACTGGGACATGGGGATGGGACCCAAGCCGGGGCCCTGCGGCACCGACGCTGCGGAGGCCGCCACTGCGGGACGGGAAAAGGGAGGTAACCAGGATTAAAACGGTGAAACGATCGGCTGCTGTATTCCATGTGAATTCTCCATTTGACAGAGGACAAACGAAGTGAGCTGCAGCTGCCGGCACCCACCTTGCCCCATGCTGGGAGGGGACGGAGTGGGAACGGCGAGGGGGACCCCGACCCCGCTGCCGCCGCTGTTCTCCCGGCCGCCGCTGCCGCCGCTGCTGCCGCTGCAGACACAGCAGAAGAAGCTTCAGGAAGGCCCTAATTACACAACCGGGTCTGGCAGGCCGTCATTACTCCGGCGTGTGTCATTCTGTCGCAACATTTATTCATTCCATCGCCATAGTAACAGGTTCACATGCGGTATGCAAAAAGTGTTTCACAGTTGCGTTTTGCAGCTTGACAGTGGACCAACAACAGTCTGCCATTGCATCTGGGTGTGTGTTCGTTTAGCCCACACACACCTTTACAGCTTGAAGAGGCTTTACCGCTCTCAGGCCGGCCATATAAAATGTTTTCAGAGCCGCAAATGTCACAAGACGTTGTGAAAAAGGACAACTTATAATTTACTTTGTCTTTTAATAACCAACATTTTATCCCCCCTTTTTCTTCTCTAAAAGTGAGAAAAACATGACATTTAGCAAAAAGAGGATCTTTTATCTTTCTGTGGGATGGAAAATGATGTAAATTACACATATATATTTCAAAAACAGATGTAAATACATATAACTGGCATCAAACCTTTTGAAAAGCCAGTCCACCTCCTCGCCTGTGATGGTGCTGCATCAAGAACTACTGAAGGAAATGACATAAAAACCCCAGAAGAAGAAGACATAAGTGCAACTTCCATCCATCCATCCATTCATCCACCCTTGTGCTGGTGTCTATCTCCAGCTAACGTTACGGGCGAGAGGCGGGTTCACCCTGGACAGGTCGCCAGTCTGTCGCAACACAGAGACAGACAGGACCAACAACCACGCGCACACACACACACACACACACACACACTCACACCTAGGGAGAATTTAGAGAGACCAATTAACCTGACAGTCATGTTTTTGGACTGTGGGAGGCAACAGTGCTACCAACTGTGCCACTGTGCAGCCTTCCTTCTTCATAAAATGTAAACAAATGGAGTGGTGTTTAACTTTAGTGGTTGTGGGATTTTTTTTTTTTTTTTTTTTTGGGTGAAAAACCACAAGCCATTTTTCCCGCTAACGCTAGGCTCACACGTTTGTTTTGGTTGTATTTACCCAAGATGCCCTGTGCTACAGTTTGCCTCCTGCTTTTGGAGCGGTCTCTGGTCAGCTTGGCATTCACATATGCATTCGAACTGCACCAGAATTCACTTCAACCACACCCAGACAGACGTTTTCAGGCAGGCTAGAGTTCGCTTTTTTTGATTTGCATCAGAGTTTGATTGCGCCTTCACACCTCAACAAATGATCCAGACTTTCTAGGCAAATGAACTGGCGTTCGATTAAAGAGGACTGGTATGGTGTGAATGAGTCCTCAGTGTCATTCTCTGTAAGAATTTAATACTAACACTGCAGGGAAAAAACCTAGTAAAAACCTGAATTTCTTAATATATTTATGTTTAAGTCTCCAGAGTTGCATGTTGCAGACCCCTGATTTAGACAGAGGGTCTCATGTTTGCTACCTGTGTGTCCTGGGTCTCTGGTTGAGTGAGGCCGTGCGTGCGGGGCTGTGCTGGTTCCCCAGTCGGGCCGGGCTCGTCATGTAGTCGTTAGGCACCACCGGAGGCTTCACGGGCTCCAGGGTTTTGTAGGGGGTGTTACGCCTGGATTCAGACCAGCCAGGCGAAAGAGAGAGAGAGAGAGCAGAATTCAACCTCAGTATGTAGAGAAAGAAAAATGTTCACAATCGAAACAAAAGAGGGGTTAAAACCTTCATAAAAAGCTCAAAGAGTAATCAGATGTACTATTAGAAGAGTTATTGGAAAATAATATTTCTACAGGGTGTCTGTGCATCCTTAAAAATCTTAAAAATTCTTAAATTAACGTATCTAAAATTAAGGCCTTAAAATGGCTTAAATTCATGAAAGAAAACATAAGTTTGCCTAAGATACATTAATCACAGGTCTTGCACTAATGGGACTTTTCTTTCAGGCTAACGTCTGAGTCCAGACGCAGACATTATCACTCACTGCACTGTGTCTCAAGGCGGTAGAAGCTGCCAGCTACCAGCTTTTAATGCTTGCTAGCTAGCTGGCTAGCACTTTTTCCGTAAGCGTAAATTTATTGCAGTAAATTGACTACGTTCATCTTCACCAACCCACACGATGCTCCACGCAATCTGTGCGGGAAAAAAGTTTGCACTAAGGGGTTAAGAGAGTCGCTGTCAACAGCCACAAAGAGACCCCAGATATTTCAGCTTTGGTCCTCTGGAAAGGTAAATCTGAGTTGGTGAAACCTGCAGACACTTTGAAGTATTTAGCATTATGCTGTAGCTTCCTACCCGAGCGTTCCCCGGCCAGCCATAGGGGGGCTCGGGGGTTTCTGTGAAGGCGGGTTGGTCCTGGACAGGGTTCCTCCTCGTCCTGCTGCATTGTTCCCGTGTTGCTAGAGAAGCAAAGAGGAGTTAAGTCTAGAGCTCATTCATAGCTCTACTGATTTAAATAGGGTTGAAAATTAGTTGTCATGAAAACTCTAATTTCTATTCTATTCAACACAGAGGAGAAGAAAGAGACCAAGTCAACTCTTACCTTGGCTTTAAGCCACTGAGTGCACGCAGGCAGAGAGGAGACAAACAAGTTATTATTAAGCTTGGTTAACAACACTGTTTCTTAGAAAGGAGTGAAAGGAAAAAGAACGGAAATGAAAAACATCCAATCTCAGTCTCCCTATGTGTTCACGTACTAACCAGACTATGTTGCGTTTCCAACCGTTTTACTCTTTAACCTGTCTTTGCTATCATTATTACTGGTGTATATAAAAAAAACCCTGTAGCAGATAAACAAATGAAGCTTAGAGCAAGTAAAGCCTGGTTTCCTGCCAGGCTTATAATACTCTGGGAAAACACTGCCTGTTTTTTTACTCTTAAAAAATTGGCATATGTTAATTTCGTAGCCCACTTGTTCTCTACATACTGTTTGACTGACGTGGCCTGCTGATGTCTCGAGCGTTGCTATTGAACAAGAACCATGAGAGACTGTGAGGTCATAAATAACAGCAGACAGTCCGGGTTATGGGAAGGCTGTAACCTGTTAGAAAATCTGTCGCTGTGGTAACTCTCAGAAATGTCCACTAAGGTTATTGTGGCGAAGAAGAGAAGAGCTCAGTCAACACGCTACGTGTGAATGTCTCTGAATACCCAGCTCTCTTTTTTGGCTGATGAAGGGGAAATTAAAGAAGAGGTAGAAGGACGACGACGGTAATGCCTCAGGACCTCGAGGGAATCCGCCACAGCTTAAACAAAACATGTCGAAGGGATGGAGCACTAATAAGCTGCACAGTAGATTTCTGTGTGGCAGCGACGAGTTTCATTGCTTCTGAACTATTTGCAGATGTGTATGGAAGAAAGGGCTTGGTAGGGCCTGGAATGCAATTTGTATTTCTGTCCACATGGATCTATTTAAATGCATATCCACACACACACATAGCTGGAAGGAGGAGAGAGACAGAGAGAGTTTTAAAAGAAGAAGAAGACAAATAGGAAGCTAAAACCGAGAAATAAATCCTAATAAATTCCAAACGTAGTTGAATTAAATGCTTTAAATCTTTGATTTCTTTTTTTTTTTTTTTTTGAGCTCCAACAACCTCCGGCTCCGCTGATCTGCACTGATTTCTACAGAGATCCATCATCTCTTGTGTCCATGAATGATGCCTGATTTGCATAGCCAGCCATGCCAGATCTGCCTCAGTGTGAGCCAGCTCTCACAGGAGGAGACAGTGGCTTTTGAATTTGAATCAGCGGATGTTTGAAAATCGGCAGACAGCCGCTATCTCAACAGAGACAGACCCAAGGGGGAGGGGAGGAGGGGAAGAAAAAACGACGCACAGGCCGAATCACACATTACGCACATGACCGGTTACACACACACACACACACGAGCACGTACAAAACGCACGGGAGAGAGTGGGGAGAGGAGAGGATGGATCATGGGGAGAAATATAAAAAAACTCCCAAAATGAAACGGAAGAAGGCTGAGAGATTTCTTTTCTTCCACGATTCAACAGTGGATGTGGATGTGTGAATAACACTTGGCAAAGATGTCTCGGTCCTTGCTCACACACATACACCCACGCACACACGCCCCCACACCAAACAACGTTTAGCTTCAGACATTACCGGACCCCCCCGCCCAAAAAAGAGCTTTGGTTAGTGAATCTGTTTTCAGCCATAGTCAGCAACCTGCTCAGCATCGACTGGTAAAGGGCGACACGCAGAGTTCCCACACATTTTAATGTCAGAACTCCAGACTCTTCCAGAATCACATTTCTGGGTTTCTCTGATATTGATTAGATATTTTTAAAGGAGCGGTATTATGTAAAATCCACTCTTTTTCAGCTTTATATCTTGTTATAATGTTATTCTCTCATCGGAAACATATTCAGAGTGTTGCTTTGATTCTTTCTTGTATCTTTGAAAAAAATCTTTTAATCTCCCGTGGCAACCAATCTGGGGTACCTTGACTGATTTATCACCTCAGTGAACCTCTGGTTCTGTCTGCCTTCGTCTGAAGTTTAACTGTTTAACTGTCTTCTCTTACTTTGACGCCGTGTCCCACGTCGTCCAGCAGCGTGTAGTCGATGGGTTTCCGGATGTACCGCACGGGTCGCTCCATGTTCGCCGGGGCGATGATCTTGTGGGTGCGAGAGGTGTTCTTGTTTGTGGTCAAGATGCCGATTTCTCGACGCGCCACCTTCTCCTTGTGGATGTCCACCGTCTGAAAAAGAGAGACGGAGGATGAAGCCCCCTTGATGGGACGCAGCACATTTAGCCATCTGACATATTAAACTTTAACACTCTTTCCTTTACAGATGTGCACAAAAGTTAGTTGATATTCTGCTAATGTTGAAAAAACACAATTTAGCAATTGCTGCGTTTCCGTTAAATAAGAAATGCGACTAAAATCACATGTGAACACGTCTGTATGTTTGTTTACATAAGTAAAAAAAAAAGCCACACCATTCTCCTTCTACTTCCTGTCGTCTTCTTTGTCATCTTCGCCAGTAGTAATATCACATGACTCGTGTGATGCAAAAAAGGTGTCTCCGTTGCAGTTTTGCAAGAACCACTAATTTCTATATGTTTGAGAAACAATTTCCAGGCCGGGAATCGAATCTGAAACAGCCGCGTCCAGGACTAAGGCCTCCATATGTGGGTTGTGCTTCACCCCTGTGCCACCACTGCACCCCCTCATTGTGCTTATTTTATTTATTTTTAATCCTTTTTTGTTTTTCATTATTATGATGTTTTATAAAGAAATGCTGTATTACATTGCTAAAAACTCATTAAAGCTATTGCATTTTCATTTTAAGGGGTTATATTACAGCTCTTTACACCTCATATCAAGATCGTTAAAAACAAAACAAAGGAAGTCTTCGGAATTTGTCTTTTTTTTAACCACAGTAAAAAATAAAAAAAACTAAAAAGAGCAAACAACCAACTACTAAACTGGAGATTCATTTTGTTTTTCCCATGCAATTTTCACAAAGATCCCCTTTGGCCCTTCACACAAGCACTAATTGAAAATACCAATGACCTACTTCTCCTCTAAGGCTTAAGTCATTATCACTCACAGCAGTCTCCTGTATGAACTGGCCCTCAATCTATGAATGATAGATGAAACTGGAACGGATGAGTGATGCTCAGAGGCAGAGGGGCGGGGCTAAGGAGAGCAGGAGGAAAAACGAGTGGAGCTGAAGCGGGCCCGGGGCTAATGAACGAACCGCTGGTAAAAACTAACAGCTCCCCGTTCTCTGGCCTTGATGAAATCTTAAAAATTTTATCAATATCTCGGATGAATTACAATAATTGGCGTACTATCTTTTTTTAATAAGACTAAGTCAAGATGTAGAGGTAGGTTATGGAACAACAAAGAGCATCCTTCCTGTTTTAGAAGACTAGGAGGAATAAAAATGTTCTCTCTCTCTTTCTACCTAAAACTGGATGGAAAAGTTATCCAATTTTTGTTCACAGACACTTCATAATTCATTTCATTTGTTGTTTGAGTTGTGTTGTTGTTGTGTTTTCCGGTTCAGTGTTAAATATCTGTTAGAATTTAAATTTTATTGATTTTTGAGAACGTGTTCTCGCACTATTATGCCACTACCTTTATATTGTGTTAAAACTGTCTCAAAACAAAATTATTGTTTATCGCAAAAACTTTTGGGACAATTTATCATTCAGCAAAATTAGTTATTGTGGCAGGCCTAAATCTGAGCATATGTGCAAAATCATTACACAGAGTTATTAATCCATTGAAATACTGAATCAAGTGACGGATTTAGCTTTTCATACAATTGTTCACATAATGACATTTACTGTTGCATTTATCCAATTGGTAAGGACTGAATGCTTCTTTATTGAGTACAGATATATAAATATTTTTATTAAAAGATAGTTGATATGATTGTAGCAGGTAATAAATGTTTATAAATAACGGTGTACTACCCAGTATGTAGGAATGAGTGGATGTTTTTGCTAGGTGTTGTCAAGTGCCTTTGCCTGATCTTGGAGTCTCTGACTGGCTGAATGCGAGTTAAATATAGAGAACCAGCTGAGCCCTTTTTTAGGAGAGGAAACCAACGTTGCACACCCAGCTTCAGCTGGGAAGTAAGAGAAAAGAGCCGCCCATTTCCTGCCAGCGACAGGCGAGCTGAGGTGAAGATTAGATAAAGTGAGAAAAACCAAGAAGAAGAACAGAAAGGGATAAGGCAAACAGAGGATTCTGACATTATGTTGCGATTAAAACAACAACAAAAAAACAACAACAAAAACAATGAAGAAGAGGGAAGAAAGTAAAGGAGATTTACATATAGGGTTTAAAACAAATCCAGCACACAGATCAGACACGTTTCTCAGCAACAACAGCTGCTGTAAACATCCGCCGCGCGTCTTTTGCTCTACTACCACAGCCGTGAACAAACACGGTAATCCTGAAACGCTGCACCGTCATCTCTATTTCAACATTTCCTCGGAGCGCCCATTGCTGAAGGCCTGAACAGGCGCGATGATCTGTGTCAAACTTTCAGACGTAATAACTGGTTACCTAATCGCTGACGGCACAACTCTGTCTGCCCTTCCTGCACTCGCTCCATCTCATTTTCTTTTGTAATCTTTGCCCTCAGAGACGTCCCGGCTGCGCGTTTCAAAGAGCAGATGGTTCAGGGGCGATGATCTCCCACCTCGGCCTAATAAATCTCCTTTTTGGCAAAACAATTCCACATTGCCACAAAGTAGCCAAATATGCTGAGTTGTGGCTGGACCGGCGAGGATAAAGTCCAACACAAGATAGACGATTTCAAACGTCATGAATGTAGTATTCAGATTAGGGACGCAACGATACGCCTTTTTCACTCCTGATACCGATATTTGAGGCTTTAGCATCGGCTGATACCAATCTGGTACAGAAAAACGATGCTGAATTAATCTAAAACGTTTCTATTTTGTGAACACAGACGTAAACGTACTGAATTAAGACATCTTTTTGATAACTCTGCACCAGGGCAGCACACTTAATTACACCGACAGCTTCACAAGCTTGGTCAAAAGTTTTAAAACAACACAACTTCAATTTGTTCGGTCAGAACAGCCGACGTAAAATAAATAATAAAGAAACTGAAACTGGCAAAAACAATAGGTTGATTACCTTGGTCAAAAATGTAAAAGAAAATATTGTGCAACAAACCTTCATTCAAATGGTTGAGAAAGTGCAATAAGGAATTATAAATATAATGTAAAATAAATGATGAATTATGACATCGCTCAGAGCACAAAGCATAGAATAGAATTACACTGGATAGATCAACGCTTATGCATCGGGAACATTTTCACTGATACCCAATGTTGAATTTTTTCACAATATCGATGCCGATACAGATATTAGTATCCGATCGGTGCTTCTCCTTTTCACACAGGTTTACTTTGGACCCAGGTTTCTCAGCTAACGGTCGACTGGATCGCCTGACATTGACCAAGTGTTTCTGGGGAACAAAATGGAGAAAAATAAATAAAAAAGCAGGCACGGGAAAGTGTTACACAGCCAGAGTGTGTGTGTTTTATCTACCTCTGCATTGAAGATATTTTTAGCCACAAATATCCAACCTAAACAGTGATTCACATCTCAGCTTTAGATGGCGTGTTGATGTCGAAGCGCTCCTTGTGTTAATCCGTCACAGCCTCCTCTGTTGTGAGCTTTTTAAACGAGGCTTGGACTTGGCAAGCCACGTTTGGCTTCCTTCTCGCTCTAATCTCATTTCAACCGTTTCAGCTGAACTAAGCTGGAAGTTCAAACTTAATTCCTTAGACACAAAAAACACTTGAACGCTGAACGAAAGCCAGAAATGCCTATTTTAGATGCGCGAACGAGGGAGGGGGGGGACATTCATAATTATTCCTACCCATTGGGGCGTTTCCAGTTTTCTCATGCAACAACCGCGATCTTCAGTTGGGAGTTTATTGGGAATTTATGTGATGGACCAACACAATGTAGTAAATAATTGGAAAGTGAAAGGAAAATATGTAGTTTAAAAATGTATTGTGCAAATGAAAAGAAACTGAACTGCATTTTGGGTGTATGACCTCAAGCTCATTAATCTGTGAGCACCTCAGATTCTCAATTGGATTTAGGTCTATACTTTGACTGGGACATTGTAACGCCTAAATATGTTTTGACTACTGCAGTCCTTGTTGGATCCGGGTCAGTAGCTGTGCTTCCAGTACAAACGTGCGCAAAACTTTGTCGGTATTCCACTAGTGTTGAAAAAGCTCAATTTTGCAATTGCAGTGTTTCTATTAAATAAGAAACACAATTAAAATCCCACGTTAACAAGCTTGTTAACACTACAAGTGCCTACAATGCTGCTGTATACAAACTGGTGTGATGTGAAAAAAAGTGTCTTCACTATGGCTGAAAAATTACCCCATCCTAGCACAAAAATGTTTTTATCAAAGTTGGTTTATTTACTTACATCAAACTTATTCCCATAATTCCAATTTGCACAATGTTGTGGTCAATGGAAACTTAGCTTCTGTCATGCAGTCAAAGTTTTCTTCAAGAATTGACCTGTAATTGTTAGGGTTGCAACAACCGATTGCAGTTGTTTCTAATTTTGGCCGTTACCAATTTTTTTCGTGTGAAAAGTCAGTAAGTAAAGTTTTATTTGTAAAGCCCCTCTAAAGATAGAAATCACAAAGTGCCTCAACAAACAAAACAACAAATACACAAAACAAATTTACGCAAAAGCAGATTTAAAAAGATAAGTTTTTAGCTGTTATTTCAAGGAAGCCATTCAGTCCACATCCAGCAGCAGTTTTTGAATCTCCGGGCTTGGAGTCATGGGCGGTTGCCCAGGGCGGCATCAGTAAGGAGTGAGGCTCCCATGAATAGAAAATAAAATTGATCTTATCTGTCGGTTTTCCCCTGAACAAATTTACTACAACTTGTATGCATGAGTAGTGAACTGAGTTTCCATTAATTGCTGATGATTACTGGGAGACTACATTACCTACTTTCTGCTTCAAAAAAAAAAAAATAATAAACTGATTATTGCTTGCAGTTTCATCGGTTGGAGTGTGCGCACAGAAGGAGGAGCTTGCCCAGAGCACCGTTCTTGGGCAAGCCCAACTGCGTGCATATTTTTATTTCAAGCTTATTAAGCAAAGTGATTAATTGTGATAAAAAAAATGTTGTCGATTGGCAGAAGTAAAAAAAAAAGCTACATTTTTAAGAGTTATTACCACTGATTATGTGAAATTGTCCAAGTTACACTCCTCAGACCGTATTGACAGGGAATTCTGCACTTGATGGCTGATCAGAGTTACACTGTGGTTAGCACTGAGGGCTATAAAATGTGAAGCAGCGATGTCAAGTGGGAAACAAGATTGGGCGCTAAGCCTCTTTAAGGGGTCGATAAAGGCGGCGCATTGTTCTTGGTCGGACCGCACCTAACGCCGCTCCATCCGGCCGCGGGAGGTGAGAATGCAGAAACAGAGAGAGAGAGAGAGTGCTGCTGTCAGGATGTTTTCTTCATTCCTGACGGGCTTAATGAAGCATGGAGGCAGGGCACGGGACGTTCACTGACTGACAGAGAGCAGACAGAGGAGGTGTGGCATGCCCTCCATCATATCTGTCTCCAGGAGTTTATTACTTCCTCTAATGTTATCACACTGGAGAACATCAGTGGAATGCATGTCTTTGTACTTGACTGGAATGAATTTCTAAATTAAAATCATGCGTAATACAACACCATAACACAACAATAACAGTTTATATCGTGAAAGACCGGGGCTGTAGAATGTTTCATATCAGCCGATATTGATCATTATTAATCAGTTTTTTGTTTTAAATATATGAAATGATGGCGTGGCCTTTCCTCTCCTATCCACAGTTTTCACTCCAGATCGTTGTTTTTTTATTTTTAGGCAGTTTTGAGACGGGCAAAATCTTCAACCGCTGTTATGCAAGTTACTCAGCAAGTTGTTGCTATGTAACCGGCACTTAATTTTGGGACATCGGTGATCGGCCGATAATTACATACGAAGTCGATCTTTTCACACAATCTTATTTATCTCGCAAACGTTTAAAAATCAGCAACTGTCTTCTTCTGCTCTGCTGTGACAGAGTTCCCACTGATAGACCGGCTCACCAGGTCATATCTACACGTTTGCAGCGAACACCAGTCACCCCAGTGTTGACAACTCTGTGACTTTCTTGCTATATTTACCGACATTTCAGACAAAAAAAAAATTGGTATTGGCCAAAATGGGAATCAGCAGGGGAATCGACTTTTTAAATGTCGGCGTTCGGTCAGAAAACTGCAACCGGTGCACCGGTTACCTATTTACTTTCACTCGGTTGCAGTAACCACCGAGTGAAAGTAAATAGGTAAATCTCCCAGAATGCTGTGCGGTTCTGAAATGCTTATATCATGATACGTTTTTCAGCCACATCAACCAACCCAAAATTTTGGTACACGGTGGAGTGTTTCCTCTGGGATTATTTTTAAAATCTTGGTGATAGGCTGTCAAGGTGCGCGTGTGCGATATGACACTGATGATCAAATAAATCAGAAACGTATGTGAAACATTAGGCATCAAGGCCAAACTATATAATTTAACTACCGTCGTTCAAATACAACATATGATGGCATTGGGATTGTTTTCACAGTTTAACTAAAAATGTAATCCACTTAACCTTGCTTAGATACTTTCCTTGCATCTTTTCACTGCCTCTATTTCCGACTATAGTCTCTAGTTTTACTTCCCTCCTGAAAGAGGCGCAGCGCACAGCAGCCAGCTTCACATCCAGGCAGGCGAAAATGTTAATGTTGTGTGATGTTTCAATTCAAAATGTCAAACTCTGATTATGAATAGTATAAGTGTGCAAATATATATGCATGTTATATGCTTTACTTGTGCTTTTATTTTGAACTACATGAAGAGGAAACCCTGCAGCGTGTGAAACGGTTCGTGTCGAAATCATCTGAGGCAACTCAGGCGCAACTAAAGCCTCCCGAGCGTCGATCTGGCCTTTGTACCTGGGAGATGTGGTTGATGGAGGACTCCATGCGTCGCAGCTGCGAGGCCTGAATGTCCAGCAGCTGCAGCACATTATTAGCTAAGGCATTGATCTGGTAGGCAACGCTGGCCAGAGACTGCGTGGTGTAGGCTTTGGTCTCCTCCAGGGCTTTCTTTTTGTCTTGAGCCTGACAGGGAGAGGAAGAGAAAGCAGAAGTTAGAAAAAAAAATGTAAAAAAAGTAGTGAAAGGAGGTGTGGTAGGAGGAAACGCTGTACTCTAATTTTCACTCTGTCAGGTTTTTTTTAAGCTGAGAGTGTGGAGAGCGGGTATCTGACAGGACCATTCAGTCTCGGCTGTTCTCAAACTGCAAAGCTCCCCTTTAAGCTCCGAGGAGAAGCGAGGGCAAGTGTGCGAGACTCTAGAGGAAGATAACCCAAGCCAGGAAATTTCACCACACAACTCCAGAGTAAGCCAGGTTGGCAGTGTGGGAACAGGTGCATGGTGGGAATTAAGCCCAGAATGAAGGAATGCCAGGACATTCCTATTTCTTTTAAACTTTTTTTTTTTACGGGATCCCAAATCTCTGCCTGGCTGCACAAACCATCTGTTTCTGGATGTCTCTGCATAGCACTGAGATTGAGTGGACATATTTACAGTTTGGAAACCAAACAGGGATAATGCAGCCACACACAGAGAGGCTCTCTAACAGGGGAAATGCCAAGTCCGGTTAGGAAGCAGGACTACAATTATTCCACAGATGTATTCAATTGGAAAAAAAATTAAAAATGATCTAATTTTGCACATCAAAATGCAGTTTGTCACAGTGGAATTTGTAGCTTTATTAAATCCTAAAAATAAATAAAATTTTAAAAAAAAACTGTAGGGGAAGAAAAATTCCATAAATATGCAAATTAGCTCACCCACTCATTAGTTGTGTTTTTGAATTCCAGGATTATCTGAAAGTTAATATGATCAATGCAGTCTTCGACGTCTGAACTACACACTCCGCTAAGCCCAAAAGGACTTACTTCAGCTTTGAAACAATCTTTTCGTTTTATCACCATTTCTCTTCTGATTTGATATAATATTAACATTTTTGGAATGACTTATCTATGAAGAAAAATATACATTAGGGTGATGATAAGGAGGCCTTCTTCGAAGCAGCAGATTTAAGTAGTCAACTTAGATGTGAGAAAGGATGTGTTCATTGCCCAATCTGATGCGATGTGATTTTATTGTTTGGTTTATGTAAGAATATTGAAGATCTGTCGCATGACACAGGGCTTTTCTAATTCCCCAATTCTAATTCCCCCAACAGCGATTTTAATGCCACACTATCCCTAATCTTTGCTTAAAGAACGACAGGCGGTGTTATGAACAGCTTTCAAGGCTGATCATGACTTGCTTCTTGGTGCCTATTTCATCAGAACAAAGACTTAAATGCGGGAACAATGACTTGGACTCCTCCTTTCGTTACGAGGTGGATCTAATCTCGCTGCAGCAGCACACTTTATCATCCAGCTCGCTGCTGACCCGCATTTAAAAACTAGCTTAACACTTGGAAAATGCACATTTCAGCAGCAAAGCCCGTCGTTTCCATAAATGGTCTTATCATATTACATGTTCAGTTTCTTCTAATACATGAAGGGTCAACAGGGACAAAATTAAACATAAATACATAATTAAATCATTAATTAACTGCATCATGTAACCGACAAATGTTTAATTACATGCTTGCGTCATTTATTTAATAAAAAATTAATGTGCTAAATCTCATTCATTAAATCATTAAAATGCAAACTTATAATAGCCGATGCAGATAATTAGGTAAATATCTATTTAATTATTTCATGGTTCCTGTTCCTGCACTGTGATCATAAGACAGGCGGGGCTAGCACTGATCTTTTTCTCCATATGTACGGAGGGTTAAATGGGACAAAATTAAGTAAATATATACAATGATTTATTAAAATATACATTTAAATAAACTATTTAAATGTTTAAATTATTTAAATACATAATTTAAATGCTTAAATTAAATAAACAAATTAATCGTTACAATAAATGTATTTAAATAAATAAATATTTGAATATTTACATTACTAATGGAATTCAATTAATTTATAATTCTAAACCTGTCATTAAATTGCTAAAATGGAAACTTATAATAGCAGATGCAGATAATTCATTCACTATTTAATTACTTCACGGCTCCTGTTCCTGCAGTGTCACCATGAAGTAATTTTATCTGCCCACTGAAGTCGCGGGTCGGAGTCATCGGCAGGGTTAATGCTAAACTATTAGCTTCATCCTTTGAAAACCATGGTGGCTCATGTAACGGAGAGCTAAATGCAGGAGGACTTATTTAACAAATTGTCTATCAATTAAACATTTAATTAACCATTTATTTATCTCATTGTACATTTAATTAACCACTTAATGGTTTATTTATTTATTTAATTTGGTCCCTTTTTGCCCTTCAAAAAAAAAATTAGGCTGATTAGCGTCCTAAAGACTTAATAGCAATGTGTTAAGAAGGGAGAAAGAAGATTTTTTGAAGAAACATTCTTTTAAAAGATGAAAATCAAGAACCCCCGTAAGCTGAAAGCCGTTTGAAAATGACGTTGAAGATGATGCACAAGCAGTTTTCCTGTTCCACTTCCTCCACTATGACAGGCCACCTGCTGCACTAATATCTGTTGAAAGGCTCTGCTGCTACCTGCAGAGTCCCAGCTTACCAGCCTGCTACACAGCAGACACCCTGTTGGTTGGGTATTATCACAAACACTGGATGGAAGGTCCATATTTAAACGTTTTCCTTGCATGCGCATAGGAAACAGACATAACTACAATTACTCTCACACCAGCACCTGAAGAAGTGCGTGGAAGGTAAAGTATGAGTACAAAACTTTTAATTTTAACAAAACATTAACTTAAACAGCAACCTTTACACAATTTAATGCGGTAAAATTGTCCTGGCCACTAAACTGCTGGTTATACTGGGAATCAAAATGATCCCTTATGGGTCAGAAAGATTTTGTTAAAACCAAAAATTCAGAGGAAAGCTGAGAACCACGACGCAAATTCTTTTAGCTTTCTTACTAAAAATAGCCAGTAATCAGTGATCGATTCACAAGTGAAACTAAGAAGACTTAGAAATTTTTTTTTTAAAATATATGCATCACTTTTCTATAAAGTGGATGGAAGCAAATAAGCCAGACTGTCAGAGTTAGAACAGAGCTGGAATGTAGACTGAAAACCTTGATGTCCTAAAGGCTGGGATGTACAGAGCAATCGCTTGATGAGTGCAATTGGTAAATGACCGGCTCACTAACACAAAAATCTATTTCTTTGACTTAAAAATTTCGGTTGCCCTAATTATGACACTCTTTGGAGTAGAAGTCGTCAATAAGGGAAGAAACCTCAATTAGTTCTTTTTGATATTACTGAGGTGTTTAAAATTAAAGGCAGGGAAGGCATAGAATAGGTTAAAGTTAACAAATATCGCATTGAGCAGGAAAGCTGAACATATCAAGGCAAAGATGGCCTGTTCTCTCTTTATCACTTCAAACTGCTGTCCGTCACACAGCATGCTGGACTTGGAAATGTTGGCAGCCATTTGCAAATTTCTGAAATTTAAGTAAGATTGAACATTCTTTCTGTTTATAGTTATTAATTCTTACGGTGCTCATCATTAAAGATAAAACTTATAGCCAAATAAGGATTTTGCCTCTTTAAAACAGAAGTATAAGCTTGTATATTTTCTCATTTACACCGGGTGAGGGCTATATTACAAATGCTTGTAGTAATAGTTCCTAAAAACAAATTAAGGAGGAAAACGTTGGATGTTGGAGTGCCTAATGTTTAGAAACCAAATAGAAAGAACTGATTTTATTTTTCTTTGAGCATAACACCAAAGAAAATTCAACCACTTTTATATATTGCAATTGGACCACGGTAAATATGGACGTGATGTAGTCTCAAGATACGGCTTTCAAGGTAAGTGAAGCAGCTGTAATCCAACCTCAACAAATGTTGTGGACATCAACACAAAATGAACGGGAAAAAAAAAAATCCTCTTTAGAAATGACCGTAACCTTTAAACACATAACTGGACCATGTCTAGAAATGTATTCCTCTAACCTACTTTAAAGTTGAAGTGACTGACTACAATTTGTCCAACAAAGTCCCAAACTGAGACAACGAGTTCAATATGCAGAGTAGAATTGGAATGGTGGAACGAATAGTGTTTCTTTCCTTTATCCCACACTGACCTATCTGTAACCCAGAAACAACAAAAAGACTCAAACGAATTTAAAATCTGCTTTATTCTTACCAGTTTTTATGGGTGACAGTTTGACAGTTCCTCTAAAATGGATTTCTTTTTTTTTTTTTTTTTTTGCAAATATCTGATCTAAGAATAAAACTCCCAGTTCTGCAGCATCACACAAATGATCTCCATATCACAGCGTGGCTGTTTGTTTTTGTGCAGCGCTGCTATTTAAGCTGATGATCTGACAGTATGAGTGCTTTTTAAATGGCCTATATGCAGGAGGATGAAGAACTATTTGAAATTAGATGAGCAGATTTCAGCTCTAGGCTTCAACATCACTGACTCACAACAGGAGGCTCGAGTCATTATGCTCAGCAGACATATTACCAGTCGTTTTGGGGAGAATATTAACTGAAGCTGTTTTGGCTGACCATTTGCATGCTTCACAGCATAATTTTTTTTTAAAGCGCGTTAAGATGCATACAGATTCTCACTGTTCCTAATCTCCCTAAAGGGATTATTATTCAACAGAAACCAAAAAAGATTCATGTTCATATTCCATGGCTCACCTGCTGAGAAGCACTGCACTAGTGAACAATTTTCGATAGGGGTTTCTTGAACCAATATTGATATTGGATCTTGGTCCAATATCAAACAAAAAATGTGAATCGGATTATAACGGCCTGCATAAAATCTCTGATAGAACATTCTGCCCCAGCATTTCAATCCAGCAGCGCTTCTGTCCCATTGGATAATAATAAATGTGTCAGTGTCTCTCATACCTCATACCTGAGTGACATCACTGAATCAAGCCTTTTCTAACATTCCACGTTACAAAAACAGTAATAATAATTCGTGCTGACATTGTATCGGGTCAATATCGGTATCGGCCAATACTCCAAGCCGTGGTATCGGTATCGGAACTGGAAGAACATGTATCGCTACACCCCTAGCTTTCAAGATCCACAGAAAATAAAATGAACATAACTGTGTCATCATATTTTGATAAATAGGTTAAGAAAGTACTAACGAGATTATATAGTTGTTATGACAACAAATTGATGAAAATGTGCATTTCTTACCCACCAAGTTGAAATATCTCTATATGCTGTCTATGCACAACAGAAATTTTTGTCATGATGCAGTTTATAATATTAATAGCTGCTTAACATTTACATAAATATCACAAGTTACAGATAATTAATACTCTATATATTTAAAACATTTAAACTTGCGAGTTCCACTTCCTTAGATAGGTTTGAGAACTGGCTCTTCTTGGGTAAAGTTACACTTTCTTGTGACGTAAACCGATAATTTGCTGGAGTGACCAGAGCTTTCTCCAGCTGTTTAAAGTACAGATCACTGGAGGCGCTGTCCTCTATGTACTGCTGATTATTTAGCTGACAGAGTACTACTGACGTTTCCCCCAAAATCAGCTGCTTAGAAGAACACAGACAGTCATGGTGTCTGTGTTCTGTGAAACATGTCACCTACTGCATCCCTGCTGTAGGTGACATGTTTCTGTTTAGCAGAAACATTATTAGTTAAATAATTCAAATCAGCGATTCTACAAAAAGGAAGAAAAGAGTCATGACCACTTAAAAAATATTTCCAAATTACTTGTTTATTGTAAAATTTTGTCTATGTATTGAAATAAAAGTAGAATTAATAAATGAATATTACAGATCTGTGGTTCTCAGACTGGTACTTGGTCTGTCTGAAGAGCTTGTTTGTGCAAAATATGTCCAAGGGAAACACAAACAAGCTGACATAATAACATTTTGCAGATTTTCTACTGAACAACTTAAGTCTTTTTTTTTTTTTACACAATAGCATTAAAACATTAAAAAAAATGAAAGGAAAAAATGGTTCAATTCTATTTTTTTTTAAATAAGAAAATAAATATTTATTGCCTAGAACAAAATAATGTCGAATTTCTTTACCGAATTTGAACCGGTTGAATGTTTAAAAAAAAAAAATTTGAGTAGTTTTGGATAAAACGTGTTTACAGAGAACAGTGTTTTTGTTTTAAAGGCAAAATGTGTATTTTGTACAGGTTTGGCTTAATTTCCGCTCTCAATATGTTTAGTTTTTTTTCAGCCAATGGCCTTTTTTCCAGTGAACAATTAATGATTACTAAATTAGCTGATGATTGTTTCAGTAATGACGATAAATTGGATTAATCCTTTCAACCCTACGTTTTATATAGGAAGGTCACGATGGTGACTGGAGTTAAACAAAAAAAAACTGAAAAAAAGATGTGATATTATGTTGAACTATGGTCTTCCACAGCATCACAGTGAAAATAATTACCACTGTGGAGCACAGCTCTTGGTCTCACTGCTGAGAGGCACAGCAGTTCATGCCGGACCACTCAGCCAGCGATGCCGGCTCGCACGTTTACTGAAAACACTCAGCGGGAGAGCAGCTATATGAAATCAAATCGCAGCATCAAGGTCTGCAATCTCCAACAGCTGGAGCATCGTATCGCCAACATTTAGCATCGTATCACGGTGCATTCGCTTTCACGTTCAAATTCCACATTTAGCCGGTTGGATGGACTCTTCAATTCAAACTTTCGTGAGCTTTAAGTGACTGAGATGCGAAAAGTAGTAGGTGGGAAAGTGGCATGTGGACAATGGCATGCTGGGAAAAAGGAAGAGAGGGAGGGAAGCGTGGCTAACCATGCTAAGACGCAACCAAAGTTGGCAACAAGCTAGTCATAAATAACTAGAGAAATTCCAGGTCGTTGCTAATTTCTGGTTTTTTGAAATGCTTACTCTGATTTTGATGGTTTAGATGTATTTCCAATGATTACACCATAGGAGACAGAAAAAAATGAGTCACATGTTCTGACAGAGAACAAATTAAATGCAGCATTACATCTTATCAATGTGCACCACTGCTCACAAAAAGTTGTGTAAAGCACACAACCACACCTTAGAAGAAACCTGACGTAATGTAATAATACAAGTGGAGATGCAACAGCCAAGATTTTTTTTATGCTGATACCATTTACTGATGTACATAAGATTTAGCAACTTTTTGTTAAACTACAAAACACATCAAAGTTCATGCAGCTTATGTGTTCATAAAAAAAATATAATGGGAATTCTTGGTGTTTCTTTTTTTGCATTTAAACTACGGTAATATGCTGATTACTTATCAGAAAAGATTGAGGGGAAAATTGACAGATTCCGATCTCTAGCTGACTGATTGGTGCATCTCTGCGTTGATTTGGTGGGGGAGGGGGGGCGGGGCGGGGGTTGTTTGTTTGTTTTAGTTTTTTTTTTATCTGCAAGGTAAAGGCTTACTCTGTGGCACGCAGGGATGAAGATTAGTGCTGTAATTCAGTGCTAAGATTAATAGAAGAAAAGTGTCACATTTAGGTAAACCAAATTATATATATATATATATATATATATATATATATATATATATATATATATATATATATATATATATATATATATATAAAGAATATAGTTTCATTTGAAAAATTAGCATTCGTAACGCTGTTATGACGCCTGAACGTTGCCAGCACACTCAGTGGGATTCGTGTAGAGAAGGATAAAAACGTCCAAATTAAAAATGGGGTCGACATTGTCTCTCACAGGTACCTATAAGAGACTGAAGTGACAAACCACTTATAGCCTTAATAACGACACACCCTCTGAAAGGCCCCCCAGCAGTTTGTAGCTCGCCGAGCAAAGCCCCTTGCTTTCATAAATGAAGCCGAAAGGAGAAAACGCCGACGTGCAGCCCTGCCCGAGCCCACACCGAGCCGCGGCTGGCAGAAGCGGCTCGCCGGGAGCCGAGACCACTCGGCGAGGCCAGCGCTTGGAGAACCGCTTTCATTGCGACCAGCATTTCCTGTCGCTGTGGTTTTCACTCTCCTCAGCTACAACACCGCAGGCACGACGAAGAAACGGGGTGAGGAGGGGAAATTATCGCGTTCGGCGGCCTTTTGCTTACCTGAACATAATTGTTTTCACAGTATTCTGCAACCCGGGACAGGTTCTGATAGCTTTCCACCAGCGCTCGTTTACCGGCCGGGATTTCCTCCTCTAATAGCATTTGTAGCTCTGCCATCTTACATCCCTTTGCATTGCTCTCCTGCCCGTCTTTTTTTTTTTTTTTTTTTTTTCAATGAGGCGAGGCTGTGATGCTGTGCTGTGTTGCTGAGAAAGGGGCTCCCTCGTCTGGCATTGTGGCTCCGCGCTGGCCTCGGATTCACAACAGTGCGTGACTAATCGCAACTACGTTGCAAACGGAGAGCACTCATTGGCTCAAAAACCGAGCGGGTGGATGAGCTAGCCAATCAGATTTCGCTGCGGCGGTTTTACACGTAATTATATGGCCGTGTAATATTTTAGTAGAGTTTTCATATAATTGGTATAGAAAAGTAATATTTAATATGTTAATATAAATAGATTATACAGTTTTTGTCTTTTTATATTTAACTGTCATAGTAAGAAAAATAACAATAATAAAACAAAGCCTGTAATAATTATTACATTTTTAACTACAATAATACATCACAAATGGAGGTGTAAATTTAATCTCTCTGACGTATATCATCCAATGAAGTTTAACTGAATTTACAAATTTAATACTAAATTAATAAAAAATATATATCTTACTCTTGTCGTCCATTAACACAAATGTACTCAGAAATCTGAATCGTCAACAATTTTGAGTATGCTATGAAATTCAGAAATCCAAAATGTTCCGTATTAAAAATTAAACTTTTAAATGAAATAGATTTTTAAAAACTTGTAAAACCACATAAAATTGGTATGACAAACATCTAGTATGCATTCACCAGCGAGCCAAAGCTTACATTTCCCATAAACCCCCTCGTCGCCCATTAGACAGACAGACGGACGGAGAGAGAGAGAGAGAGAGAGAGAGAGAGAGAGAGAGAGAGAGAGAGAGAGAGAGAGAGAGAGAGATAGAGATAGAGATAGATAGATAGATAGATAGATAGATAGATAGATAGATAGATAGATAGATAGATAGATAGATAGATAGATAGATAGATAGATAGATAGATAGATAGATAGATAGATAGATAGATAGATAGATAGAAACTTTATTATTTCCTTTGGGATTTTACCGAAGAGAAATTGTAAGACAACAGCGAATATAATATAATATAATATAATATAATATAATATAATATAATATAATATAATATAATATAATATAATATAATATAATATAATATAATATAATATAATATAATTCGAAGCAATCCTTATTTTCTACATTTGTAAGTAAAACATTTGTCCGAAATTTACATAAATAATTATGATAACGCTTAAAATAAATCCAGAGTGCTTATATGACATACATTTCCAAAGATATGGCAGTCTGACATCTTAAAAGCAACAACTGGGTTTCAGCGTTTTGCTGCATAGACGAAACAATGTTTTAAGACTACATTTCCCATAACAACCCTGTGTTTTAAATCCCACCCCAAGTAAATGAGGTTTGTGGGATTTGAACTCCTTCAGCGGTGGGAGGCGAACCTCTTCCAAGCGTGGCTCTCGCTGCTATGAACTACATTTCCCACAAACGAGTAGCGCTTCAAGCTTTAACTGCTGGGTTTGTCCTTAACCCGAGAGGAGATTGGCTCTCTGCTTCAATACTGCAGGCAGACACCGGCTTTATGAAGTAATAAGGTGGGTTTCTTCAAAATCCGAGATGGGAGGTTGGGGGGCATATGACTTAAAAAAAAAAAAAAGCACAGAGGTTGCAACAGATAGTAAGGGTTACGCGGATTTTATAGACTAATAAAAAACTGAATTGAGAGCATGCGAATCTTCTGTTTCTGTCTATAGGCTGCACGGCAGGGGGACTGCACCCTTCATCGGACACTCTCTGATCCACCTTGATTTTTTTTTTTTTTTTTTTTTAATCCCTATTCTCGTCCAAGATCTGAGGCTCCTTTCATGTCATCCCTGTGTGGACTCGGCATGGCGCAGCAGGAGAAGAAGGAGGAGGAGGAGAAGGACGAGTACAGCCTGCAGGCGAAATTTACCGCTGCGGTTAAAGTGATCCGGAGTTTGCCGGAGGAAGGTGATGAATCATCCCGGTCTGTTGTAAAAAAACAAAAAAACAAAGGCAATTATAAAATAAACCCAGAGTTGTCTAATCATGCGCAGTAGTCCATGTGACGTGCGCGCCTTGTGGAGT
The DNA here is from genome assembly GCF_003331165.1 of Xiphophorus hellerii. Classification (NCBI taxonomy): domain Eukaryota; kingdom Metazoa; phylum Chordata; class Actinopteri; order Cyprinodontiformes; family Poeciliidae; genus Xiphophorus; species Xiphophorus hellerii. The sequence continues at coordinate 6,499,842 of NC_045677.1, read as the reverse complement.
GTAAACAATCCAGGTGACTGACCTACATGCGGAGCTGTCACTCCTGGCTCCCCCCGCTCCCTGCTCCCATAAAGCTGCTGCACCAGGATAAAGAGCCGTGATTAAAGGAGTCCGTCGTTTGTCTGGTCTAGAGGCTTAGATCATGGATTAGCACACAATTCTTAAAAGGACTCTTTTATATTGTTTGTTTTTAATGAGGTTTTAAATGTCATCCTGTCATCCACCTTTTCTTCATTTCTTAGGTCCTTTCCAGCCTTCAGATGACATAATGCTGAGGTTTTATAGCTACTATAAGCAGGCTACCATGGGGCCCTGTCACATCCGCAGACCCACTGGCTTCTGGGACACTGGAGGCAAAGCTAAATGGTAAACCTTAACTTTTTAAAGCTGAATTCAACTTAGAATTATGCAAAGATGAATTTATTAGAGCTTAACCCCACTTCCATGCTTTGGAGATCATTTGCCTTGCCTTGGAACTGTTATTTTTTTGTCAATATGGTTGTAAAAACCTGTTACCATCAAAAATGTTAATATTGTGGCGTTAATATGTTGTTGTCATCCCCATTTTCAAGGATAATCTTCAATCAAATTAAGAGCAACCAATTGTTTTGGGTGGCAGATCAGTCCATTATTCAAAAATAACAGGTTCTGCATAACTGGTACCAAGATGTGGGCCTCCTTCTAAACGGAGAGGCACCGGTTCCGGTCAGAAACAATCAGTCAGAGCCAGGAGGCGGGTCTTAGCGCTGCCAATCATGCTCCTGCACATGTTTGCAGACGGCAATAGTAGCACTGAGATCAGGTGGGACAGCTTGATTTTTTTTTTTTTTTTTGGCAGCTCATCTGTCTCATACCATCATGTCATGGAGACAGTTTAAAAATATATATATATATACAGTATATATATATATATATAGAAGTTATGCTGCAGCTTTAAAGATAGCCAGAAGAAGTCAAGTTTTCAGTTTGCCACAAGTTATGCACACCAGCGGTCCTTTGGGCCTGTAATCCTCCGTGTTTTATGTTTCCCTGCTCCAGAGTAACATCCCTGTAAAAGCCTTTAACTCGTTAACTTTAACCAGGGATGTGACAACAGGAAAACGTCTAAACCGTGCGGCTCAGTGAGTCCTAAAGATCATGGAAGTATAAATGATACAGCAAACCTCTGAAAAGCAGTGCTCATGTTAGACAAGACCAAAGCTGAACTTTCTGGTCTTTCTGTCATCCATTAACAAACCTGTCATGGGGATGCTTTTCATCAGCAGGGGCAAGGAAGTTTATGGTTAATGGAAATACTTAAATACTTATTTAGGAAGAAACCCTGTTGAAGGTTGCAGAAGGCTGAAGATTGGGACTTTGTCTTGAAAAACAAATGTGGCAAGACTTAACAAGTGATGTCCAAAGACACTTCCCACCCAGTCTCAATGAGCTTGAGCTAACTTTCAAAGAAAAAGTGGCCAAAGCTTTTATAAAAATCATTTAAAACATAGAGCGCAGGGAAACGTGAGGGTTGTGTAATACTTTTTTCAAGGCATTGCATTTTATCACTACCCAAAGCTTACTGCTTTATTAATTTTCTGAAAAGACTTTCAGAGAGACAGCCTCGCTAAAGTTATTTGGCATGCAGCTCTTTCCTCTGTGTTGAACTTGGACTGTGTTGTCAGGGACGCATGGAGTTCTCTGGGAAACATGACAAAAGAGGAAGCCATGAAGAATTACATAGAGCACATCCAGCTGGTAAGCTGCTTTCCCACAAAACAGAAGCGTAGACTACAGTAACGTGTTCCGAGTTTTGCTCCGTGCGTCAACGTTTGTGCCCAGAAAAAAGAAGAAAAAAAAAAGACGTCGGACCTTTATGCTGCTGAGTCAGTGTCATATCCACTGGAACTCCGCTTTGTGTGTGTGTGTTGTCAGATTTTGGAGACCATCCCAATCTCAGAGGAAGTTACAGAGCTGGTGCAGAGGCTTGGCAACTTCTACACCGAGGTGGACGGAGAGGGAGAGGAGGAAGGAAACGAGGCAGTCAGGAGGCCCTTCACCAGGCCTTTTGCGGAGCACGCAGGTAAAGAAGATGAGTAACAACCAAGTGTTCATGCTGCGTCAGACCTAAAGGCACATCAAATGTAATAAGAGCGTACTGTGTTTTTGCCACGTGTTCGTATCATTAGAGGAGCTGGTTAAATCGATTAAGAAGCCAACAATGGAAGGCAAGTCTTTGACGTTAGTTGCTTTAGACTCAGTAGAGATAGGTTGTGTTGTGCATTAGCCTGGTCTAGTTAAAGAAAAGCCATTAGAACAAATGTGTGTTTTCATTGTTTATGTTGTATTTAATTGACCTGTGTTCATGCAGAATTCAGAATTGGTCAAAACTTGTGTGCGTGCGTGTGTGTGCATACTGTTCTGCTTCTTGCAAAAGTATTGATACTCCCTATGGTGCTTTTCCACATCAATAACCCTTGTTTCAATTCAGTTCAATTTCACTTTATTGCCAAAACTACCAGTAGTATATAAGACATAGACATAACTGGAAACAATTAACGCAATTCAAAAATTCTTTATTGATCCCAAAGGGAATTTAAATTGGTGCAAATTTCAATATGTATAAAAATAAAAACGTGCAACACCGTAAATGTGACAATTAATTTAGTGTAAACAGAATGAACTGTGCAGATATATTACAATTTTTGTTAAAAATTGAAAACCAATAAATCACATTTACGTAAGTATTCACTCCCCATGGGTATGTGTTTATCGTATCATTCCTCAATTATCGCAATAAATTTCTTATCATGATACGATTTTGATTTATCGCTGTCACAATAAATTCCAATCAATGATGTTTAAAAACCCCTCAGACTATCCGTATTGTTGGGGTTGGTATTTTTACTATTTTACTCCACTGTTTGTTCAATGATAGTATCAATACATTTGAAGATATGATTAACCCGTAATTTCTTTTCTTTACTTCTGGAAGATGTAAAAGTATTGCTTTGGCTCTGGTCATCTAATTTAAGTTTTAACGTAAAATAATAAGTTGTCTACTCTTAGGTAATATCCGTTTCATATGGCTAGTGTGAATGGTCACATGACCAGACCTCTTTATTTGCTGCCTGAACAGCTGGAGGTAAATGTCTGCCTCAAACCTGTACAAGAGGACGTGAGTAAAATACTTTTGATAAACAAACACAACTATAGTAGTTATGTTCTTTAAGAGGTCTTCTACTGACATACAATGAGAATTTTATCACGGAAATCATCTTTTTGTCATAAGAAGAGTAAATGTAAGCCTAGCAACAATTGCTGCTAGCATGCTACACTGATAGCGCTAAGCTAGGTGTCAAAGGTTTTGACTTTGACACCTTAATTTTTTTCCACACAGTTTAAAACTATGTGGAAAAAATAGTTCCATATAGTACTATTTTTGTACTATGTGGAAAAATACGATTTTTCCATATAGTACATAGTACTATATTTCTGATCTAGATCTTCTAGATCAGAAAAAACCTCAAATTGAAGTGATCTACATCAGTCATTCCTACAGTTGAAAAAGGTTTTTATCTTTAGGTTTAAGTGGTGTGAATGTTTGGTAAGACACTGTGGACCCTGAAGTGCTGTTTGTCACTTTTCAGGCTATGGGGATCTGTGGGAGGACATACAAAACGTCCAGGAGAGCGACAGAGACGGCAGTGCCCTGAGACGAAGTGCGAGCAGCGAGGAGTCAGAGGGAGGCAAAGTGATAACAGAGGAAAGTGGGGAGAACTGGAATGACGACTTCTGCGCCGACAACGTGGGGACCAGAGGTACGACGAAAAACCAGAAATTCAAAAACACAAAGAGACATTGTCAAATGTTCCTGCTTCTTTTTTTTTTGTTTGTTTTTTTGACCCCAGATTGGGACCAGGACCCACGCTTTTTAACCGTGGAGGACAGGAGGTGGCGGTCCGACACTAAGGGGTCCAACAGCAGCCTGGAGCCCAGCGTGTCGTCCTTCACCAACGGCACGCACAGCTCCCTCAACAGCGAGGTGGAGGAGGAGGAGCTGGCTTGTTCCATGGAGCCCACTGGACTCCATGACCAATACCTGCACTTTAATGGATACTTTAATGGTAGGATCCTGTACGGATTTAGCTGCTTTTGTGTGTTTATTTTGGTTTCTGTGTTCTGTAGAGTCCAGTGACGTGCGGTGAGGTTCATATTTGGTGAGGCACTGACTTAATCATAATCATATTTACAAACATAGATCCCCTATATGTTATTGTTTACATAAGGAAATTTCACGCATGCGGACAACGTTGGACGGCAAAAAGACAATTCTTTAACATGTCATCATAGCTGCGCTGCCGCCGTAGCATAATTCCGTTAACTCAATCAAACTTGGACATGCAGATACTATTAATTTCGTGCTGTGCTCCACAGCAAAAGGAAAAACTGTTACAGTACAACTGAAAACCACTTCTTTCTCGCTCTCTGTATCAGCACAGCTACGAGAAGGCTCGTTGCCATAGCAACTGGCAACAACGAAACAAACAAAAAACAAACACTGAAATATTTCCCCCACAAAAAACAGAACATTCAGTCTGTTGCAGTAAGATGGTTTTAGGCTTAATGTTTATTTTGCGACTATTGATTTTTGGGAAAATTATTCAGAATATTTAGAAATTGGTTTATTTCACAACAGTGGGAACACTTTTCTTGCGTTACAAGAGTCACATAATCAACAACCGGGTGTTGCCACCGGTGCAAACCATGAAGAAGAAGACGGCAGGAAGTAGTTGGAGAATCGTGTCGTGAAATGATTTCTAATGACTTGTCGTGTGAACAAACTTATTCACGTGTGATTTTTTAAAATTGTGTTTCTTATTTAATGGAAACAACACTCCAATATTGACTCATTAGCAAACTGTGTGCTAGTGAAGCAGTTTCACTATCAGACTTTCAAACCAAATATTCAATTATTAGATGGATATGATTGGTGTGTTGTTTTTTTTTCTGGTGACACATTTATGTTTTTGATATGCTTTGTTTTCTGACCGCTCAGACGACCACGATGCAAATCCTGAGCAGAACCATCGACCCGCAGACTCTGACAACGAGGAATTCTGTGACTCAATGGAGCATCTGGCCATGGAGGAGGTTTGCCTTGTCTCTTCATCTCCCTGATGAAAATAAATGTCGGAACTAGAGATGCACCAGTCAGACAAACAACGCAGCTCTGAACTGGAAAGTTTACTCCTAATTGGATTGATTGGCAGACAGTAGTTTGGATTTTTAAATGTAAAGCTATAAAGTCCCACAATTGTCAGCCTATAAACACATCAACCTACAGCAAGTACATCACAGCACTTTGCAAAGTTATCGGCTAGAAATCCGATAACGGTTTGCGACACATTTTTTGAGGCTGGAATTAACTTATACATTTGCAAAAAACACAAAATCTTACAAAATATTTTTGGTCTAGTTTCTAGTGCAAATATACAAAACTAACTTACAAGTAACTTTTCGGCAAGATATGAGAACCTGTTTTATGTCAATGATTCCTGTCGTGGAAAAAATACCATTTCCAAGCACTGTTGAGGTGAAATCACTCAATCAGGTTTATTCATATATTGTGCACAATACAGAGAGCTTGTAGGACAATCAGTAATGAAGCAGGTCTGGATGAAAAACTCTGTCAGGCAGAGACAACTCATGAGTTTTATACCAAGGGTAAAGAATTAACAAGGGGTGAGACTGTCTGGTTCTGATGCAGCTGTAGAAAACAACTTCCAACCTTCTACATGTAACCCAAATAGTTCTTTTGGTGAGAGTTCACAATCATTCATATAACATGACTAGCAGATGTGACCTTAATGTAATTTTTCCATCACATTCCTTAATATTGATTAAAAAAAGTTCCAGTTCCACTGCCAGATTATTTCCCTTGTAACATGGGAAAAATGTTGCTTTATGACTGAAATATTCTGCCAGTGTAAGTTATACTTTTTCATCAGCATTAAGGAATTGTTGACTTAAGTAAGCTCCTATATTTTGCTGAAAAGTTATATGTAAGTTAGTTTAGTCTTATTTCCAGTGTACTGAGATACATGCACTAGACCAGAAATACTTGTGTTTTTGCAGTGTCTCTTTATTTTCTATTGGATTCAAAACTACGACATTTAAAATAAAAAACTATGTCTCATTTTGTGTTTATTATATTGCTTTAAAAAACTTGCAATCTCTCAGTCGGGCCTCAAAGAAAAGCACAATTCATGATGCAGGTGCAGGTGGTTGTCTTTAATCGATAGTGTATAACTCTATTCGGCTGTGCCCGACTCTCGTTTGTGTGCGCAGCAGCTGCCTCCGTCTAAAGGCCGGTCCCCCGGGTCAGGAGCTACATCGGTGAAGACGAGCGACGTTTGGTTTGAGAGCAGCACAACCCTGAAAGATGCGGAAGATGAAGGACCGGCGGGAGATTTCTACATGAAAGAAAGAGCGGCTTCAAGAAAGCCCAGCAGCTCCTTGTCGAAACGAGGACGAGGTGAACCTGCAGTAGTTTCCCTTGATAACACTGCATCACTAAAGGGGCAGTATTATGTGTTTTCCAGGCGTTTAGTGCCATTTTATAGCACAATCGAGTAACTGTGTTAACTTCAGTTGTTAAAAAAATTGCCACATATATTAAATATTACTTAAAAGAAATTTGACTTCGTAGTTTAATGCCTTGAATTTGGGCCTCTTTAAAAACTCCTGCTCTTTCTAAGACTCTGCCTTCAGGAAGTCATCCGGAAAGCGGAAGTGTGAGGACTAGCCTTTTAACATCGTTTATACCAGCGTCTCACTGAGAAGTAGCTCGTATAATGAGCTCAGCAGTTCCGCCAGGTGTTTGCTAATTTCTGCTGGCTAGTCTGAAGGAGCCGAGTGGTGGGGTTGCACGAGATAGCTGCTCTGTGAGGCGGAAGCTCGGAAGCTCTGTAGCTTGAAAACTGCAGCTCGGAGGAGGAGCTTCATCCCTGAAAGCTGGGCTAGGTCCAACCACACGTTTTGCACAGCTGAGTCATTGCCATGGGAGATTAAGGGATTTCTCAAATATGCATGAAAGAATCAAGGCAACACTACTGATTTGTTTTTGATGAGGGAATAAAATTATAGCACGATGTTCAGCTCAAAAAAGTCGAATTTTAAATAATACCGCCCCTTTAAAATGTTGATTTTCCCCACAAAGTTCTTGCTCTTTTTTTTTACCCCTCCAGGGGGTCTTTTGTGGGCTCTAGTGTCCCTTATATGATAGTAGGCTGACAGGAAACGGGGAAGGAGAGGGGGGAAGACATGCGGCAAATGTCGTCGGGTCAGGGAGTCGAACCCGCAACGGCCGTATCGAGGACTCAAGGCCTCCAAATACGGGTCGCGCTAACCACTACGCCACCACGGCACGCCCAAGTTCTTGCTCTTTGATGCTTCTTGTTCTGTTGCAGGTTCGCCCAGAGCCACCTGCATCCCTCTGCGTTGTGTAAGCGCAGACGCTGCCTGCGATTGTGTGTTGCGGAGCAGACATCCTGTCGTAGCTACGAGGGGAAACACGAACGAGCAAATAGCAGCTGCTCTGCGGAGGCTGCAGCACAACATGGCCGACGTGCTGCACAGGCTGCATGCTCTAGAAGAGCTCACCAGGTCACAGGTGATCAACCAGAACCGCCAGCTGCTTTATTTGCTTCAGCGGCATCCGGACTTGTTCTGTTTATGTCACATTTTTGCTCACCTTGTTTACCGTCACCGGTCTGCGTATACTAAAAGAAGCCTTTATTTTCTTATTTTTAGTCAAGATCTCCGTCTCCAAGAGAGGAAGGCTTCTTACCTGTTCCACGAAAGGTTCTCGTCATTTCTGTTCTCTTCTCACTGTTCTCACTCTTATTATTACAGTAGCAAAGAGTGGACATCAATGGTATATACAGTGTGTATACAGTATGTCTATAGGGTTTTCTGCATAAAATTATCATGAGATTCTTTAGTTTTGAGCTGACAAAATTAATCGTCACCTTCCTAAAACAACTCCGAGTCATTTCTTGGCCAAAATTGACTTTGGCAAAAAAAAAAAGGAATTACCACGTCTTTCTTTCCAAAAGATGTTTTAAGCAAAAAAGATAATAGGTTTAGGTAGCAATTATTTTTCTCATAGGAATGAATTTCTTTTTTTCCCCCCAAATATATACATAGAGTGATTTTATGAATCACTCCATAAACCAGCAACTATATGCTGGACTTAAAATCATTGGAAGCTGTAAGTATGCACAATCATAATAAAGGAGGCATTTAGGTAACAGTGAGAAACTTATTCACGTATTCGGTTGTGGGATTTACGTAATGTGATGACATGAAGACACGAATATCAGACCTACCTTTAAAAGGCACTGAACATATCAGTGAGGATAATCTGTTAAAACCTCATCCAAATAGTTTAAAATCTAGATTAAGCAGGTAATTACACAATACTAGCTTCCTAGCTAAACTAAGCAGCTTCCTTTAAACAATAAAATATTCAGATGTTCTACCCTGCAAAAGAACATAGAAAAACATAAATAAAAATGTCCTGCTATGAGTGAAATAATCTACTGGTGGAGCTAGTACATTAAAAAAAATCAATATTAAGGAAATATTGACTTAAAACAATCTCTAGATTTGCTGAAAAGTTACTTGTAGCCTAGTTTTGTGTTATTTAAAGTGTGCTGAGATATTTGCACTCAAAACTAGACCAAAAAGGGGCGTGCCGTGGTGGCGTAGTGGTTAGCTCGACCCGTATTTGGAGGCCTTGAGTCCTCGACGCGGCCGTCGCGGGTTCGACTCCTGGACCCGACGACATTTGCCGCATGTCTTCCCCCCTCTCCTTCCCCGTTTCCTGTCAGCCTACTGTGATATAAGGGACACTAGAGCCCACAAAAGACCCCCTGGAGGGGTAAAAAAAAAAACAAAAAAAAAAACCTAGACCAAAAATACCAAAGATTTTGCCATCTAGCCACTTCGGTGAGGTTCAAGCAGACACATAAATTTGCACCATGGTAACCAGTTTTTGTAAGAAGCCCAGAAAGCTTGAATTTATTTACTCGTAATCATCTTATGAGCTCAAAAATGATGTTTTTCCCCCGACAAATATCCCATCACCTCAGTAGAAAAGTTAATTTTTGGAATAATAAATTATGAGTAACATTTTGCATTAAAGCCACATGTTTACAAAACATGTTTTTTCCATAATTATTAAATCTTATTATAAACTTATTATAAATAAGATTATGAAACTTATTAAAACTGTCATTATGTTATGACAGTTTCGTTTGAGACCGATAATCTGTGGACAAACCTGAGCTCCTCCGCCTTCTCTCAGCGCTCCTATTGTCGGTCAAAAACAGCCAATCAGAGCCAGGAGGATTGTCTTAGCGCTGTCAATCATCCTCGTGTACGCTGCTCAATGTGCGAATGGTGGAAAAACAACTTACTGTTACAGGAAAACCGTTTGGCGGTGGCTATGCTAACTAGCATTAGCGTTAGTGGCAGACTTTGTTGTGGTGAATCAGTTGCAGCTTAGCAAAGAGCAAGCAGGAGGGGGTGAGCACGAGAGTGATCGACAGTGCAAAGACCCTCCTCCTGAATGGTGTTTTAATGTAGTTAGTGCTGGGAGCACTGGGAGAAGGCAGAATATTAATTCTAACAAATTCGTTAAAAAAAGTCATATGTTTTTCAAATAAAAGTTGCATGATGCATCTTTAAACGGAGATAAAGACTTTCATTTTCTCTAGATGTTTATTTTCTCAGATAAGGAAAACAGCATGAAAAGGGTAATCCACAAGAACAGCTATAGAAGGAACAGCTGCTCTCAGATTTCACATATTGTTACAAAATGTGCTACAATCGCTGCCAAAATGTTATTATCGTTTGTTCATTTCAGCTTATGTCGGTTGCCTGTGTGTGTTGTAGCTCCTGAGGCCATCTTGGTGGCCTTTCCGCCTCTCTCCTCTCACTGTGGTGTTGACGGCGCTCTGGCCTCTTCTCACCCACTGGCTTGTCCAACTTTATTTCCAACGTAAAAGAAGGTGAGCAGGATTCATGCCTAATGATAATAATTTTAAAAAAGCTAACTAGATTTTAATGTTTTATTTTGACTGAGTCTCCTCTTTTCTGTTCACAGGAAAATACCGTGAGGCTTCTGACACTCGACAGGAACCAAAAATGCACTTTTGTTTCGCTGCGGCTTCACTTAAGCCAACGTTCCAGATGTGGAGTTATGAAACTTAAATCTGAAAGCTGCAGGAAATTGGTGGTTTCTCCTAAGCAAGAGGAGCCCTGTTAGGTGTGTGAGAAGGTTTAATTATAGCCTGACGCCATAAAATGACTGAAATGAAATGATAATTTATGATTATACAGTGACTATAGTTCCTGGCGTTTTCTAGATTCTCATTATTATTTATTTGGTGGATCATGTTTGTGCAATTTAGTTAATTTTAATGCCTTGGGAAGATATATTTATAAATTATAAATCAATGTTTAACGTGTGTAATTTTTTTTTTTACATTTAAATAGGCTGACGGTATTTTTCTTAATGTCTGACATACACTTCATGTAGCAAGCAGAAATTTTAATATGTAGCTTGTCGCTGCAGTGAACTAATAAATAATTATTCCTCCATCTACATGGAGAGGTAGCTGAGTCAAAAGCTGACTGCTGAGTCAGCTTTCGTTTTTGTAATTTAGAAAAAAAAACTTGTGTGAGGGGGAAAAAAAAGAAAAATATATGCTTTTTAAAAAATGAAAAACAATAATAGCAACAAAGAAACTGCTACAGAAGTATTGACCAAGTGTCGGGGGGTTGCAGTATGTGGTTTCAAGTGTCTGTTTATGTCATAACACCTCCTACATTTGCAACGTATACTACAGACAATCTATATTAGCCTTAGCTAATCATTCATCTATTCACTTTTACAGTATAAATTAAGATAATGTACATTTTAGATGATCTTACAGCAAGACTAGTTGTAATATGTGACTGTATGAAACTTAAAAGATAAAATAAAACATTTTTTGTAACTAAAACTGACTGTTTTTAGGTCAGTATTTAAAGTTTTTATTAGTCTGTGGTTGTTGAAAACATTCCATGCACTAAGTATTGATTCCCTCAGCTGATATTTGCAATTAAAAAAAATAAAAATACTGGCATGTTTTTGAGCATTGGTGCTAGTGAATCTATAGAAGCTACTGCCACAGCCAGCTCATTTTGCCTATGAACCATCCCAGTTGTATATATGGGGTGCGTATGGAGAGAAAATGGAATCAAATTTAAGCCCCAAATAGGCAAAATAAGGACTCTGTGTTAAATTATCTATTTTTGTTTGGGTTAGAAATATTCTGGGTGTTAAGTGGAACCCAGCTAGGTAAGAAACACAAGAAAACAAACAAATGTGAAGTTCTAAATCAGTTAAAAAATGTACTGTTTTTATCCCGAAAGGAAATTACATTTTGTTGTAGAACTTACTCTTCTTTGGTCTCTGGTCCTGCTCTGTAGCAGTGAGCCGTTTGAGCCAAAAATATTGTCGATAACATCAACAACAGCACATTGCTTATTGAAATTTTATTTTATTTTTGTAATGTAGTTTCTCACCTCTATCTCACAAAAGATTTTGTTCTTAAATTATTAATTTTTTTTGCATTATATTTAGGGGGAAAATGAAAACACATTTATTTCGTTTTTCTACTGTTTCTGTTTATTATGTTAGTATGTTGTGTAAGTATTTTGTAGACAAATTTGTCCCAAATTATGTCCTAACAAAATAATTCAAAAGAGAAACCACAAAAACACGAAAAGGTCAGAAGCTTGCTTAAATTTTAGAATTGAATAATAAAAAGTGTTGTTATTGGTATCGGCGACACTGGCCCTATATTTCTTTGATAGTATATCAATATTCAATTCTATTTTCTGTAGTTTCCGTTTCACTTGCTCTGAATTTTGGCGTCATAGATCAGGTTTTATGTACATTTCTTTTTCGAACCCTACTTAGCTTTTCCCAGTTTTAAAAACAATACCTTGTTTCCATGATTACACATCATAACAATTGTCTGAAAGTAAACAAATAAGACAACAACAAAAAAATCGCATCCAAAGAATTAAAGACCACAGGGAATAATTGTCTAAGTGTGCAATATCTCCACAACGAAAACACGTCGGCCAAGAAAAAAAAAAATACATAACACAACTACTTCGTCACCATTATAACTCTCAACAATTTATTCTGTTAAAACAAACATCACTTTAAATTCACTTCCAGAATGTACTGGAGTTGATTCTCCATTATTTTCAACTTTCTTAACCAACGGAACTAATCAAAACAAAACAATTTTCGGCAGGGACCCCCTTTTTTGTTGTTGTTGCCACAACACCGTCGACGTCATATCCGGTTTATTCCCCCCCACCCCAACCGGTGTCAGTGCTGCTCCGCCGAAGTTCGCAGTTGAACTTGCTATGCCTGCTGCGGAGAAACCGAGGGGAACATACCGACGCCTTTAACTCTCGGGGACAGTGATATACAGTGACTCAGACTGCTGGAGCTGCTGCAGCGCATATTAGCGGAGGATGTTTTCCTTATCAATGTCTGTCCAGCCACAGGTAAGAAACAAGCAGGCCGAGCTAGCTTTAGCATTCTTGTTTTTGTTTCTGACCTACCCAGCTGGGCTTTGCCTGCTAGGTCAGACCCTGCTGCTTATCTAATGAAGCCATATTAGTTTGTGTGGACGTTTAAGGACACTCAACAATTGTGCATAAGCTTTCCTATTCTACCTTGGCATACATTTAAACTATTCCAGCCTTGCTTCACCACATAGAGTAATAGTAATACGCGGAATACGTCGCGTGTTTCAGGTGTAGCTTTAACAGAACTCTGGGACAACAAACTGGGTTTTGATCGTGACTGTTTGAATCACCGCAGGTGACTCTACCTCTCAGTCACCTCATCAACATCCTTCACCCCCTGAAGAGCTCAGTGGGAAGCAGCAGCAGTGCCACCTGCACGTCGAGAAAGCAAAAGGAGCATGCCCCGGATGCAGATCTGCACCGTACAGAGGTATAATGCAACAACTCTGGGCGACTTTAAATTGTTCAAATATCGTCTGACGTCAGCCACAAGTTGGATTCAGTCACATTAAACAAGCTGTGCTTCAAGATTAGGCTTTCATTTGTTTCTGATCGTCTGGCTGGAGATTTTGATTTAACTTTTCGTGAGATGTGCCTGATTTGTTTTTTTCCTCCTCAAGTCTGGAATTGTGTGTGTGTATATATATATATATATATATATATATATATATATAAAGTTGCACAATGTATTCACTCATAGTTGCAGAGAATTGTTTGGATTCAACTTATGGTCAGCTATTTCAAATCATAATCATTCATGCTTTGGGTGCCAGTAATGTGTGTTCAGCTCATCAAATTCCCTTGATTCCGACACCAGACGTGTTGGTGACTAAGATGCCGAGAAGAAACGAATGGAATGAATTATAATCAAGCCTGTTGCAATAAGAAATAAATCAATTCATCGCATGATCAATTCAAACAAGCTCGATAATTTCCATTTGCATAATATTTGATTGCTGTATATGCATAATTTTCTACCAAATAGTGGATGACAAATCTCTTCAGCCTTGCATTTCATTTAGAGATTTCAGTATCCATTTTATTTGTTATTTTGTTTATTTATGTTGGATATTTAAAACATATTCCGTTAAATTAAATTAAATGAAAGTTTATGGATGTTTAAGAGAGCAGACTTGCATTTTTATGCCATTATTGCCTCAAACCAACAATATTATCATTTATCGCAATAACTTTTGGGACAATTTATCGCCAGGAAAAAATGATCATGACAGGCTGATGATGCGAAAAGATATTTATTTTTTCAAATATAACAGTAATTTTGTAACCTGTTTCTAACATCAGGACCTAATTTGAATTGGAAAACAAGTACAAGGTGTTGTTTCTTCTTTTACTCGTTTTAACATGTATGTACTACACAAATATAAAACTACTGCAAATTTTGACGGGTTTTTCTAGTAAGAGTATGAGAGTGCTGCTGTCAATCAAAAGCTGCAACCCGTCAAGTTAAATTAATCTAAACGTGGGGAAATATTCAGGGTAGAGAAGAGAAATCTGTCAAACTCTAATAACCATTCTGACATTCAGATTTTATTTTTTGTTTTTTGGACTACTCCTTTAGATCAGATTGCGTCATAGAGCTCTGCACTCCTTATTTGAACAAAAACCAATTGTTCTTGAACCTTAACACATTCCGTGTCGTCTGCACGCGTGTTTTTCAGTACGCGCTGTCCGCCGGGAACCTCCGGGAGCTCGGTTTGTCCGACCTTGGAAAGCAGCAGCTGGACGAGCTGGTGAGCCAGGTGTTGCCACGCTTGAGCCCGCAGGAGGCGCCCCCTCCGGCCTGGGGACAGTCGGCATGGAGGACCTCGCACCTCTCCTCTCACTCCTTTTTCCACAACAAGCACGGTGAAAACGAACTGCTTTATTTAGAAAAAATTTATTTGTTTTTCATCGGTTGTCTCAGCAGCCTGTTGGTGTTTTCATCTCGTTGTCTCGCAATTAACAGACAGCTGTTGTCGTCTGTTTTGCTCAGGCTTTTCGTTGGGCGCCTTGCCCCTGACGCCTCCTGTTTACTTAAACAAGCGCCCGTCTCCCCTTCAGACGGTCTGCACAGAGCTGAAACACTGGCCAGGTAATTGCTGATTAGTTGCATTTATGAGCGGTTTAGTCAACTGTGATCACTGAGAGACTAATAAGTCGGATTAGTTACAAAGTTCTGCGTTGTCACATGTTGTCACCAACATGTTTCAACGATGTCTGTTGGAGGTAATATGCAGTGTTAGTTTTTCAACATACAGGTGATTTTACAAATAGCTGAATACATGGTTTCATCTGGTGAGAAATTCACCCAGTTTGTTCACCACTGTATCGATTTTTTCAAGCCATGTTTCAGAGCAGAGGCTTCAAAACTCTAAGGACCAAAACCAGGCGAGTGCAGTCGGCCTTCGAACGGCCTGCCGACTCCGAGACTTTCGCACCGTCTTTTATCAAGGTGGGTTCTGAAGGATACTCGCCCACCAAGCAGGGCTGGGCGGTAAATCAGTTTTATCGATGAATCAAAGTTTTGGTTTTTGAAAAAGTTCCAAATAATTTGTCCAAAATGGTTCAGATTTTTGGGATAATTTCTTTTTTTTTTTATTCACCAATGCTCTCATTGGGTATCCATTGTTCAGCGCGAACTTGTTTTGACAAGCAAGTTTTCCAGCTTCTATTTATTCGGACTTTGAATTCAGATCAACTCTACAAAGGAATGGAAGGACCAGACTGAGAATAAGTCATTATCCTACAATAAAGAAGTCATGACAGTGAAATCTAAATAATACGAGAATAAAGTTGAAATATTAGGAAAACAAAGTAGTAATTTGTAATATTGGTACTAGTTGCGAAGGTAGTAGTTGTGAGAATTTCAACACAAAAAATAAAAATGTAATTATCCAAGCTTTAACCAAAATTTTCCCTAAAATTTAAAGATGTTCTTCTGGTAAAATTGCACCTTTTTTCTGTTAATATTATGAATCTTTTCTCGTAATTAAACAAAAATTTCTCTTAGTTTTACTTAGTCTTGTGTTTTGTTTTGTTTTGTTTTCTCTACAGGGTTTCCTGACGCGCGGTAAGGGGCTGGACGCCGATAGCCTGGACGGTCTGGTGAGGAACAAGAACATACCTGATGGACAGCAGGAGGCGTTCAAGAGGGGCTTCGCTGAGGGTTTCCTCAAAGCTCAGGCGCTGACGCAGCGCACCCAAGGCAGGTTGCACTCCTGGTCCAACCGAGAGAAGAACTGATACCAGAACTAAAATGGTTCTGTTGTGACTGTTCAGACTCTCTGAGGAGAACTCGTCTGTTCCTGCTGGTCCTGCTTCTGGTCGGGCTCTACGGCATCTCCAAGACTCCGTTCATATCTGGTAAACGCCCGCCTCTCCTCTTTTCTGTTTTTGTTTTATTTTCCCCCAGTTGCGCAAAATTACTTTCACATTTTCGATCCGGGCTTCAGCTGCTTGATCGGCTTAAATCGGGTGTAAACGTTTTCCACGGAGCTCAGCTTCAGCTCCATGCACCACTGAGCCGCTCGCTGCTCTGACTAGATAACGTTCCTGTGCTGTATTGAACTTGGACAGTGCGCTTCCGAACAACAACAGGCCTGGACTCAGCCGTGGACCCGGTGCAGATGAAAAACGTGACGTTCGAGCACGTGAAGGGCGTCGAGGAAGCCAAAAACGAGCTGCAGGAGGTGGTGGAGTTCCTGAAGAACCCGCAGAAGTTCACGGCCCTCGGAGGAAAGCTGCCAAAGGGTGAGAAGTCATGGGTGAAAAACGGTCCCTGCAGTTATTGCGATAAACGATAATGCCGTTTTGAGACCGTTTTCAAGTGAAATGCTTTAGGGCTGAAACAATTAGTCACGATTAATCGATTGTTGAAATGATCATCAACCAATTTAGTAATCGAATAATTGTTTTTGGGAGTATACAGATTCTAAAACAGATCATTTTCTCAAAGAACAACACAGTCAGAGCAGAAATGTAGCCAAAACTGCACAAAGAATAGTAAGGTGAAAAACTTTTTGATGAAAAGCTTTCTTTAATATGTTCAACCCAGAACTCAGCTGGTTCAAATTCTGTAGCAAAATAAATAAATAAAATTCTAAATCCATTTAAAAACTCAAAAAATAAATTCATTACTAGACAGTATATATATATATATATATATATATATATATATATTTGTTTTTGGTTAAACGTTCATTGAAGGCATGATATGTTATTGCATGTTGGGGAGAAAAGATGTCCTCATGCACAAAAGTAACTGAATTATTTGCAAGTTTTAATGTATTTCAAATAGTGTGTAAAAAAACCAAACAAACTTAAGTAGTTAAGTGAAAAATCTGTAAAGTCTGCCAATTTTTATCCAGTTAAGAGCCAAAATAATCAATTACTAAAATAATAATTTGTTGCTGCCCTAATATATTGATGGTAGCGTAATAACGCAAGTTTGCCCTCTGAAAACTTCAAGTCGCAGTGTGAGGTTTTCTTCACAAAACTGAACATCCACAATAAAAAGCAAAACAACCAGTAACGATAAACAAAATGGAAATAAAAGACAATCAAACCTATGAATAAAATTAGGATTTCTCTGTAAACAATGTTTCCCTTCAAAAAATATTAATCATTAGAATGAAAACTATGGAGCTCATTTTAATTTATTGGTAACAGGTGTAGTTATGGCATCTTTTTATTTGTTTTACTTTAACTTTCTCTTCCGTCTCTGTTTTTATTTTAGGCGTTCTGCTCGTTGGTCCTCCAGGGACAGGAAAGACTCTGCTGGCCCGAGCCGTGGCCGGAGAGGCCGACGTGCCGTTTTACTACGCCTCTGGTTCAGAGTTTGACGAGATGTTTGTTGGCGTTGGAGCGAGTCGCATCAGGAACCTTTTCAGTGGGTAGTTTTTCCTTCTTTGGGAGCCTAAAGACGTTTACTCACTCCCATCATGGACATGGATATCATATCAGTTGTATCGGGCGTCTTTCTTTTGAGGCTGGAATATTTAAACGGTTAAATGGTTTTTCCACCATTAGAACATTTAACCAGCACGTACGCTAGGGTGATTGAAAGTGCTAAGATCCTCCCTCGGCTCTGATTGGTTGTTTTTGGTTATAGCAGCACAAGGAGGAAGTGGAGGAAATCTGTCTTTTCACAGGTTATCTGTATTAAACTGTCACAACATGGTGACAGTTTTAACAAATATGTAAAAAAAAAAATTTAAAATAAAAGTTACATTCTGAAGCTTTAATTTTTGAAAAGGAAATTCAATAAAGCACTTTTGAATTTGAATTAAAATTTTAAATGTCCATAAGATATTTAACCCCATATTACAAGTAGTGTACGCGTATACATTCGATTGTTTCTTTATTTTTTTTCTTTAGCCTTTGTGGATTTCCCAAAATAAATTTTAGATTCAAAATTATGCAGAAAAGTCTTATTTAGAAAAATCGTTGCAGTTGTGTTTTGTATTATTATATCTCTATGAATCACAGCCACGGTGATTGTCAATCCTTTGAGCTTTGTTTACTTCAACGGGTAACGTATAACACCCCTTCCCCCAGGCATTCATTTAGATGTACCTGCTGTTTTCTCAGGGGAGGCTAAAGCTAACGCTCCGTGTGTGATCTTCATCGACGAACTGGACAGCGTGGGAGGGAAAAGGATCGAGTCTCCTATGCACCCTTACTCCAGACAGACCATCAACCAGCTGCTTGCCGAGATGGACGGGTAATCTCAGAAACGGTCGGCTACATATTTTTAATTTGGCTCGTTTTTATTTTAAAAAATCTCCCATCTTCCAAGCTAAGCATTTGTTCAAGCCAATCAGAACATGACAGCAGAGACACTGACCAGCTCTCATTACAGGTTTAAACCTAATGAGGGGGTGATCATCATTGGAGCAACTAACTTCCCAGAGGCTCTGGATAAGTACGTTTTATGTCTCTGGGTAATGCAGTGCCCGCCGTTCGGGTTCTGCACAGCTGTACGTTTACTCTGTTTCTGTGTTTGTGTTCGAAGCGCGCTGATCCGCCCGGGGCGTTTCGACATGCAGGTGACCGTACCCAAACCAGACGTCAAGGGACGGAAGGAGATTCTCAACTGGTACCTGAAGAAGATCAAAGTAGATCCAGGTGAGCTGTTGGTGTCTGTAGGCGTTTCTTCATTCGAGTCAAATTATTTCACACTCTTGTTATTTCATGTTCACATTGAGATGAGGGGGCGGAGTTTTCTCTGCGGGGGCTCGTCCGGTCAGAGTGCAGCACATCTGCATGAGGGGCAGCGAGGCCGGGAATAAAACAGAAACTACCAGCAAAATATCAAAGAAGAAAATACATGCAGACTTTCTTCTGAATTGTTTCTAATTTTTCTGCATTTATTGAACTGATTTTAATTAAAATGCCTGGTAACAAAAGCATCCCAGGCTTATTGAGAAAGGCTGCTTAAATAAAACATTCAAAAGGTAAGCTGGTCAGCGCTGATGGGAAGATGAATTAAGACGACTCTGAACATTGAGTCAGAGCCAAAACTGATTAGTTTAGATCATTTAGAATGCTCAACACAAAGTCTGGATTTAAATCCAGACATTGACGCTCATAGTTGTTCTCATCTAGTCTAACTGGTGAAAAAACGTAACGTTTGTAGATGTGCAAAGCGATGGAAAGATGCCCCAAACTCTCAGAGGTGTAATTGTAAAAGGCTTTTCTGAAAAATATTCACTCAAGAGGCCTGAACACTTTCGTAAAGCATTTTATGTCCACTTTCTGTGCACCCAAGTATTTTGTGATACAGTAATATAGTAAGATAAAGCATTTAAACAAAGCTGCTACTACTACAGCCAAGCAATTCCTCAACTACACACCTGTTCTCTGTTCTGTCCGCAGCCATTGAAGCCAATGTTATCGCCCGGGGAACAGTCGGATTCTCTGGCGCCGATCTGGAAAATCTGGTGAACCAGGCCGCCTTGAAGGCAGCAGTCGATGGCAAAGACATGGTCACCATGAAGGAGCTGGAGTTCGCTAAAGACAAAATCCTCATGGGTGTGTAAGACCGCGCAGCGTAGTTGCAGACCGTAGTCAGAGTTTCCTCAAGGACATTCTTAAACCGTGGTGGTGGGCTGCCCAGGAGAGTTTAGGGGGAGGGAGGATGGCCTTCAAAACCTGGAACTTTAGGCATGAAGGCCAAACTACACCGTGTTCCAATTTATTATGCAAATTGGATTTAAGTGTCATAAAGATTACATTTTTTGTTGTGCTATTAATTTATAGATGGTATTGTGTGTCAGGGCTCTTTGAATCACTATAATTAATTTCTTTCCCTCTACTTCAGGACTGTCGTCTAGTTTTACTTCACTCCTCAGAGTGAGCGCAGAGTAGCCATCTTCACAGACAGACAGGCAAAAATATTAACGTTCCATGATATTTAAATTCATTTCAAAGTCTGATTGTGGTTAGTATAAATGTGCATGCATGTATCTATCTATCTGTCTGTCTGTATTAACGTGAAAAAACAAAAAAGGGCTTAATACTGAAGGTGTGGCGGTGTTTATTTTGCTGTGACAGAGCGCCGCCATCAATTATGTGTAGAGGAGACCCTGAACGTCCTCGTCTTCCTCCTTTTTTTCTTCAAGGCCCTGAGAGAAGGAGTGCAGAAATAGACCAGAAGAACAAGCTCATCACGGCGTACCACGAGTCTGGTCACGCCATCGTAGCGTACTACACCAAAGACGCCATGCCGATTAACAAGGCCACCATCATGCCCAGAGGCCCGAGTCTGGGACACGTAGGGGAATCCAGATTTAGTGTTTTTTCTTTTGAACTACGATGGGGGGTTTTTTAGCGTGATGTAAACATTTGAGAGCCTCTCTGTCCTCCAGGTGTCCATGCTTCCGGAGAACGACAGGTGGAGCGAGACTCGCTCTCAGCTTCTGGCACAGATGGACGTCAGTATGGGCGGCCGTGTGGCAGAGGAGATTATTTTTGGCCACGAAAACATCACAACAGGTAGGAAACAGCACCTTTAATGGGTGATAGGGAGAAGGAAGTATAGAACATTGTTTACTAGGACTGGGCGATAGACCAATTTTATAAATTAATAAATGTATTTTTTAGCTTTTTGACTATTTAATTTTTGGTAAATCTGGATTATTTTTCTTCCATCAAAGAACTCTTTTTGTTTCCATACTTCAGAATGCTGTCGGCGCCCCCAGGGCGGCCATCTTGTTTGACTAGTGCGTTTTACAGTTTCTATTTGTTTGGACTTTGAATTCAAGTCAACTCTCTGTGTTGATTGGGAGAGTAAAGTCATAATTATACAAGAATACAATTGTAATATTAGGATAATGAAATGGTAATGTTACAAGAGCTTCGACATGAAAAATAAAAATTAATTATCCGAGCTATTTTCTCATTAAAGCAACTTTCTTGTAATTTTAAGACGTAATTCTCGTAAAATCACATCTTCATAATTGAACAAAAATTTTCATAACCTCCCGTCCAACTCGCAGAAGGAATGATTGAACTAAAATTCACTTTTTGAAAATGTTTTCTGTTATTTGTTGTTTATTTTTTAGAAAAGAAAGCAGGGGGGGGGAAATAAATTGATTAAAGAGATTTAATTTTTATGCCATATCGCCCTAATGTTTAGTGTAGCTATGTTTCCATCTAATTGTCTTAGGAATTTTGAGTAAATTTTTTAAATGTTGGAATATATATACACATATATATATATATATATATTTTTTTACCCCTCCAGGGGATCTTTTGTGGGCTCTAGTGTCCCTTATATGATAGTAGGCTGACAGGAAACAGGGAAGGAGAGGGGGGAAGACATGCGGCAAATATCGTCGGGTCCGGGAGTCGAACCCGCTACGGCCGCGTCGAGGACTCAAGGCCTCCAAATATGGGTCGCGCTAACCACTACGCCACCACGGCACACCCATATATATATTTTTTAAAGAAAAAAACAGATTAAACTTAGGCGTTTCCTTCTGCTGGTTTGGAGCAAATCAACCAGGCTACACAAAGCGTAATTTCGTCAGATGTTGACGATTCGCATGGCTGTAGCAAACAGGAAGCAGAGGTTGCAAACTAGCATGATGTGCACATCTCAGAGAAATGGAGAGTTCTCCCCTCCATGCTGGACTTCCGTGCCTCTGGTAAGGCACACAGCCACTAGTGGATGGGGAAGTTAGATGATCTCAGAACCTATCGGGCAAATGTCTTCCCATCTCCCCTTTCGCGCATTAACTCAAGATGGCGTTTTTGCAAAATTGAGGAAGCTATGTTGAGCGTTGCAGTTTCCAACAACCTTTTGTAATGCGATATTTCAAAAGGCATTGACGTAAACGAGGTGTTGTCGTTTCTCCTTTTTAAGGCGCATCGAACGACTTCGATAGCGCTACCAGGATTGCTAAGATGATGGTGACCAGATACGGGATGTGCGAGAAGGTAAGCCGAAAACTTTCAACTGGCGGCAGAAAAACGTCGTGCTTATTTGTGCTCTGACTTCGCTCCCCGCCTCTCAGTTAGGCGTGATGACCTACTCCGACCTGACAGCCCAAAGTCCGGAGACACAAGCTGCTGTGGAGCAAGAAGTCAGGATTCTGCTGAAGGTCTACCTCAATCGAATCTAAACATATGAACCTTCTCTACTCCTGTTAGCCTTGTGTAACACCTGTTTTGTTTTTGTTGTTTTTTTCAGGACTCCTACGAGCGTGCCAAATCCCTGCTGAAGTCTCACGCCAAGGAGCACAAGAACCTGGCCGACGCTCTGCTCATGTACGAGACGCTGGACGCCAAAGAGATTCAGCTGGTGGTGGAGGGCAAAACGCTGGAGACCAGATAAAACCAGCAGGAACACAGCCGGGGAATGAACGGGGGCGGGAGGGACGGGTCAATTTTAAAGAGAATTAAATCAGAGGCATCCATCCACAGTGTCTCCTTTTTAAAAAAGTGCTCCACTTTATATCCTCGTGACTTCGTGGAACCTCCCAAACAGTTCGCGTTGATTCTTAAAGCAAAGACTCATCATCGTCGTCATCGTGCGTTCCGATGCCAGCAGATCTTCTTTTTTTTTTCTTTTCTTTTCGAGCCGCATGGTACCGATGTGTGGAGCGCCTTTAAATAAATAGATCTTTTATGGCAGGGTCATAATCTCACATTGAAATTTGTAGGGGAAAAAAACATCAACTTTAATTTATTTGTATTTATTCTGTGGGAGGAAAATAATCAATATTAAATTTGAACTCAATCATCAATGACATATTGGAGAGAGATCTTGGCACAGACTGTCTAGATCCTGGAGTGTCAGGGAGCCTTTTACAGCCCTATGAATTATTATTATTATTATTATTAAAGTTATCTATATATATATATATATATACTTTTTTTTGCTTAAGCAAGGGCAGGCGGTTGATGTTTCTGTTGTTTAGATGTTTATTTGTATTATTTTAAGGGTGACATTTTTGCTGATGAAAGAGTTCTTAAAAATGGATGCAAATTCTTGTCTCCTAACTGCATTTACTTTTATTATTATTATTATTATTATTATTATTATTATTATTATTCCATAATAAATTAGATAAACATCAAGTCACGTAAACAGGGTAGAAACCAACCAGCACAAAAAATGCCAGAAATTATGAGCCATTCTTACAAAATTCAGACTTTGTCTTGTTTAAAATGTCATCTGTTTAGATAGATGATGATTTTGTTTGGGGGATTTTCCTTTTCTCGCTAAAATAAATAGAACTCAAATTGAAGGCAGGATTTTCTTCTTATTGTTATTTTCAGCATGAGATTATGCTGCTACTATAAAAGAGGAATCCAATTGAATCGTTTATCCACGTCTGTCCTCACCTGTAATGATTCATGAATGTATGGATGAACTTTTAAAGGTTCATCCACTTTAAAAGTGGATGAAGCCTCATTTAATGCACAGGGAGGTGTTCCACACCAAGATTTTACTAAGACGGTAAAAATGATCAGGTAATAGCGCAAAAAGACATTAGCCACCATGTTTTCCATCTTTGTGTTTGAAGAGGCGTGTCATAAATAACCACACTTCCTTCCTTTGGTATCTGCTCCTCCATCGTAAAGGCGGCCTTTTGGGCGATTGCATAACGAGCCTTTTTTTTTTTTTTTTTACTTCAGTGAATTACTATTTGTGCACTTTATTTTCTCATTTCAAAGTCAAAACTATCCTTATTTATTTCGTTTTTGGAAAGCCTCCGAGTGAAACGCTAGTCTGCTTGTAATTTCAAACGTGCGAAACGAAGACGAACCAAAAGGCCCGTTTTGCGTCTCTCTCCTTCTTCGCTGCGGACAAATCTCCTGCCCACGTTTGCTTCTGCAGACGTGTCTTTCATTTTTCTCTTTGGAAGCTGAGATTTCTTCGGCACGGAGAAGCGACTCTTTCACCAGTGAAGAAATGTACCAGGCTGGCTAAAACTGAACCTGGAAGCAACATCCGCGACTCTGGAAATGTTTGGACATTTTTAATTTATTGTGGTTCATATCTGAGGCAACTGAGAGCGTACGCCAAGTTTAGAGCAGTCCATTATTTAAATCTATACCATAATCAACAGAGTTAGCAATATTTTCTTGGCGCTGGCTTCAGTTTTACACCTTCTCTGTTTCTTGATCTCTTAGCTTTGCTTGGCATGTATATACGACTCAGTGGTGGGAAACCTGTATATAAATGTATAGGAATGCTTTTATGCTCTGTACTCTCTGAAAGGCTCCCCTTTGTAGATCGCTTTCATAGTGTGATAAAGACTGATTATGTGCAGCAGAAATAAACAAACTCCAAATAAAACCTTAAAAAAAAGGAAAGTGGCCGATTTCTTCTTGTAAAAGGGCGTGCCGTGGTGGCGTAGTGGTTAGCGCGACCCATGTTTGGAGGCCTTGAGTCCTCGACGCGGCCGTCGTGGGTTCGAATCCCAGACCCGGTGATATTTGCCGCATGTCTTCCCCCCTTTCCTGTCAGCCTACCTTCATTTAAGGGACACTAGAGCCCACAAAAAGACCCCCTGGAGGGGAGAGAAAAAAGAAAACTACAGCAAATATTTTCTGTTCAGTGAAAAAAATCCTTATGTTTGCTGTTTTAAGAGCAGAACAAAAATGATCAAAACAGTACCTCCATCACAGTTAGCATAAGACGACTAAACGATAATCAAATCGATTTGAAAATATTTTACAAAAATTACCAAAATATGCAAAAGTGAACACCCAATGAAACCAACAGCAGAGGAGGGACCTAAAACACAGGAGAGAATAAATGTACAGCTCATATCTGTTAATCAAACTTAGATCAAGATTAGATTAGATTGTTAGATTAGAGTTGGACTCTGTTGTGCTTCAGATACTTGAACTTGAGGTTGTGAACTGATGGCTGATGGTTTCATCAATTAGTATAATCTGGACCAGTTGTCCAGATGTACTGATCATACATCAGTTGTCCAGATGCAGCTTCAGATCCTGAAGCAGCATCTGGTCGTCACCATTCCACCATAATGTTTGACTGTCGGCAAGATTGTCTTTCTCAGAAAAGCTAATTTTTAAAAAAAATTTTATTGGATGCATACATTTCATTAAGTTTCACTTTTACCTCATTTAGTCCAGAGATTATTTTCCAATAAAGTTTAGTGTGTCTCCCACAAACGTGAGATGCCTTTGGAAACATTTTGGTCAATAGAGGTTTTGACTTTGCATCCCCATTAATTCATTTATGAATGTCACTGTTCTAAAAATAAACATTTAATTTGCAAACTAGATGTTTATTTAGTAAGCTAAATATCTAGTCAACAAACAAAGCATGTAGCTCCACACTTAATATTTAGTTCGGAGAAGAATAAACTCACTCATTGCTATCAGTTTCAGACCGTGTAACTTTACAAACGGCACTCCGTACTTTTTGTCCTGCGTACATTTGGGCCTGCTGACTTTCACGACTGATTTTGACCCCTGACCTAACCCGAATCATTTTGAGCGAGCTAATTATAATAGAACAAAAATAATTTATTGGATTCATGAAACGGCAAAAGAGTGAAATCGTTTTAAATATCATTTGCCAATGCGGGTAGGAGGACACTGTCGGTATTAAACAAATGAATTATTATTATTTTTTTGTATTAGAGCCGAGTCCTCGTGAACTTCGGCGACGTCACGCGCGTCGCAGCAGATTAGGCGGAAGTCGCGCGGCCAGCGGGCAGCTGTCATCGTAGCCGAAAGCCGCCTGCTGCTGCTGCAAACAACAAGTTCAACATTTGTCGCGTCCGCACCTGGAGGTCCGCTTATAGCCAACTTGGGCAACATGGACGAGGACGTCCTGACCACCCTGAAGCTGCTGATAATTGGAGAAAGCGGAGTGGGGAAGTCCAGGTTTGTGTATGCTAGCAGCTGCTAGCCTCTTGTTGATGTTGACATTATCCTCGTCGTTACGTAAGTTTATTCTTCTCTGCTCGACAGCTACTGCTTAGTGCTAACGTCATTCTTTTATGTTTACTACTTGTTTAACACAAAGTGAAAGTTGCTAAAAAAAAAAAACACAACGTAGTGCTTTATTGACTTTGTAACGTGTAACTTTACAAACGGCAGCAGTGAAAGTTTTGTTTTGTTTTCGCTCTGAAGGAATGATGCTGCACATTCGGTACCAGAAACGTGTTGTTGTGTTGCTATGTTCCTGACGGAGAGCTAGCTTGATGAGTTATCCTGCTCATCTCCAATGTGTCCTTGTCTCCCCTCACAGTCTCCTCCTGAGGTTCACAGAAGACACTTTTGACCCAGAGCAGTCGGCCACAATAGGTTCCACCGTCATAAATACCCTCATATTGGCCTTTGTAGAATACAGAAACTGTTTCATGTGAGCAATCTTTCTCTTAAATCCAGTTTCTCGTTTGTTTTGTCGTGTTTCTTAAGGTGTGGACTTCAAAGTAAAGACCCTTGCAATTGAAGGAAACAAAGCGAAGCTAGCCATTTGGGTGAGTCTTCATGACCTCCATCATCGCCCACGTTCACAAACATGGTGAAGTTGAACGTTTTCTCCACACGGTGGCGACATTGCTCAGCAGTAAATACTGTTGAGGAACAACAGCTGCTGAGCTGCAGCTCTGTGGCCTAGGTCACAGTAAGAATTCAAGCGCCTTTTTAACAATCAATTTTAGAAACTAATCCTTATTCAGAAGGTGAAATGTTTGCTGAGTTTGTTTTTTTTTCCCCCCACAACAGGCCAAAATGTCCCAAGGACTACAAAGGGGTCCCTTTGTGGACTTATAAAGACTATTAAAGCAATGATCAGTTTATTAAAGGGTCATTTCTGAGTTGGCCAGCAGTAAATGGGGACGTTATCATTGAGATTAGCAGTGCATGGTACTAAGTGGTGGAAAATGTACTTTTTAAAGTCTGGTGTGTTTTCTTTTTAAGGACACGGCTGGACAGGAGAGGTTTCGCACGCTGACACCCAGCTACTACCGCGGCGCGCAGGGAGTCATACTCGGTAAACGGCTGATACTTTTCAAGTCAAACTACCACCTACTTTCCCGCTTTCTTTTGTTTTTTTTCCCCATCCACTGCACTTGTTTACCTCGTGTTTTGGTTATAATATTTTGCTTTAACTTTACATACACCGCCTTCCGTTAAGTCTTAAAACTGCTTGAACCTTTCCGTTCCAAAAAGCCATTAATGCCCCCAGTACAGCTAAATAAAACGCATCTAATTACATGATCTTTTGAACAAGGAAATGATTTCTTTTTTAAAGTTATGTACTATAGAAACCATTTCTTTTTGTTAGTTTTAGGTTTTATAATAAAGAGAAATTCCTTCCAGATTTACTTGGAAGAAATCTGGAAGAAAACCTTTTTTTTCCAAATCAGTTTTGGGAAAAATTGCCATTATTTTACAGTGTAACCCTTTTAAACTTCTCCACAACTTTCTCCCTGACCCGTGTGCTGTGTTCCTCTGTCTTCATGATGCTGTATATTCACTAATGTTCCATAATTACAAACCTCTTTTGCCTTCACAGGATGACTTTATTTATGCTGAAACACACACACACAGAAAACCTGTAGTTATGCTTTTGGTTTACAGAAACTGAAACTGAAGAAAATTGCTCAAACTTCAGAGAAAATGTTTTTAAGTTGCATTAGCG
This sequence comes from Xiphophorus hellerii, assembly GCF_003331165.1. Lineage (NCBI taxonomy): Eukaryota > Metazoa > Chordata > Actinopteri > Cyprinodontiformes > Poeciliidae > Xiphophorus > Xiphophorus hellerii. Next base: position 6,472,058 of record NC_045677.1, on the reverse strand, counting down.
AAGTTAGAGCTCAAGCATTTTTATACCAACATATGTCAACACAGCTGCAGATGCACCGATGCGAAAAGTTGGGCCGATATTTACAGACATTTATAGATATCTCCCAAACTTTCTGACTCCGTGAAAGAAGACCAAACCGCTTGGTCCGCTTCTGTGCTTCCGTTCAAATCCAGTCAACAACGATGTTGATGCTGACGTGTCGGGCCTCCGTAATCACGTTGTTGTTGTGTTTTCTGTCAGTATACGACGTCACACGGCGCGACTCTTTCGCGAAGCTCGAAAACTGGCTGAACGAGCTGGAAACCTACTCGACACGCAACGACATTGTCAAAATGCTGGTCGGCAACAAAATCGATAAGGTGAGTCACTTCCTGGAGTCCTTGCATGCGCAACGGGTCACCGACCCAAACGCTAAAACCAGACATTTTAAGTTTGAATTTGACTGTTTTCTTCAACGTAGGACGACTTGCATTATTGTTCCTTGGTGAAAAGAAAAAAGAAAAGAAAAGCAGTGAAAATATCTGTTTTATGCATTTTGTGCTGCTCTGCTGCTGTTGGTCTGTGCGTGTGCGGTGTGGAGTAGTTCTTTTATGGTTCTTGAGCATCTGATGTGGTTTCAGGATGACCGTGAAGTGGACAGAAATGAAGGACTGAAATTTGCCAGGAAACACTCGATGCTTTTTATTGGTAAGCACTGGCCTAAGTGTGGAATCAGATGTTGTCGGTCATGTTCGTTTACAGCGAGAAAGCCGTAAAGTTCCAGCCGGCGCCAATAAAACTCTTCAAATTGTGTTTAAAAGTTACAGCTGTCATTAAATGTCACAGAGGAAGCCATGCACACAGCTCAGATTAGCTGGGCTGGTTTTACAGTGCTCTGCTCACGACAAGAAAAACAATAAAATGGCGTTATTATTAAAACTGAACTGCTTTAAGTGACCAAATCCATGTCGGCGTCTGGTCCTGATTCCCACCTTTTCATCAGCTTGTCTAGAATTTGTTTTAGAAAAACTGAATGAAGAAGTTTAAAGGCAAAATTGCAAGATGTGATGGATTTAATCTGCTCTTTATTCTAATTACTATTTCCTAATTTAGAGACGCACTATTTAAAGGTTTTCCTGGACATTATAAGTTTTCTTTGAGTTATGACTGGCTGGTCCAGAATTTCTTTAGAAGGAGAAGAAATTGAAAAGTGAAATATCTAAACAGTGAAATCTTCATATTAAAATAAGAGCAATGTTTCCTCAAAACACAGTCCAGAAGTTACAGAACTGTCGCAAAAAATGAGCAAATTCAAGAAAAATCCTTCCTGTTGTTGGATGGAAATAGAAATGGACCGATTTCTCCTGGCTAATCCCAATGTCTTAGTTCTGATGTGAAGAATTTGACATGAACTAGGGATTCACAAATATATTGGCATCAACATCGGTATTGGTCATTTTTTACAGATCGGTATTGGTCATTTTTTACACATCGGTATTGGTCCGATAAGCAAAACTGAGCCGATTAACAACAAATGTTTATTTCCATCTTTTTGCCGTTTGTGTTCATGTTTCTTGTGATGATGCAGCTAAAGATTACAGGGTGTGTCCAGTGAAAACTCGCTACAACGCGGTTCACCTTTCACGGCCTCACTGCTTCGCGGATTTTTTTGTGCAGTTTTTTTTTTTTTTTTTTCCCCACAGTACATTGTGTTCTGCGTCCTGATTGGCTAAACAGTCTCCGCGCTTCTTCTCTACCTGTGTGCCAATAACGTTACGGTATTTAAATATACGTAATACAGCTTGGCAAATTTTGGCAAATCTTTTTGCTCAGAAGAAAAAAGAGCGACAACAACAACAACTACCGATAACTACAGTACGTTCTTCTCTCGAAAAAACACACCTGCACCGCGGGCTGCAGAAGAAAAAGCCACTAGAGAGCGGAGTCAGGCCGCAGCGTCACAGTCAGAGGAACAGTGAAATACGCGAGTCACAATTTGTCTTACTGTACTTCGTATTGATGACTAAAATTATTATTTTACTGTAATTATTTGTAGGAAAGCGTTATATTTGTTAAAACAAATTACTTAGGCCTGAAAACAGGCTTTGCTCTTTGGTTTCAATGTAGAGTATTTGATGCTGTATAATAATTGTACAAAAAATAAAGGTAACTACTTCACGGATTTCGCCTATCACGGTTCTTTTTGGAACCTAACCCCCGCGAAAAACGAGGGTTCACTGTAACTGAGGCAGAAAAGCTTTTAACACCAGTCACATTCTGACATGAGAAGTGTGATTTGTGTCACTAAACTGCACACAGTAACTGCATTTAATCATTTGCTTTTAAATTTACGAATACTCTTATTGAACAGTGGAGAAAATAGTAAGGGACAGTTTGTTTTTTTTCAAGATTCTTGTCACGACAAGAAATTTATCGCGATAAACGCTAAAATAAATGCTCACCGATAAGTAGGGTTACGATTTTAAAAAAAAATCTTTAGACCTGAAGTGACATTTGTGTCATCGTTACTTTTTGTTTCTTCTGTAGCACTTTTACCTCCCTGACCACATTAATCCCGTCTTTGTTCAGAGGCCAGTGCTAAGACCAAAGATGGCGTCCAGTGTGCCTTCGAGGAGCTAGTGGAGAAGATCCTCCAGACTCCGGGGCTCTGGGAGAGCGACAACCAGGGTCAGAAGGTCCAGCTGGGGCAGCAGGAGCAGGGCGGGGGACGGGCATGTGGCGGCTACTGCTCCATACCCTGAAACCGACAGAAACCACGGAAACGGCGACCTGACGGGGAAACGCATCGGACCAGAGAAACGGAACTAAAGAGGGGCGGAAGAAGAAAAGGAAGTTAATTGTTGGGAGCTCCGTCATCTGAACGAACTTTGCAGTTTTGCACAATTACTGTTCAAACATCATCACTTATTTTGACTCTTTATCATGTTTGGTTAGCGAGCGCATCAATCGGCTTTCGGTCAGCGGTGGAATGGTGTCTTCGAATAAAACGAGACGTGCCCAGGGCGTCGCAGCGGCACACGTCTGGGGCGGCTCGCCATCATTCGCAACAGTTGTTCAGTTCGGCATTACTTTACCAGCATTGTGCCTGTAACATAATCAGATTTTAGGTGGCGCTTCAGGTTTTATTCTAAATATTTAATCCTAAGCAATAAAAAAAAAAGTAATCTCCTAGTTTACGTCCGATTCCCTTCAGATTCCCGACTTTATTACGCCTCAGCCCTGTGAATTCTCTGAAATGATTCATTAAACAGTTTAGCCCAGTTACTGCCTTTTTATTTATTTATTTTTGCCCCCCGTCTTTACACTCCTGCCTCCACATCGTTACGTCTTGCTACAAAATATTCCCACTTGTTGCTCTAATGCTATTTTCTCAGCATTATCAGCCTCTGTTGTCCAGCTTAATTCCACCTCTGGTGAGTTTTAGTTTTGCAGTGCTTCCTTTGCAATTATCATCTGTCAACCATAGAGTGAGAACAAGCACTCTTTCCCTCCGTCTCCTTTATGTATTTGCATTCCAGCTTTAGTTAATACTTTATTATTCCTAGTTACTGTTACCTGGGAGAAGAAATGAATTTAATCTTCTTTTTTTTTTTTACTGTTGCTTGGTTGTGCTTTTGAGTCATGTACTGTCACACGTCGATCTGAGACCTGCCTTAACACTAAGAGCTGCAGTCGAGTAGCATTTGATTTGTTTTGAACTTAAATAAATAGAAACCTGAAGATGGGATCTCTCGGCTCCAATAATTGTGTGTTTGCTGTTTGATAGCTGGCGTAGCACGTTGTTGACGACTGGATGTAAGAATGAAAATATTTCTTGGAAAAAATAATAATTCACCCCAACGCCCCACCCCCCAAAAAAAAGTCTGCAGAGCAAAAGTAGCACATGTTGAAAATCCAAGATAAAATGACTAAAAACAACAATAATTCAGAAATACTTGCAGCAGTGGAAAAGTAACATGGCTTTAATGTTTCCAATGCAGCCTGGGAAAGTATGGCAGTGTTTTCCAAGCTGGGATAGGAATAGATAAAACTGAGTTTGAAAAAATGTATTTCCAGACTCTTTTCCTTATCCCACTGTCTAAAAGTGATATCTATCCATTAATCCAGACATTCATTACTTTTTCTGAAAATTATTGGACGGAGAGACTTTAAACCATGCATCTGTTTATTGATCTTTCCGTCTATTTGTCAGTTTTTCCATAACACAATAACGTGCCAGTCTGTCAATTTCTCTGCCCATCCGAATTTAAAGCGTAGATCCGTCCATAAACCAATCAGTCCAACTTTCGGAGCATCACTCTATCTGTCCATCGTTCATTAATCTATCAGTCCATCCATAAATCATCTGGTTTTTGCAAGTTCCGAATTTTAGTCAAAGGAAATTAAATTTGGATATAGTTGCTATTAAACAGTCCTGCAGATTTAAAACACTGAAATAAAAGAGGAAAACATGAGAAAATATCAAAGGAAGCATAAAGTGGGAAATTTCAGTAAGAAATAGCTAAATTACAGAAGTCACAACCCTTATTGACTCTGATTACAAGCGAGGAATTTCGCAAAACTGCAATGGAGACACTTTTTTTTTTTTTGTCGCGTCACACGAGTCACGTGATCAACAGCCCGGATGTCACTACTGGCGAAAACAACGAAGAACAACAGCAGCCAGTGTCTGCCCATTTTTATCCCAGTTGATTCTCCCTGACCTCTGTGTTCCGTGTTCGGACTCCTCTTGGTGTGCCATCTTTTTTGTTTTTCTTTTTCCACGGTGCATTTTCAAAATGAAAGACCATAAAGCACATGAAACCTACCACTAAGTACAGCTCCGTGGAACATAATTAGGTCGTCTCAGCCCCTGTAAAGTAATGATTTAAAGCAGAAGGAGAAAAAAAAAAGGCAGGCCAGGCGCTTTCACATTGGCTTTATTCAAACGGCTGCTGTACAACTTCATCACGGGAGGATTCTCCGGTGTCTGGACAGTTCTTATAAGTTATGGAAAAACGAAGGTCATGTAGGGCGTAGCAAAGCAAGCAGACATTAATTGGATTCACTCTTCGGGGTACTAATTAGATGTTACAGTATATAACATAATTAGAAATGTGTTAAAGGTGTAAAACATCAGGCCTGCACACCGTGTACACTACGAGGCACTTTGGCTGGCGGCGAGTGGAACACGGCGTCCAGTGCCTACCCGGTGTTTGCCAGGGGGGCTTTGACAGTCTGGACCTCGGAGATATGAGACGATTTCTGGATGATGCGGCTGGTGAGGGCGGTCCCCGCGCTCTGCTTGAGGGCCGACACGGCTCCCGTCACGCACAGCCTGCCCGTGAGGCTGGCCTTCGCTGCGGAGGAGGGCTCCGCGGCGCGGCTCTGCCCCGTGGCGGCGCCGGGTGCCGGGCCGGCGCTCTGAGCCGCCTTGCCCTGGGCCAGGCTGGTGAGAGCCACGGCGGCGTGGATCTCCCTCCAGCCCTGGCCGTCTTTTCTCGGTGGGTTTCGGCTCCGCAGCTGGCCCCTGTGCACAAACAGCCAGTGAGATCCAGATGAGTTAGAGCTGCCAGGTGAGGTTGTACTTTATTCACGCCACTCGCCATAAAAAAAAACAAACTTTATTGCAGCAGCATTGAGGAAAATTATATATTTAATCTGAGCACCTTTATTCAGCTGTAGCCAAAGCTTTTCTTTTCCTTCTTTTTTTTAATGTTGCTGTTTTAATTTCGTGTGTGTGTTTCTAGGAACTTCTACACTGCAAAAACACAAAATCTTACCAAGTATTTTTTAGTCTAGTTTCTAGTGCAAAAATCTAAAGTACACTTAAAGACAAAACCAACTTGCAAGGAACTTTTCAGAAATATATTATAGCTTGTTTCAACATTTAAGTCAAAAATGTATTCCTCTGTTTCGAAAATAAAACAAACTAACAAAAAAAAAAGCGGTTCCACTGGCATCACGTTAGAAATACATTTTATCAGTCAATAATTCACAGTACAACCACAGTATGGGAGACCAAAAAATGTTTTACAGGGTCAAAAAGAACATGAAAAACATAGCAACAAGAAAATAAATAATAAGAAGAAAACACAGCAAAGCAACACAGAACAAGCAAAAATAAAACCAAAAGTGTCACCACACATTTAAAGGTGCAGTATGTAACCTCTATAAAAAGTATGTTTTTATATATTTGTTAAATCGATCACCATGTCATGATTGTATAATATGAGACAGATAATCTGTGAAAAGATTTAGCTCCTCCACCCTCTCTCTGAGCTGCTTTTGCCGTCTGAAGAGACGCAACGACCAAAATCAACCAATCGGAGCCTCAATCAACCACGTGTATGCGCTGCTAAATGCGTTAATGGCAGAGAAACAACTTAACCCTTGTCTGCCGTCATCAATGGCTATGCTAACTAGCCTTAGCATTCAGGACGGGATCTGCTGACGGAGAAAAGCTGATCCTTGCATAGCAGAGAGCAAGTGGAGGAGAGGGAAGTGCGATGAGCAGCGCCAGACGAAAGGTGATCGACACTGCTAAGACCCGCCCCCTGGCTCTGATTGGCTGTTTGTAGTTAGCACTGCGAGCAGGAAGAGGAGTTAAATTTTTTTCACAGATTATCTGTCTCATATGATTCTGTCTCAGTATAATGAAAGTTTCAACAAAAGTATATAATATATATATAGGGTTTTTTTTGCAAAAATTACATTCAAGGCTAAGCAACTCTTATAAATGATGATGGTCAAGGCCATTGATAGCTGTATAAACAAATAATAAAAGCTTGAAATCTATTTAAAAATCTATATTATAAGTGAAATAATCTGCCAGTAGTACTTCTTCGTCAAAATTAAGGTTTTATTGACTTAAAAACAAGATCATATCTCTTGCTGAAAAGTCGTGTGTAAGTTGGTTTTGTTTTATTTAAAGTGTACTGAGGTGCTTGCACTCAGAACTAGACCAGAAGCACTCGGTGAGATGTCGTGTTTTTGTAGTGTAATCCGTAATCCACAATTTTCCGTTCTCATGGACTATAAATATGATGAGGCCCGCTCTTTCTTTTTTTTTTTTTTTTTTACCAACTGACCACTAGATTGAACGAAGAGCCATATATATCTTGCCATCACATGTGGTGAGCAACATGATGAAGGAGGTAATAAAACATTTCCAAAGCCTACTGCTGCTACGGAACTACAGCGAAAAAAATGACGACATAGCAAGTTAAACCGTTAGACTCTTTCTATGCGCCGCTCACGGTGGAGTCGCATTTTGTAGACTTTTAGTTCGTCATTTTGTCGGTTGAGGCGTTGCATGTTTGGGCAGTTATTCTGTCTGGTTTTGGATGCTGTGCAGCCGGGGGATTATTCCTCTCACTTTTTGTACTTTTGGACAGTTTGTTATGATGCGTAACCGTGGTAAAAAAAAAAAAAAAAACGGTATTGTTTTTACATCCAGGAGCAGCTGGTTAGCATCTCGAAAGCTCTAATAAAACCTGAACTTCAAAACCAAAATCCCAGAGGAGTTGAAACAAAAAGGCTTCGTGGATGAAAAGCGGGTCCAAAGAGAAGAGAGAAAAATAATATTCACTATTATTACCATTATTATTATTATTACAGCCCGGCTTTCTAACCACACGGCCAGTCAGAGATTTAAACTGGGGCGGCAAAAGCAAACCAGTTGGATTAGCAGTGCTTGCCAACAACTGATGGTGTCATCCATGCGATGTTGACTGCGAACTATTAATAAAATATGAGCATCTTATGAAAGTTGTGAGACCAACGTGCAACAGTCTTCAATCAGAGGCATCTTCAGATGTGTTGCGAAACTGACTGCTGCAGGAGATCCGTCTTTCCCGCAGCAGCTCACAGTGAGTTTTGACAGTATCTAATTTCCTTTGCGATAAGTAAAGCATGTTTGAACTGAATCTGAGTCAAACGGAAACACGTCCTTCCAACACAAACACGGACATGTGGACTTTGCTAAAACAAAGTCTCGGGCTTAATGGTAACAAACTCCATGTGGGTTTGATGTGAAACAGAGGATAAACATGGGGGAAATTATTTCATGCCCACTGTTGAGCAGAGTGGAAAATATGTGATTCTGTTGGCCTTTTTCTCCTCCACATACACCGAGAACCTGGAAGTCCAAAATACTATCACACTGAAAGCAAATGCCAGGACTGGTAGTCTCTAACGGGCCGTCGCCATGGGCTCATTCAGAATAACTACCCAAAACATGTAATGGCCAAAACAATATGGAAATGTTACAGGAAATACAAAGTCAACTTTCCTCCAAGACAATATTTGTCTCAGTCCCTCAGATCCCGCAGGACTCTGGACAATCTGAAGAGACTTTGCAAAAATCACTTACAAAAGTAGTTTTTTTAAAGTATTGCCACCAGAGATGTCAATAACTGTGACTCCAAGGATTCTGCTCAAATCAGTTATTCCCTATAGAGTAGTATTATGTATTTTCCAGGCACATAGTACCATTTCATAGCTCAATCCTGACTGCATAATTTAACGCCTTGAATTTGGGCCTCTGTCTCTCTTTTAAAAGGTTTTGTTGGCTCTAGTGGCCTTTATTTTAAAGTAGTTCAACAGAAAAGAGGGTAATGAGAGACGGTGAAGACATGCGGCAAATGTCGCCAGGCCGGGAGTCGAACCTGTGACCACCGGTACCAGGACTACGGCCTCAATACATGGGCTGTGCTTTGCCCCTGCACCACCACAGCACCCGGGCCGCTGTCTCTTTAAAAAGTCCTGGTCTTTCTGAAACTCCGCCTTCAGGAAGTCATAGCGTCACTCCTGTATTAACTCTTTAACAACGTTTTTTGGGTGGAGCCTGCTCTGTGAGGCGGAAGCTCGGAAACTTTAGCTCAGAGGTGGAGCTTGGTCCTCGAAGGCGGGCCTAGGTCCACCCAGACGTTTTGCACAGCTGAATGGTTGCCATGGAGATTAAAGGATTTCTTAAACATGCATAAAAGAATAAAGGCAACACTTGAGGTGTGTTTTTGATGAGGGAATAACATTACAACATGATGTTAAAAGAAGTCGATTTTTGATAATGCTGTCCCTTTAACATTGAATCAATCGACCTACTCAAGGTTAAGGTTTAACTTTGCTAAAATTAACAGTGAGGTTATGCTTCTGCAATAAAAGAGGAATTTATTTTGAAAGGTCTTCTTCAACACTGGAAGCAGAGTTTTTTGTTGTTGTTGTTTTTTTAAGTATGAAAAAGTACAAGCCGCATTGCCAAGGTTATGAGATATGAATTACGGTACTAACCTGCAACTTTTAACTGAAGTGTTGTCAGTTGTATCTGTAAAAAAAAACATAAAAACATGGAAAACTTAGCAAATGTGCCACAAAGCTACTTACCAGATTATTAGGTTGTCGTGTGCTTCTTGTAAAATCAAGCATGTTTGTGTGAAACTGGTTCATTTTTCTGCATGTGTCCAAGCAATTATTCAAATGTTTGGTGCAAATCCTGGATGCCTTGGCTGTATCTCCTGAATAACTAAGGATCAGTTGTTCTCCAAAGGGGCTTCGAAGACGTTTTTTATGAGTGCAGACGAGAGGAAAAGAAGAGACAGAGAGAGAGAGAGAGAGACCATAACCAATGTTACGTTGCTTCTAACCTGCAATTTCTGTTTGCGGTCTGTGCATACATGTGCGATATTTGTAGAATATGTTTTCCATCTTTGCTTTGGATTACAGCCTTATTTTAGGTTTGAGCACATAGATAGTGGCCAAAACCGATTTTTCTTCAGAGTCCAATAGAAAAAGAAATTAGATGCTGAAGCTAAGCCTTTCGGCGCTAACAGTCTGAAACATACCGCAGACCTGAGCCAAAAGTAACTTCTTGCTGATAGTAAATCACTTTTGTGTGTTATGCTTTTTTGCTTTGCTACTGAACATCCCTCACCATGTCCCTCCTAAGCCATAAAGTGCCCCTGCCAAGAAAGTAGCTCTGTACCTCTGCTATATTTATTGGCAGGGGGAAAAAACTTGGTTTTTACCTCTGGTGAGTTTCATTATGCGAAAGGGAATTAGTGACACCTTAATTTTATAAGTTAGCAATGAATCCAATCAGGGCTTTGTTTCCAGTGGGGTATACATCTTAATCAATATGAAAATGTAAGCGCAATAGATCGTAGCTTTGTGCTCATAAAGCTGCAGTCTGGCGCACAAGCAGCAAATATCTGTTTAACTTCTTCTGGTCTTTGAAATATAAACATTGTGCGCACCTGTTCCGCTTCCACGGCCACAAACGGCAATTTACCTTCTGCAGCTTTTTTAATACATAAACTCTCACACAAATTAAGAATAATTTTTTTTTTTATCTGTCTGATGTATGACTGTGTTTTATAAATTAAAAAAAAAATCAAAACAGAAACCAGAAAGACTAAGGGTCTCAAAACAAAGCCCAGAGGTACGCCATAAAGAAGTAGGCTTTCAGAAAACAGACAAAATGGACGATCTGATAAACATTACTTTAACAATTTCTGTAAGGCAGATTCTGATACACTCTGATACTTAGCAGGACAGAACCAAAATATTTATCCATATCTGTCTTAACGTACATCAAGATATAGACTAAAATAGATTCCTACAGAGACAATGAGAAAATAGAATAAACAATTACTAAATATCAGCTTGATGAATCTGAAAATGTACTTTAAAGGAATCTCTGATTGTTGTAGAAGAACAACATTCAGACTCCCTAAGACCGTTACATAAACCTTTAATGTGATCCAACTTAAATATGTTGTTGATTGTTCGGGGGTAATCATATTAAGTTTATGCAAAGTTAATTTACTAAGTTTATTAAGTCATCAAGTTAAATAAACGTAAAAAAGGAAGCTTGACAAACTCCATTCGGTTGAATGTGACCAGTTTTTTTTTTTTTTGTCTGAGCTGCATTCTCCTTTTTTTTAGTGCAAAGTGTGTTTTTTTGTTTTTTTTTTACTCAGAGCACACATCTTTTTAGCAACATAATCCCCACTTTGAAACAATGACAAACAGAGGGAGAAAAAAGGGGTGAAAAAAAACACAGCAAGGCCCGTGTCCTGCAATATTTCCAAAACACAGCTCCATCCACATTGATAGGATCCCTACAGGTAAAACTGAGCTGGTGTTAGTGTCCACTGTAAACAATTCTTAATAATAAATCATAAAATTCCCTGTAAACCATTCCTTATAGTTTTACCTCCTTTGAGACTGACAACTTGTACGACACACTCCAGCGGCATCACCTAACTCAGGCTCACTGCAGGTTTAGTGGCTGCTGCAGCGTCTCCCATGCACTCTGAAAACATATTAACGGTGCTGGTGACTGTCATGTTCTGGCAGCGTGACTCTCCGTTTTATCTTCACAGAGGAGCCATAATGACCCAGAGGGGCAGCTTTAATGAGCGGAATAGTGTTTAGGGGATTCTAGCAAGAAGGTAAGCCCAAAATAATCCAGAAATTAAAAAAAAAAGACATACTCAATTTAGTATGTAATTCTTAGCTTTCTTATAAAAAGGAGCTAAAATGCTAATGTTAGCTTAAATGCTACAAGTAGCTTGAAATGGTCTCACAAGTGTGGCCACAGTTTACATGAACTAAGCATTCCCTTCAGTGAGTTGATAAAAACATTATTGCTACTTTCAATAAAGTAGCAATTGTTGGAAGTAGCATTCCAATAAATGATTGTTAGCTTAAATGTTTGTTAGCATTTAAGATAACATTAGCTTGTAGCTTAAGTGCTACAAGCTAATTTAGCAATTAAGTAAAATTAGCACTAGTAGCTTAAGTGCTACAAGTAGCATTTAAGCTAACCAAATGCTATTGGTAGCAATAGCATTTATTGCAATAATAGCATGTAGCTATGCTATTGGTAGCATTTAACCAACCAATAGCTTAAATGTTGCTAATAGTTTAAATTCTGCCAGTAGCGCTAAAGGGAATCGTAGCATTTTGCGTGAGTGAAGGAGCCAACTGACATTTTGAAAAAATAAAATAAAAAAAGATCATGGCAAACATTGCTATTTACAGACGTTTGACTTCTATTAAAACGGTCTGATTTCTAAGGATATCTACACTGTAAAATATGTAAAGCACCTTTTATATGTTGTTATATGTACAAAATTTACAACAGCTTGTTATTACATTTAAATTTGAACATCGTTAATTGAAAACAATCAGTTATGATTAGATTTTTTTTTTTTTTTGCTTTAATGATTATTATCAGCATCTCTTGTGCACCCACCTTCAGCCTAATGACTACTAGTGGAAAATGGGTGGATATCATTTATCATACGGCTTCACAAGCGCAGTGACAATTTACATGAACAAAGCATTCTCTTCATTAAGTTAATAAAAAATATTCCAGACAAAATCCGGTGTATTTTATCTGTGCTGGCAGAAGAAATCATGTCTCTTGTATCTGAATCTCTAATAAATATCTCAAGTGTCCAGCTCTTTTTAGCTTAAAAGAAACTCTCCTTTGACTACAGTACTCCTATACAAGTTTAACTAAGCTTAGCACAAAGAGCAATGAAATTTGCCTTTGGTCAATTTATTTCTTTGATGTATCAAAGCTTCTTGGCAATTAATATTATACTGTTGGAGAGCCTGTTTATTTCCCCCTTAAACGGGGCCACGTTTGTAAGGAAAATGCATTTGTGTGTTAATAAGCAGAGTTGAGTGTATTGGCAGCACCCATGAAAGGCTTGCCAAGGCCTCTCTGCCAATGCCAATCAGCTCTTGGTGGAGGTATTGTGAGGGTGTGAGGCGGCGACGCCCTAATGGGAAAAAAATAACGCATGTCATCAGTGAAGGCCGTCTCAGCTCAAATATGGAGATGAGATATTGCAACCAATACCATATCTCCACTCTTAGAAACCAAACTATCCAACATGTCATTGCCCACCGATTTGGGGTTTATCAGAGGCCACTTCCAGGATTTGGAGGTGGACATAATGGTCTGAACACACACACACACACACACACATACACACTCTGTGTTGTTCTGGCCTCCGTTTGCTAAACGAATAATTTTTCAAACTCCAGTCATCTTCCAGTCCAAAACAGCCTGAAATCCAACACCAAACCAGAGTCAATAGAGAAGGAGGGATTCATGGAGTGGATTTGGCAGGTCGCGTTCCCCGCATAACTCTGCTGTTAAACCAGCAAATCCATTTTCCTTTCAAATATGTAGCACCATTTTAACTGGATATTAAAAAAAGATTTTCCAAACGAATGCTTTTTCATTTTTTGCGAGGAAGGATTGTAAAACAAAGGAATAACTAGGCAAACACAAATTTCCTTGCTTTTTGTGCATGTAGTCAGCCACTATAATATCGAAGCAAGGCCTGATTCTAAATATGTTACGCTGAGAAAAAAACTAATCCTATTATCATGGTTTTTAAGCCACAATGCTTCCCAGTTTTAAATTCAGTGCAAACGGTTTGACAACATAGGAAGGAATTAGACTTTAAACACAATACAATACAACAGATGCTAGCGTGCTAGCTTCATTGTTTCCCCTAATTTCTTGTCTTCAGGATGGACTCCCCAACATTAACTGCAAATGTTGGGGAAAACTTGAAAAGAAATCTTTAGGGCAAACTGCAATAAAAAACACCAAAATACGGTAATACTTAGCATAGATCTCAGAGGCTAAGTCTTGCAGCTAAGTATAGCTAGCTAAAGACTGCAGCCAGATTGTGACTGTTTTAAGATACGGTTTGGGCTTAAAAACAAACTGAAAAGGCAGCTCTGCCAGTTTAATGGCTGCAGACCCAGTTTTCTTAAAACACCAAGAGATGGTTTTTGTCAGGACCTCCTGAAATCAAACCATGAGAAGGAAAACTGTAAAACCCCAGTTTTGTTGTCATTCTGGCCTTGTTTAATGGACGCTTTAGCATCATTTGTATGCCTTACCGTATTTTTCATCCAAAACCTGGCCTCTGCTTGTAAGAAGGTACTTATAAAGTAATTCTAGAAAAGGTAAAGCTATACTCATTAGACCTGCTTTCCTGGAATGTTAATTATAATGAATTTCTCACAATCACAGCTTAGCTTTCAGTTCAAAACATTTCTAAAAAGCAGTAGAGATTAAGCAAAGTTTAAAAGTGACATCAATGATTTACAGTCTTAGTTTTAATGAATAATCTTATTTAAGTGTCTGTGGGATGATTTTCAATTGTTGATTGCATTGTATTTTGTTGTACTGGATGCACCACTGAACCACTGAAACTCTTAGGGGGATCTTAGAGATCTATATAATAAATATATGAACTCTACAATAAACTATAGAGTTCCAGGTATTTTCCTGTCCTAACGGAGCAGCTCAAATGAATCCAAGTGCAGACAGACTCCAGAAGCAGATGTCTGAGAGAGTAGCTTCAATGCAAAATTGCGAGGTTGTCCGAGACAATCGAGAAAATGCAAAAATCGCCTGAAAGCGCAGCACCCCAAAAGCAAAGGTAAGCAGAGGGCAATATGCAGGTAATGATACTGGCAGGGTTCTGGCTGACAATGAACAAAGCAAACCAGCAGAGTGATCACAGGATGAGTAACAGGTGCGCTGATTAACCGATAGCAGGAAGATAAAACCACTAAGAGAAGGACACAACTCCTCACAGAGCAAAAACATAAACGAAACCCCTACATTTTTGTACTTTCAGCTCATGACGAGCCTTTAAAATGAACGTGACGTTCTCGTTTCGTGAGCCTATGCAACCGCAGAAGGTTTGTGTTCAGGTGTTAAACTTTTCTCCTGTTTAATTGCTAACCTACGTCGGAGCTACTTTTTTCACACACACAAGTTTTACTCGAACTATTAAAAAACCCCATTCCTTAAGTAACTTTGCGAGGCTGGAACTTCTTTGTTGCCAGGAGTAATTAGGCAGCGCCGTCCTTAGTGTTGGAGTGAAACGTATGTAGAGGTGCTAGAGAGTGGAAGTGATCACAGAAACGCTACACACAACTCCTCTAATGCGACGCAAATGAAGCTGCTTTCGAGCAGGAAAGCAACACATGGAAGATACAGACTGCCAAGGCACACAGCTACATCCTCACAGACTGCTAGAACAAGCCAAGTAAATATTAGCGTGTTGCCTCACATTTGCGTGGCTGCTGCAGCACTTACTCTACAATCTGTCTGTCTTCAGCGTTTTTTGTTTTTTTTTGCCGACAGACTGTTCCCTTTCTACACCCAGGCTGATGTTTCCACTTCTCACCCTGGGAGAAATAAAGTCTCAGACATGCTGTAATTGTCCTTGAGGCCGGACTGGACATTTCCACCAAGGCTAGGAGTCGAAGTGGAACAAATGGCACATTCTAAGTATATGGAAATGATATTTGTGGTGTTCGGTGGCAGCCAACGAGAGCCCCTTCCAATTCTTAAATGTAGGATTTCAGCATCTGCGTGAGTCTTTATTAGTGATCTTTGCAGAGGCTTTGGCTGACTCCTTCGGGTGGCTTTGAGTCGTGCCAGTGCGCCGTGCTCCCCGTTAAGTCTGAGAAGGTAACCATGTGTCAAGCTCCCCCCCCCTCTGTTTCGCCGTTGCATTTATGATTGAATCTCGCCGAGCTTCTGACTTACAGACGGACGCCAGAGATTTATTAATGTCAGATCGCCCTCGGGAGCCAAGTTGGAGGTTTCTGTTTGCTGTGTTCTTATTTTACTGCACACTGTGGTGTTTTAAAATGGAGCTGCGAGGAAACAGGGTAGTAAAACTGCCAGTGTGCTTTGCATTCATCGTTAATCTTTAATTAACGAGGAAGATGTCTTTATTATTTCTTCAGCCGGAGGGCCCCTGTTGTTTCTCTTCATCAACCTTGATGTATATAACATCTTCCTACAAGGTCAACCGTCTCTTACTAGCTTGGCCATTGTCTTCCTGAGCTACTCCACTCGATTCAAATCTTGCTTACAGCAGAGTCAAATTTCTACCGGTTGTGAACAATGACGACATTTTTGTGCAAAGTTTTAGCATCGTTGTCTGTCTGTAGTTTTAGCAATGGGAGCGGAGGAGGTGAACAAAGCTGTTGAGTCTGTGTTGGACCCACTTCCAAATATTGAATTAGCATTACCATTAGCTTCGTTTGGTTTGCCACGTCTCTCTTCGCATTGGAGGATGGTTGTTTACAATTTCCGGTGAGCTTCATAGTGTTGAACTGATGCATTACATACCTTACAACTGGGTAAAATTGAAACCTTCAACAGAGTTCACGTCTCCTGGAAGAAATCGTTTCTTAATAGCCGAGAGCTTTTAGCAGGCCAACAATCTCTCACCCGTGCTGTAGATGAAGTTGGCCTCTGCTTCGGAGGAAGAATCCGGCGAGACAACATCTCGATCGCATTCGTTGGAGCTGAACGATTGGGAAAGGCATCTCTTCCCATGAGCGGAGGCAATGGCGTCAGCCTTTGCCGCCATCATGTGTCGCAGGGTGTCGTTCAGGTAGCGGTTCAGCAAGCTACTCTTGTACTTGGACGGAGGAGACGTGCCGTCGTCTTCGTTGGAGAAGTCTGCCCCGGCGAGGACGCTGGCCTGTTTCTCAAGCAGGCTTCGGCGGTAAGACGAGCCGCCAAAGTTTGATTGGGCCGTTGGAGTCGGTAGGGTGCACTCTTCGTCTAGAGAGGAGGAAACAAAACCGTCACTGCAAATTCTGCTTAACAAGAGAGATTTAGTGGACAAAGCGGCAGGTTTAGACTTTCTGAACTGCATTCCTCGAGGGCTGAAGTCCTGTATCTTCTAGACGTGTCCCTTGTCCTACACACTTGAAGTAAACAGTGAAACTGCCTCATTAACATGCAGTCAATCTCTCTCACGCCTCTTAGGCTAGGTGTGGTGAAGAAGAGGGACATCTAAAAGTTGCAGGACATCGGCCCTTGAGGGCCACTGGTCCAGACCTAACTCTTAGAATTCTCTTGTCTAGTGAAACGAAAAGACTGATTTATGTCAAACCATTAATCTTAAAGCCTCACCGTCCGAGTTTGTATCGTCACTGCACACACTCAGCCTCTCAGCATTTCCCTGGATGTATTTATTGTAGAGCTTGATCCTCAGCGCCCAGCTCAGGTCTGGCTGCCTCACCGTGTTCTTCAGCCTTCGCCGGGCGTTTGCAAACCAGTTGGAAACCTTGCACAGACATCACTTGGATCGATCAGTATGACTAGCCCTAACAAAAAAAAAAAAAAAGCAGTCCTTTGACGAGACGGTCTCACCTGCACTAGTGTCATGTGTGAACCCAGAGCGAGAAGAACCTTCTCGGTTTTTGTTGGGTAAGGGTTGTCCCGGTGCTTGTACAGCCAATGTTTCAGCGGCCGAGCCATGTCCTGGAGCACCTGCCTTTTGTGACGAGCTTTCACCCCACCGAGACGAGACCTGGGGGAGCTACAAGACAAATACTTCATGCCATATATCTTTTTGTTTTAGGTTGGAACTTCCATAAATCAGGTCGTATTATTTTTTTTGAAGTCCAAAATTTAAAGAATTTTCTAAAAATTCTTTAAGAAGAGATTCTTACCTGCATCTTCTGTACTTCATGGCAGAGATTTTCTCGGCCTGCTGCATGTCTGGGCTCTGTCCATCTGTTAAGCTCGTCTGAGGTGAGTCTTCACAGTTCGGCCCGGTCCTGTCTTCAACTCTTCTGTAGTTGTCCAAACAAAACTGAGCATCGTCAGTCTTCATCGCTGCAAATTTGTCCATTCTTAAACACTAAGGGTTTGTCCTCTGTCAACAGGTGCATCAACAGACTCCCAAAGACGTCCACAAACGGTAGATCCTCATTCTTTATAGACAAGGAAAATATATATAAATTATGTCCACTGCTCCTTTTTTTTTTGAGTCTCAGGAGCAAATAAAAACTGAACCTTACCAGGGAATAATTTTAGAAAAGTCAGATGATGTTGTCTGGTTTTACTGTTCTGTCTGAGGAGAGTTCAAATAACACTCAGCTCTGCAGACTATTGGCCCTCACGCCGGCCAATCGCCTCGCTGCAACACTCTGCAAGCCTTTCCTTGCAGAGTCCTGCCTCGCAGAGAGAGTCCTGCAGCAAGTACCTCTGGATGTGAAAAACGAGTCCGCTCCAAAGAATATCAGCAAACCCAGTCATTAGATTTACTAGAAAGTGATTCTGTCAGTCTGCGCGAAGCCGCTTAAGCGTGGCCTCATATTTTCGGCATGAGCCGCGCGATTCTTGCGGATCTTGCGGCATCACTAAGAATGGTGTCAGCAAATAATAATCCATGTTTTATCAGGGGATTCTGGAAATTTACGAGCGTAATAACACGGTTGCTAAAAACCACAAAACGACGGCTCATGTCAGGCAGGAGATCCCGCTGTTTTTCTGCAGGAGGGGCTGAGGGGGGGGGGGGGACTTCGGTATGGATTTCAGTAAAAACCAGCTGTTCAGAGAGGAACCGCGTTCAGTTTGTAGATACTATTCAATTAGGATCACAAATACACACATAAACAATTCACCATAAATGCATCTTCGACACATCTTCATCCCATCCAGACATGTAGAATGATTGCGTCCATTCTAATGGATTTCCCATCGTGTTTACGACATACGGCCTCTTGTAAAATTTATTTCGAGACTAAAGTTTTTTTTAACCTATTCCTAGTGCTGGAAAACCATATCGCAATATAAGCGTTTCATGTCAGTCGATATCAATAATTACGATTAGTCTAGTTTTTAATGTCCTAAATACTGCCAAACCGGTGGCGTTCCTGTTTGATCCAGCGTTCTCTCCACGCCGCTGTTGATTATTTTTAAGCAGCTCTGAGGCAAGGAAACCTGAAACTGCTGCTGCGCAAGTTAATCGGCAAGTTGTTGCTAGGAAACCAAAGAGTGAGTGAGTTAGTTGATGCTGCTGATTGCTGTGAGAGGTTGAGCAGCTACAATTTTCCTCTGCCTACATCCCCCAGAAAGCTGTTCAATTCTGGATCGGAGCTCAGTGAATATTCTATTTATATATATTCGATATTCTATAATGATGTATTATCGATTCTATTGCTATATATATTGTTATTGATTGTGTCCGGCCCTACACGTTCCCATTTGTAAGTCAAGCTCAAGTATATTGGACACGAATGTAAAAGTCTTACAGGAGATACTCAGTTTGATTTAGGGCTAGGCTTTAACTGGGCCATTCATCTGTTCTGATCTAAACAACTCAATTGTGGCTCTTGCTGTATATCTGTTCTGCTAGAAGTAAGTCTTTGTAACATTACATTTTATTTATTTATCAAAGTAAAAACTTTACCGATTTGTATCTGTAACAAAACCTAAAAACATGTGTAGTTTTCATTACACTTTAAAATCTTTCCACTTTGAAATAATACCCAAATAAGATTTGACCTGTAACATAAAATAAAAATAAAAACTTTGTAGTTTTCTTTGTAATGCAGTAATGTGTGGAGAGAGGGGGGAAAAAAGTCAAAAGGGGTGTGAATACTTCTGCGAGGCCCCGTAATTATTTTTCTAAGTGGGGTCTCCTCTGAGTTATGGCTGAAATTCAAGCAGCGCTCGTTCGACACACTTAAAGACAAATGTCTTTTCCAAGTTCATAACTCAGCACTGTGAATGGGCAGGTTGAGTTTTAGAGCGTTCAGAGCTGAAAACCACATGGAGCAGAAGCATCTCCGGTAGGTGCCGTAAATTCCTCGCTCGCATTCCTCGGCGGCGGCTGGAGGAGCGCCGGGCCTTACAGGCCGTTTAACCCGCCGTCCCTCCGCGAGCCGCCCCGCGGCAGCGCTGTTGTTGTTTGGATAATTTGGCGCTCGTTCCAGTGTTCGGTGTTTGCCTTACAGGTTCACAAACTCCAGGCTCATCCTCCTAAGGGCCAAACGTGTAGCGAGGACACGCCGGGGAGAAGCGAAGGGTTCGTCAAACATGGGCGTTTTTTTGCCGTATTGCCGAATAGCTGCGGTTCCAAGCGGGCTGTCAGATATTTCTGTGACATTACACGGAGACTTCACTGACTAGCATATGAGGTCTTCATCAGGTATGGAGCCCCCTGCGTGTTATTGTTCATGTCCGGAAATTTCGCGCTTGAAAACCGAAACACAACTAAATTCCTCACAACATCTACGCGTTACGGTCGCCAAAGTCAAGCAGCCATAACTGAGCTGCTTCACTCTCCCTCACTTTACTGAAAACTTTTTCCTGACCTTATATATCAGGGGTACATTTAAGATTTAGGGCCTTTATTGATAACAGCTAAAACCAATGGTAGTCGTCGCGAGCGGCTTTTTGCCCTCCACTAAAAAGTGGGGGCGGGATCCTGCACGCGGCGGCTTCAAGGGGTCCATAGGTGAGTATTACAGGCTTTTGCTGACTCATGGTTATGTGTCTGTCATTAAAATGAGATTAGGTAATAATGCTATTCCTGGTTCATTGCTGCCAGTGGCAGAGCTAGACTTTTAAAGTTGGGGGGGCATGAGGGGAAGGGCTATCTCGAGGGGGGCTGGTGGTGACAAAAATGAGAATGTGTGTGTGTGAGTGTGAATATATATATATATACAGTATATATATGAGAGGTGTATGTATACACATATATAATGTGTGTATATACGGTATATGTATAGAATAAATTGAATATTCTGTCTTTTTGAATCATTTTGTTGAATATTTCAACCTACTTTGTGAACATTTCACTATATATTTTAAGACAATCAGATCAGGTACAACTGTAGAGATGGTTGCTGATAGAGATGCCAGTTTAAAATGTTGGTCCTTATATTTCACACAGGAACTTTTGAGGACAAATTTCTTGTATTTAGAAACGGTTGACTCTTCTTCTCTGACTGCTTTAACAAATCACAAATGGAGCAATAAGATTGCTTAGTCTTCCAATACTTTATCAAATTAATGGTTAAAAAAAAAAAATGCATTTTTCGCTAGAATTTAGATCTGTAGCCCGACCCGAAATCTGGTCCGGGTCGGGCTTCTAATGGCCGAGCCAATGAGTTTGTAGCACACAGGGAAAACCTAAAGAGAATGTGTGATCAAGTTGTGTGGATTTATATTTGCATTGTAGTTTAAATAAAGGAGAAGCAGGTGGCTGTTGAAGGAAAGAAACAGACGTCCGTGAGACAGAGACAAGCGCAGTGCGCTGGACAATAATTGCTCCACCTTTATGCTCCAACTAGTCACACATCAGATGACCAACGACAAATATACAATATATAGTTACTCTGCTTACGCTAATGGTGGTCTAAAAACGAAACCAGTAAAAACTTAACTGAAGCAACACATCAGATCTCCTCACCCTCGTCTGGATAAGCACAGAGTCTGCTGGTTTCGTATCCAGACTGTGATGACGCGCAGCTGACCGCTTGGTGCGCAGACAGTTTCAACTTTACGCACAGAGAACATCGCGGAGCTCACTATCGACCATTATAAGAACAATATCTGTCAGAGTGTCACCTCTGATCTGGACCCTTTAACAGACCAGAGGCTAGTGCAGCTGATCCGCTTCTGCGGGATTTTTCTCTCCCCGAGGGGAGCGAGTGCAGGATCAGGTAACAATCAGAGCCTTGCCGAATTCTGATCACTTCATTTGGTGAAATGTTACCTGATTCCAAAAACGTTCTCACTACAGAGAAAAAGCTAAATGTTTAGCTTGAGGACTACAGAATGGAAATGAAATGATTTCTTTTCTTTGACGGACAACGAAAAAAATCTAGTGCAACTTCTGCTCCAAACTACGAACATCGTTGCCCCCCTCTCCCTTCTTCAGTTTTTTTTTTTTTGTGGAGGTTCAGTAAATAACTTATTGGGGTTTTACCTTCAACACCTGATATGAAGTGTGAATTAGCCTTTGAGTTGCAACACAGTGCAGCACAAGAGAAACATCCAGCAGAGCTTGCTTTTATGAGTATGAGTATAATGGAGGCTGGCATCGCGCCTGATATAAATCTATTTATATATATATCATCACATGGAATTATTTAAAGTTTTATAAATTTTCTTTTCATATGTCTATTATTGTTTTTCTTCTTTGGATATTAGGTTGACTTACAATGATTCCAAATAATGTATAGGAATGACCTGGTGCTGTTATCAGCTGGAGGGTATCTGGGGGGGGCAATTAGATATCAGGGGGGGCCATTGCCCCCCCAGACCCTTTGACTCCGCCCCTGATTGCTGCAACATTTCAGTAGCACTTGGTCTTATGTCAATTCTGTCACATATACACAGACGTATGGAAGGAAAAAGCTGTAATGTTTACTTTACTTTATGGTATTAATGCTTTTCCATTAGCTTGTGTTGCTGATAATGGTTAGCCCGGTTACTTAGCACAACAGTTGCTGCTCAATTTAGTAGTTAGGAGTTAAACACATGCTGGTTGTTTAAGACACACATAGACTCTGTAAGATGAAGATGATGTTGAACATTCACTGTATTTATTTTAGCACACTTTAGGCAGACGATCAGGACTGAAATGATCCAAGGCCCGCTGACATCATGCATTTCTTTCGATGTGGGAGGTGCGGCGCACATCAAACGGTGGGTTTTGGTTGGATGGCTCCCGTGTCTTTAATGGCATTGTTACAGTTTCACAGGGTGCCTGCAGATTGTCAGCGCGGCGATGAAATTATACTGCCACGGTTTCGGTCCAGGCCGCGCCTCAGGCCTGGCACAAGGCTTGCCTGCCTGCCTGCCTGCCTGCCGTCTTGAAAGTCTGTCCGTTTGCGCCGTAGAGTACCCAAGCGACTCGTCTGCACACTTTGCCACCGTCTTTCTCCGGCGTTGCTGAAATAACGGTCTCTTCGTCCCAGCGGCAGTGCTCGACCCACACAGTCAGCTTTTGTGGCAGCTCGTAATTTCTCTGTGACGGTCATGTCTCTCGAGAGCCATCGGCGTTTCCCGGCATGACACTGCGCTCCCTTGTTCCCAACTTTCCCCGCTACATGAAGCAGATGAACACTTTGTCACACGTAATGGAGCGAAGCGCCGACAAAGAGAGTTAAACTCCCGTGAATTTTAGAGGAATGGAAGAATAATTAAGTACCTCCTGATGGTGAGAAAAAACCCTCAAGCCTTTGGAGTTGGAGAGTTCGAGCAGTTGTAACACCTAACACTGACGTCTACTCAAAGACCTCGCAAAAGTATCTCTTGAGCTTTTTTCCAAATTTTATAAGACAACAACCAAAAAGTTTCAATGTATGTTATTGAGATTTTCATTTGGTAGACTAGCATTAAGTAGCACATAACATGAATAGGGAAAAAAAATGTTTGTTTTTAGACCTTTTTATGAATACAAATGTGAAGAGTATGACGTGAATTTGTGGTCCGATGACCATAAATGAAATAATTCAGTCTAATTGTGGATAGAAAGATGTGAAGAGGTTTAAAGCCGAGTTCGGTTATAAGAGAATATCCTAAGGTCTTATAATTCAGTGGCACACTCTTGACTACACCAACTGGAGATGAAGAGTTTGACACAACAGATTTTTGACTTTTTTTTTTCTCCCCCGATTTACTGCAATGCTTTTTACAGTGGGTAAAATACAAGTACTGTACTCATCAACGTTGTCTTCCGTTTAAATATCTTTATTGAGGCTATTTAAATGAAATCCACACCATTTCATTGTTGGGAACAAAGTAATCTATATTCACAAAAAAAAATTACAACGGCATATCAGGGCAATTGCAAGTAGGATAAAAAAGAGGAGTAAATTTTGAGATTCGTCTCAAAATTTCTTTGTAGTTTTTTGGTGGAAATTTATGCCTCCTTTTTTTCTTCTACCTACAATGGCTCCAGTATGCGGTTGTAATACACCCATTTTTTTTTTTGGAAAAGCCCTTTTTCTTAATGACAACTCTATGGAGAAGTTAGCCATTTGCATTTCTTTTGTGCGATTTTGATCCGTGTTTCTACACAAACTGTCTTCAAATGCTTGAAGGTTCTTGGGATCACTTATATACACTCTAGTCTTCAGTTCATAGATTTTTACATTTAGATCATTCTAGCAGTTTTGCTTTGTTTCTCTGAAACCATTTCAGACATTCCTTGGCTGTGTGTTTGGGACTAAGATCTCGTTTGGAAACCCACACTCCTTTCATCCGTAGATTCTGATCAAGACGTCCCCGGGACGTTTCTCCATTTGTCCTGCTTTCAGGTCTGTTCTGTAAGACGGCTACCTCTGTTCCCACCTGCAAACTTCCGTTCTGGCTTGATGCGACCGAGACGTTTCCAGTGACATTCTTCTCCCAAACACGGTGTGTGTGCACTAACATCCGAAGAGCGCAGCTTTTCCTTCAGCAGTGAAGTCTTGTGCACAGAGGCTGTTGCAGTTCAATGTGTTACTCATTGGTTTCATTTGAAAAACTGTTACCTAACTTTTCCAGGTTTTTCAAAAGATATTTGTGAATGCTCCTTGGCTCCTCGACTCTTTTAATTATTCTTCTGACTCCTCTATAACCGGGTCTTGGCTGATTTATGGTAAAATAATGTTCTGTCCCACTTCGGATTACGGCTCAAGCACAGCTTGCTGGAACATTCTGTAGTTTAAAGATTCGGCCACAACCGTGGCCGTTAGTAAGTTTTGCGAAGGAAACTTTTTTTTTTTTAGAAGCTTTCTCCGCTTTTGCCAATTGTGACAATCTGTGGGATAATTTGGTAATGAAAATCCTTTTTGCTGAGTTAATATTAAACCAGCCTATATGGATTGGCACATAGCAAGAATGACTTCTAAATGCTGCCAGATTTCAGCTGGTTTCTTGGCTTTCTAAACATACATGTGTTCATTACTTCTTTCCTGTACCATTCCACGTTTATACTTGTATCTTTCTTTATGGACTAGACTGTGCCAGGCAGTTCTAGAACAGAGTGGTCTGGATAAAAGCCTTGTTGAATGGAGTCTGCTTTGTTAATTGCTGGTTTTAGTTATGAGTCCAGTACTCTAGATCTTCTCCAGGGGACTGACTAATCATTTTTTTAATTCCAGAAAATGATGTGGCGCATAACAAATGCACTTCATACCATGAATTTTATGTTTCTTCATCATTTCACTGGATGTCTTTTGTATGCATTTGAAGTTGTTATATATAAGTATCGCCAAGGGACAATAGATAAGATTCATTGATTTGCTGCCATATTATGAATCCACAAAACTAAATAAAAGTTTTTTTCATGGGTTAGAATGGCCCCTTTAAAGTCCACTCTTTTATTTTTTGGATAAAACTTGAAGATCGCTGTTCACAGATGCGTTAAATCTACTCCCATTAAGCTTGAGATATTTCACAAAGACGCAAAAATGTCCATTTCTAGATGTATAAAGCCGATAAATACCCCCAAAATGCTCACAGCTGTAAACGCAGGGCGAGAGGCGACTCAAACATGAGGAAATCTGAAAAAGTTCGAGGAGCGTGGACACCTATGATTCAACTATGATTGTTTTCCTGTTTATGTGCGTTTCGCACAGCGAGCGCATAGCTGGCAGAAAGCCTCACGGGCTGCTACTAATGTTTCACTGCTGCACATTACAGCTAATTGAAGCGCAGCAGCTGTCAGAATAATTCCATGCCGATGTTTGCAACTTGGCAGCAAAGGGACGACACTCGGCCGCAAATTCTTCACAAGATCAAGTTTTCCCCCCCCCCCCGCCCCTTCTTCGCTCTACAAATTAAAGTTATGTCAACTAAATGCTTAAAGAGAAGCCGAGTCCGAGACGACTGGAAAAAGCATTAGACAGAGAGAGAGAGAAAGAGAGAGAGATGAATTTGATTAAACTAGATCACCAACGTAAAAATTTAGGGAAGCTGGGAATCATGAAAAACTAATAAAAATGACAGAGATTATTATCCAAATTTATTCAACTCAAACGCGGTACTTATGCACAGAGGAACATAGTGTGCATCACTTTTAAGGAGACTATATTAAATAAGATTTTAAAAAGGGCCTTAAGGAATATTTGATGCAATCCCCGCTCAAATCCAGCCAGTCAAGCTGCTGCAGCTCCTCCACGCTTTTGTTGGCGCCGAGCGCATCCACGCCGCAGGAACCCACTGGACCTCTGGCTCGTCCAGCTTCTCGACGTCGGCTTTCAGCTCTCTGAATGCCGCGGCGACGTCTCCGTTGACGATCACTTTGTCAAACAGGTGGCCGTACTGGCTGTCCAGCGTCTCAGCCTGGTCGAGCATGTCCTCAAAATCCTCCTCCTGTGAACCCAGAAAAAACAACCCCGACAAATTGAGCACCCTGAAAAAAGGAAGGTTACGAATGCTTTGTTTCCACTAAGCGGTCGGACGCCATATTTGTTTTTTATCTCCGGCGTATTCCTCACTATTGACGGACAGCGTTTCCACTGCCAGTTGGACTCTCACTGGGCAAACGTCATACTGGTTTGACGACAAATGTTGGCGTGCTGGTACGTCTCCAGCTTGTCGCTAGCTGCCATGTTTTTCTGTGCCCCAATAAGCGGACTTTGTTGTTTGACGCCAGTAGATAGAAAAATGGAAAACGGGTATAAAAAAAAAAGTTAACCCTTATTCTAAGGTTTACTTCTAAGACTATATTAGATGGTTCATAAGAGAGGCACAAGGAAAGTTGACACACAATAAGATACTTAACCGTGATTATTTCACACCTAATCATCTTTTTAAAGTGGGTGTACTGGAGAACAGCTTGTGCTGGAAAAATGGAAGAGTCTTGAAGGTGCTTTTATTCATACAATGTGGGCCTGGTCCTTTAGTTCAGCCCTATTTGGCAAAAAAATAATCAGAACAACGGGAAAATGGCTTGGTATAACTTTGCCTGAACCTGTTCAGCTTTGCTTTCTAGAGGCAGGTCATGTTTGCTTAAAAACGTCCAAATATGCATTTGCTTTGGTACTGAATAGTTTCAAGAAACGTCAAGATAGAACTTAGTTTAGGGAATGGATAAAAACGGATTAACCTAATTATTTTGACTTATTGATAGCCAAACTACAGGACTGACAGGAGTCCTATAACTTTTGCTTTTTAAAAAAATTAAAGACAAATAGTGTTTTGTGGCGTTTACAATCTTAAATTTTGTTGTGAATGTGTGATGTGTATATGCAGCTTGGTTTGGTCTTTCCTATTATTTGTTCTATTTGTTTTAGTGCTCTGCTAAAAATTCAATACACATTTAAATAACAAAAGATATATTGGAAAAGATTAAATCTTACCTCAAGTAAACAAAAATTACAGTATCAAGATTTGTTACTTAACAGAACAAATTTCAATGGCAATAACTTGAATTAGTAATACATTTTTAAGTGTATTGTGTATTATAACCAACTCTCCAATCAGTCAATGGACTGCGTTGTTTGACCCCAGTAGATAGTGCAAACTGGTTTATTGATTGTATATAAACCAGTTTGGACAGAGCTCTCTCTGGTGACCCAGATGACCCTTAATTCCATGATTCATTTGGTGGTCTTGTGGCTGTAGAAAAAGCCCAAATCATCACTCCTCCACCACCATACTCGACAGATATTGTGACATGTTTGTGCCAATGTTCTGTCTTTTGCTGTTGCCAAAACTTAATCTGCTTTTGAAGGGATGAAGTCGTCTTCTGGCAATCCCTCCAAACAAGCAATACTCACTCCCCCTGTTTCTGATTGTCGTGTCATGAAGTTCAACTGAAGTTTTGGTTTCTTTGGTTTTTTGCATTTCCCAGACCATCCTTGGGGTAAATTCTCCCGGACATCCATGTGAAGACTGGCAACTATCTTGAATGTGTGGGGGGAAAAAAATCTCCTTAGTGTATGAGTGGCCTTGTAACCCATTCTAGACTGACGGGCAACAAACAATTGCTTCTTTGATGTCATTGCTAATGTCTTTTCATTTGCTAAAACACACCTGTATTCTCCAAACCAGCAATCCGCTAAAACACCTGCTTTCACAGAGGCCCTCGCTGTTGATGATGGTTGTTTTAGTTTAACCTGAAGTACTCAAACACAACAGGATACAAAACCATGACCGCAGAGCTGCACTGGGGAGGCATGCCACAGTAGTTACATGCTCCGCGTAATGGCTATGAGACCTTTTCAGACCAGATGTGGTTCGAGTTGAAAGCAGACTTTTTGGATTGGCTCGGACTCTTTGAAGGTTTGGGTTGTTGGTGTCGGGCAAAGCACCAAAGCCTTGCTGCATCGCGGTTCTAATAAGGGCCACACGGACAAACAGAGTCCGACAGTGAATGTAAAGCCATATATCAATTAGGAAAAAGCTTACTTGTCTTTCTTAGTAAATGTATGTGCACTTTGAAATCTATATGCTTCTGTTTGAGGGGGGAGAAAATCCTACAAGATAAACTGAACCACCACCTGCTTTCAGTCATTGCCTAGAAACATTGCACATCTACAAAAATGCAAACGTTTTTCTGGGCAAACAGCCAAGACCAAGAAAACCACCCGCATACTACCCATAATGTCTCCTGTCTCTTGAAAGTGTCTAAGAAGCAAATTACACGGTCAACGCAAGGTGTGTGCCTGGTTTATAACCCCCACACCGGCCTGCAAGTCTCAAGGCATGCAATAAGCACCTGACTTCATATATCCAGTTTCAGTGCTGTTTCGATGTTGGTCGGAAAACCTACCAACATTGGTAGGTCACGGATGGGATTATACCCATCCGTGACCCTAGGATGGGTACGGATGGGTACCCTACATTTACACCAAATGTAGCACCAAATCTAGGGTGCTACATTTGGTGTAAATGTAGCACCCTAAAACGGTGCTACATTTACACCAAAAGGTGGTTTTACAAACTGTAGACTCATGGGGGCTGAATACAAATGCACACCACACCTTACAGATGTTTTTCTTTTTTTGCAAAAAAGAAAAAGGTATTAAAACTCTAGGCACATTATTTTGGTCTGTGACATTAATCATCAATAATATACTCTGTCTCACAAAGCGCTATCTAGTTTCTATCATTGTTTGGTAAAGTTAGCTTACGATGTTATTATGGGCCCCAGATATAAAGGTATGTGCTGTTAGGTTGGTGGCTAGTTGCATCTATGTTTGACTGCCTTTTAAATTGCTTATGTAGCAAAATTTTGGGTAACTTGTATAAAACAGAAATGGAATTACAATGACATAAAAAACAATGGTTTGTGTACTAGCCAGTTTAATACTGCACTAGTTATGCGTTGATCCATTGCTGCGTAGTTATGACGCTCTGAGCGGCTAACGTTTTACCTGTTGATCGCTTGTAAAGTCAATCCCAGAGACCTTCTTTTAGTCCAAATTCCAAATTTGTTCCAGTCAGATGAACCATTTGTGAACAAAATCCATTTATTCCACGATACACGGAAACAGCGTTAACAATGACTCCGCCACAGCGGTCAAAAACCTTTATGCACTTCCAGGTTCAACACTTGTCAACTACCTGTCACCTCTTGGTTCATGTAGTGGAGGCCACAGCCCCATCTAGAGACCAAAAAAACAAAAATACACATATTTGGCTCCTATAGTTTGCTAACATGAGATTGCCATGACTGGCTAACGATGCTAGCAGTGCTAGATTTGAAGCTACCTACTAGTGCCAAAATAAAGCCCACCCAAGTATTAACTGCACTGAGTACCACTACTTGCATACCATTTTGGATACTCTTCAACTCTCCAGATAAGAAGAAAACTCTCTTTGTGACAATAATAGCTAGAATTAAACGTGTGAAGTTGTTATGTGAACCGACAGGCTCACTTTGGAGCTTAGGCTAAAAGTATCCATATGTACTTACTGAAAACATCCTGACTTGCGTACTGTTTTCATCACAGACAAATTTAGCTCTCCGCCTGGTGAGGCGAAGCTCCTCAATCCTTGGCGGTTTCACGAACACTACGTATGGTTTGAATTCAGAAGTGTAAACGTGCTTTATTTTCTGCAGAGGGGGGGAAAAAATAACAGAGAAACGATAAGGTCAGATGAACGCATAAAAGAAATGAGGATTAATGGTTTGTGAGCATCTCTTGTCTGTCGATGTACTTTAACTGCTACACTGTGGAAGAAATTGCAATTCATAGGGAAAAGTTTTGTTAATTTATTTATTTATTTTATTTTGTACGCTTTCATGATCCACTTCTGATTCAGGTAACTCTTTCATAACCAGTCAAAATCAGAAACATCCTCATGAGATTGGAGAAAAGCCATGAAAATGCCAGTAACTTTATTCCAGTTGAAAAATACCAGAGAAACTAAAACTGTGATTTATGCAGCTCAGTGTTAAATAATACAGTGCCTTGCAAAAGAATTTATAATCCTTGGTGTTCTCATATTTTTAAGAGGACCCTCAGATTTAACATTTACTGAAATTACATGAATTCATTTGCAGTAAACAGTGCATATAAAGAATGTTTAAAAGAATATATTTTTTAAGAATACAGGTGTTTTTTTTTAAATATCTTCTTTCCGAGAAATATTTTTAATAAAACTTTCATACTGAACTTTAAAATTAAATATATACTATATTAATGGGATAGCTATAGTATACTGGTTTAGTTGTTATATGTATGGATGATACATGTTTAATGTGAGATTAAGTAGATTTGTAAGGAGTGGGAATTTTGATAAGTTTTTACTTCCACTCCACTTCCTGGAATATGTAAAACAAAAGTTTTGACATTATGATTCATGCAGTACATGAAGCATAATGTACTTATTCAAAAAATAAACAAACTAATCTGATAGAAATGTGACAAAATGCCATATGACTAGTTTTGCAAGGCAGTAGCTGCGTTTCCATTAACCATAAAATTGTGAAAAAAATTGCAATTACGAAAATAAATTTGCTTAATAAAAACATGCCATTTTGAAATTTCGAAAAGAATTCATGTTTTTTTATTTGGTTTTTCACTTTTTTAACCATCACGAGTCACGTGATCAACAGCCGGATGTTGCTACTGGAGAAAACGATGACAGGAAGTATAGGAGGGTGATGGTTTGTGTTTTGTTGGACAAAGTGCAGCTGGCTCCACCTGAGCGCTCACAGCTTTGCACAGTTAATAAAAAGTTTTGTTATTTGAACGTATTGAATCCATAACTCTTCTGTAAAATTGGCAACTACAAATTCCCCAAAATGCAGAATACGTAGCCTCTCCTAAGTATAAGGGGTTTGTTGCTCCAATGCCTGAATAAGACGCCAACCTCTCCTCTGATAGATGATGATCACTAGCTCCATGGCTGAAATATGAATATATCTCATGTAGCCGTTTACATCTGTCGCTACCACAATTTTTAATGACTTCTCGCTTGAACAAGCTCGTTCACCACATTTTAATTTAATTTAATTTCTTATTTAATGGAAACACAGCAATTGAGAAATTGTATTTTTCGACGTTGGCGGAAAGATTTGTGCACATTTGTAACGGAAACGTGTTCATCAAAACTGAGTGAACGTGAACGTCTTTTTGCTGGGGTTATGCTTACGCTTGGGTGAACATCAAGGAGGCAGACTTTGCCTTCAGCCATCACTCTCAGCACCGAGTCCAGATTCGACCCGTAGTAGTTACCTCTGTACTGTCCATACTCCACAAACCTACAGACACGGTGAGGCAAGCAGAAAACCGGGTAAGAAGGCTTTGAATGGTTGAACAAGACCCCCAATGGGCAAACAGCTCAAGTAGTGCCACATATCCCTCACCTGTGGTTGAGGATGAGCTCCTCAAACGCCTGAACTGAAACAAAATGATAATCCAGGCCTTCGCTCTCCTGTCTCCTCTTCTCGCGCGTCGTGTCTGCAAAACGGGAAAAGAGACGGGACACTGCTTTGTGTTCGCGGGGAGAGAATTTACGCTCCGCGCAGGACGTAAAAGCCGAAAGTAATGAAACCTCAAGATGTGCAACTTACACGGCACACTGACGCCATAGCGGTCCGGTTCGGAGATCACCAGCCTCCTCTTCAGCTCGTTCACGCCAACCCCGCTGGGCCCTGGAGACACGGATCAGAACACGGTATTCTGAATGTGGGTTTTAATTCTCAATATCACCGCGCGGTAATGCTTTCCTTGAGCGAATCCCAACGGTAAATGACACAGCTGTCTTTATCATCAGAGAATTAGAGAGCAAATGAAAGTCAGACAGACGGAGCTCTGATTTCATTCGAACAATGATGCTCAAACAGCCTTCCGTCTGATCGGTCTTACACTCTCTGGGAAAGCCATAGCGTCGTATCTAAATGTGCCATCTGCAAAGCCGTGCAGTATCGGTGTCGTTATAATGTAGGATACACAGGACGGAATCTGCACACACACCCATACACACCCCCACACACACGCGCAGGCATTCGTCCACATGTTCAGTACTGTAGCAGCCGGGATTGATGCGCAGCCAGATTGTATCAGTTTCTGTTGGGACGCAGTCTAAAAGCAGGATTCCTGTCATATCTGCCTTTTCCATCACTGGGTTCCATGAGTTTGATGCATAACCAAATATCCAGTTTATGGACTTGCTACTCTTTCAGTGCTGATGTGCTCCACAGCTGTTATGCAGATCTCGCAGAGGACTATCATCAGGCTCATTGGACGCTCTCCAATCGTAATTTCTTTGTAAGAGCTACAGGGTATACGTACCACGCCGTTTGGCGGTAAACAGGTCTTTAGCTTAAGACGAAACGTGTAAGCGATGCAAACGGTAACAATGTTCCTCCAATTTGGTTTAACATCCTCCGTCTGGTCCTGGATTAGAAACGGCCTTCATTGTCTCGCAAAGGGGAGACTCGGTTTTGGGTTTTTCCCGTCTGTAACTTTTCATTGCAAGTGAGCGATATATTCCTAATGATGACCTAACGATGTCGACTCTCCCCAGCGACAGTCGACAGTAAAACGGGACCCGGAGTCGAGGTTAGCCCCAACTCAATTAAAGGAGTCTAAATGTAAATCCAAGCTGTCTCAAGTGTTCCAGATTGATGATACGCCTTCTGGCGGACATCATGAGGGATCTGATTCATGAGCATTCGTCTCTGTCCTCCCAGTCAGCTATCTTTTATCTCTTCCCTATCTGACCTTGCTTTTACATCTCTTCAGCTATTGGTGTTTCTCGCCGTCCCGTCTTTCACTTCTCAAAATGTACTTTTTCTTCCTCCGACTCCCCACATTTCCTCCCTTGCTTTATTCCCCCTCGGTTTTTCTGTGACCTTCAGTTGTATCCTATTATGACATTAACAAGACCTTTGGCGGCGCTCGCAGTGGAATTCCCTGTGGGGAGATAGAGCTCAGAAATACACAGAGCAGACCTGCAGGATTGGCAGGAGGAGTGAATGCGGGGTTGGACCGCTGCGTTACTTAAGTGAACGCAATATATTTTGACTCGCAGATTTCTGACACTGTTTACGTGGGTCTGATGGGAAGGGATCATTTTTCCGATCAAAAGTGGAGACATAAATCTTCATCAAGGCGTTACTTTTTTTCTTTTGATCAACAACAGGCTCGACATGTTTTATTTAAATAAATAGGATGAAGGTGTTTTGTGTTCTCTGCTTAGCCATAAAAGCAGCAGATATAAAGCAGAATTCAACAGACTACAGCACCACGGGTTGTTTTGTTTTTTTTTCCTCCACCAACTTTCACTATGTACAGTACGTCAGTGTAGTATATCACAAAGCTGATGCACATCAGGTAGAAATCCAGCCTTTGAATACAGATGCATTTTTGACTTTTTTTTCACGTACCGACCAGGACAATGAGGCGGTGTCTGTCCTTTGGCTCCTTATGGTAGGGTACCACCTCGATGTAAGTGCGGGGACAGATTGCACCATGAATCTCAGAGCTCCACCTCCGTAACTGAGCAGATTTCCTGGCTCTGCTGCTTTTCCGTCCGAGTCGGAAGCTCCTTCTCAGACCGGCTGGAGGAATAAAACCGACAATAGTCTTTAAAGAAGTGTCTGAAACTGCAGAAATCTAAAATCTAACTATTAATTAGCCAGTTGTGGCTAACTAATAAAGCTAATAATTTCTTTGGAAGAGTTACATCATGTCACTCTTACATCACATATGTAACAGTTACATTGCTGAACATTTGTGTAAATGTGCCAGAATTAGCCAAAAGGTGATTTTCAATCTGTTGTTCTTGGGTAATGAGTAATGTGTCTCGCTAAAAACAAAGGTTACACAAATGATTTAAGTTTTGTCAATAAATACAATCAATACAAACAGTAAAAAACAAAGTAAGGAAACTACAACACAATTATTATAAAAAGTGCTAAGTTAATCCTGCTTCCAGATGGTAATTCAAAACGTTGACAGGTGTAACGTTGTGCTGTGTGTGATTTAGCGTCAGAACCTTCTGCTTATGAATCTGCCATCTTTTCCTCCTGAAGCAGAAATGCAAACCCCGCCGACTTAAAGCTCAACGTTTCAGATCAGGTCAAATTTTCATAAATCCTGAAGCAAAATTACGGTTATTTGTTTTGACGTGTCGCATCGTTTCAGGGCCTGCTCAAGTCGTTCAGCGTTGCCCCTGACGGCGGGCCAGTTGGGACCGGCTTGTTTAACGGGACAGATTATAAAGCTCAGCGCTAAACACAGAGCGGAGACTGTGAACGGGCCCTGCTTCAGGAGCAGTGTGCAACGCGGGAGCATGTCTCAGTGAAGACACAACTCGGTCCGTCACGCTTTGCTGGTGTTCTGTCTGACTTCCAGCTGCTGCAGCACATCTGTGGTCTGGCTCCTCTGGGATCGGCTCACGATCAGAACCACCACTCTGGTGGCATAGCCAGATTGTCCTTTTTTTTTTTCTACTAATTTTAACTCCTCTAGCATGTTTAAATGTGTTCCTTTTCGGTCACATAAAGAAGAATGTTCCTCTGTGGAAAAAAGAAAAAGTTAAAGGGGCAGTAATATGTAAAATGGATTGTTTTCTTAGTTTTATGTCATGTCATAATGTCATTTCCACATCAAAAACACACTTGGATTGTTGCTTGGATTGATTCTTTCATGCATGTTTGGGAAATCCTTTAATCTCCCGTGGCAACCAATCAGCTGTGCAAAACGCCCGGGTGGACCTAGCCCCGCCTTTGAGGCACAGCTCACCCTAGAAGTGGCAGTTTCCAAGGCTATGAGCTTCCGCGTCACAGAGCAGCACTCCCTCGTGACTCCCCCACTCAGCTCCTTCAGACTAGCCAGCAGCAATTAGCAAGCACCTGGTGGAGCTGCACATCTGTTGAACTCATCATACGAGCTACTTCTCAGTGCAACGCCGGTAAAAACGTTAAAGGGTTAACAGAGGAGCCACGTTGTGACGACTTCCTGAAGGCGGAGTTTCAGAAGAGTTTTTAAAGTGACAGAGGCCCAATTTCAAGGCGTTAAATTATGAAGTCAAGTTTGACATACAGTATATAACAATTTTATAACAACTGAAGTTAACATAGTAACTTGATTGCACTGTAAAATGGCACTATGTGCCTGGAAAGCCCCTTTAAACATTTGCGTTGAGTCTGAAATGTAACATAAATTCATATTTCTTCTATCTTAAGTCTTTCTGTCAGAGAATCTCTAGGTCGTTTGCAAATGAATCCTGCTGCAGATCGGTTTGGACGTGCTGCAAATGAGTCTTGCACTGAGCCAGTACAGATGAAATGATCCGGGTTTCATTCTGCATCACAAAAGACTTAAAAACAACTGGATATTATTCCATACAGTGATCAGATGTTGCTCATGAAGTATAAATGGCGTTCTTGGGTTGTTTTTGAAACATGTACAGCCCTGTGAGAAAATAAGAGCATCCCTCAAGACAGGCTTGCAAAAATACACTGCCTGGCCAAAAAAAAAAGTCGCCACCTGGATTTAACTAAGCAAATAGGTACAAGCCTCCTGTTGGATAAGTACTGCATAGGCGATTATCTTTCAGCTGGCAACAAGTTATTTAACCCCAGCTGATGCAATGAGTAACTCCTCATTTCTTAAACAACCATGGCAAAAGACACATCCTGTGGTCGTGCAAAAGACGTTAGTCTGTTTAAGAAGCAAATCATTGGCATGCATCAAGCAGAGAAAACATCTAAGGAGATTGCAGAAATTACTAGAATTGGGTTAAGAACTGTCCAACCTATCATTAAAAACTGGAAGGATGGTGGGGAACCATCGTCTTCCAGGAAGAAATGTGGTCGGAAAAAAATCCTGAATGATCGTGATCGGCGATTACTTAAACGTTTGGTCAAATCAAATCGAAGAAAAACAACAGCAGAACTCAGGAGTATGTTTAATTGTGAACGCAAAAGCATTTCCACACACACAATGCGAAGGGAACTCAAGGGGTTGGGATTGAACAGCTGTGTAGCCGTAAGAAAACCTCTAATCAGTAAGGCTAACCAGAAAAAAAGGCTTCAGTTTGCTAGGGAGCATAAAGATTGGACTCTGGAGGAATGGAAGAGGGTCATGTGGTCTGATGAGTCCAGATTTACCCTGTTCCAGAGTGATGGGCGCATCAGGGTAAGAAGAGAGGCAGGTGAAGTGATGCACCCATCATGCCTAGTGCCTACTGTACAAGCCTGTGGGGGCAGTGCTATGATCTGGGGTTGCTGCAGTTGGTCAGGTCTAGGTTCAGCAACATTGTGTGCCCAAAGAATGAGGTCAGCTGACTACCTGAATATACTGAATGACCAGGTTATTCCATCAATGGATTTTGTCTTCCCAAATGGAACGGGCTTATTCCAAGATGACAATGCCAGGATTCATCGGGCTCACATTGTGAAAGAGTGGTTCAGGGAGCATGAGACATCTTTTTCACACATGGATTGGCCACCACAGAGTCCAGACCTTAACCCCATTGAGAATCTTTGGGATGTGCTGGAGAAGGCTTTGCGCAGTGGTCAGACTCTCCCATCATCAATACAAGAACTTGGTGAAAGATTAATGCAACACTAGATGGAAATAAATCTTGTGACACTGCAGAAGCTTATTGAAACAATGCCACAGCGAATGCGGGCTGCAATCAAAGCTAAAGGCGGTCCAACAAAATATTAGAGAGTGTGACCATTCTTTGGTGGCGACTTTTTTTTTGGCCAGGCAGTGTATTTCAACATATTGATGTTTAATTTTGAATTTTAACAATCCTGAAAATGTAATAATTGTTTTGTTGTTTATTGGCCATTGTGTTTTGAGGCCCTCGTTAGTGACCTGCAGCGGGCTGCATCCGCTTTTCTTCCTGAGAAACAAATCGTGTTAAAGCTAAAGTATTAAAACAACTCATTCTATTATCACCACTTTGAAGGAAGACACACACTTTATTTTAAAATAGGTCCATATTTAACATTAAAAAACAAATTTATATCTTCATTTTAGTCTGTTTTGTGTTATACTATGACAGTCTAATGACGTTTCTACTTTCGTTAATACACAAACACACACATATACACGTATTAAAAGGATGAATTATTTTTTATGGTATATTTTGTTTGATGTTTTGTGACAGTGAGCTCCATTCACGCATTGCTCTAAACATCACTGTGTGTTAGTTTAAACCAGTAATCCATGGATATTTTTGGCTAAATGGAGGTTTTTGGTAAAACATGGTTGGCGATTTTACTGTAATTATGTTATTTAGAAAACGTGTCAGCGCGTACGACCCTCGCATCAGACATTATTGGACATTTTGTAGCACTTTGATGGTTTGAGCTGTTTAAATCGTTCGATATTGAGTTCAGCGCTCCGGACTGCTGAAGAGAGACTAAATGAAATGTTGTTGACCGGACAGATGAGTGTAAAACCTTCAGACGGAGACGTTTTCTCACTCATGCCGTTTTAGCCACACAAGGAGAGGAGGGCGTCCTAACTTTGTCCTCGTCTAGAAAATGCGTTTTTGTTTCGGTCTTTTGCTTGACGAGTAAAACAAAATTAATTTCCCTGCTCAAGTGAAACAGGTCGACATCAGAATGTTAACGTTTCTCGAAAAAGAATTGAAACATTCAGTGATGTGTACTGGATTTCCCCCGCGCCCCGACTCCTTTCATCAACACCGTTTTTACTTCTGAAACCCAGAACTACCAGACGAGGTGTGAAAGAGATTTCAGTCCCTGCGGTCGTTTCAGTTTCACTCTTGTTCTCTTCTATCTGGCGTCTTGCGGCACTTTTACAGACAGAACTGTAGCTATGGCAACGTACTTTCCACAGCATTTGCGATGCGAGTTTGATATTAGGTTCAGATTTGACCTTTATCCCTCTGTCTACCAACATGTTTGTCAATTTGCACTCAGGTAACAATAATGGATCTGTTCCAACTGACATTACTTTGATAAATACATTCATCACCCTCGTAAATATAACTTTGCAAACAAGAAACCCACACACTTTTGGTTTATTAATAGCACTTCTCAATAACTGCAGAACATATTTCATGGGGTGTAAACGCCTTTAAGTACCTAAGTACAAAGCCAATGTCTGGGAAATTGTTGGTCCTTAAATATAGAAGATGAAGGAAAACATATTTTTAAGCCCAAAAAAATAATGACGTTTAACCTTTCACCAAGACTGTTTTGAATAAAATACACTGTACTGTAATTAGAACTTAAATAAATCTGATTTGATTGAATCAAAAAGAATTAGAGTCATACAAATCGAACTTGAAGACAAATTTGCGGCTCAGTATTCGTGGATTTCATCTATTCACAGATTTTTCTGTGGATCACAACTCCAACAAATTATTTGTGAAAAATTCACCTGTTTGCGGATTTTTTCCCCTTTTTTTTCATCCAGCAAATAGCTTCAAATAATGCCACTTAACTCTCTTATCGGCTGGCATTTCCAACGCAGCCAATCTGGGACCTCCGTTCATTTTCCTTGGAGCTGATTGGCTGTACTCTCAAGAGCGGAAATAGCAAAAACTGTGGACCTTGACTTCTGTGTTGGTGGCAAAACAGCTGTCATTGGGTGTATTAGTGGCATATTTGGTGTCTGGATTATTAAAATAGGCAGTATCTCTACAGTATATTCAGAGACAATTTGAAGTATTTGTGGATTTCAGACGCTAATGCTTGTGAATGTGACACCTTCTAACAGGGCTGAAGGTAATCCAAAAGATTAGCAGTCTTCTTTGTGGTTTGGATTAAAAGTTGCAAATATACACTTTAAAGCAGCGTCTTCTGCCATTCCACAGCTGAATCACTTCAAGAACACTTTTATTCTATGCTGCAAGTGAAAATTAAAAGAAAAAAAAAAAAACTGTCCTCAGGTAGGAGTCAGTGTGCTTTGAGTGTCCAGCGTCTCACCAATGTGGATTCCTGTTATGGCTCCGTAGTCTACATCCTCTGGGACTGGAAAAACTGAAGGAGAGAAACAGGAAAT
The DNA here is from genome assembly GCF_003331165.1 of Xiphophorus hellerii. Lineage (NCBI taxonomy): Eukaryota > Metazoa > Chordata > Actinopteri > Cyprinodontiformes > Poeciliidae > Xiphophorus > Xiphophorus hellerii. The sequence continues at coordinate 6,432,818 of NC_045677.1, read as the reverse complement.
GTGAAAAACCATCATTAAAATTTTTTTTTTAAATCTAGAAACATGAACTTCATGCTCATTACAAACGTTCTGAAATACGTTAGGCTTGTAAAATTTAAGTAACTGTGAGTACCATATGAGGGAGCCCGTTCAGTTCATGGATACTTTTAACAATCTTACTTACAGCAAAGATACGGCTCGTAAAAATTTTATATTTTGGGGGCGGGGGAGAGGCAACCTTGAAAAATACACACCGATCTTGGAAAAGTCAACGTTTTAAAATGTTAAACTTGTGAAGCAATTCATCGCATGCGTGCTTATTTTATGAGTTGTGCCGAAGGAAAGCTTTCAAAAAAACAAAATGCGTACCGACAGTGCCTTCCATGACATCTGCCGAGCATGTGGAGAAAAAAAAACACACAAAAAAGTTATTCTCCTGTAGGGGGTGGGAGGAGGTGGTTTCCACTTCTCATCCTGGAAGATGTTCTTTATAAAGTGTTTTATGCTCTTCGGGTGGTGTGACTTTATGAACTGAAGCAGTGGTTCCCAAACTTTTTGCACTGGAGGCCAAAATTGGCAAATTTAAACTAATGGCCTGGCACAAAATTAATCAAACTAAAAATGCAAAAAATTTGTTTGCTGTGATTTTTTTTCCCTACCAACGATAAACTTTTTTTTCTTTTTTTTTTTTAAATAAAATCTGTGTATCATTAAAAATCCAAAACATGAAAAGGGCTTCAGACAGTTGCTTTATTAAAAGAACGGCAGACAATTTCCCAATTTTTTGGGTCAGCAATTGTTTTCTCTTCTGTTGGACAAATTTGTACCACTCTCGACTTGTGGTCAGGGACCGAAAAAAATTCTTTCACGTGTCAAAAATGGCCCCATAGCCACAGTTTGGACACCCCTGAACAAATGTGATCACCTGCTGGCTTGATGTTCTGAAGCTTGAACAGGGCTCTGGGTCGCTGCAACGCAACTCTTCTGCAAGAGATTAAAAAAACAGAACGACTATTTGTTCGATTTTCTGCATTTTTCTTTCCCAAAATTTGAGCGACTGGCGGTGTGAAAAGATCACTTTTCGTGCAGCTGCTTTGACGGGACGAGGCCCGCCCGACCGCTGCCGTCTCCGAGGCGACGGGCCTGCCACCAGGTGTCGTCGTCCGTGCCGACGATCTGGAGGACGTCGCCTCGTTTGAAGGCCACGGCCGCGTCTTTGCACGGGACGGTCGGATCCTCCGTGGGAACATAGTCGAACAGCGCCCGCACAAACACCTGAGGAATGACAATTTTAAAAAAAACTTTTTTCAGGCTTTAAAAACTCAAAATGGTGAGAAAAATGGAAAACGACTTCTTTTTTCTCTCTCGTATGTCTGTCCTCTGGCTGCTGTTTGAACATCTGTATCCTGACAACAAACACAGCATTTTTTACTTCGTGCTAATCTGTCATTTTTGAGAAACGACTCCAATTATTGGAAATAATTTGAAAACGCTGCCTGCTCTCAAGTCCGTTTCCAGCTCCCCCCGTCCAACGTGCGCAGTTCACAACACGGCTGTGGTCCTTAACTCTTTCTGAACACAAAGATTGTAGACCTGCAAATATTTTCTGCACGGCATAACAATTGATTATTGTTATTTAAATAAATTTAGCCCAAACGGTAGACGGTGCCCAGGGATTCTGACTATCTCAGCAGATGTTGAGGCGGAGGCTGTGGTATACACTGCAAAAACACAAACTCGAACAAACGAGTATTTTTGGTCTTTTTTTGTGCAGATATCTTAGTTCACTAGAAATAAGACAAAACTAACTCATAACTACGTAACTTTTCAGCACGTTTTAATTAAATAATTTTCCTAAAATTGCTAAAAACTCAGATTATTACACTTTTCCCACCTAGAAATGTTGTGTTTTTGCAGTGCAATGACAGCAAACCGGATGATAAAAAAAAAAAAATTAACCAAATGAATCCAATACAAACAAAGTAGAAGGCCTAATTCTTTCCACTCCATAAATTATGTGCTACTTTGTGTTGCTGTGTCACATAAAATCCTAATAAAACACATTTAAGTTTCTGGTTCTAACATAACAGAGTGTAAAAGTTAAAGGGATGCAGATTCCAGTAGACTCTCCATAAATTCATGTAGCCGCGCTTGAATGCGAAAGGCCAAACGCTAAATGAAAATTAAAAACAAGACACGCAGCATGAGAAGTGGCTTCATTGTTTGCTCTACCTTTGTCACACGTGATGTCATTTCCTCTTTGGTGGATCCAGGAATGATTTTGAATTTAACTGCACCCTCAGAACAAGCCTACATAGAAAGAAACACGGAAATCTATTTCATGTTCAGGACATTCAAACATAAAGACTCAAAACTGAAAATCATTTTTAAAATTCAGTTTATAGATATATTTTTTTTTTTAACCAGCCAATTAATAATATTCAAATGGAAAGTTGGTTGGAAACATAAAGTGAAATGAACGGTTTAAGCTTGTCTGATAGCTTTCTAGTCAATCTTCACTGTATATTTAGGATCATATTAAGGCCATAAATTTCCTCCAGGGCGGCAGAAGCAGAATGTATTGATAAAACCCATTAATTAACTGTTAAAATATTAATAAATAACTGTCTTTGCCTTCGATAAGTACTTATTAAATTTAAGTATTTCATTTTTTTTCTTTTTTCCATTGATTAGTCCCTTCAGGATTTTGTTTTTTCTGTTGTTGTTTTTTTTTTTTTCTATAAAAATCAAAAGAATTTCTGATGCTAATTTAGAAATATTTGCAGTTCATTTTGAATTATTTGCAGGATATCTATCACAGACCAAAACTTGGCATCAAGTTTTGGTCTGTGATAGGTGTACGAAACACCGCCACCTGCAGGTGGGAGTTAGCATTCACGTAAACGAAATATTTTGGGCCATTTTTGCAAAATATTTGCAAAAAACTTACAGTTATGCATTAACCACAAGACACACAATAAAAACATGGTGAAAATGACAAAATCAAGGATAAAAAATAGTTATTACTAGGAATAAAAAACTTAAAGTGACAGCAACCAATCAAGTATGGTAGATGAGGAACCTCTTGAGATTTATGTATATCGTATAAGGAGGAATTTATAAAAACATTAAAGTTAAAACCATGTCGAGCAAACACACCAAAAACCTAGTTCATTTTAGAAACTCGCAGAATATTTTAAGGCCTTGATGTTGCCGTTCAGACTAAAGGAGACATGTGAGTTGATTTTAAACTCAGAATTCAGTTGGAAATCCAGAAGTTTCCTCACCGACCCACTCTCCCTGTCCAACATGGCTGCCACATGCACACATTGCAATGGAAGTTACAGTAATATACTTTTTATTCGCGCCTTCGGACTGCTTGTCTCTGTCCACGTTAGTCGCAGAAACAGTGCCGCAGCGTCACTTTGCAAACACATTCTTTCTTAAAACTGAGGAAAATCGTAACAAGTATCCGGCTTACAACTGGAACACGGTTAAGCTGAAGACATAATGAGCTCTAACATCCGTTAAAAGGGTACGGGAGCCTGTGTAGGACATTATTTCATTGACGACTTGTAGTAGCAAGTCAGCGAACCTCACCCAGTTTCAGCTTTATCACTCACAAACTTACGCTGTGCTGTTTTTGTACCACACTAGCAGTCATAAAAATACAAGTTAAAGCAATATGTCGTCTTTAAATGAACAGTTAAATAAGTCAACAGTAAGAGGAGGAACAAGGATCAGCAGAAAAATGAGACAAAGAAGTGACGTGACTGACCAGGAGAGGAAGGATTTCTTTTGGCTTCCTGTGCTCCAGTGAAACTCCATTCACCTCCTTCAACTCGTCACCTTCATGAATCAGGCCTTAAAGACACAACGCGTCATTGTTACTATTACACGTTTGGAATATGACTAATTACTGAACACAAACATTTTCCAGCAAAATGCTCAGATTTTCCGTCAGCTGTTCAGAAGAAGAGCTGCAGTCTTCCGGAGTTCCTGAATTCGTATGCGGTGCAGAGTAACACCAAGCTTTCCCTATCACGCGTGGTGCTGCGGGCTGCCGGTCAGCTGGCTCAAAGAAGGCCCATGCACGTATCCCTCGCTTACAAGAAAGGCGACATTGCTGAAAAATTGCTTTGGCTCCAAAAGTGCCAGACCTGCAGTCAAATTTGTAGTCGCCAAATTACGTTAATTCAACATTTCTAAACCTGCAATTTATAGAACAGCTTCAAATTCCACACATTTTTTTATTTGTTTAAGAGTGATAATCATAAATATCTGTAGTTTGATGACTACGTTTGCAGCTTGATTGATAATTCTATTTGTTGTAATGTAACCGAATTATAATCAATAATGAAATAAAAGTTATCGCCTATTTCCCAAATGTGTACTTTGTTTGCTTGGAATCGATGTACTCTGGCTCTGGAGAAACGACCTAAACAATGTATACATCGCTATTTATTTTTTATTTATTTACTCAATAGATCATTTATGTTTAAAGCGGCAGCTGTCAGTGTGGGAGTGGGATATCTGTTCAGCAGCAGAATGCAGGCTAGCTGATCAGCTGAGTCAGGAGTTAATCTCAGCGTGGTGCAGGTTTGTTTCTCCATAACAGAAACAGAAGGTCTGCAACCTTCACCGTCCAAAGAGCCATTTTCAGCCTCTGCACAATAACATTAAACTCATTTATTACTCAAACGTCACATGACCTCTTTGAAGGGGGGGAAAAGTTATATATTTACTATAGGAATGTTGTTGTCACTGTTTTCTTTCTATTTTTAGGTTTTGGAAATGTAGAAAAACATGAAACTTTGTAATATAGATTAAAAAAAGGATACAAATGTTTTCTTCTGTGTGACGTTGATATTTGTGGAAACATTTTTTTAAAATCAGTGTTTCCAACCTAAAGACAAAATGCCAGTTCTTCTGTTGTGTCAATTCGATGCAGTTATTCAATGACAGAGGAGGAATTCACACTAAAATTCCACGTTTGTTATCATATCTGCTTAAAAACATCGGTTGGTTTTTTAAGATGACTAGTCAATAGGATTACGCAAAAAAAAACGCCCCACATTTTGTACAGTGTTTGCTTTAACGCTACTATTAAATTTTGCAGATCTGCGTTCTATATTTTTAATTGCTATCAAAGCTATAATAAATAACACGTAATCAGGATTAATTAGACCATCCCATGTGTTCTCTTTGCGTACGCCGCTTCCTCGTGAAACTGTCCTCACCGCCTTCAGTCAGAGGCTTCTTCAAATTCGACGCGGCACGGACTGCTACAGGAGACCTTTGAAGAATCTTGAATTAATATGAGTTTCAGGAAACATCTGATGTCCCCTTTGGGATCGGTGAAGTGTTTTTGAATTTGAATTCTTACGACTCCAGCGGTCTGCTTACCGCTCTTATCGGCTGAGCCTCCTCTCATGATCCTGGCGACGACGATGGCCCCCGTGGAGTTGTCTTTCTTAATTGTCGCTCCCTTCACTCGCACACAAAAAGAAGAACCGACAAACAGATACAGCGTGAAGATGACATACTGACTCTATAGCAGAAACGCTTTGAGCTCCACTCATATGTTTTGTTTCATAAATTTATTTAAAAAAATGATTTAGACGCCTTCGTGTTCCAAACAACGAGCCGCACAAAAGCGGCGTTATTTACAACAGATGTTATTGATGCGGCGAAGCAAGAATGGAAACAGCATCTGATGCAATGGGCGGGCGGGCGGGCTGCGATCGGCTCTCGCTCGGGTGAAGCCCTGTTGTCTGGAAAATGGGAACATGTTGGATCGATCAGCGGGACAAAGTCAGAGGAGGGTCAGCCCTCTCTTCCAGGCTAGCGTCGGAACCATCGCAAAAATGTTCACAGTTATCCGTCCAAAAGTGTCTCTCGAACGCAGCAACGCCAGAAAAAAATGCATGTTTGATAGATGAGTCACAGAGAGCTTTTTTCTTTTCTTTTTTTTTTTGTGTGTTTCTATTCCAGAGATGTTAATGGAACTTTATCTTCTGATTTGCAATATGTCTACATAACCTGGCAACCTGCATATTTGCATATTCGCTAAATCTTTTATTGATTCTTTACATGTTAAATGTGTTTCTGAATATTTTTTCTGTTGAGTCAAAACTGAAATATGTTTATGTGTATTGGATGAAAAACTTGCAAACTAAAAAAAAAAAAGAATCCAGAGGGGTTTTTTTTTCTTTCAATTTTCACTAAAACAACAAATTTCGAGGTTTTGTGGCATTGCTGAACATCTGCCGCTCTCGAATCCTCGCAGGATGTTTTTTTTCCCCCCCCTTTTCCCCTTTACTCGATCCAGGAAACTTTTTTTTTTTTTAATTAAGAGACAATGACATGGAATAAGTAATAAAGCAGAACATTTGAGCCTCATCAGGAAAATGGCCCGTGATTAAAGGCCTCGAAGCTAATCAATGCGCACTAGAAACAGAAACATAAATTAACCCAGGCCTTCTAAATCTGCAGTGCTACTTTAATGACTCAATTATGATGTCAGTGTTTGCATTATTTCACTTTAGATAAACAGAACAGCTGGAGCCGCGGCGTGTCGTGTGTCACAGTGATATGTAGCGAAAAGAGCTGTGGAAAGAAATAAAATAAAAAACTTGGATTGAGAACGAAGTTAAAAGTTTAAACACAAAAGCAGAACAGGCTGCTGCGGGAGTCATCTCTTAGGTTCCTTTTAAATTATCCTTAGCAGACATTTTGTCTTGGTATGAATGCATTTTTGAAATCATATATATAGATATATATAAAAATTTAAATATCAACTACATCTAACCCTAAGCTCTATATGTCTCAAATTCTGCAATGTGGCTGGGTAACTTTAAGAAGCTGAAGCTTTTCGGTGCAGCTGCATTGAATGCCAGAACAGCCATAATGTAATATATGAATAGTTATTACATTTTTAACATTAAAGTAAGAAATTTTTATTATTTATTCAGATGTTTCATGTGAAATTAATTAAAATGAGATTTTTTTTATATATCTTAAAACTATGTGGAATTATGTACGTTTTTATTTATTTTGTGGCTCCTGTGCTGCATAGCGGGGGGGAAAAAAGTAGCTCATTGAATACACTGTATTTACAGTTAACACTTGGCTAACAATATGTTAATTAATTATAAATCTTGATTATATTAGCTATGTATTTGATTATATTTTTTTTAATACTTAATTTCCCTGCTAATGACTCTTTTGGACCTCCAAAGCCTACAGTGTTTCTGCTGGTTTATTTAGGATTATTCCATCTGCATTTTTGTGACACCTAGCGGTGACGTCGGCAACTGCAACCAATCCACTTTATCGTCCTCCCGACCCGAATCTCTCATCTTACAGCCATGCAAGAAAGACAATACAATTCAAGTGACTTACGATTAATCTTAAACAGAAATTTGAGCAATTAAAAAATATATCCTGAATAAATTATAATATTTTTTTTTGCACTTCTGTATGTTCTTTTTAAGCAATAGGTTTAGAAATAAATGAAAACTCTTTATGTAAAAAATTTGCACTGTAAAACGATAAAATGAAGTGAGAAGTCTGAGAGCTTTTGTTGATGGTCTGATTGCAGATTGACTGCCACACAGATACTGACCAGTGGCTCTTTGGTTTTCACCAGGCTCACAATTTTGACTGACTCTTCATCTTCCTCCATTGCATCATCAGGTAGGGGCGGCAGAGCAGGTTCAAAGTCTCTCTTGGCTACTGAGTCATGGGTACGCAGAAGACTCTGGAAAAGGACACACAATAAAAAGATTGTAAATGTGTCCAAGACCCCCTTCACTCTGACTTTTGTCCTTTCTGTTGTTTTTTGTCACTAATTTCCATGGGCTGTCCTCATTTGTCGCCTGAAACTCCAAACACCAAGACAGTACTCTGGCAAAACAAGACAGAAGTCAAACTTGTTAGGTTTAGTGGCCAAAAATGGTACAGTGTGTGTCAGAAAAAAACAATTCACACATCAGATGGCACCTTCCAGTAGGAGAGAGACCCTAAACATCACAGCCAGGGCTGCAATGGAAAAGTTTATGAACATTATTCTAATGTTCATAAAAAGATGAACATTATTCTAATGTTCATACATTAGAATAACCCTGTCAAAGTGCAGACTAAAATCCAGTGAAGAACGTGTTGCGAGACTTGAATAACAATGTTCACATGTTGAATCTGGAGGTGCTTTGCAATAAAGAATCGCTAAGAAACTTGTTCCTTGCAAAGTGGGTGCAGATAAGACCCAAAAGACCTGCATCCAGGGTTGCCGCAGGTTTCACCGACTCAAATTTAAGACTTTTTCAGACCATTATGAACGTGATTTAGACCTAGTAAGACTAGCGATTTATCTCCTCATTTAAAATGATCTAAACTTCTGACTTCAGAGTTTGTGTTGCATCAGATGCTGCTTGTGGCAGCAGTGGCAGCGACCGTTTTCTGGGCAGCTTTAGTCTCGCTAAAACTGCCCAGTTTTATGTCAAAACTGTAACATTTATGGGGTCTGTTGAGGCTTTTGGCAGCAGCTTTGTACTTCCAAGCCCCTTAAGCGCAAAATGCACGTAGAATCATAAGGAACAGGAGTGAGCCAGTGGCAAAGATGAATGTCGTCCAGTCAACTGGAGATAAAACTTGAAGTTCTCCAATCTATGACAGATGCAAAAAAGCTAGCTAGCTAACTAGAAGAGGGATATTAGCAGCTAGCACAAAATGCGCATAGCATTGTACAGGTTGGATACAGAAATGAGTTAGTGGCGAAGACCAACGTAATCCAGTCATCTGCCAATAAATGTTAAAGTTTCCTAACCTATCTGTCATGGGTTAGAAAACTTTAACTTTTAAAATTTAAGATGACTAGCTAGGTAGCTAGAAAGGGTATATTAGCAGCTAGTTTTTTTCTTCTCAAAATGCATATAGTATCGTAAGGGTTGGCAACAGGAGTGAGCCAGTGTCAAAGACGAATGTCGTCCAGCCCATTGTCAATAAATTTTAAAGTTCTCTAACCCATGACCAATCTAAAGAAGCTAGCTAGCTAGCTCGAAAAGGTATATTAGCAGATAATTATATATATATTCCTTTTTTTTCTAACCAGGTAAACCCCGTTGAGATCTAGATCTCATTTTCAAGAGGGACCTGGGCCTCTTGAACCTGCCCCCTCCACCCCACACAAAATGGGTGTAGCATCATGCAGGGTTGGCAACAGGCAGTGGCCAAGACCAACATCGCCAGACAACTGTAGATAAATTTGAGCCTTGTTTGCCAAGAGTCCCAGAACGCAATGAAGATATCTGGATGCGCCTAAAATAAATAAATAAAATAAAACATAGAATATATTAGATTAAATAGTTCTGCCATGACCAATTTTAAGACCTGTGATTAACCTATTCAAGTGCAACTTCCATTTCTAATGAATTTAAGACATATTAAGACCTTAATTTAACCTACGTGAATTTAAGACTTTTTAAGGATGCGCAGACACCCTGTCCATCTGTAGTTGTAGCAAAACACGTTCAGTCAATGGGGCCATGCATTTACAATATGCACTACTTTGTACGAGTCTGTCAGACCAAATTCCAATAAACAATTGCTTTTGCGAGACGGCAACAGCCGCTGTATTGCTTGCTTGCGGAAAGACGTTATTCACAAAAGCCGTTAATCTTTCACTGCGAGCGTGGATTAAAACGTGGAGATTTACCGTAACGAGGAGGAACGCGAATATGGGAAACATCTGCTCGTCAACTTCATTTTTACCAGTCAGACAATCCATCTGTCAGTAACTCGACTGGATACACCAAAGTCCATCAGCACTTGCTCTGTTCAGAACCTGCCAGCGCGTGAGCAATTCGGCTCTGGCTACTTTCATAAGGTGTTTTTTTTTTTTTTTTCTTTTCTTTTTAAGGAAACAAACATTCATTTACAGCATATTATATCCAGCATTGCTCATAAGTACGTGTGAGCTCCAGCGCCTCGGCCAAGAACATTAGGGCTGTTTAAACAAACTTTAGCTTACCGGCTGGCTTTGACTCCTCGTAAATTACGAAGATGAAAAAAAACACACACACACACGGACAATCTTTGGCAACACATTCTAAACGAAAATACGTCCTGTGTGCATTTATGAACGTATGAGTGCGTTTGAGACGCGGCTGTCAGCAGATTCGACAGGAAAACATTCACCGGAGCAGTCTGGGCATCTCCGGGTCCGCTGTAATGAACATAGTTTGGGAGAACATTAGCTTCGGTGCCAGTGTGGTTAATATATGTCAGCACCTCCCGGGGGGGGGGGGGGGGGGGGGGGAATGTGGTGAAAATCAATTTGAATACGTTTTACTTACTGCTGGATTCATTTGTCGCTGCGTGTGACTCATGTTTGAGTTTATTGTAGGAAACAGAATGCTGTCGGCCATTATAGCTCCTGTGTTCAGTCACTCTAGCGGAATGACTCAAATGAAGCGTGTTAGCATGAAAATTTAACTTCTTTTTTTTTATTATTTTTATTTATAGGTACATTGTCAAGGTGGTGTTCAATGAAAAATAACTCCGCTTCTAACAGCGTTAGTTGTGAACATGCTTATTTCACTGCCATCCCTTTAAATGTGAACCGCCCAGGCGGATTAAAGTGAAAAGGAAAATGTCCGTGACAGTTTGTGCTTTAGTAATTACTAGGTTTGCCGCTACAGTAACGTAAACTGTCATTTGAGTCTGATTAGACAAGCCATTAAAATATCAAGCAGATGATGAGTAAAAATGAACTTTGCGTCACGAAGCCATGCTATTCTGGAAACGTTGGGTCAATACCGTTGACACTGATATTTCTGGTATTTTTCTTTTAAATTGCACTTTAATGTTTGTGGTCATTTTTCAATGGTGATTTCATGTATTTAAGTAAAGAAGCTGATTACAGACCTAATTATTGCTAAACCTGACGATTTTCTTCTAAAAAAGAAAGAAAGAACAAGAGAAGAAAGAAAGAAAAATCACTTTCTAACAACATGATGTGGGCTAAAAAGCAGCACATCCTGCCTCCAAACTACAGAATTTCAAAAACAGACGGGAAACACTTTTGTCTGTTCGTCTGGAACGGGTTACACAGCCACTTTGTAGACTTTGGGACTCCATTGAGTACCATTATCCACAAATGGAAAAGAGGTGAACCCTCCCAGGAGTGGCTGGTCTACCAAAATTACTCCAAGAGTGCATTGACACTTAAAACAAGGAGGCCCAAAAGGAACCAAGAAGATTGAAAAGCAGAAAAATGATCCAAACCACGTCAGCAAATCCACCTCTTTTTTCACAATGGGGGAAAAAAAATGTTTCGGATCAGCCTAGTCAAAGTATGATCAATTGAGATGGTGCTAAACAGGCTTTCCATGCTTGAAAGCCAAACTCCAATGTGTCTGAATTAAAACATTAAAAATTACATTCGTGGAATCAAGGTGTTAATGTAAAAATGTGTCACCGGATCTTTGAAATGGTATCATGAAACGCTGGATGTTTCTGACCTACTGTGCGTTTATCATACCCACCAGGCAGACAATAAACATTTTAATTTACTTTGCCATATTCAACTCATCGTCCACAACATGGAAATCGTCTTATATATCAACCAGGAAGTCTCTCACTGTTTTATTTTTGGCTTCATTTCCGGTGAAAATCTGTCAGATTTGACAAGAGTCCGGTGGCTCAAACTGGCAACAGAGAATGACTCAGAAAACGACTCAGAATAGAGAATTACACAACATTTTCAAATCATACGATGCAAAAAATAAATAAATAATTCTACTTGAGACCTGGTCGTCTTTTACCCATATGAACACAATCCATGAAAACAAGCAACCAAGACACCAGATAAACTAATGCAGAAAAGCCGAGGCAGGACGGTGTGACGTTTTGTTTTTTACAGGTACAAAATGGAGGAAGCCTGTTTGGGGCTGAAAGAACAAAACGACATCATGGGGCTTCTTCCAGTCCTGGCTTCTGCACTGTAAAAAAAAAAAATTAATTAATTAATGTCTCTAATTTACAGTAAAATACCGGCAGCTGAGATTGCCAAAATTTGACCATAAAAATTGCGGTACAACCCAGTATTTTACGAAATTTTACCGTACAAATGTCTTGGTTAGAAGAAACTTTGTCGTTGCGTCTACTGCTCTGGGTCCAAAGTTCTCTGTGTTTGCGGTGTACTTGGCTTGAAAAAAACACACATCTATCTGCTTTTGTGGAGTAAAGGCCTCGACAAAACACAATTCTTAAATACATTTCCAAGTAATTTATAGAAAGTATTATCTGAACGAAATGAGTTCAACGGTAGCCTAACCCGTCCTTAAGATCGTCCTCGTCTGACATCAAAAATGAAGGAGTATGTTTAAGACTTAAACCAGGAAACCAGGATTGATTGATCGGCTTGGTCAGTATTAAGACATATTTAGCTGGGTCCAAATATTCCTTCATTATAACTTTTATATTTTTTGGCTACTCTTGGAGCCTTAACTATGCGAAACAATTTCTTTTATGTATTTCCATGACATCACATCTTTTACGCGTCTTTTCCTTCGGCGGACAATGTGTGATTTGACTGGGCTGAAGGACTAGTAAGCGTTCGAGACCACACAGACTTTTAAAAGCTAACTGCATCGGCATGGAAAGAAATAGTTTTTCACCTTAAAGTGAGGTTTGGAAATAAGTGTAAGCAGTTCTTTGACTTCATCTCTCCATCCGTGGTACAGCAGTTCTTCTGCCAACTGCAACAAAAAAAGGAAGAAGAAGAAAAAAACAGTGGCATAAACATGTTAAGATTTACTTCAAGCCAGCATAGAGAGGTATAGGAACGAGACGCTGTTAAAAGAGTCTGTCGAATGAATCACGCTCGGCGAGTTCTCCGGCTCTTTCCGATAAGCTGCTGTAGTTTTTGAGCAAACGCGTCGTGCTGATCTCGTGAAGCTCGTTGCCGCGATGCCTTCTCGGCGTTCTCCGGAGACGCAACGCGCACGGAGGTCATTAGTTTCCACCGAGAGCAAACAGACGTCTGTGTGAGAGGAAGCAGAGCCACAGCTGGGCCCCTCCGAAACGGCCTTTCCTGACTCAAGCCAGGCGCAGAGCGGCTGTCGAACCGAATCGACAGCAACGCGACGAAAAGGAAAAGAGACAAATGCAGGGGAGATGAAATGGAAAGATGGCAGAAAACGCGGCGCATGCCGGAAAAAAAAAAAAAAAAAGATTCATACCTCTTGAGGTTTTTAACTTTTTCGTGACGTCACAAGCACGTACTGTGATTGTGAACTGGATTTCAAAAAGCGTGGCGGGGTATCAGAGCCTGAATGAAAAAGGAAGAGTAAATCTCCGGCACAAATCTCGGAAACTTTGACATTAAACTAAAAAAAAAAAAAAAAAAAAAAAAAAAAACGTGGAAGTTTCAGAGTCTGAAAAGTTGAACATTTCCTAGAAAAAAACGTGGAAATTTTCTGAGCTTCACGACAAAATGTCTCTGTTGTGACGACGTGTTAGAAGCCGCCATAGATGGAGGGAAAAGGAGCAAATTTCCATCAAAAAAACTCTGAAAGTTTGAGATCAATCGGGGTTTTTTTTAGAAAAAGAATGGAAATTTCCACGTTTCAAAAATCAAAAATGTTCAACTTCAATGTTTTACACTGGTAAAATAATTTTGAAAGGGTTAGTAGAGGTGCCATGTTGTGATGACTTCCTGAAGGCGGGGTTTCAGTTAGAGAAGGAGCTTCTTAAAGACACAGAGAGCCAATTTCAAGATGTTAAATTACAAAGTCAAATTTCTTTTAAGTCACATTTGTTATATAAATTTTTTTTATGACAACTGAAGGTAACATCACTACTTGATTGTGCTCTAAAATACCAATAATCAGGCAGTATTTTGCCTGGAAAATGCCTTTAAGACATGATTGTAGTCACAAATGCAGATTTTTTTGAATAACTGGGATGATTTTCAACAACACATGACATTTGTTAAATCAATTTTTTGATCTCTAGGTTTTAAAATATGTGAGTTGGGAGGAGTTATATAATTTTCCACAGAAAATAATGTACCTACCATCTTTTTTTATACAAAGGTTCACATTTTTCTTTGATTGTAAAATCCAAAAATAGAAAAAAAATGGACGATTCTGTAAGAATGACAACAACATTCCTCTATCAGCTCTTTATCTTTATTTTTCCAAAAGGCCACACAAATTTTACGGCTTGTAAGCAAGTTTTATTTCACTAGACTGTGGACAAAATTGGCCCTCTGGGTTGTGAAGGTTGTTTTAGAGTCTGGAGGGCCACATAAAAGCCTGTGGTGGGCAGGATTTGGCCCCCGGGCCTCAGGTTTCTGGCGGTTTAAGTTCCCCAACGGGGGAATTTTTGGACGCTGGAGATGAATGATGACCCAAAAAGTCAGTTCAATAGAAAGATTAACAACAAAAGACTGAAAGGAGAGAGAAAATAAAATAATTTTTTTTAAAAAAAGATCACCACCACGTGCCGTTTTGCTTTTCACTGGGGGGAAAAGTGTTTTGTAACTTTATCTTGAATTTAAAATCTTATTTTCCGACTACATAGCTCAAGCAGCCCATCCTTCACTCCCCGGTCCCACATGCAGCTACCATCCTAGATCGTAAAAGTTCCCCCTCCCCCCTTTATCTCTCGACCAGTCAATCTAACGGCGATTTACGGAAATAATTCGGGACAAATAAGCGGGGGGGGGCAACAAATTCCAGTCGCGCTGTGTGTCTGACGGGGAAGTCTTTTCCATAACAGAGGAGAGGAAAGACGCCTCGTTTCCCTCGGCTGTCAAAAGTGTCACCCCGCAGCGGCGCGGCTGCCTGCTGAAGATGTTAGCGGTGAGTCACACACTTGCGAGGCCAGAGTCGCCGCGTGCTCCTGGACGGGAACGGGCCTCCGCTTCTCAAAGCGCTTCAGCCGTTCATGAATCTGTCGACAGAGAGAGAGAGAGAGTCATCTATTTTTCTACTTAGAAAAAGCGCAGTCCAAGGGTGTGTGTGTGTGTGAGGAATGTTTACCTTAAACAGCAGGTGAACCTTCTTCTCCATCAGCATGCTGTGCAGGAACCTGTAGTCCTCCTCTCTGTCGGTGTGAAACTCTGTCGCAGACATCGCCGCGGACAACCGCTTACACACGCCTGGAGGAGTCCAGTTCACATGAACGGAGTCCACATCAGTTCTGTTCGGTCACATTCAGCTCGGTGTAGTGGATCAATTCCATTTTTAGATACGGTTCATGTCATTCACTTCAGAATAGTTGATGTCAACATGATTTAGTAGAGTTCGGTTCGGTTTGGCCGCTGCTCCGTTCACATGATTATAGTTCGGTTTGGTTTACTTCAGTTCAGTTTATACAATAAAAAATAAAATAAAAATAAAATCAGATTGTTTAAATTGAATTTCATTCAGTTTATTTCAATTCAACACAAATTCAGTACAAAGTGATTCAGTTCGGGTAAAATTTAGTTCGGATCAGTTTGGTTGAATAAGATCTGAGTCCAGACCTTTCCAGTTTACTTAAACTCGTTCATTTACATGTGGTTGAGTTTAAGTTATTTCAGCTCAGATGAATAAAATTCAGTTGAGTTTAATCTTATTTACAGCACAGAGTGCTAAATTCACCGAATAAAGGAAAACAGGTACATGCGGATGAACTCTAACTTCTTCTTCTCTCTTTTTTTTTTTTTTTACTTGATATTTCATTTTAAACTAGATTTTAACTTAAATTTAAGGTACAACTATAGAGGTCAACATATTGTTCAGCAAAAATAGCTCTTTAAACAGAAAGAAAATGTGCTCTTCTCAGACTGCTGTAAGATTTCAATTAAAGATGAAAAAAAGATCAAACCTGAACATACCTCTGTCCTCAGTTCTCCTCTGCATCATCAGTCTGAGAACAGAAATGTATATACTGTATATATGAATCTCATTTTTACTTAGAACAGATTCTTTCTTTTGAGATATTGCTGCCCCCTATTGGTGGCATGAAATACTTCCATTTCATCAGCTCAGACCTCTTCAAACAAGAACAACTTGCTTCACAACAGACATTCACAGTTTCATGACAAAACAAAAATAAAATAGAAGCAGTCTTATCATAAAAGGCACAATATCTTCTTATTTTGTACGCTTGAATACAGTCTTTGTTTTTATTACATTGAAAATTAGCAACAATAGAAAAAAAGCCTAAAAAAGACCTACGAACGAAATGAAAGGTAAATCTTTAAATCTAATCAGAAGGGCATTTTTCTCTCTCTTTAAGCTCCAGCGTTGTATATTTACATTAAATCAGTGCAAATGACAACATAATCTTTACTCACCATGGACTCTCTCCGTTAGGCCTGGTTTAGGCAGAGTCGTTTGCTGCATATCTTAAAAGAACAAGCGACATTTGAACATTCACGTCGCAAACAGAGGGTTTGACGTGCTTGGCTGGGCAGACTGGAAAAGAGGCTCACTCCCATTCCATCGATATCCATCAGGTCTGACCTACATTGAGCAGGTCAATCAATACGGCAAAATTAGAGCAGCGTCTGCAGCGCTTGGACCATAGA
Source organism: Xiphophorus hellerii (assembly GCF_003331165.1). Classification (NCBI taxonomy): domain Eukaryota; kingdom Metazoa; phylum Chordata; class Actinopteri; order Cyprinodontiformes; family Poeciliidae; genus Xiphophorus; species Xiphophorus hellerii. The sequence goes on along the minus strand of NC_045677.1, from coordinate 6,416,254 downwards.
AATATAGTTAAAACCAGGTATGTACATGAATTGTATACAAGCATGTCAACCCTTTCTTTCCCTACTGTCTGGATTTAAATTAGATTAAATCCAGACAGTATTTCCAGGACAGTTGTTTGAGAACCCCATTCCCACGGGAGCAGAAAGGGGCCTTTTTTCCTCATATACTTTTTTCCCCCCCAACGGTTTTCTGGTTTTCTCAAGATAATGAGTTAGTTTTCCGTTTTCCGCTTGTATTTCTTGTCAATGGTTTTCTCGAAATAAGTACATTTTTGGGTGGTTTTCTCAAGGTGAAAAGTTAATCTTGCACTTTCTACTTTTTCCCAAAAGGTTTTCCCAAGATAGTGAGTTCATTTCCCGTTTTCCGAAATTTACTTTTTTTCCGATGGTTTTCGCGAAATAGTGAGTTTTTGATGAATTTCTCAAGACAAGTTAAATGCGCCGACTGTTTTCTCGAGGCAACGAGTTAACTTCCTGTTTTCCATTTATACTTTTTCCCAATGGTTTTCTCAAGGCGCAGAGTTAATTTCCTGTTGGTTTTCTCGAGAAAACAATAACACCATCGGGATTTGAAAGATGATTCTAACCTTCAACGGAAGGATGGATCACTTGCTAATCTAATTTAGCAGGCGATCAACCCTTTTATGTCGCACGTCGCCCTCCACAAGATGCTGCCCTGGGCAGTTGCCCATGTGGCCCATATCAGAAACCACCACCAGAAGTAAGAACGAAGTTAGATTGGCCATCACAAAAAACTCCATCTCCTTCCGGAGGACTTAATCAAAATTTCTGTAAAGTATTATGAGAAACTTATGGATGAATGTCTCTCATACAGCTTAAAAGCAATTTTATTAAACACTAAGAGAGATATATGAAAATATATACATTTGATTTTTTTTTTCTTTCATTACTCTTGATTTAGTCAATACACAATATTATGTTGATAATCTAACTGGGCAAAGACAGAGAAAGTCAGACAGTGAGAAGAAAAAAAAAAGATGTCTGGTTTCAGTTGTCTGCATGAGATGCTACAAGACAGGCAAGTAAAAATATATATCATTACCTTTTACCGAACTGTTTTACTTCAGTTTGGAAAGCAGAAAAAGAATTAAAGTCCTTGAGAAACTCCGTCTCGTTCTGTTCAATTCCATTTAGTGTACAGCGGAATTACAACATCTGATTTTTAAACTGAAAACCGAGTCTTACAGTTTCGCACCAACATCCTCTTTTATTTTGACAGGTCGTCCCGGAGCCAGTTTCCCCCCCCAACCGGACGTTCAACCATAAGTCGGTCTCCTCCGCTTCCTTCTTGCCTGCCTCTGCTGCTCTCCGCTGAGCTACATCGGCCGAGTCTCACCGCATACCGTAACTACATGCCAGATGATGCATTGAGGGTGGGTTTTAATTGTACCACCCGCTATGCAGTGCAGGTGCTCGGCGCTCCACTTGTAGCCGTTTGTCCGGTGAGGAAGGCCCGAGATCAGACTCCAGGAAGGAAGAAAAAAAAAAAAAAGAACTGTGAGAGCAGACAGACAGGAGGCCACGGTTTCCCCCTCAAACACACACACACATCACCGGGGCCTTGATGGTGATGTATGCAAGGAAACCAACAAGAGTCAGCGATGGGTAAATGAAACGCGGGTCATTGCATTGTCATGTGTAAATAAGGCGCAGACGTGTAGCTGCTTTAGCCTCAGGAGTGGTAGCTTTCTTTTAGCTGTTAGCTGTCATGGCTACCAGCTAACTGCAGTTGGTTAGCTAGAGGTTCCGGTTAATTTTTTTTTTTTCCCCTTCTTTAGCTAGGCTACATACGTTAGCATGACGTTAACTACTAACATAGTAATCTAAAACTAGTAAAAACATACATACTTCTTTTTAAGTCACTGAGAAATTTATGCTACTTTTTATTTTTCATGGGGGGGAAAAAAAAAGACGAACTACTGGGAGCCAAATGGAAATTGTGCTAACTTTGCTAACGTTAGCTAACTTAAAGTCGTCCACAAAGTGACTGGGAAGAAAATAAATTGAGCTGACTTTTGTTCCGTGTGTTTTCCACAGGTGCAACGACAGAAGGGATTCTCAGTCCTATCAGGTACACTTTCACTGTTATTATTTTTTTTATTGTTATTAATGTTAATGTGTTAATGTTATTAATTTATTGTAATTAATGCTCAGTGCCTTGCAAATGACTTCCTATTGTGTGAATTTAAACACATTTTTGTCACTTTACATCAATGTATTTCCTAGTAACACAAAATACACTGTGTATTTTGTACACGGTGTACAAAAAGTTGAAGCAAGCCACTGTAGCCAAAAGTGTCCATTAGACCTTCTTTTCCAACTTGAATCTAATACTTAAGTTCAATGGTGCCATTGACTGATTTGAAGGAAAACCAGTTGGATATACCGTTAGTTACACAAACTCTTCAGAACAGAGATCGAGGGCGACTAGAGGTATCCAAGACTGTACATTGAACTCGAACTCACCAGCTTATCTGCTGTCCACTGTTTTTGTTTCCAGGCCCATAAATCTCAGCCAAAGAGCCAGTCCAGCAGCCTTCACCGCTACACCAAGGTGCGCGACGGTTCGTCAGATCCCATACCCCCGTACAAGGTGCTGCGACGCTCCGACGAGAGTCCCGTCAGCAGACAAGGGGATGCTATCGGGCAGCATGGCAAGGCCAAAACCTCCTTCCCTGTTAGAGGGAAAAACGGTAAGTGTCGGTGTTACATCCTGCTGATGTTTCATTTGAAACATTGAAACAATTCTGCTAATGTTTCAAATGAGGTAAAAATAGTTGCTTCTTTTTATATAAGTTTTGAAACTATCGTAGATAAAGTAAATAATGTTTGTTTTCATTTTATTCTGTAGCATTTTTTGCTGTTGTTGTTGTTTACCTGACAAGTTGCGAGTGCTTAATTTTGTGGTTAAAAGTTTACGTATGCTCATCTCTGGCAGGAATTTCATATTAATATCAGGCTTTAGTTGTTTTAGTCGTTCTTCTAGGGTGGAATGAGAGCAAATGGGATCCGACTGCCGGGTTTAAACAAAAACAAGAATATTGTGCATTTATTAAAATGGAAATTTTGACATGATCAAAATTATATATATGAATATATGGGCTGCAACTTTACGCTTCATATCCTTAAGCTTCCTTGCTGTTTTAAAAAGATTAGAAAAAAAAAGTGGATTCAGGTCTGTTAAAGGAAATTGATTAATTCAGACGAACTCCAAGGGTAACGGTGGTTGATTAACAAGGTCATTAATATCTCCAAAATGCATGTAGAGTTGGAATTTCTAAACGGACATTTCACCAAATTGGTGGAGGAATACACGCAGATGTTTGAGCTGAAGGTTTGATTTTTTTTGTGGGTTTAGAGACAATCCAATGAACAAATCCATGCACCTGTTCATGATGTCAACTGTAGATGGAGGTGGTTGAATCCTTCCGCTCTTTGCGATTTAATAGCAGCACAACACAATGCCTCGAACGCAAAAATACTCTGATGGTGCAAGTTGTGTTTGTTTGACTAAAGAAAGAATTTGTTCCAGAGACCAGCGGCTCGCCTCAGGAGGCCTCTCACAACAACAGCTCCCACCAAGGCGCTGAAACTCACGCGAGCCAGAGCAAGCCTGCAGAACGAGTGAGTTACTGTGCCTGTTGTCTGCTTCTCTACCTTCCTTTCCCTTTTCACTACTCAAAAGTTTCTTCACCTCGCTCAGAAGCGACACACGGGCCGTCGTGTGCGCCGGTGCTCATCAAAACAAACTCCACAGCAACGCTCGAATAAATATTCAAAAAGGTGGCTCTCTAGCCACACATATTCTCACGCGCACACACGGCTAACTGATCGTCTCCACTTTCATCACTTGTCAGCCTGTTAGGATCGTGTCTTTTTGTCCATCCGGTTGTCGGTTTTACTCGTCTTTCTTGTAGGCCATAAAAGTTTCGTTCGCTCATTTTTAGAAAGTCTTGCGATGCCGATAACATTAAATATGTTTGCAACATGTTACTATTGTCTTCTTTCCTGTTGTTCTCGTCTTGACTACCGTCGCCTGTCACGTTAAGATTTTTAGGCTGTGTTTAGGAGCGTCTGCTGCAGCGAGTTATTGCATTAGCATGAAAAAATGCGAGTTCATAACATCTGGCATCTGTAATCCAGCATCTATTGCGCTCCAAACAATCCTTTGTCATATGAAAATTAAGAATATTGCACATATTGGTGGTGTGTAATATTGCTTAGCCTGCCATATTAAACTCGGGTACTAAAGACTATTGAAATCAGCTGAATTACTAATCGATTAATCGTTTACTGAAATATACAGACTCAAAAAAAAAAACATTTGCTGAAAGAACAACACCCTCAGACCAATAATGAAGCCAAAACTGTACAAAAACGATCAATCAAAACAAATGGTCAGTAGATCAACTCTACACTGTATTGATAATAAGTCAAGCAGAAATGGCTGACCACTTAATATGATGTTGGAAGTATTTATTTATTTTTTTAGCCACCGATGTATCCTTTGCTGCAAATAATCAAACGTTCACTAGAGAAATTCTTTGTTGCATTTTAGGTGAGAAAATGTTTATTTTCTTATTTAAAAAAGGAACTGAATTGTTTGCATTTTCTTGCGTATTTCTAATATTGTATAAAATACGCTTAAGTGCTTAAACAAAAAAATCTACAGAATATGGCTTTTTAAAAAAAATCCGATTAATCCCCAGGATAGTCGACACTATTCAGATTTTGACCTGTGTAGTGTTAAATCAGGTGTTGCTTTGCTTTTACTTTCACCGCTAAGCTTTACTTGTTTTGGTCATACAAGTCTAATAAATATGAGCTTGTGAGAAAGTTTGAATACTTTTGCAAGGCCCTATAGTGCAACTTATGGTCATTTAACTTTGTATGTGTTCATAAAATGCTGGCAAAGTCTTGAAAGGATTAAAAATGTATTTCCTATTTTATTACATCATTTAGGCTTTATCCGAAAGCTGCTCTTTCTAAATACAAAAAAAAAAAACACAACTAAAACTACAAGACTTTATGAACATTTGACATCAATTGCAACGTCATCTATCAGCCAAAAGATGGCATGAAAGCCCCTCCAGACGATTATACGAGAACTTGGATGTTTTCGGTTTTGTGGAAGGAGGTCCCGCTTTGCGACATTTCCCCCTTTCCCTACAAACGTCGTCCTGTCCTTCGTGTGTCTTGATCTTTATCCCTATGGCAACCGTCTCTGCTTCCAGGACCCTGCCGACGACTGGACAGAACACATTAGCTCCTCCGGCAAGAAGTACTACTACAACTGTAGAACTGAAGTCTCCCAGTGGGAGAAGCCCAAGGACCTGCTGGAGAGGCAAGGCCCAGTACCGCTCCATGTTCAACCAGAAATATTCCTTATGCTGCTTGGAGTGTTACGCACTTCACATAGAGCGGCTACGTGCTCGGTCGCAGTGGATTCATAGATTGTGCTTGCTTTTGCTCCAGGGAACAACGACAGAAAGACTCGGCCAAGATGGCGGCAAACAGTTTCCCCAAGGATATGGACTACAGACAAGAGGCCTTGCAGGACAAAGCCACGACTAGTAAGAATCAACTGTGAAACTCTGTTAACAATCTTTGGTTGTCTACATGTTCTCTCTTGCGAAGCATCGTCTGTTCACCGGTTTGCAGGGTTTGTGTGGCTGCTTGAAAATCTTGAATTTCAATGAGGTGTTTTCAAGGTTCAGAAAGTGTTTCGATTTCTGTACCAGGTCCTTGAAAGTAGGCCTGCCACCTGAACAAATTTTGCCGGGCGATAAATTGTCACCAGAAGTTATCGCGATAACCAATAACGTCAATGTTTCGAGATGATTTTTCCGGTAATATAATTGTAATGACATAAAACATTGTTAAAGATCAATAAACTTTAAATTCTAAGGAACATTTAACGCTGGAACTGGGAGATATTTTGAATATGCAAAATAAATAAACAAAACGACAAATGAAATGAATTATGAAGTCTCTGTCAAAAAAGGAAAAAAAAAACACAGCTAGTTGAGACCAAAACACCAGACTGAAGACTTTCATCACCCAGTTGTTGGTAGAAAGAGAAAAACGATAGACCTATTTAAGAGTGCTTGATATCCAAACTGCATAGTTTTGTAATGAAGAGCAAAGGAACGTTTGACTGAAAGCCTAAAT